>NC_138887.1:31460654-32118590 GCF_965194825.1 Balaenoptera physalus | reverse complement strand
CTGTTGATGGACATTTTGGTTGCTTCACTGCCTTGTCTATTGTGAATCAGGCTGCAGTGCAGCTTTTGCAGCCCGGGTCTTCTTCATTCTGGTCTTCTCAGGTGAGAGGCCCATTGGTGCACCTGCTGGATTGAATGGTACCTCAATTTTTACTTTTAAACGCAGCTCCTTTCTGTTCTCATTATTAGCGTCTAACCCTTTTACATCTCACCAGCAGCTAGAGGGTACACAGTTCTCTAAAACCTCTTAGGCATTTATTGTTTGTAGTCTTTTTTCCAATGGTCAGTCGACTGGTGTGAGTTGAAAACTTTTTGTAGATTAGATTGCATGAGTCTAATACTTCCTGAGGCTGAGCTTTTATCCATTTTCCTTTCTTTAAAAAGAGAGTGAGTAAAACATACCTCTTCATACTATCTTCTTGCAAATTTTGCCTGTTTTGAAATTTTTGTCCATTCCCTACCTCAGCACAATTTTGAGGGCAGGTGTCCTTTACAGCCCTGAGTCCTTGTGAATGGTAAGTGACCATTAGCTGTGGGTTAAAAGCTGCTCTGGCGGGAATTGGCCACAAGGCGGCAGCATTTCTCCTTTACCAAATCTGGTTACTAGGGCAACAGAGCCTTACTGGAAGTGGTGTTCTAGGTTGTAAATTAGAATGGAATGTGCGAGGAAAAAGCTCTTTAAGTTTATGTCTCATTACTTCTTGTTGGTATTTTTAACTTAATTTTTATTATTTATCACAGCAAACTTGAATACAATGTTTTGTTTGCTCTAGGTGTGCAAGATGTGGTTCTTTCACACATATACATATATCTATTCTTCTTCGGATCCTTTTCCCATGTAGGTTATGACACAATGTTGAGTAGTCTTCTCTTGGTATTGCATAGGTCTTTGGTGATTATATATTTCACTTGTGTTTGTATCTCTCTGTTAACCTCAATATGGTAATGTATCCAATCCTCACACCTTTCCATTTGGTCAACCATAAGTTTTTTTTAATGTATCTATGATAGTGTTTGTCTGTGGAAATATCTTTGTTTGTATCATTCTTTAGGTAACCCCTATATGTGATATGATAGTATATGTGTCTTTCGCTTTCTCACTTACTCCAAGTTGCGTGATTACTTCTAGACTCATCTATGGTGCTGCAAATGGCATTGTTTCATTTTTTCACTAGCTCATAGTCCATCTGTACAGGTAGCAGTTCTTCTTTGTCTACCCATCTGCCGATGGGCTTTTTGGTTACTTCCATATCTTGGCTATTGTAATAGTATGCAATGCAGATTTGCGTGGCTGTGTCCTTCCAATTCTGTCTTCTTAGTTTATAGGTCCAGGAATAGGTCTGCTGGATCATATGGTAGCTCAGTGTTTACCTTTTAAAGGCACCTCTGTTCTGTTCTCCTTAGTGGCTCTTTCCAGGTTACGTCCCACTTAAAGTGGAGGGCATGTATTTCTTCCCAGCACCTTCAGGATTTATTCTTTGTAGTTTTTGCTGATGATTATTCTGAGTGGTGTGAGCTGATACCTCTTTGTGGTTGAATTTGCATGTGTCTCATAATGCGTTGAAATTGAGCTTTAAGACATGTCCTTTTTATTTTTCCAGCTGTGATTAGAGCTTATTTCTTCAAAGTGTTTTCTTAAAGTATGTGTCACCATTTGAAATATTTTGGCCATTATCTCCCTCAAGACATTTTGAGGGCAGGTTTCATTTACAGCCCTGCAGTACTTGTTCACATGAAGTGACCATTAGCTCAGGCTTTAAACCTGCTTTTGCAGGTAACGGCCAGAGAGCGGCAGCCTTTCTACGTTTCCCATGCTGGTACTAGGGAAACAGACCTACCGGCCAGTGGTGTTCTTCGGTTATAAATGAGAGTGCAATGTGCCCGGATAAACCAGCAAATGTTGATGTCTCCTTGCTTTTGTTTGTTTTTAAATTTAATTTATATTTATTATTAGAGTAATATTCCATTGTGTACGTGGACCACTTCTTCTTGGTGCATTCCTCGGTTGATGGACATTTTCATTGCTTCCAAGTGCTGGCTATGGTAAATCTTGCTGGCGTACAGGTTTGCCAGCCTGTGACTTTTTGATTCTCATTTTCTCAGGTGATAGGCCAAGCAGTGGTTGTGATTGATTGACTGGTAGCTCAATGTTTCCCTTTTCAAAGCACCTACATTGTGTTTTCATTAGTGGCTCTTTACATGCCCCCCCTTACAACCGAGGGTACGCATTTCTCCACACTCCCTTCACCGTTTATTTTTTGCAGCATTATTCCTAATGGCCATTCTGACTGCTGTGAGCTGATAGGTTTTTGTAATATGGGTATGCATGTCATTAAAATTTTTAAAATTCACCATATTCCTATTCCTTTTTCTTTTCTCTTAAAAGAAAAAACCGTGAGTACAATATAGCTCTTGAAATTGTCTTCTTAGGAAGGTTTCCCTCTTCTGAAGTTTTTGGTCGATTTTTGACCCCAGAAATTTTCTGGAAGACAGGTGCCATTTACAGAAATGCAAGTTGGTGAAAATTTATTCACCTTTTGCAGTGGGTTCAAAGCTGCTGTTGTGGGAAACGGCCACAAGGAGGTAGCATTTCTCCATTCCCCAATCTGGGTACTAGGGCAGCAGAGCCTTTCTGGAAGTCATTGTCCTAGGTTGTAAATTAGAATGGAATTTGCCAGGAGAAATCCCCATAAGTTTATGTCTCATTACTTCTTCTTGGTTTTAAAATTTTTTTAATCTGGGTAAAGTTTAGAATATTGTTTGTCCTAGGTGTACACAATCTGGTTCATTTACACATTATGTATGTCTATTAATGTACAGATCCTCTTCCCATGTAAAATATTACAGTGTTCTGTCGACCTCCCTTGCTATATGTTCGGTCTTTTTGATACTTGTATATACTATGTATTTGTATATGTATAGTAACACTAATCTTCATTTCTCGATTTCCCCGCTCCTTTCCTTTTCGATGAGCATAGTTTGTTTTCTAAGCCTGTGAGTGTCTTTCTCTTTGGAAATATGTTCATCTGTGTCAGTTATTAGATAATGCCATAAGTGATAATATAGGTCTTTTGCTTTCCGACCTACTTCATGTTTTGTGATTATCTCCAGGCTCATCTATGGTGCCTCAAAGAGCAGTGCTTCAATGTTTTCCATAGCTAATATTCCATTGTGTACATGGACCACTTCTTCTTGGTGCATTCCTCTGTTGATGGACATTTTCGTTGCTTCCAAGTGTTGCCTATGGTAAATATTGCTGGAGTGCAGGTTTGCCAGCCTGTGATTTTTGATTTTCATTTTCTCAGGTGGTAGACCCAGCAGTGGGTATGATTGATTGACTGGTATGGTAGCTCAACGTTTACCTTTTCAAGGCACCTCAATTGTGCTTTCATTAGTGGCTCTTACCACGTCCCCCTTAGAATCGAGGGTACGCATTTCTCCACAATCACGTCAGCATTTATTGTTTGCAGCATTTTTGTTGATGGCCATTCTGACTGGTGTGAGCTGATAGGTTTTTGTAATTTGGGTTTACATGTCTGTAAAAATTCCTACAATTCATCATTTCTCCACACCTTTTTCTTTTCTGTTAAAAGAAAAAAGCAAAAATGTGTGAGTATAATATACCTCTTCAATTTTTCTTTTTGGAAGGGTGCACTCTAGAATTTTTTGGTCGATTTTCGGCCTCAGGATTTTTTGGAGGGCAGGTGTCATTTACAGAACTGCAATTGGTGAATATTTAGTGACCTTTTGCAGTGGGTTTAAAGCTGCTGTTGTGGGAAACGGCCACAAGGATGCAGCATTTCTCCATTCCCAAATCTGGGTACTAGGGCAGCAGAACCATTCTGGAAGTCGTTTGTATAGGTTGTAAATTTGAATGGAACGTGCCAGGAAAACCCCCCATAAGTTTATGTCTCATTACTCCTAGTTTGTTGTTTTAATTTTTTTCAATTAGCCTAATGGTTAGAATGTTGCTTGCCCAAGGTGTACACACTCTGGTTCATCTACATAGTCTATATACCTATTTATGTAGAGATCCTCTTCCCGTGTAAATTATTACAGAGTGTTCCGTAAACCTTCCTTGCTATTTGGTCAGTCTTTTTGATATATGTATATAATATGTATTTGTATACATATGGTAACGCTAATCTTCATTTATCCATTCCCCCCACCTTTCCTTTTAGATAAGCATAGTTTTTTAATAAGTCTGTGATTGACTTTCTCTGTGGAAATATGTTCATTTGTGTCAGTTTTTAGATAACGCCTATAAGTGATATCGTAGGATATAGGACTTTTGCTTTCCGACTTACCTCATGTTCTGTGATTATCTCCAAGATCATCTATGGTGCCCCAAAGAGCAGTGTTTCATTGTTTTCCATGGCTAGTATTCATTGTGTACATGGACCACTTCTTCTTTATCCTTTCATCTGTTGATGGACATTTTGGTTGCTTCACTGCCTTGTCTATTGTGAATCAGGCTGCAGTGCAGCTTTTGCAGCCCGGGTCTTCTTCATTCTGGTCTTCTCAGGTGAGAGGCCCATTGGTGCACCTGCTGGATTGAATGGTACCTCAATTTTTACTTTTAAACGCAGCTCCTTTCTGTTCTCATTATTAGCGTCTAACCCTTTTACATCTCACCAGCAGCTAGAGGGTACACAGTTCTCTAAAACCTCTTAGGCATTTATTGTTTGTAGTCTTTTTTCCAATGGTCAGTCGACTGGTGTGAGTTGAAAACTTTTTGTAGATTAGATTGCATGAGTCTAATACTTCCTGAGGCTGAGCTTTTATCCATTTTCCTTTCTTTAAAAAGAGAGTGAGTAAAATATACCTCTTCATACTATCTTCTTGCAAATTTTGCCTGTTTTGAAATTTTTATCCATTCCCTACCTCAGCACAATTTTGAGGGCAGGTGTCCTTTACAGCCCTGAGTCCTTGTGAATGGTAAGTGACCATTAGCTGTGGGTTAAAAGCTGCTCTGGCGGGAATTGGCCACAAGGCGGCAGCATTTCTCCTTTACCAAATCTGGTTACTAGGGCAACAGAGCCTTACTGGAAGTGGTGTTCTAGGTTGTAAATTAGAATGGAATGTGCGAGGAAAAAGCTCTTTAAGTTTATGTCTCATTACTTCTTGTTGGTATTTTTAACTTAATTTTTATTATTTATCACAGCAAACTTGAATACAATGTTTTGTTTGCTCTAGGTGTGCAAGATGTGGTTCTTTCACACATATACATATATCTATTCTTCTTTGGATCCTTTTCCCATGTAGGTTATGACACAATGTTGAGTAGTCTTCTCTTGGTATTGCATAGGTCTTTGGTGATTATATATTTCACTTGTGTTTGTATCTCTCTGTTAACCTCAATATGGTAATGTATCCAATCCTCACACCTTTCCATTTGGTCAACCATAAGTTTTTTTTAATGTATCTATGATAGTGTTTGTCTGTGGAAATATCTTTGTTTGTATCATTCTTTAGGTAACCCCTATATGTGATATGATAGTATATGTGTCTTTCGCTTTCTCACTTACTCCAAGTTGCGTGATTACTTCTAGACTCATCTATGGTGCTGCAAATGGCATTGTTTCATTTTTTCACTAGCTCATATTCCATCTGTACAGGTAGCAGTTCTTCTTTGTCCACCCATCTGCCGATGGGCTTTTTGGTTACTTCCATATCTTGGCTATTGTAATAGTATGCAATGCAGATTTGCGTGGCTGTGTCCTTCCAATTCTGTCTTCTTAGTTTATAGGTCCAGGAATAGGTCTGCTGGATCATATGGTAGCTCAGTGTTTACCTTTTAAAGGCACCTCTGTTCTGTTCTCCTTAGTGGCTCTTTCCAGGTTACGTCCCTCTTAAAGTGGAGGGCATGTATTTCTTCCCAGCACCTTCAGGATTTATTCTTTGTAGTTTTTGCTGATGATTATTCTGAGTGGTGTGAGCTGATACCTCTTTGTGGTTGAATTTGCATGTGTCTCATAATGCGTTGAAATTGAGCTTTAAGACATGTCCTTTTTATTTTTCCAGCTGTGATTAGAGCTTATTTCTTCAAAGTGTTTTCTTAAAGTATGTGTCACCATTTGAAATATTTTGGCCATTATCTCCCTCAAGACATTTTGAGGGCAGGTTTCATTTACAGCCCTGCAGTACTTGTTCACATGAAGTGACTATTAGCTCAGGCTTTAAACCTGCTTTTGCAGGTAACGGCCAGAGAGCGGCAGCCTTTCTACGTTTCCCATGCTGGTACTAGGGAAACAGACCTACCGGCCAGTGGTGTTCTTCGGTTATAAATGAGAGTGCAATGTGCCCGGATAAACCCACAAATGTTGATGTCTCCTTGCTTTTGTTTGTTTTTAAATTTAATTTATATTTATTATTACAGTAATATTCCATTGTGTACGTGGACCACTTCTTCTTGGTGCATTCCTCGGTTGATGGACATTTTCATTGCTTCCAAGTGCTGGCTATGGTAAATCTTGCTGGCGTACAGGTTTGCCAGCCTGTGACTTTTTGATTCTCATTTTCTCAGGTGATAGGCCAAGCAGTGGTTGTGATTGATTGACTGGTAGCTCAATGTTTCCCTTTTCAAAGCACCTACATTGTGTTTTCATTAGTGGCTCTTTACATGCCCCCCCTTACAACCGAGGGTACGCATTTCTCCACACTCCCTTCACCGTTTATTTTTTGCAGCATTATTCCTAATGGCCATTCTGACTGCTGTGAGCTGATAGGTTTTTGTAACATGGGTATGCATGTCATTAAAATTTTTAAAATTCACCATATTCCTATTCCTTTTTCTTTTCTCTTAAAAGAAAAAACCGTGAGTACAATATAGCTCTTGAAATTGTCTTCTTAGGAAGGTTGCCCTCTTCTGAAGTTTTTGGTCGATTTTTGACCCCAGAAATTTTCTGGAAGACAGGTGCCATTTACAGAAATGCAAGTTGGTGAAAATTTAGTCACCTTTTGCAGTGGGTTCAAAGCTGCTGTTGTGGGAAACGGCCACAAGGAGGTAGCATTTCTCCATTCCCCAATCTGGGTACTAGGGCAGCAGAGCCTTTCTGGAAGTCATTGTCCTAGGTTGTAAATTAGAATGGAATTTGCCAGGAGAAATCCCCATAAGTTTATGTCTCATTATTTCTTCTTGGTTTTAAAATTTTTTTAATCTGGGTAAAGTTTAGAATATTGTTTGTCCTAGGTGTACACAATCTGGTTCATTTACACATTATGTATGTCTATTAATGTACAGATCCTCTTCCCATGTAAAATATTCCAGTGTTCTGTCGACCTCCCTTGCTATATGTTCGGTCTTTTTGATACATGTATATACTATGTATTTGTATATGTATAGTAACACTAATCTTCATTTCTCGATTTCCCCGCTCCTTTCCTTTTCGATGAGCATAGTTTGTTTTCTAAGCCTGTGAGTGTCTTTCTCTTTGGAAATATGTTCATCTGCGTCAGTTATTAGATAATGCCATAAGTGATAATATAGGTCTTTTGCTTTCCGACCTACTTCATGTTTTGTGATTATCTCCAGGCTCATCTATGGTGCCTCAAAGAGCAGTGCTTCAATGTTTTCCATAGCTAATATTCCATTGTGTACATGGACCACTTCTTCTTGGTGCATTCCTCTGTTGATGGACATTTTCGTTGCTTCCAAGTGTTGCCTATGGTAAATATTGCTGGAGTGCAGGTTTGCCAGCCTGTGATTTTTGATTTTCATTTTCTCAGGTGGTAGACCCAGCAGTGGGTATGATTGATTGACTGGTATGGTAGCTCAACGTTTACCTTTTCAAGGCACCTCAATTGTGCTTTCATTAGTGGCTCTTACCACTTCCCCCTTAGAATCGAGGGTACGCATTTCTCCACAATCACGTCAGCATTTATTGTTTGCAGCATTTTTGTTGATGGCCATTCTGACTGGTGTGAGCTGATAGGTTTTTGTAATTTGGGTTTACATGTCTGTAAAAATTCCTACAATTCATCATTTCTCCACACCTTTTTCTTTTCTGTTAAAAGAAAAAAGAAAAAATGTGTGAGTATAATATACCTCTTCAATTTTTCTTTTTGGAAGGTTGCACTCTAGAATTTTTTGGTCGATTTTCGGCCTCAGGATTTTTTGGAGGGCAGGTGTCATTTACAGAACTGCAATTGGTGAATATTTAGTGACCTTTTGGAGTGGGTTTAAAGCTGCTGTTGTGGGAAACGGCCACAAGGATGCAGCATTTCTCCATTCCCAAATCTGGGTACTAGGGCAGCAGAACCATTCTGGAAGTCGTTTGTATAGGTTGTAAATTTGAATGGAACGTGCCAGGAAAACCCCCCATAAGTTTATGTCTCATTACTCCTAGTTTGTTGTTTTAATTTTTTTCAATTAGCCTAATGGTTAGAATGTTGCTTGCCCAAGGTGTACACACTCTGGTTCATCTACATAGTCTATATACCTATTTATGTAGAGATCCTCTTCCCGTGTAAATTATTACAGAGTGTTCCGTAAACCTTCCTTGCTATTTGGTCAGTCTTTTTGATATATGTATATAATATGTATTTGTATACATATGGTAACGCTAATCTTCCTTTATCCATTCCCCTCACCTTTCCTTTTAGATAAGCATAGTTTTTTTAATAAGTCTGTGATTGACTTTCTCTGTGGAAATATGTTCATTTGTGTCAGTTTTTAGATAACGCCTATAAGTGATATCGTAGGATATAGGACTTTTGCTTTCCGACTTACCTCATGTTCTGTGATTATCTCCAAGATCATCTATGGTGCCTCAAAGAGCAGTGTTTCATTGTTTTCCATGGCTAGTATTCATTGTGTACATGGACCACTTCTTCTTTATCCTTTCATCTGTTGATGGACATTTTGGTTGCTTCACTGCCTTGTCTATTGTGAATCAGGCTGCAGTGCAGCTTTTGCAGCCCGGGTCTTCTTCATTCTGGTCTTCTCAGGTGAGAGGCCCATTGGTGCACCTGCTGGATTGAATGGTACCTCAATTTTTACTTTTAAACGCAGCTCCTTTCTGTTCTCATTATTAGCGTCTAACCCTTTTACATCTCACCAGCAGCTAGAGGGTACACATTTCTCTAAAACCTCTTAGGCATTTATTGTTTGTAGTCTTTTTTCCAATGGTCAGTCGACTGGTGTGAGTTGAAAACTTTTTGTAGATTAGATTGCATGAGTCTAATACTTCCTGAGGCTGAGCTTTTATCCATTTTCCTTTCTTTAAAAAGAGAGTGAGTAAAACATACCTCTTCATACTATCTTCTTGCAAATTTTGCCTGTTTTGAAATTTTTATCCATTCCCTACCTCAGCACAATTTTGAGGGCAGGTGTCCTTTACAGCCCTGAGTCCTTGTGAATGGTAAGTGACCATTAGCTGTGGGTTAAAAGCTGCTCTGGCGGGAATTGGCCACAAGGCGGCAGCATTTCTCCTTTACCAAATCTGGTTACTAGGGCAACAGAGCCTTACTGGAAGTGGTGTTCTAGGTTGTAAATTAGAATGGAATGTGCGAGGAAAAAGCTCTTTAAGTTTATGTCTCATTACTTCTTGTTGGTATTTTTAACTTAATTTTTATTATTTATCACAGCAAACTTGAATACAATGTTTTGTTTGCTCTAGGTGTGCAAGATGTGGTTCTTTCACACATATACATATATCTATTCTTCTTCGGATCCTTTTCCCATGTAGGTTATGACACAATGTTGAGTAGTCTTCTCTTGGTATTGCATAGGTCTTTGGTGATTAAATATTTCACTTGTGTTTGTATCTCTCTGTTAACCTCAATATGGTAATGTATCCAATCCTCACACCTTTCCATTTGGTCAACCATAAGTTTTTTTTTAATGTATCTATGATAGTGTTTGTCTGTGGAAATATCTTTGTTTGTATCATTCTTTAGGTAACCCCTATATGTGATATGATAGTATATGTGTCTTTCGCTTTCTCACTTACTCCAAGTTGCGTGATTACTTCTAGACTCATCTATGGTGCTGCAAATGGCATTGTTTCATTTTTTCACTAGCTCATATTCCATCTGTACAGGTAGCAGTTCTTCTTTTTCCACCCATCTGTCGATGGGCTTTTTGGTTACTTTCATATCTTGGCTATTGTAATAGTATGCAATGCAGATTTGCGTGGCTGTGTCCTTCCAATTCTGTCTTCTTAGTTTATAGGTCCAGGAATAGGTCTGCTGGATCATATGGTAGCTCAGTGTTTACCTTTTAAAGGCACCTCTGTTCTGTTCTCCTTAGTGGCTCTTTCCAGGTTACGTCCCACTTAAAGTGGAGGGCATGTATTTCTTCCCAACACCTTCAGGATTTATTCTTTGTAGTTTTTGCTGATGATTATTCTGAGTGATGTGAGCTGATACCTCTTTGTGGTTGAATTTGCATGTGTCTCATAATGGTTGAATTTGAGCTTTAAGACATGTCCTTTTTATTTTTCCAGCTGTGATTAGAGCTTATTTCTTCAAAGTGTTTTCTTAAAGTATGTGTCACCATTTGAAATATTTTGGCCATTATCTCCCTCAAGACATTTTGAGGGCAGGTTTCATTTACAGCCCTGCAGTACTTGTTCACATGAAGTGACCATTAGCTCAGGCTTTAAACCTGCTTTTGCAGGTAACGGCCAGAGAGCGGCAGCCTTTCTACGTTTCCCATGCTGGTACTAGGGAAACAGACCTACCGGCCAGTGGTGTTCTTCGGTTATAAATGAGAGTGCAATGTGCCCGGATAAACCCACAAATGTTGATGTCTCCTTGCTTTTGTTTGTTTTTAAATTTAATTTATATTTATTATTACAGTAATATTCCATTGTGTACGTGGACCACTTCTTCTTGGTGCATTCCTCGGTTGATGGACATTTTCATTGCTTCCAAGTGCTGGCTATGGTAAATCTTGCTGGCGTACAGGTTTGCCAGCCTGTGACTTTTTGATTCTCATTTTCTCAGGTGGTAGGCCAAGCAGTGGTTGTGATTGATTGACTGGTAGCTCAATGTTTCCCTTTTCAAAGCACCTACATTGTGTTTTCATTAGTGGCTCTTTACATGCCCCCCGTTACAACCGAGGGTACGCATTTCTCCACACTCCCTTCACCGTTTATTTTTTGCAGCATTATTCCTAATGGCCATTCTGACTGCTGTGAGCTGATAGGTTTTTGTAACATGGGTATGCATGTCATTAAAATTTTTAAAATTCACCATATTCCTATTCCTTTTTCTTTTTTCTTAAAAGAAAAAACCGTGAGTACAATATAGCTCTTGAAATTGTCTTCTTAGGAAGGTTGCCCTCTTCTGAAGTTTTTGGTCGATTTTTGACCCCAGAAATTTTCTGGAAGGCAGGTGCCATTTACAGAAATGCAAGTTAGTGAAAATTTAGTCACCTTTTGCAGTGGGTTCAAAGCTGCTGTTGTGGGAAACGGCCACAAGGAGGTAGCATTTCTCCATTCCCCAATCTGGGTACTAGGGCAGCAGAGCCTTTCTGGAAGTCATTGTCCTAGGTTGTAAATTAGAATGGAATTTGCCAGGAGAAATCCCCATAAGTTTATGTCTCATTACTTCTTCTTGGTTTTAAAATTTTTTTAATCTGGGTATAGTTTAGAATATTGTTTGTCCTAGGTGTACACAATCTGGTTCATTTATACATTATGTATGTCTATTAATGTACAGATCCTCTTCCCATATAAAATATTACAGTGTTCCGTCGACCTCCCTTGCTATATGTTCGGTCTTTTTGATACATGTATATACTATGTATTTGTACATGTATAGTAACTCTAATCTTCATTTCTCGATTTCCCCCCTCCTTTCCTTTTCGATGAGCATAGTTTGTTTTCTAAGCCTGTGAGTGTCTTTCTCTTTGGAAATATGTTCATCTGTGTCAGTTATTAGATAATGCCATAAGTGATAATATAGGTCTTTTGCTTTCCGACCTACTTCATGTTTTGTGATTATCTCCAGGCTCATCTATGGTGCCTCAAAGAGCAGTGCTTCAATGTTTTCCATAGCTAATATTCCATTGTGTACATGGACCACTTCTTCTTGGTGCATTCCTCTGTTGATGGACATTTTCGTTGCTTCCAAGTGTTGCCTATGGTAAATATTGTTGGAGTGCAGGTTTGCCAGCCTGTGATTTTTGATTTTCATTTTCTCAGGTGGTAGACCCAGCAGTGGGTATGATTGATTGACTGGTATGGTAGCTCAACGTTTACCTTTTCAAGGCACCTCAATTGTGCTTTCATTAGTGGCTCTTACCACGTCCCCCTTAGAATCGAGGGTACGCATTTCTCCACAATCACGTCAGCATTTATTGTTTGCAGCATTTTTGTTGATGGCCATTCTGACTGGTGTGAGCTGATAGGTTTTTGTAATTTGGGTTTACATGTCTGTAAAAATTCCTACAATTCATCATTTCTCCACACCTTTTTCTTTTCTGTTAAAAGAAAAAAGAAAAAATGTGTGAGTATAATATACCTCTTCAATTTTTCTTTTTGGAAGGTTGCACTCTAGAATTTTTTGGTCGATTTTCGGCCTCAGGATTTTTTGGAGGGCAGGTGTCATTTACAGAACTGCAATTGGTGAATATTTCGTGACCTTTTGGAGTGGGTTTAAAGCTGCTGTTGTGGGAAACGGCCACAAGGATGCAGCATTTCTCCATTCCCAAATCTGGGTACTAGGGCAGCAGAACCATTCTGGAAGTCGTTTGTATAGGTTGTAAATTTGAATGGAACGTGCCAGGTAAACCCCCCATAAGTTTATGTCTCATTACTCCTAGTTTGTTGTTTTAATTTTTTTCAATTAGCCTAATGGTTAGAATGTTGCTTGCCCAAGGTGTACACACTCTGGTTCATCTACATAGTCTATATACCTATTTATGTAGAGATCCTCTTCCCGTGTAAATTATTACAGAGTGTTCCGTAAACCTTCCTTGCTATTTGGTCAGTCTTTTTGATATATGTATATAATATGTATTTGTATACATATGGTAACGCTAATCTTCATTTATCCATTCCCCTCACCTTTCCTTTTAGATAAGCATAGTTTTTTTAATAAGTCTGTGATTGACTTTCTCTGTGGAAATATGTTCATTTGTGTCAGTTTTTAGATAACGCCTATAAGTGATATCGTAGGATATAGGACTTTTGCTTTCCGACTTACCTCATGTTCTGTGATTATCTCCAAGATCATCTATGGTGCCTCAAAGAGCAGTGTTTCATTGTTTTCCATGGCTAGTATTCATTGTGTACATGGACCACTTCTTCTTTATCCTTTCATCTGTTGATGGACATTTTGGTTGCTTCACTGCCTTGTCTATTGTGAATCAGGCTGCAGTGCAGCTTTTGCAGCCCGGGTCTTCTTCATTCTGGTCTTCTCAGGTGAGAGGCCCATTGGTGCACCTGCTGGATTGAATGGTACCTCAATTTTTACTTTTAAACGCAGCTCCTTTCTGTTCTCATTATTAGCGTCTAACCCTTTTACATCTCACCAGCAGCTAGAGGGTACACAGTTCTCTAAAACCTCTTAGGCATTTATTGTTTGTAGTCTTTTTTCCAATGGTCAGTCGACTGGTGTGAGTTGAAAACTTTTTGTAGATTAGATTGCATGAGTCTAATACTTCCTTAGGAGGATTAACCAAGATGGCGGAGTAGAAGGACGTGCTCTCACTCCCTCTTGCGAGAGCACCAGAATCAAAACTGGCTGCTGGACAATCATTGACAGGAAGACCCTGGACTTCACCAAGGAGGATACCCCACGTCCAAGGACAGAGGAGAAGCCACAGTGAGACGGTAGGAGGGGCGCAATCAGAGTAAAATCAAATCCCATAACTGCTGGGTGGGTGACTTACAGACTGGCGAACACTTATACCACAGAAGTCCACCCACTGGAGTGAACGTTCTGAGCCCCACGTCAGGCTTCCCAACCTGGGGGTCCGGCTACGGGAAGAGGAATTCCTAGAGAATCAGACTTTGAAGCCTAGTGGGAATTGATTGCAGAACTTTGACAGGACTGGGCGAAACAGAGACCCCACTCTTGGAGGGCACACACAAAGTAATGTGTGCATCGGGACCCAGGGGAAGGAGCAGTGACCCTGGGGGAGACTGAACCAGACCTACCTGCTGGTGTTGGGGGGTCTCCTGCAGAGGCAAGTGGTGGCTCTGTTTCACCGTGGGGATAAGGACACTGGCAGCCGAGGTTCTGGGAAGTTCTCCTTGGCGTGAGCCCTCCCAGAGTCTGCCATTAACCCTACCAAAGAGCACGGGTAGGCTCCAGTGTTGGGTTGCCTCAGGCAAAACAACCAACAGGGAGGGAACCCAGCCCCACCCATCAACAGTCAAGTGGATTAAGGTTTTACTGAGCTCTGACGCCACAGCAACAGGGAGGGAACCCAGCCCCACCCATCAACAGTCAAGTGGATTAAGGTTTTACTGAGCTCTGACCGCCACAGCAACAGTCAGCTCTACCCACCACCAGAGCCTCCCATCAAGCCTCTTAGATAGCCTCAACCACCAGAGGGCAGACAACAGAAGCAAGAAAAACTACAATCCTGCAGCCTGTGGACCAAAAACCACAGTTACAGAAAGATAGACAAGATGAAAAGGCAGAAGGCTATGTACCAGATGAAGGAACAAGAAAAAACCCCAGAAAATCAACTAAATGAAGTGGAGATAGGCAACCTTCCAGAAAAAGAATTCAGAATAATGATAGTGAAGATGATCCAGGACCTCGGAATAAGAATGGAGGCAAAGATTGAGAAGATGCAAGAAATGATTAACAAAGACCTAGAAGAATTAAAGAACAAACAAACAGAGATGACCAATACAATAACTGAAATGAAAACTACACTAGAAGGAATCAATAGCAGAATAACTGAGGCAGAAGAACGGATAAGTGACCTGGAAGACAGAATGGTGGAATTCACTGCTGCGGAACAGACTAAAGAAAAAAGAATGAAAAGAAATGAAGACAGCCTAAGAGACCTCTGGGACAACATTAAACGCAACAACATTCGCATTATAGGGGTCCCAGAAGGAGAAGAGAGAGAGAAAGGACCAGAGAAACTATTTGAAGAGATTATAGTCGAAAACTTCCCTAACATGGGAAAGGAAATAGCCACCCAAGTCCAGGAAGCGCAGAGAGTCCCATACAGAATAAACCCAAGGAGAAACACGCCGAGACACATAGTAATCAAAGTGGCAAAAATTAAAGACAAAGAAAAATTATTGAAAGCAGCAAGGGAAAAACGACAAATAACATACAAGGGAACTCCCATAAGGTTAACAGCTGATTTCTCAGCAGAAACTCTGCAAGCCAGAAGGGAGTGGCATGATATACTTAATGTGATGAAAGGGAAGAACCTACAACCAAGATTACTCTACCCGGCAAGGATCACATTTAGATTTGATGGAGAAATCAAAAGCTTTACAGACAAGCAAAAGCTAAGAGAATTCAGCACCACCAAACCAGCTCTACAACAAATGCTAAAGGAACTTCTCTAAGTGGGAAACACAAGAGAAGAAAAGGACCTACAAAAACAAACCCAAAACAATTAAGAAAATGGTCATAGGAACATACATATCAATAATTACCTTAAACGTGAATGGATTAAATGCCCCAACCAAAAGACACAGACTGGCTGAATGGATACAAAAACAAGACCCATATATATGCTGTCTACAAGAGACCCACTTTAGACCCAGGGACACATACAGACTGAAAGTGAGGGGATGGAAAAAGATATTCCATGCAAATGGAAATCAAAAGAAAGCTGGAGTAGCAATACTCATATCAGATAAAATAGACTTTAAAATAAAGAATGTTACAAGAGACAAGGAAGGACACTACATAATGATCCAGGGATCAATCCAAGAAGAAGATATAACAATTATAAATATATATGCACCCAACATAGGAGCACCTCAATACATAAGGCAACTGCTAACAGCTATAAAAGAGGAAATCGACAGTAACACAATAATAGTGGGGGACTTTAACACTTCACTTACACCAATGGACAGATCATCCAAAATGAAAATAAATAAGGAAACAGAAGCTTTAAATGACACAATAGACCAGATAGATTTAATTGATATATATAGGACATTCCATCCAAAAACAGCAGATTACACGTTCTTCTCAAGTGCACACGGAACATTCTCCAGGATAGATCACATCTTGGGTCACAAATCAAGCCTCAGGAAATTTAAGAAAATTGAAATCATACCAAGCATCTTTTCTGACCACAACGCTATGAGATTAGAAATGAACTACAGGGAAAAAAACGTAAAAAAGACAAACACATGGAGGCTAAACAATACGTTACTAAATAACCAAGAGATCACTGAAGAAATCAAAGAGGAAATAAAAAAATACCTAGAGACAAATGACAATGAAAACACGACGACCCAAAACCTATGGGATGCAGCAAAAGCGGTTCTAAGAGGGAAGTTTATAGCTATACAAGCCTACCTAAAGAAACAAGAAAAATCTCAAGTAAACAATCTAACCTTACACCTAAAGGAACTAGAGAAAGAAGAACAAACAAAACCCAAAGCTAGCAGAAGGAAAGAAATCATAAAGATCAGAGCAGAAATAAATGAAATAGAAACAAAGAAAACAATAGCAAAGATCAATAAAACTAAAAGTTGGTTCTTTGAGAAGATAAACAAAATTGATAAGCCATTAGCCAGACTCATCAAGAAAAAGAGGGAGAGGACTCAAATCAATAAAATCAGAAATGAAAAAGGAGAAGTTACAACAGACACCGCAGAAATACAAAACATCCTAAGAGACTACTATAAGCAACTTTATGCCAATAAAATGGACAACCTGGAAGAAATGGACAAATTCTTAGAAAGGTATAACCTTCCAAGACTGAATCAGGAAGAAACAGAAAATATGAACAGACCAATCACAAGTAATGAAATTGAAACTGTGATTAAAAATCTTCCAACAAACAAAAGTCCAGGACCAGATGGCTTCACAGGTGAATTCTATCAAACATTTAGAGAAGAGCTAACACCCATCCTTCTCAAACTCTTCCAAAAAATTGCAGAGGAAGGAACACTCCCAAACTCATTCTATGAGGCCACCATCACCCTGATACCAAAACCAGACAAAGACACTACAAAAAAAGAAAATTACAGACCAATATCACTGATGAATATAGATGCAAAAATCCTCAACAAAATACTAGCAAACAGAATCCAACAACACATTAAAAGGATCATACACCACGATCAAGTGGGATTTATCCCAGGGATGCAAGGATTCTTCAATATACGCAAATCAATCAATGTGATACACCATATTAACAAATTGAAGAATAAAAACCATATGATCATCTCAATAGATGCAGAAAAAGCTTTTGACAAAATTCAACACCCATTTATGATAAAAACTCTCCAGAAAGTGGGCATAGAGGGAACCTACCTCAACATAATAAAGGCCATATATGACAAACCCACAGCAAACATCATTCTCAATGGTGAAAAACTGAAAGCATTTCCTCTAAGATCAGGAACGAGACAAGGATGTCCACTCTCACCACTATTATTCAACATAGTTCTGGAAGTCCTAGCCACGGCAATCAGAGAAGAAAAAGAAATAAAAGGAATACAAATTGGAAAAGAGGAAGTAAAACTGTCACTGTTTGCGGATGACATGATACTATACATAGAGAATCCTAAAACTGCCACCAGAAAACTGCTAGAGCTAATTAATGAATATGGTAAAGTTGCAGGATACAAAATTAATGCACAGAAATCTCTTGCATTCCTATACACTAATGATGAAAAATCTGAAAGAGAAATTATGGAAACACTCCCATTTACCATTGCAACAAAAAGAATAAAATACCTAGGAATAAACCTACCTAGGGAGACAAAAGACCTGTATGCAGAAAACTATAAGACACTGATGAAAGAAATTAAAGATGATACCAACAGATGGAGAGATATACCATGTTCTTGGATTGGAAGAATCAACATTGTGAAAATGAGTATACTACCCAAAGCAATCTACAGATTCAATGCAATCCCTATCAAATTACCAATGGCATTTTTTACAGAGCTAGAACAAATCATCTTAAAATTTGTATGGAGACACAAAAGACCCCGAATAGCCAAAGCAGTCTTGAGGCAAAAAAATGGAGCTGGAGGAATCAGACTCCCTGACTTCAGACTATACTACAAAGCTACAGTAATCAAGACAATATGGTACTGGCACAAAAACAGAAACATAGATCAATGGAACAAGATAGAAAGCCCAGAGATTAACCCACGCACCTATGGTCAACTAATCTATGACAAAGGAGGCAAAGATATACAATGGAGAAAAGACAGTCTCTTCAATAAGTGGTGCTGGGAAAACTGGACAGCTACATGTAAAAGAATGAAATTAGAATACTCCCTAACACCATACACAAAAATAAACTCAAAATGGATTAGAGACCTAAATATAAGACTGGACACTATAAAACTCTTAGAGGAAAACATAGGAAGAACACTCTTTGACATGAATCACAGCAAGATCTTTTTTGATCCACCTCCTAGAGTAATGGAAATAAAAACAAAAATAAACAAGTGGGACCTAATGAAACTTCAAAGCTTTTGCACAGCAAAGGAAACCATAAACAAGACGAAAAGACAACCCTCAGAATGGGAGAAAATATTTGCAAATGAATCAACGGACAAAGGATTAATCTCCAAAATATATAAACAGCTCATTCAGCTCAATATCAAAGAAACAAACACCCCAATCCAAAAATGGGCAGAAGACCTAAATAGACATTTCTCCAAAGAAGACATACAGACGGCCACGAGGCACATGAAAAGATGCTCAACATCACTAATTATTAGAGAAATGCAAATCAAAACTACAATGAGGTATCACCTCACTCCTGTTAGAATGGGCATCATCAGAAAATCTACAAACAACAAATGCTGGAGAGGGTGTGGAGAAAAGGGAACCCTCTTGCACTGTTGGTGGGAATGTAAATTGATACAGCCACTATGGAGAACAATATGGAGGTTCCTTAAAAAACTAAAAATAGAATTACCATATGACCCAGCAATCCCACTACTGGGCATATACCCAGAGAAAACCGTAATTCAAAAAGACACATGCACCCGAATGTTCATTGCAGCACTATTTACAATAGCCAGGTCATGGAAGCAACCTAAATGCCCATCAACAGACGAATGGATAAAGAAGATGTGGTACATATATACAATGGAATATTACTCAGCCATAAAAAGGAACGAAATTGAGTCATTTGTTGAGACGTGGATGGATCTAGAGACTGTCATACAGAGTGAAGTAAGTCAGAAAGAGAAAAACAAATATCGTATATTAATGCATGTATGTGGAACCTAGAAAAATGGTACAGATGAGCCAGTTTGCAGGGCAGAAGTTGAGACACAGATGTAGAGAATGGACATATGGACACCAAGGGGGGAAAACTGCGGTGAGGTGGGGATGGTGGTGTGCTGAATTGGGCGATTGGGATTGACATGTATACACTGATGTGTATAAAATTGATGCCTAATAAGAACCTGCAGTATAAAAAAGCAAACAAAACAACTAATACTAAACTTTCATTGGGTTATTTGTATGGAAATATGTTAATATAAATGTTTCAGATATTACATGAAATTTCTAAAAATCTTATATTTGTATTTGTATGGAAATATGTATGGAAATATGTTAATATAAATGTTTCAGACATTACATGAAATTTCTAAAAATCTTATATGTTCTGGTATAATGTTATAAGTAATAATCCTAGCTATTACTTTAAAATGTATATCTCAGAAATAACTAATTTTCTTGTCAACTGCATTATTATGAACTTTCATCAAATCTTTTACCGTGGTCATTTTTAAGTCTTTTGTCATTTACAGACAGTTCTGGGTGTACTCTGATGATTTTGCAAATATGTTCCTATAAAAGGGTTTCATCTTCAAGAAATTCATGGAAAAGACTCTGACAAGTACAGGTTTCTGGTAACTGACTGTACTGCTGAACTGAATGAATAAGCATTTTCAGAACTCTGATGAAAAACTGATGAACTCATAAAAGTGCTAACAAAAGATCAAGATAAAAAAAAAACAATTAATTACATGGGACTGAGTGAACTGATGAGGATGAGTATAATTTTTGTGACTTTCTGTCTGAATTAAAAAAAAAAAAATCCCACAAGGACTCAGAGGCAAAGAATATACAAATCAATTTTCACTGCAAAGTAAAGGAGCTGTTACAGTGGAGGATTACTGGACTGAATGTCAGTATTATGACATAGTATGAGTGTGTTTCATGTTTGGTAATTGCAATCATTCTTGCTTTTGTTGTAGTCATCCATGTACAATGCTTGGTGTCAGTCTATTTATCTCTTGTAAAAATAAAATACAGTGTGTGTGTGTGAAAAAAAAAAAAAAAAAAAAAACAAAATAATACTTCCTTAGGCTGAGCTTTTATCCATTTTCCTTTCTTTAAAAAGAGAGTGAGTAAAACATACCTCTTCATACTATCTTCTTGCAAATTTTGCCTGTTTTGAAATTTTTATCCATTCCCTACCTCAGCACAATTTTGAGGGCAGGTGTCCTTTACAGCCCTGAGTCCTTGTGAATGGTAAGTGACCATTAGCTGTGGGTTAAAAGCTGCTCTGGCGGGAATTGGCCACAAGTCGGCAGCATTTCTCCTTTACCAAATCTGGTTACTAGGGCAACAGAGCCTTACTGGAAGTGGTGTTCTAGGTTGTAAATTAGAATGGAATGTGCGAGGAAAAAGCTCTTTAAGTTTATGTCTCATTACTTCTTGTTGGTATTTTTAACTTAATTTTTATTATTTATCACAGCAAACTTGAATACAATGTTTTGTTTGCTCTAGGTGTGCAAGATGTGGTTCTTTCACACATATACATATATCTATTCTTCTTCGGATCCTTTTCCCATGTAGGTTATGACACAATGTTCAGTAGTCTTCTCTTGGTATTGCATAGGTCTTTGGTGATTATATATTTCACTTGTGTTTGTATCTCTCTGTTAACCTCAATATGGTAATGTATCCAATCCTCACACCTTTCCATTTGGTCAACCATAAGTTTTTTTTAATGTATCTATGATAGTGTTTGTCTGTGGAAATATCTTTGTTTGTATCATTCTTTAGGTAACCCCTATATGTGATATGATAGTATATGTGTCTTTCGCTTTCTCACTTACTCCAAGTTGCGTGATTACTTCTAGACTCATCTATGGTGCTGCAAATGGCATTGTTTCATTTTTTCACTAGCTCATATTCCATCTGTACAGGTAGCAGTTCTTCTTTGTCCACCCATCTGCCGATGGGCTTTTTGGTTACTTCCATATCTTGGCTATTGTAATAGTATGCAATGCAGATTTGCGTGGCTGTGTCCTTCCAATTCTGTCTTCTTAGTTTATAGGTCCAGGAATAGGTCTGCTGGATCATATGGTAGCTCAGTGTTTACCTTTTAAAGGCACCTCTGTTCTGTTCTCCTTAGTGGCTCTTTCCAGGTTACGTCCCACTTAAAGTGGAGGGCATGTATTTCTTCCCAGCACCTTCAGGATTTATTCTTTGTAGTTTTTGCTGATGATTATTCTGAGTGGTGTGAGCTTATACCTCTTTGTGGTTGAATTTGCATGTGTCTCATAATGCGTTGAAATTGAGCTTTAAGACATGTCCTTTTTATTTTTCCAGCTGTGATTAGAGCTTATTTCTTCAAAGTGTTTTCTTAAAGTATGTGTCACCATTTGAAATATTTTGGCCATTATCTCCCTCAAGACATTTTGAGGGCAGGTTTCATTTACAGCCCTGCAGTACTTGTTCACATGAAGTGACTATTAGCTCAGGCTTTAAACCTGCTTTTGCAGGTAACGGCCAGAGAGCGGCAGCCTTTCTACGTTTCCCATGCTGGTACTAGGGAAACAGACCTACCGGCCAGTGGTGTTCTTCGGTTATAAATGAGAGTGCAATGTGCCCGGATAAACCCACAAATGTTGATGTCTCCTTGCTTTTGTTTGTTTTTAAATTTAATTTATATTTATTATTAGAGTAATATTCCATTGTGTACGTGGACCACTTCTTCTTGGTGCATTCCTCGGTTGATGGACATTTTCATTGCTTCCAAGTGCTGGCTATGGTAAATCTTGCTGGCGTACAGGTTTGCCAGCCTGTGACTTTTTGATTCTCATTTTCTCAGGTGATAGGCCAAGCAGTGGTTGTGATTGATTGACTGGTAGCTCAATGTTTCCCTTTTCAAAGCACCTACATTGTGTTTTCATTAGTGGCTCTTTACATGCCCCCCCTTACAACCGAGGGTACGCATTTCTCCACACTCCCTTCACCGTTTATTTTTTGCAGCATTATTCCTAATGGCCATTCTGACTGCTGTGAGCTGATAGGTTTTTGTAACATGGGTATGCATGTCATTAAAATTTTTAAAATTCACCATATTCCTATTCCTTTTTCTTTTCTCTTAAAAGAAAAAACCGTGAGTACAATATAGCTCTTGAAATTGTCTTCTTAGGAAGGTTTCCCCCTTCTGAAATTTTTGGTCGATTTTTGACCCCAGAAATTTTCTGGAAGGCAGGTGCCATTTACAGAAATGCAAGTTGGTGAAAATTTAGTCACCTTTTGCAGTGGGTTCAAAGCTGCTGTTGTGGGAAACGGCCACAAGGAGGTAGCATTTCTCCATTCCCCAATCTGGGTACTAGGGCAGCAGAGCCTTTCTGGAAGTCATTGTCCTAGGTTGTAAATTAGAATGGAATTTGCCAGGAGAAATCCCCATAAGTTTATGTCTCATTACTTCTTCTTGGTTTTAAAATTTTTTTATTCTGGGTAAAGTTTAGAATATTGTTTGTCCTAGGTGTACACAATCAGGTTCATTTACACATTATGTATGTCTATTAATGTACAGATCCTCTTCCCATGTAAAATATTCCAGTGTTCTGTCGACCTCCCTTGCTATATGTTCGGTCTTTTTGATACATGTATATACTATGTATTTGTATATGTATAGTAACACTAATCTTCATTTCTCGATTTCCCCGCTCCTTTCCTTTTCGATGAGCATAGTTTGTTTTCTAAGCCTGTGAGTGTCTTTCTCTTTGGAAATATGTTCATCTGCGTCAGTTATTAGATAATGCCATAAGTGATAATATAGGTCTTTTGCTTTCCGACCTACTTCATGTTTTGTGATTATCTCCAGGCTCATCTATGGTGCCTCAAAGAGCAGTGCTTCAATGTTTTCCATAGCTAATATTCCATTGTGTACATGGACCACTTCTTCTTGGTGCATTCCTCTGTTGATGGACATTTTCGTTGCTTCCAAGTGTTGCCTATGGTAAATATTGTTGGAGTGCAGGTTTGCCATCCTGTGATTTTTGATTTTCATTTTCTCAGGTGGTAGACCCAGCAGTGGGTATGATTGATTGACTGGTATGGTAGCTCAACGTTTACCTTTTCAAGGCACCTCAATTGTGCTTTCATTACTGGCTCTTACCACGTCCCCCTTAGAATCGAGGGTACGCATTTCTCCACAATCACGTCAGCATTTATTGTTTGCAGCATTTTTGTTGATGGCCATTCTGACTGGTGTGAGCTGATAGGTTTTTGTAATTTGGGTTTACATGTCTGTAAAAATTCCTACAATTCATCATTTCTCCACACCTTTTTCTTTTCTGTTAAAAGAAAAAAGAAAAAATGTGTGAGTATAATATACCTCTTCAATTTTTCTTTTTGGAAGGTTGCACTCTAGAATTTTTTGGTCGATTTTCGGCCTCAGGATTTTTTGGAGGGCAGGTGTCATTTACAGAACTGCAATTGGTGAATATTTCGTGACCTTTTGGAGTGGGTTTAAAGCTGCTGTTGTGGGAAACGGCCACAAGGATGCAGCATTTCTCCATTCCCAAATCTGGGTACTAGGGCAGCAGAACCATTCTGGAAGTCGTTTGTATAGGTTGTAAATTTGAATGGAACGTGCCAGGTAAACCCCCCATAAGTTTATGTCTCATTACTCCTAGTTTGTTGTTTTAATTTTTTTCAATTAGCCTAATGGTTAGAATGTTGCTTGCCCAAGGTGTACACACTCTGGTTCATCTACATAGTCTATATACCTATTTATGTAGAGATCCTCTTCCCGTGTAAATTATTACAGAGTGTTCCGTAAACCTTCCTTGCTATTTGGTCAGTCTTTTTGATATATGTATATAATATGTATTTGTATACATATGGTAATGCTAATCTTCATTTATCCATTCCCCTCACCTTTCCTTTTAGATAAGCATAGTTTTTTTAATAAGTCTGTGATTGACTTTCTCTGTGGAAATATGTTCATTTGTGTCAGTTTTTAGATAACGCCTATAAGTGATATCGTAGGATATAGGACTTTTGCTTTCCGACTTACCTCATGTTCTGTGATTATCTCCAAGATCATCTATGGTGCCTCAAAGAGCAGTGTTTCATTGTTTTCCATGGCTAGTATTCATTGTGTACATGGACCACTTCTTCTTTATCCTTTCATCTGTTGATGGACATTTTGGTTGCTTCACTGCCTTGTCTATTGTGAATCAGGCTGCAGTGCAGCTTTTGCAGCCCGGGTCTTCTTCATTCTGGTCTTCTCAGGTGAGAGGCCCATTGGTGCACCTGCTGGATTGAATGGTACCTCAATTTTTACTTTTAAACGCAGCTCCTTTCTGTTCTCATTATTAGCGTCTAACCCTTTTACATCTCACCAGCAGCTAGAGGGTACACAGTTCTCTAAAACCTCTTAGGCATTTATTGTTTGTAGTCTTTTTTCCAATGGTCAGTCGACTGGTGTGAGTTGAAAACTTTTTGTAGATTAGATTGCATGAGTCTAATACTTCCTTAGGCTGAGCTTTTATCCATTTTCCTTTCTTTAAAAAGAGAGTGAGTAAAACATACCTCTTCATACTATCTTCTTGCAAATTTTGCCTGTTTTGAAATTTTTATCCATTCCCTACCTCAGCACAATTTTGAGGGCAGGTGTCCTTTACAGCCCTGAGTCCTTGTGAATGGTAAGTGACCATTAGCTGTGGGTTAAAAGCTGCTCTGGCGGGAATTGGCCACAAGTCGGCAGCATTTCTCCTTTACCAAATCTGGTTACTAGGGCAACAGAGCCTTACTGGAAGTGGTGTTCTAGGTTGTAAATTAGAATGGAATGTGCGAGGAAAAAGCTCTTTAAGTTTATGTCTCATTACTTCTTGTTGGTATTTTTAACTTAATTTTTATTATTTATCACAGCAAACTTGAATACAATGTTTTGTTTGCTCTAGGTGTGCAAGATGTGGTTCTTTCACACATATACATATATCTATTCTTCTTCGGATCCTTTTCCCATGTAGGTTATGACACAATGTTCAGTAGTCTTCTCTTGGTATTGCATAGGTCTTTGGTGATTATATATTTCACTTGTGTTTGTATCTCTCTGTTAACCTCAATATGGTAATGTATCCAATCCTCACACCTTTCCATTTGGTCAACCATAAGTTTTTTTTAATGTATCTATGATAGTGTTTGTCTGTGGAAATATCTTTGTTTGTATCATTCTTTAGGTAACCCCTATATGTGATATGATAGTATATGTGTCTTTCGCTTTCTCACTTACTCCAAGTTGCGTGATTACTTCTAGACTCATCTATGGTGCTGCAAATGGCATTGTTTCATTTTTTCACTAGCTCATATTCCATCTGTACAGGTAGCAGTTCTTCTTTGTCCACCCATCTGCCGATGGGCTTTTTGGTTACTTCCATATCTTGGCTATTGTAATAGTATGCAATGCAGATTTGCGTGGCTGTGTCCTTCCAATTCTGTCTTCTTAGTTTATAGGTCCAGGAATAGGTCTGCTGGATCATATGGTAGCTCAGTGTTTACCTTTTAAAGGCACCTCTGTTCTGTTCTCCTTAGTGGCTCTTTCCAGGTTACGTCCCACTTAAAGTGGAGGGCATGTATTTCTTCCCAGCACCTTCAGGATTTATTCTTTGTAGTTTTTGCTGATGATTATTCTGAGTGGTGTGAGCTTATACCTCTTTGTGGTTGAATTTGCATGTGTCTCATAATGCGTTGAAATTGAGCTTTAAGACATGTCCTTTTTATTTTTCCAGCTGTGATTAGAGCTTATTTCTTCAAAGTGTTTTCTTAAAGTATGTGTCACCATTTGAAATATTTTGGCCATTATCTCCCTCAAGACATTTTGAGGGCAGGTTTCATTTACAGCCCTGCAGTACTTGTTCACATGAAGTGACTATTAGCTCAGGCTTTAAACCTGCTTTTGCAGGTAACGGCCAGAGAGCGGCAGCCTTTCTACGTTTCCCATGCTGGTACTAGGGAAACAGACCTACCGGCCAGTGGTGTTCTTCGGTTATAAATGAGAGTGCAATGTGCCCGGATAAACCCACAAATGTTGATGTCTCCTTGCTTTTGTTTGTTTTTAAATTTAATTTATATTTATTATTACAGTAATATTCCATTGTGTACGTGGACCACTTCTTCTTGGTGCATTCCTCGGTTGATGGACATTTTCATTGCTTCCAAGTGCTGGCTATGGTAAATCTTGCTGGCGTACAGGTTTGCCAGCCTGTGACTTTTTGATTCTCATTTTCTCAGGTGGTAGGCCAAGCAGTGGTTGTGATTGATTGACTGGTAGCTCAATGTTTCCCTTTTCAAAGCACCTACATTGTGTTTTCATTAGTGGCTCTTTACATGCCCCCCCTTACAACCGAGGGTACGCATTTCTCCACACTCCCTTCACCGTTTATTTTTTGCAGCATTATTCCTAATGGCCATTCTGACTGCTGTGAGCTGATAGGTTTTTGTAACATGGGTATGCATGTCATTAAAATTTTTAAAATTCACCATATTCCTATTCCTTTTTCTTTTTTCTTAAAAGAAAAAACCGTGAGTACAATATAGCTCTTGAAATTGTCTTCTTAGGAAGGTTGCCCTCTTCTGAAGTTTTTGGTCGATTTTTGACCCCAGAAATTTTCTGGAAGGCAGGTGCCATTTACAGAAATGCAAGTTAGTGAAAATTTAGTCACCTTTTGCAGTGGGTTCAAAGCTGCTGTTGTGGGAAACGGCCACAAGGAGGTAGCATTTCTCCATTCCCCAATCTGGGTACTAGGGCAGCAGAGCCTTTCTGGAAGTCATTGTCCTAGGTTGTAAATTAGAATGGAATTTGCCAGGAGAAATCCCCATAAGTTTATGTCTCATTACTTCTTCTTGGTTTTAAAATTTTTTTAATCTGGGTATAGTTTAGAATATTGTTTGTCCTAGGTGTACACAATCTGGTTCATTTATACATTATGTATGTCTATTAATGTACAGATCCTCTTCCCATATAAAATATTACAGTGTTCCGTCGACCTCCCTTGCTATATGTTCGGTCTTTTTGATACATGTATATACTATGTATTTGTACATGTATAGTAACTCTAATCTTCATTTCTCGATTTCCCCCCTCCTTTCCTTTTCGATGAGCATAGTTTGTTTTCTAAGCCTGTGAGTGTCTTTCTCTTTGGAAATATGTTCATCTGTGTCAGTTATTAGATAATGCCATAAGTGATAATATAGGTCTTTTGCTTTCCGACCTACTTCATGTTTTGTGATTATCTCCAGGCTCATCTATGGTGTCTCAAAGAGCAGTGCTTCAATGTTTTCCATAGCTAATATTCCACTGTGTACATGGACCACTTCTTCTTGGTGCATTCCTCTGTTGATGGACATTTTCGTTGCTTCCAAGTGTTGCCTATGGTAAATATTGCTGGAGTGCAGGTTTGCCAGCCTGTGATTTTTGATTTTCATTTTCTCAGGTGGTAGACCCAGCAGTGGGTATGATTGATTGACTGGTATGGTAGCTCAACGTTTACCTTTTCAAGGCACCTCAATTGTGCTTTCATTAGTGGCTCTTACCACTTCCCCCTTAGAATCGAGGGTACGCATTTCTCCACAATCACGTCAGCATTTATTGTTTGCAGCATTTTTGTTGATGGCCATTCTGACTGGTGTGAGCTGATAGGTTTTTGTAATTTGGGTTTACATGTCTGTAAAAATTCCTACAATTCATCATTTCTCCACACCTTTTTCTTTTCTGTTAAAAGAAAAAAGAAAAAATGTGTGAGTATAATATACCTCTTCAATTTTTCTTTTTGGAAGGTTGCACTCTAGAATTTTTTGGTCGATTTTCGGCCTCAGGATTTTTTGGAGGGCAGGTGTCATTTACAGAACTGCAATTGGTGAATATTTAGTGACCTTTTGGAGTGGGTTTAAAGCTGCTGTTGTGGGAAACGGCCACAAGGATGCAGCATTTCTCCATTCCCAAATCTGGGTACTAGGGCAGCAGAACCATTCTGGAAGTCGTTTGTATAGGTTGTAAATTTGAATGGAACGTGCCAGGAAAACCCCCCATAAGTTTATGTCTCATTACTCCTAGTTTGTTGTTTTAATTTTTTTCAATTAGCCTAATGGTTAGAATGTTGCTTGCCCAAGGTGTACACACTCTGGTTCATCTACATAGTCTATATACCTATTTATGTAGAGATCCTCTTCCCGTGTAAATTATTACAGAGTGTTCCGTAAACCTTCCTTGCTATTTGGTCAGTCTTTTTGATATATGTATATAATATGTATTTGTATACATATGGTAACGCTAATCTTCCTTTATCCATTCCCCTCACCTTTCCTTTTAGATAAGCATAGTTTTTTTAATAAGTCTGTGATTGACTTTCTCTGTGGAAATATGTTCATTTGTGTCAGTTTTTAGATAACGCCTATAAGTGATATCGTAGGATATAGGACTTTTGCTTTCCGACTTACCTCATGTTCTGTGATTATCTCCAAGATCATCTATGGTGCCTCAAAGAGCAGTGTTTCATTGTTTTCCATGTCTAGTATTCATTGTGTACATGGACCACTTCTTCTTTATCCTTTCATCTGTTGATGGACATTTTGGTTGCTTCACTGCCTTGTCTATTGTGAATCAGGCTGCAGTGCAGCTTTTGCAGCCCGGGTCTTCTTCATTCTGGTCTTCTCAGGTGAGAGGCCCATTGGTGCACCTGCTGGATTGAATGGTACCTCAATTTTTACTTTTAAACGCAGCTCCTTTCTGTTCTCATTATTAGCGTCTAACCCTTTTACATCTCACCAGCAGCTAGAGGGTACACATTTCTCTAAAACCTCTTAGGCATTTATTGTTTGTAGTCTTTTTTCCAATGGTCAGTCGACTGGTGTGAGTTGAAAACTTTTTGTAGATTAGATTGCATGAGTCTAATACTTCCTGAGGCTGAGCTTTTATCCATTTTCCTTTCTTTAAAAAGAGAGTGAGTAAAACATACCTCTTCATACTATCTTCTTGCAAATTTTGCCTGTTTTGAAATTTTTATCCATTCCCTACCTCAGCACAATTTTGAGGGCAGGTGTCCTTTACAGCCCTGAGTCCTTGTGAATGGTAAGTGACCATTAGCTGTGGGTTAAAAGCTGCTCTGGCGGGAATTGGCCACAAGGCGGCAGCATTTCTCCTTTACCAAATCTGGTTACTAGGGCAACAGAGCCTTACTGGAAGTGGTGTTCTAGGTTGTAAATTAGAATGGAATGTGCGAGGAAAAAGCTCTTTAAGTTTATGTCTCATTACTTCTTGTTGGTATTTTTAACTTAATTTTTATTATTTATCACAGCAAACTTGAATACAATGTTTTGTTTGCTCTAGGTGTGCAAGATGTGGTTCTTTCACACATATACATATATCTATTCTTCTTTGGATCCTTTTCCCATGTAGGTTATGACACAATGTTCAGTAGTCTTCTCTTGGTATTGCATAGGTCTTTGGTGATTATATATTTCACTTGTGTTTGTATCTCTCTGTTAACCTCAATATGGTAATGTATCCAATCCTCACACCTTTCCATTTGGTCAACCATAAGTTTTTTTTAATGTATCTATGATAGTGTTTGTCTGTGGAAATATCTTTGTTTGTATCATTCTTTAGGTAACCCCTATATGTGATATGATAGTATATGTGTCTTTCGCTTTCTCACTTACTCCAAGTTGCGTGATTACTTCTAGACTCATCTATGGTGCTGCAAATGGCATTGTTTCATTTTTTCACTAGCTCATATTCCATCTGTACAGGTAGCAGTTCTTCTTTGTCCACCCATCTGCCGATGGGCTTTTTGGTTACTTCCATATCTTGGCTATTGTAATAGTATGCAATGCAGATTTGCGTGGCTGTGTCCTTCCAATTCTGTCTTCTTAGTTTATAGGTCCAGGAATAGGTCTGCTGGATCATATGGTAGCTCAGTGTTTACCTTTTAAAGGCACCTCTGTTCTGTTCTCCTTAGTGGCTCTTTCCAGGTTACGTCCCACTTAAAGTGGAGGGCATGTATTTCTTCCCAGCACCTTCAGGATTTATTCTTTGTAGTTTTTGCTGATGATTATTCTGAGTGGTGTGAGCTGATACCTCTTTGTGGTTGAATTTGCATGTGTCTCATAATGGTTGAATTTGAGCTTTAAGACATGTCCTTTTTATTTTTCCAGCTGTGATTAGAGCTTATTTCTTCAAAGTGTTTTCTTAAAGTATGTGTCACCATTTGAAATATTTTGGCCATTATCTCCCTCAAGACATTTTGAGGGCAGGTTTCATTTACAGCCCTGCAGTACTTGTTCACATGAAGTGACCATTAGCTCAGGCTTTAAACCTGCTTTTGCAGGTAACGGCCAGAGAGCGGCAGCCTTTCTACGTTTCCCATGCTGGTACTAGGGAAACAGACCTACCGGCCAGTGGTGTTCTTCGGTTATAAATGAGAGTGCAATGTGCCCGGATAAACCCACAAATGTTGATGTCTCCTTGCTTTTGTTTGTTTTTAAATTTAATTTATATTTATTATTAGAGTAATATTCCATTGTGTACGTGGACCACTTCTTCTTGGTGCATTCCTCGGTTGATGGACATTTTCATTGCTTCCAAGTGCTGGCTATGGTAAATCTTGCTGGCGTACAGGTTTGCCAGCCTGTGACTTTTTGATTCTCATTTTCTCAGGTGATAGGCCAAGCAGTGGTTGTGATTGATTGACTGGTAGCTCAATGTTTCCCTTTTCAAAGCACCTACATTGTGTTTTCATTAGTGGCTCTTTACATGCCCCCCCTTACAACCGAGGGTACGCATTTCTCCACACTCCCTTCACCGTTTATTTTTTGCAGCATTATTCCTAATGGCCATTCTGACTGCTGTGAGCTGATAGGTTTTTGTAACATGGGTATGCATGTCATTAAAATTTTTAAAATTCACCATATTCCTATTCCTTTTTCTTTTCTCTTAAAAGAAAAAACCGTGAGTACAATATAGCTCTTGAAATTGTCTTCTTAGGAAGGTTTCCCCCTTCTGAAATTTTTGGTCGATTTTTGACCCCAGAAATTTTCTGGAAGGCAGGTGCCATTTACAGAAATGCAAGTTGGTGAAAATTTAGTCACCTTTTGCAGTGGGTTCAAAGCTGCTGTTGTGGGAAACGGCCACAAGGAGGTAGCATTTCTCCATTCCCCAATCTGGGTACTAGGGCAGCAGAGCCTTTCTGGAAGTCATTGTCCTAGGTTGTAAATTAGAATGGAATTTGCCAGGAGAAATCCCCATAAGTTTATGTCTCATTACTTCTTCTTGGTTTTAAAATTTTTTTATTCTGGGTAAAGTTTAGAATATTGTTTGTCCTAGGTGTACACAATCAGGTTCATTTACACATTATGTATGTCTATTAATGTACAGATCCTCTTCCCATGTAAAATATTCCAGTGTTCTGTCGACCTCCCTTGCTATATGTTCGGTCTTTTTGATACATGTATATACTATGTATTTGTATATGTATAGTAACACTAATCTTCATTTCTCGATTTCCCCGCTCCTTTCCTTTTCGATGAGCATAGTTTGTTTTCTAAGCCTGTGAGTGTCTTTCTCTTTGGAAATATGTTCATCTGCGTCAGTTATTAGATAATGCCATAAGTGATAATATAGGTCTTTTGCTTTCCGACCTACTTCATGTTTTGTGATTATCTCCAGGCTCATCTATGGTGCCTCAAAGAGCAGTGCTTCAATGTTTTCCATAGCTAATATTCCATTGTGTACATGGACCACTTCTTCTTGGTGCATTCCTCTGTTGATGGACATTTTCGTTGCTTCCAAGTGTTGCCTATGGTAAATATTGCTGGAGTGCAGGTTTGCCAGCCTGTGATTTTTGATTTTCATTTTCTCAGGTGGTAGACCCAGCAGTGGGTATGATTGATTGACTGGTATGGTAGCTCAACGTTTACCTTTTCAAGGCACCTCAATTGTGCTTTCATTAGTGGCTCTTACCACGTCCCCCTTAGAATCGAGGGTACGCATTTCTCCACAATCACGTCAGCATTTATTGTTTGCAGCATTTTTGTTGATGGCCATTCTGACTGGTGTGAGCTGATAGGTTTTTGTAATTTGGGTTTACATGTCTGTAAAAATTCCTACAATTCATCATTTCTCCACACCTTTTTCTTTTCTGTTAAAAGAAAAAAGCAAAAATGTGTGAGTATAATATACCTCTTCAATTTTTCTTTTTGGAAGGGTGCACTCTAGAATTTTTTGGTCGATTTTCGGCCTCAGGATTTTTTGGAGGGCAGGTGTCATTTACAGAACTGCAATTGGTGAATATTTAGTGACCTTTTGCAGTGGGTTTAAAGCTGCTGTTGTGGGAAACGGCCACAAGGATGCAGCATTTCTCCATTCCCAAATCTGGGTACTAGGGCAGCAGAACCATTCTGGAAGTCGTTTGTATAGGTTGTAAATTTGAATGGAACGTGCCAGGAAAACCCCCCATAAGTTTATGTCTCATTACTCCTAGTTTGTTGTTTTAATTTTTTTCAATTAGCCTAATGGTTAGAATGTTGCTTGCCCAAGGTGTACACACTCTGGTTCATCTACATAGTCTATATACCTATTTATGTAGAGATCCTCTTCCCGTGTAAATTATTACAGAGTGTTCCGTAAACCTTCCTTGCTATTTGGTCAGTCTTTTTGATATATGTATATAATATGTATTTGTATACATATGGTAACGCTAATCTTCCTTTATCCATTCCCCTCACCTTTCCTTTTAGATAAGCATAGTTTTTTTAATAAGTCTGTGATTGACTTTCTCTGTGGAAATATGTTCATTTGTGTCAGTTTTTAGATAACGCCTATAAGTGATATCGTAGGATATAGGACTTTTGCTTTCCGACTTACCTCATGTTCTGTGATTATCTCCAAGATCATCTATGGTGCCTCAAAGAGCAGTGTTTCATTGTTTTCCATGTCTAGTATTCATTGTGTACATGGACCACTTCTTCTTTATCCTTTCATCTGTTGATGGACATTTTGGTTGCTTCACTGCCTTGTCTATTGTGAATCAGGCTGCAGTGCAGCTTTTGCAGCCCGGGTCTTCTTCATTCTGGTCTTCTCAGGTGAGAGGCCCATTGGTGCACCTGCTGGATTGAATGGTACCTCAATTTTTACTTTTAAACGCAGCTCCTTTCTGTTCTCATTATTAGCGTCTAACCCTTTTACATCTCACCAGCAGCTAGAGGGTACACATTTCTCTAAAACCTCTTAGGCATTTATTGTTTGTAGTCTTTTTTCCAATGGTCAGTCGACTGGTGTGAGTTGAAAACTTTTTGTAGATTAGATTGCATGAGTCTAATACTTCCTGAGGCTGAGCTTTTATCCATTTTCCTTTCTTTAAAAAGAGAGTGAGTAAAACATACCTCTTCATACTATCTTCTTGCAAATTTTGCCTGTTTTGAAATTTTTATCCATTCCCTACCTCAGCACAATTTTGAGGGCAGGTGTCCTTTACAGCCCTGAGTCCTTGTGAATGGTAAGTGACCATTAGCTGTGGGTTAAAAGCTGCTCTGGCGGGAATTGGCCACAAGGCGGCAGCATTTCTCCTTTACCAAATCTGGTTACTAGGGCAACAGAGCCTTACTGGAAGTGGTGTTCTAGGTTGTAAATTAGAATGGAATGTGCGAGGAAAAAGCTCTTTAAGTTTATGTCTCATTACTTCTTGTTGGTATTTTTAACTTAATTTTTATTATTTATCACAGCAAACTTGAATACAATGTTTTGTTTGCTCTAGGTGTGCAAGATGTGGTTCTTTCACACATATACATATATCTATTCTTCTTTGGATCCTTTTCCCATGTAGGTTATGACACAATGTTCAGTAGTCTTCTCTTGGTATTGCATAGGTCTTTGGTGATTATATATTTCACTTGTGTTTGTATCTCTCTGTTAACCTCAATATGGTAATGTATCCAATCCTCACACCTTTCCATTTGGTCAACCATAAGTTTTTTTTAATGTATCTATGATAGTGTTTGTCTGTGGAAATATCTTTGTTTGTATCATTCTTTAGGTAACCCCTATATGTGATATGATAGTATATGTGTCTTTCGCTTTCTCACTTACTCCAAGTTGCGTGATTACTTCTAGACTCATCTATGGTGCTGCAAATGGCATTGTTTCATTTTTTCACTAGCTCATATTCCATCTGTACAGGTAGCAGTTCTTCTTTGTCCACCCATCTGCCGATGGGCTTTTTGGTTACTTCCATATCTTGGCTATTGTAATAGTATGCAATGCAGATTTGCGTGGCTGTGTTCTTCCAATTCTGTCTTCTTAGTTTATAGGTCCAGGAATAGGTCTGCTGGATCATATGGTAGCTCAGTGTTTACCTTTTAAAGGCACCTCTGTTCTGTTCTCCTTAGTGGCTCTTTCCAGGTTACGTCCCACTTAAAGTGGAGGGCATGTATTTCTTCCCAGCACCTTCAGGATTTATTCTTTGTAGTTTTTGCTGATGATTATTCTGAGTGGTGTGAGCTGATACCTCTTTGTGGTTGAATTTGCATGTGTCTCATAATGCGTTGAAATTGAGCTTTAAGACATGTCCTTTTTATTTTTCCAGCTGTGATTAGAGCTTATTTCTTCAAAGTGTTTTCTTAAAGTATGTGTCACCATTTGAAATATTTTGGCCATTATCTCCCTCAAGACATTTTGAGGGCAGGTTTCATTTACAGCCCTGCAGTACTTGTTCACATGAAGTGACCATTAGCTCAGGCTTTAAACCTGCTTTTGCAGGTAACGGCCAGAGAGCGGCAGCCTTTCTACGTTTCCCATGCTGGTACTAGGGAAACAGACCTACCGGCCAGTGGTGTTCTTCGGTTATAAATGAGAGTGCAATGTGCCCGGATAAACCCACAAATGTTGATGTCTCCTTGCTTTTGTTTGTTTTTAAATTTAATTTATATTTATTATTAGAGTAATATTCCATTGTGTACGTGGACCACTTCTTCTTGGTGCATTCCTCGGTTGATGGACATTTTCATTGCTTCCAAGTGCTGGCTATGGTAAATCTTGCTGGCGTACAGGTTTGCCAGCCTGTGACTTTTTGATTCTCATTTTCTCAGGTGATAGGCCAAGCAGTGGTTGTGATTGATTGACTGGTAGCTCAATGTTTCCCTTTTCAAAGCACCTACATTGTGTTTTCATTAGTGGCTCTTTACATGCTCCCCCTTACAACCGAGGGTACGCATTTCTCCACACTCCCTTCACCGTTTATTTTTTGCAGCATTATTCCTAATGGCCATTCTGACTGCTGTGAGCTGATAGGTTTTTGTAACATGGGTATGCATGTCATTAAAATATTTAAAATTCACCATATTCCTATTCCTTTTTCTTTTCTCTTAAAAGAAAAAACCGTGAGTACAATATAGCTCTTGAAATTGTCTTCTTAGGAAGGTTTCCCTCTTCTGAAGTTTTTGGTCGATTTTTGACCCCAGAAATTTTCTGGAAGACAGGTGCCATTTACAGAAATGCAAGTTGGTGAAAATTTAGTCACCTTTTGCAGTGGGTTCAAAGCTGCTGTTGTGGGAAACGGCCACAAGGAGGTAGCATTTCTCCATTCCCCAATCTGGGTACTAGGGCAGCAGAGCCTTTCTGGAAGTCATTGTCCTAGGTTGTAAATTAGAATGGAATTTGCCAGGAGAAATCCCCATAAGTTTATGTCTCATTATTTCTTCTTGGTTTTAAAATTTTTTTAATCTGGGTAAAGTTTAGAATATTGTTTGTCCTAGGTGTACGCAATCTGGTTCATTTACACATTATGTATGTCTATTAATGTACAGATCCTCTTCCCATGTAAAATATTCCAGTGTTCTGTCGACCTCCCTTGCTATATGTTCGGTCTTTTTGATACATGTATATACTATGTATTTGTATATGTATAGTAACACTAATCTTCATTTCTCGATTTCCCCGCTCCTTTCCTTTTCGATGAGCATAGTTTGTTTTCTAAGCCTGTGAGTGTCTTTCTCTTTGGAAATATGTTCATCTGCGTCAGTTATTAGATAATGCCATAAGTGATAATATAGGTCTTTTGCTTTCCGACCTACTTCATGTTTTGTGATTATCTCCAGGCTCATCTATGGTGCCTCAAAGAGCAGTGCTTCAATGTTTTCCATAGCTAATATTCCATTGTGTACATGGACCACTTCTTCTTGGTGCATTCCTCTGTTGATGGACATTTTCGTTGCTTCCAAGTGTTGCCTATGGTAAATATTGCTGGAGTGCAGGTTTGCCAGCCTGTGATTTTTGATTTTCATTTTCTCAGGTGGTAGACCCAGCAGTGGGTATGATTGATTGACTGGTATGGTAGCTCAACGTTTACCTTTTCAAGGCACCTCAATTGTGCTTTCATTAGTGGCTCTTACCACTTCCCCCTTAGAATCGAGGGTACGCATTTCTCCACAATCACGTCAGCATTTATTGTTTGCAGCATTTTTGTTGATGGCCATTCTGACTGGTGTGAGCTGATAGGTTTTTGTAATTTGGGTTTACATGTCTGTAAAAATTCCTACAATTCATCATTTCTCCACACCTTTTTCTTTTCTGTTAAAAGAAAAAAGAAAAAATGTGTGAGTATAATATACCTCTTCAATTTTTCTTTTTGGAAGGTTGCACTCTAGAATTTTTTGGTCGATTTTCGGCCTCAGGATTTTTTGGAGGGCAGGTGTCATTTACAGAACTGCAATTGGTGAATATTTAGTGACCTTTTGGAGTGGGTTTAAAGCTGCTGTTGTGGGAAACGGCCACAAGGATGCAGCATTTCTCCATTCCCAAATCTGGGTACTAGGGCAGCAGAACCATTCTGGAAGTCGTTTGTATAGGTTGTAAATTTGAATGGAACGTGCCAGGAAAACCCCCCATAAGTTTATGTCTCATTACTCCTAGTTTGTTGTTTTAATTTTTTTCAATTAGCCTAATGGTTAGAATGTTGCTTGCCCAAGGTGTACACACTCTGGTTCATCTACATAGTCTATATACATATTTAGGTCGAGTTCCTCTTCCCGTGTAAATTATTACAGAGTGTTCCGTAAACCTTCCTTGCTATTTGGTCAGTCTTTTTGATATATGTATATAATATGTATTTGTATACATATGGTAACGCTAATCTTCATTTATCCATTCCCCTCACCTTTCCTTTTAGATAAGCATAGTTTTTTTAATAAGTCTGTGATTGACTTTCTCTGTGGAAATATGTTCATTTGTGTCAGTTTTTAGATAACGCCTATAAGTGATATCGTAGGATATAGGACTTTTGCTTTCCGACTTACCTCATGTTCTGTGATTATCTCCAAGATCATCTATGGTGCCTCAAAGAGCAGTGTTTCATTGTTTTCCATGTCTAGTATTCATTGTGTACATGGACCACTTCTTCTTTACCCTTTCATCTGTTGATGGACATTTTGGTTGCTTCACTGCCTTGTCTATTGTGAATCAGGCTGCAGTGCAGCTTTTGCAGCCCGGGTCTTCTTCATTCTGGTCTTCTCAGGTGAGAGGCCCATTGGTGCACCTGCTGGATTGAATGGTACCTCAATTTTTACTTTTAAACGCAGCTCCTTTCTGTTCTCATTATTAGCGTCTAACCCTTTTACATCTCACCAGCAGCTAGAGGGTACACATTTCTCTAAAACCTCTTAGGCATTTATTGTTTGTAGTCTTTTTTCCAATGGTCACTCGACTGGTGTGAGTTGAAAACTTTTTGTAGATTAGATTGCATGAGTCTAATACTTCCTGAGGCTGAGCTTTTATCCATTTTCCTTTCTTTAAAAAGAGAGTGAGTAAAACATACCTCTTCATACTATCTTCTTGCAAATTTTGCCTGTTTTGAAATTTTTATCCATTCCCTACCTCAGCACAATTTTGAGGGCAGGTGTCCTTTACAGCCCTGAGTCCTTGTGAATGGTAAGTGACCATTAGCTGTGGGTTAAAAGCTGCTCTGGCGGGAATTGGCCACAAGGCGGCAGCATTTCTCCTTTACCAAATCTGGTTACTAGGGCAACAGAGCCTTACTGGAAGTGGTGTTCTAGGTTGTAAATTAGAATGGAATGTGCGAGGAAAAAGCTCTTTAAGTTTATGTCTCATTACTTCTTGTTGGTATTTTTAACTTAATTTTTATTATTTATCACAGCAAACTTGAATACAATGTTTTGTTTGCTCTAGGTGTGCAAGATGTGGTTCTTTCACACATATACATATATCTATTCTTCTTCGGATCCTTTTCCCATGTAGGTTATGACACAATGTTGAGTAGTCTTCTCTTGGTATTGCATAGGTCTTTGGTGATTATATATTTCACTTGTGTTTGTATCTCTCTGTTAACCTCAATATGGTAATGTATCCAATCCTCACACCTTTCCATTTGGTCAACCATAAGTTTTTTTTTAATGTATCTATGATAGTGTTTGTCTGTGGAAATATCTTTGTTTGTATCATTCTTTAGGTAACCCCTATATGTGATATGATAGTATATGTGTCTTTCGCTTTCTCACTTACTCCAAGTTGCGTGATTACTTCTAGACTCATCTATGGTGCTGCAAATGGCATTGTTTCATTTTTTCACTAGCTCATATTCCATCTGTACAGGTAGCAGTTCTTCTTTTTCCACCCATCTGTCGATGGGCTTTTTGGTTACTTCCATATCTTGGCTATTGTAATAGTATGCAATGCAGATTTGCGTGGCTGTGTCCTTCCAATTCTGTCTTCTTAGTTTATAGGTCCAGGAATAGGTCTGCTGGATCATATGGTAGCTCAGTGTTTACCTTTTAAAGGCACCTCTGTTCTGTTCTCCTTAGTGGCTCTTTCCAGGTTACGTCCCACTTAAAGTGGAGGGCATGTATTTCTTCCCAGCACCTTCAGGATTTATTCTTTGTAGTTTTTGCTGATGATTATTCTGAGTGGTGTGAGCTGATACCTCTTTGTGGTTGAATTTGCATGTGTCTCATAATGGTTGAATTTGAGCTTTAAGACATGTCCTTTTTATTTTTCCAGCTGTGATTAGAGCTTATTTCTTCAAAGTGTTTTCTTAAAGTATGTGTCACCATTTGAAATATTTTGGCCATTATCTCCCTCAAGACATTTTGAGGGCAGGTTTCATTTACAGCCCTGCAGTACTTGTTCACATGAAGTGACCATTAGCTCAGGCTTTAAACCTGCTTTTGCAGGTAACGGCCAGAGAGCGGCAGCCTTTCTACGTTTCCCATGCTGGTACTAGGGAAACAGACCTACCGGCCAGTGGTGTTCTTCGGTTATAAATGAGAGTGCAATGTGCCCGGATAAACCCACAAATGTTGATGTCTCCTTGCTTTTGTTTGTTTTTAAATTTAATTTATATTTATTATTAGAGTAATATTCCATTGTGTACGTGGACCACTTCTTCTTGGTGCATTCCTCGGTTGATGGACATTTTCATTGCTTCCAAGTGCTGGCTATGGTAAATCTTGCTGGCGTACAGGTTTGCCAGCCTGTGACTTTTTGATTCTCATTTTCTCAGGTGATAGGCCAAGCAGTGGTTGTGATTGATTGACTGGTAGCTCAATGTTTCCCTTTTCAAAGCACCTACATTGTGTTTTCATTAGTGGCTCTTTACATGCCCCCCCTTACAACCGAGGGTACGCATTTCTCCACACTCCCTTCACCGTTTATTTTTTGCAGCATTATTCCTAATGGCCATTCTGACTGCTGTGAGCTGATAGGTTTTTGTAACATGGGTATGCATGTCATTAAAATTTTTAAAATTCACCATATTCCTATTCCTTTTTCTTTTCTCTTAAAAGAAAAAACCGTGAGTACAATATAGCTCTTGAAATTGTCTTCTTAGGAAGGTTTCCCCCTTCTGAAATTTTTGGTCGATTTTTGACCCCAGAAATTTTCTGGAAGGCAGGTGCCATTTACAGAAATGCAAGTTGGTGAAAATTTAGTCACCTTTTGCAGTGGGTTCAAAGCTGCTGTTGTGGGAAACGGCCACAAGGAGGTAGCATTTCTCCATTCCCCAATCTGGGTACTAGGGCAGCAGAGCCTTTCTGGAAGTCATTGTCCTAGGTTGTAAATTAGAATGGAATTTGCCAGGAGAAATCCCCATAAGTTTATGTCTCATTACTTCTTCTTGGTTTTAAAATTTTTTTATTCTGGGTAAAGTTTAGAATATTGTTTGTCCTAGGTGTACACAATCAGGTTCATTTACACATTATGTATGTCTATTAATGTACAGATCCTCTTCCCATGTAAAATATTACAGTGTTCTGTCGACCTCCCTTGCTATATGTTCGGTCTTTTTGATACATGTATATACTATGTATTTGTATATGTATAGTAACACTAATCTTCATTTCTCGATTTCCCCGCTCCTTTCCTTTTCGATGAGCATAGTTTGTTTTCTAAGCCTGTGAGTGTCTTTCTCTTTGGAAATATGTTCATCTGCGTCAGTTATTAGATAATGCCATAAGTGATAATATAGGTCTTTTGCTTTCCGACCTACTTCATGTTTTGTGATTATCTCCAGGCTCATCTATGGTGCCTCAAAGAGCAGTGCTTCAATGTTTTCCATAGCTAATATTCCATTGTGTACATGGACCACTTCTTCTTGGTGCATTCCTCTGTTGATGGACATTTTCGTTGCTTCCAAGTGTTGCCTATGGTAAATATTGCTGGAGTGCAGGTTTGCCAGCCTGTGATTTTTGATTTTCATTTTCTCAGGTGGTAGACCCAGCAGTGGGTATGATTGATTGACTGGTATGGTAGCTCAACGTTTACCTTTTCAAGGCACCTCAATTGTGCTTTCATTAGTGGCTCTTACCACTTCCCCCTTAGAATCGAGGGTACGCATTTCTCCACAATCACGTCAGCATTTATTGTTTGCAGCATTTTTGTTGATGGCCATTCTGACTGGTGTGAGCTGATAGGTTTTTGTAATTTGGGTTTACATGTCTGTAAAAATTCCTACAATTCATCATTTCTCCACACCTTTTTCTTTTCTGTTAAAAGAAAAAAGAAAAAATGTGTGAGTATAATATACCTCTTCAATTTTTCTTTTTGGAAGGTTGCACTCTAGAATTTTTTGGTCGATTTTCGGCCTCAGGATTTTTTGGAGGGCAGGTGTCATTTACAGAACTGCAATTGGTGAATATTTAGTGACCTTTTGGAGTGGGTTTAAAGCTGCTGTTGTGGGAAACGGCCACAAGGATGCAGCATTTCTCCATTCCCAAATCTGGGTACTAGGGCAGCAGAACCATTCTGGAAGTCGTTTGTATAGGTTGTAAATTTGAATGGAACGTGCCAGGAAAACCCCCCATAAGTTTATGTCTCATTACTCCTAGTTTGTTGTTTTAATTTTTTTCAATTAGCCTAATGGTTAGAATGTTGCTTGCCCAAGGTGTACACACTCTGGTTCATCTACATAGTCTATATACCTATTTATGTAGAGATCCTCTTCCCGTGTAAATTATTACAGAGTGTTCCGTAAACCTTCCTTGCTATTTGGTCAGTCTTTTTGATATATGTATATAATATGTATTTGTATACATATGGTAACGCTAATCTTCCTTTATCCATTCCCCTCACCTTTCCTTTTAGATAAGCATAGTTTTTTTAATAAGTCTGTGATTGACTTTCTCTGTGGAAATATGTTCATTTGTGTCAGTTTTTAGATAACGCCTATAAGTGATATCGTAGGATATAGGACTTTTGCTTTCCGACTTACCTCATGTTCTGTGATTATCTCCAAGATCATCTATGGTGCCTCAAAGAGCAGTGTTTCATTGTTTTCCATGTCTAGTATTCATTGTGTACATGGACCACTTCTTCTTTATCCTTTCATCTGTTGATGGACATTTTGGTTGCTTCACTGCCTTGTCTATTGTGAATCAGGCTGCAGTGCAGCTTTTGCAGCCCGGGTCTTCTTCATTCTGGTCTTCTCAGGTGAGAGGCCCATTGGTGCACCTGCTGGATTGAATGGTACCTCAATTTTTACTTTTAAACGCAGCTCCTTTCTGTTCTCATTATTAGCGTCTAACCCTTTTACATCTCACCAGCAGCTAGAGGGTACACATTTCTCTAAAACCTCTTAGGCATTTATTGTTTGTAGTCTTTTTTCCAATGGTCAGTCGACTGGTGTGAGTTGAAAACTTTTTGTAGATTAGATTGCATGAGTCTAATACTTCCTGAGGCTGAGCTTTTATCCATTTTCCTTTCTTTAAAAAGAGAGTGAGTAAAACATACCTCTTCATACTATCTTCCTGCAAATTTTGCCTGTTTTGAAATTTTTATCCATTCCCTACCTCAGCACAATTTTGAGGGCAGGTGTCCTTTACAGCCCTGAGTCCTTGTGAATGGTAAGTGACCATTAGCTGTGGGTTAAAAGCTGCTCTGGCGGGAATTGGCCACAAGGCGGCAGCATTTCTCCTTTACCAAATCTGGTTACTAGGGCAACAGAGCCTTACTGGAAGTGGTGTTCTAGGTTGTAAATTAGAATGGAATGTGCGAGGAAAAAGCTCTTTAAGTTTATGTCTCATTACTTCTTATTGGTATTTTTAACTTAATTTTTATTATTTATCACAGCAAACTTGAATACAATGTTTTGTTTGCTCTAGGTGTGCAAGATGTGGTTCTTTCACACATATACATATATCTATTCTTCTTCGGATCCTTTTCCCATGTAGGTTATGACACAATGTTGAGTAGTCTTCTCTTGGTATTGCATAGGTCTTTGGTGATTATATATTTCACTTGTGTTTGTATCTCTCTGTTAACCTCAATATGGTAATGTATCCAATCCTCACACCTTTCCATTTGGTCAACCATAAGTTTTTTTTTAATGTATCTATGATAGTGTTTGTCTGTGGAAATATCTTTGTTTGTATCATTCTTTAGGTAACCCCTATATGTGATATGATAGTATATGTGTCTTTCGCTTTCTCACTTACTCCAAGTTGCGTGATTACTTCTAGACTCATCTATGGTGCTGCAAATGGCATTGTTTCATTTTTTCACTAGCTCATATTCCATCTGTACAGGTAGCTGTTCTTCTTTTTCCACCCATCTGTCGATGGGCTTTTTGGTTACTTCCATATCTTGGCTATTGTAATAGTATGCAATGCAGATTTGCGTGGCTGTGTCCTTCCAATTCTGTCTTCTTAGTTTATAGGTCCAGGAATAGGTCTGCTGGATCATATGGTAGCTCAGTGTTTACCTTTTAAAGGCACCTCTGTTCTGTTCTCCATAGTGGCTCTTTCCAGGTTACGTCCCACTTAAAGTGGAGGGCATGTATTTCTTCCCAGCACCTTCAGGATTTATTCTTTGTAGTTTTTGCTGATGATTATTCTGAGTGGTGTGAGCTGATACCTCTTTGTGGTTGAATTTGCATGTGTCTCATAATGGTTGAATTTGAGCTTTAAGACATGTCCTTTTTATTTTTCCAGCTGTGATTAGAGCTTATTTCTTCAAAGTGTTTTCTTAAAGTATGTGTCACCATTTTAAATATTTTGGCCATTATCTCCCTCAAGACATTTTGAGGGCAGGTTTCATTTACAGCCCTGCAGTACTTGTTCACATGAAGTGACCATTAGCTCAGGCTTTAAACCTGCTTTTGCAGGTAACGGCCAGAGAGCGGCAGCCTTTCTACGTTTCCCATGCTGGTACTAGGGAAACAGACCTACCGGCCAGTGGTGTTCTTCGGTTATAAATGAGAGTGCAATGTGCCCGGATAAACCCACAAATGTTGATGTCTCCTTGCTTTTGTTTGTTTTTAAATTTAATTTATATTTATTATTACAGTAATATTCCATTGTGTACGTGGACCACTTCTTCTTGGTGCATTCCTCGGTTGATGGACATTTTCATTGCTTCCAAGTGCTGGCTATGGTAAATCTTGCTGGCGTACAGGTTTGCCAGCCTGTGACTTTTTGATTCTCATTTTCTCACGTGATAGGCCAAGCAGTGGTTGTGATTGATTGACTGGTAGCTCAATGTTTCCCTTTTCAAAGCACCTACATTGTGTTTTCATTAGTGGCTCTTTACATGCCCCCCCTTACAACCGAGGGTACGCATTTCTCCACACTCCCTTCACCGTTTATTTTTTGCAGCATTATTCCTAATGGCCATTCTGACTGCTGTGAGCTGATAGGTTTTTGTAATATGGGTATGCATGTCATTAAAATTTTTAAAATTCACCATATTCCTATTCCTTTTTCTTTTCTCTTAAAAGAAAAAACCGTGAGTACAATATAGCTCTTGAAATTGTCTTCTTAGGAAGGTTTCCCTCTTCTGAAGTTTTTGGTCGATTTTTGACCCCAGAAATTTTCTGGAAGACAGGTGCCATTTACAGAAATGCAAGTTGGTGAAAATTTAGTCACCTTTTGCAGTGGGTTCAAAGCTGCTGTTGTGGGAAACGGCCACAAGGAGGTAGCATTTCTCCATTCCCCAATCTGGGTACTAGGGCAGCAGAGCCTTTCTGGAAGTCATTGTCCTAGGTTGTAAATTAGAATGGAATTTGCCAGGAGAAATCCCCATAAGTTTATGTCTCATTACTTCTTCTTGGTTTTAAAATTTTTTTAATCTGGGTAAAGTTTAGAATATTGTTTGTCCTAGGTGTACACAATCTGGTTCATTTACACATTATGTATGTCTATTAATGTACAGATCCTCTTCCCATGTAAAATATTACAGTGTTCTGTCGACCTCCCTTGCTAATTGTTCGGTCTTTTTGATACTTGTATATACTATGTATTTGTATATGTATAGTAACACTAATCTTCATTTCTCGATTTCCCCGCTCCTTTCCTTTTCGATGAGCATAGTTTGTTTTCTAAGCCTGTGAGTGTCTTTCTCTTTGGAAATATGTTCATCTGTGTCAGTTATTAGATAATGCCATAAGTGATAATATAGGTCTTTTGCTTTCCGACCTACTTCATGTTTTGTGATTATCTCCAGGCTCATCTATGGTGCCTCAAAGAGCAGTGCTTCAATGTTTTCCATAGCTAATATTCCATTGTGTACATGGACCACTTCTTCTTGGTGCATTCCTCTGTTGATGGACATTTTCGTTGCTTCCAAGTGTTGCCTATGGTAAATATTGCTGGAGTGCAGGTTTGCCAGCCTGTGATTTTTGATTTTCATTTTCTCAGGTGGTAGACCCAGCAGTGGGTATGATTGATTGACTGGTATGGTAGCTCAACGTTTACCTTTTCAAGGCACCTCAATTGTGCTTTCATTAGTGGCTCTTACCACTTCCCCCTTAGAATCGAGGGTACGCATTTCTCCACAATCACGTCAGCATTTATTGTTTGCAGCATTTTTGTTGATGGCCATTCTGACTGGTGTGAGCTGATAGGTTTTTGTAATTTGGGTTTACATGTCTGTAAAAATTCCTACAATTCATCATTTCTCCACACCTTTTTCTTTTCTGTTAAAAGAAAAAAGAAAAAATGTGTGAGTATAATATACCTCTTCAATTTTTCTTTTTGGAAGGTTGCACTCTAGAATTTTTTGGTCGATTTTCGGCCTCAGGATTTTTTGGAGGGCAGGTGTCATTTACAGAACTGCAATTGGTGAATATTTAGTGACCTTTTGGAGTGGGTTTAAAGCTGCTGTTGTGGGAAACGGCCACAAGGATGCAGCATTTCTCCATTCCCAAATCTGGGTACTAGGGCAGCAGAACCATTCTGGAAGTCGTTTGTATAGGTTGTAAATTTGAATGGAACGTGCCAGGAAAACCCCCCATAAGTTTATGTCTCATTACTCCTAGTTTGTTGTTTTAATTTTTTTCAATTAGCCTAATGGTTAGAATGTTGCTTGCCCAAGGTGTACACACTCTGGTTCATCTACATAGTCTATATACCTATTTATGTAGAGATCCTCTTCCCGTGTAAATTATTACAGAGTGTTCCGTAAACCTTCCTTGCTATTTGGTCAGTCTTTTTGATATATGTATATAATATGTATTTGTATACATATGGTAACGCTAATCTTCCTTTATCCATTCCCCTCACCTTTCCTTTTAGATAAGCATAGTTTTTTTAATAAGTCTGTGATTGACTTTCTCTGTGGAAATATGTTCATTTGTGTCAGTTTTTAGATAACGCCTATAAGTGATATCGTAGGATATAGGACTTTTGCTTTCCGACTTACCTCATGTTCTGTGATTATCTCCAAGATCATCTATGGTGCCTCAAAGAGCAGTGTTTCATTGTTTTCCATGTCTAGTATTCATTGTGTACATGGACCACTTCTTCTTTATCCTTTCATCTGTTGATGGACATTTTGGTTGCTTCACTGCCTTGTCTATTGTGAATCAGGCTGCAGTGCAGCTTTTGCAGCCCGGGTCTTCTTCATTCTGGTCTTCTCAGGTGAGAGGCCCATTGGTGCACCTGCTGGATTGAATGGTACCTCAATTTTTACTTTTAAACGCAGCTCCTTTCTGTTCTCATTATTAGCGTCTAACCCTTTTACATCTCACCAGCAGCTAGAGGGTACACAGTTCTCTAAAACCTCTTAGGCATTTATTGTTTGTAGTCTTTTTTCCAATGGTCAGTCGACTGGTGTGAGTTGAAAACTTTTTGTAGATTAGATTGCATGAGTCTAATACTTCCTGAGGCTGAGCTTTTATCCATTTTCCTTTCTTTAAAAAGAGAGTGAGTAAAACATACCTCTTCATACTATCTTCTTGCAAATTTTGCCTGTTTTGAAATTTTTATCCATTCCCTACCTCAGCACAATTTTGAGGGCAGGTGTCCTTTACAGCCCTGAGTCCTTGTGAATGGTAAGTGACCATTAGCTGTGGGTTAAAAGCTGCTCTGGCGGGAATTGGCCACAAGGCGGCAGCATTTCTCCTTTACCAAATCTGGTTACTAGGGCAACAGAGCCTTACTGGAAGTGGTGTTCTAGGTTGTAAATTAGAATGGAATGTGCGAGGAAAAAGCTCTTTAAGTTTATGTCTCATTACTTCTTGTTGGTATTTTTAACTTAATTTTTATTATTTATCACAGCAAACTTGAATACAATGTTTTGTTTGCTCTAGGTGTGCAAGATGTGGTTCTTTCACACATATACATATATCTATTCTTCTTTGGATCCTTTTCCCATGTAGGTTATGACACAATGTTCAGTAGTCTTCTCTTGGTATTGCATAGGTCTTTGGTGATTATATATTTCACTTGTGTTTGTATCTCTCTGTTAACCTCAATATGGTAATGTATCCAATCCTCACACCTTTCCATTTGGTCAACCATAAGTTTTTTTTAATGTATCTATGATAGTGTTTGTCTGTGGAAATATCTTTGTTTGTATCATTCTTTAGGTAACCCCTATATGTGATATGATAGTATATGTGTCTTTCACTTTCTCACTTACTCCAAGTTGCGTGATTTCTTCTAGACTCATCTATGGTGCTGCAAATGGCATTGTTTCATTTTTTCACTAGCTCATATTCCATCTGTACAGGTAGCAGTTCTTCTTTGTCCACCCATCTGCCGATGGGCTTTTTGGTTACTTCCATATCTTGGCTATTGTAATAGTATGCAATGCAGATTTGCGTGGCTGTGTCCTTCCAATTCTGTCTTCTTAGTTTATAGGTCCAGGAATAGGTCTGCTGGATCATATGGTAGCTCAGTGTTTACCTTTTAAAGGCACCTCTGTTCTGTTCTCCTTAGTGGCTCTTTCCAGGTTACGTCCCACTTAAAGTGGAGGGCATGTATTTCTTCCCAGCACCTTCAGGATTTATTCTTTGTAGTTTTTGCTGATGATTATTCTGAGTGGTGTGAGCTGATACCTCTTTGTGGTTGAATTTGCATGTGTCTCATAATGCGTTGAAATTGAGCTTTAAGACATGTCCTTTTTATTTTTCCAGCTGTGATTAGAGCTTATTTCTTCAAAGTGTTTTCTTAAAGTATGTGTCACCATTTGAAATATTTTGGCCATTATCTCCCTCAAGACATTTTGAGGGCAGGTTTCATTTACAGCCCTGCAGTACTTGTTCACATGAAGTGACTATTAGCTCAGGCTTTAAACCTGCTTTTGCAGGTAACGGCCAGAGAGTGGCAGCCTTTCTACGTTTCCCATGCTGGTACTAGGGAAACAGACCTACAGGCCAGTGGTGTTCTTCGGTTATAAATGAGAGTGCAATGTGCCCGGATAAACCCACAAATGTTGATGTCTCCTTGCTTTTGTTTGTTTTTAAATTTAATTTATATTTATTATTACAGTAATATTCCATTGTGTACGTGGACCACTTCTTCTTGGTGCATTCCTCGGTTGATGGACATTTTCATTGCTTCCAAGTGCTGGCTATGGTAAATCTTGCTGGCGTACAGGTTTGCCAGCCTGTGACTTTTTGATTCTCATTTTCTCAGGTGGTAGGCCAAGCAGTGGTTCTGATTGATTGACTGGTAGCTCAATGTTTCCCTTTTCAAAGCACCTACATTGTGTTTTCATTAGTGGCTCTTTACATGCCCCCCCTTACAACCGAGGGTACGCATTTCTCCACACTCCCTTCACCGTTTATTTTTTGCAGCATTATTCCTAATGGCCATTCTGACTGCTGTGAGCTGATAGGTTTTTGTAACATGGGTATGCATGTCATTAAAATTTTTAAAATTCACCATATTCCTATTCCTTTTTCTTTTCTCTTAAAAGAAAAAACCGTGAGTACAATATAGCTCTTGAAATTGTCTTCTTAGGAAGGTTGCCCTCTTCTGAAGTTTTTGGTCGATTTTTGACCCCAGAAATTTTCTGGAAGACAGGTGCCATTTACAGAAATGCAAGTTGGTGAAAATTTAGTCACCTTTTGCAGTGGGTTCAAAGCTGCTGTTGTGGGAAACGGCCACAAGGAGGTAGCATTTCTCCATTCCCCAATCTGGGTACTAGGGCAGCAGAGCCTTTCTGGAAGTCATTGTCCTAGGTTGTAAATTAGAATGGAATTTGCCAGGAGAAATCCCCATAAGTTTATGTCTCATTATTTCTTCTTGGTTTTAAAATTTTTTTAATCTGGGTAAAGTTTAGAATATTGTTTGTCCTAGGTGTACGCAATCTGGTTCATTTACACATTATGTATGTCTATTAATGTACAGATCCTCTTCCCATGTAAAATATTCCAGTGTTCTGTCGACCTCCCTTGCTATATGTTCGGTCTTTTTGATACATGTATATACTATGTATTTGTATATGTATAGTAACACTAATCTTCATTTCTCGATTTCCCCGCTCCTTTCCTTTTCGATGAGCATAGTTTGTTTTCTAAGCCTGTGAGTGTCTTTCTCTTTGGAAATATGTTCATCTGTGTCAGTTATTAGATAATGCCATAAGTGATAATATAGGTCTTTTGCTTTCCGACCTACTTCATGTTATGTGATTATCTCCAGGCTCATCTATGGTGCCTCAAAGAGCAGTGCTTCAATGTTTTCCATAGCTAATATTCCATTGTGTACATGGACCACTTCTTCTTGGTGCATTCCTCTGTTGATGGACATTTTCGTTGCTTCCAAGTGTTGCCTATGGTAAATATTGCTGGAGTGCAGGTTTGCCAGCCTGTGATTTTTGATTTTCATTTTCTCAGGTGGTAGACCCAGCAGTGGGTATGATTGATTGACTGGTATGGTAGCTCAACGTTTACCTTTTCAAGGCACCTCAGTTGTGCTTTCATTAGTGGCTCTTACCACTTCCCCCTTAGAATCGAGGGTACGCATTTCTCCACAATCACGTCAGCATTTATTGTTTGCAGCATTTTTGTTGATGGCCATTCTGACTGGTGTGAGCTGATAGGTTTTTGTAATTTGGGTTTACATGTCTGTAAAAATTCCTACAATTCATCATTTCTCCACACCTTTTTCTTTTCTGTTAAAAGAAAAAAGAAAAAATGTGTGAGTATAATATACCTCTTCAATTTTTCTTTTTGGAAGGTTGCACTCTAGAATTTTTTGGTCGATTTTCGGCCTCAGGATTTTTTGGAGGGCAGGTGTCAATTACAGAACTGCAATTGGTGAATATTTAGTGACCTTTTGGAGTGGGTTTAAAGCTGCTGTTGTGGGAAACGGCCACAAGGATGCAGCATTTCTCCATTCCCAAATCTGGGTACTAGGGCAGCAGAACCATTCTGGAAGTCGTTTGTATAGGTTGTAAATTTGAATGGAACGTGCCAGGAAAACCCCCCATAAGTTTATGTCTCATTACTCCTAGTTTGTTGTTTTAATTTTTTTCAATTAGCCTAATGGTTAGAATGTTGCTTGCCCAAGGTGTACACACTCTGGTTCATCTACATAGTCTATATACCTATTTATGTAGAGATCCTCTTCCCGTGTAAATTATTACAGAGTGTTCCGTAAACCTTCCTTGCTATTTGGTCAGTCTTTTTGATATATGTATATAATATGTATTTGTATACATATGGTAACGCTAATCTTCCTTTATCCATTCCCCTCACCTTTCCTTTTAGATAAGCATAGTTTTTTTAATAAGTCTGTGATTGACTTTCTCTGTGGAAATATGTTCATTTGTGTCAGTTTTTAGATAACGCCTATAAGTGATATCGTAGGATATAGGACTTTTGCTTTCCGACTTACCTCATGTTCTGTGATTATCTCCAAGATCATCTATGGTGCCTCAAAGAGCAGTGTTTCATTGTTTTCCATGGCTAGTATTCATTGTGTACATGGACCACTTCTTCTTTATCCTTTCATCTGTTGATGGACATTTTGGTTGCTTCACTGCCTTGTCTATTGTGAATCAGGCTGCAGTGCAGCTTTTGCAGCCCGGGTCTTCTTCATTCTGGTCTTCTCAGGTGAGAGGCCCATTGGTGCACCTGCTGGATTGAATGGTACCTCAATTTTTACTTTTAAACGCAGCTCCTTTCTGTTCTCATTATTAGCGTCTAACCCTTTTACATCTCACCAGCAGCTAGAGGGTACACAGTTCTCTAAAACCTCTTAGGCATTTATTGTTTGTAGTCTTTTTTCCAATGGTCAGTCGACTGGTGTGAGTTGAAAACTTTTTGTAGATTAGATTGCATGAGTCTAATACTTCCTGAGGCTGAGCTTTTATCCATTTTCCTTTCTTTAAAAAGAGAGTGAGTAAAACATACCTCTTCATACTATCTTCTTGCAAATTTTGCCTGTTTTGAAATTTTTATCCATTCCCTACCTCAGCACAATTTTGAGGGCAGGTGTCCTTTACAGCCCTGAGTCCTTGTGAATGGTAAGTGACCATTAGCTGTGGGTTAAAAGCTGCTCTGGCGGGAATTGGCCACAAGGCGGCAGCATTTCTCCTTTACCAAATCTGGTTACTAGGGCAACAGAGCCTTACTGGAAGTGGTGTTCTAGGTTGTAAATTAGAATGGAATGTGCGAGGAAAAAGCTCTTTAAGTTTATGTCTCATTACTTCTTGTTGGTATTTTTAACTTAATTTTTATTATTTATCACAGCAAACTTGAATACAATGTTTTGTTTGCTCTAGGTGTGCAAGATGTGGTTCTTTCACACATATACATATATCTATTCTTCTTCGGATCCTTTTCCCATGTAGGTTATGACACAATGTTGAGTAGTCTTCTCTTGGTATTGCATAGGTCTTTGGTGATTATATATTTCACTTGTGTTTGTATCTCTCTGTTAACCTCAATATGGTAATGTATCCAATCCTCACACCTTTCCATTTGGTCAACCATAAGTTTTTTTTTAATGTATCTATGATAGTGTTTGTCTGTGGAAATATCTTTGTTTGTATCATTCTTTAGGTAACCCCTATATGTGATATGATAGTATATGTGTCTTTCGCTTTCTCACTTACTCCAAGTTGCGTGATTACTTCTAGACTCATCTATGGTGCTGCAAATGGCATTGTTTCATTTTTTCACTAGCTCATATTCCATCTGTACAGGTAGCAGTTCTTCTTTTTCCACCCATCTGTCGATGGGCTTTTTGGTTACTTCCATATCTTGGCTATTGTAATAGTATGCAATGCAGATTTGCGTGGCTGTGTCCTTCCAATTCTGTCTTCTTAGTTTATAGGTCCAGGAATAGGTCTGCTGGATCATATGGTAGCTCAGTGTTTACCTTTTAAAGGCACCTCTGTTCTGTTCTCCTTAGTGGCTCTTTCCAGGTTACGTCCCACTTAAAGTGGAGGGCATGTATTTCTTCCCAGCACCTTCAGGATTTATTCTTTGTAGTTTTTGCTGATGATTATTCTGAGTGGTGTGAGCTGATACCTCTTTGTGGTTGAATTTGCATGTGTCTCATAATGGTTGAATTTGAGCTTTAAGACATGTCCTTTTTATTTTTCCAGCTGTGATTAGAGCTTATTTCTTCAAAGTGTTTTCTTAAAGTATGTGTCACCATTTGAAATATTTTGGCCATTATCTCCCTCAAGACATTTTGAGGGCAGGTTTCATTTACAGCCCTGCAGTACTTGTTCACATGAAGTGACCATTAGCTCAGGCTTTAAACCTGCTTTTGCAGGTAACGGCCAGAGAGCGGCAGCCTTTCTACGTTTCCCATGCTGGTACTAGGGAAACAGACCTACCGGCCAGTGGTGTTCTTCGGTTATAAATGAGAGTGCAATGTGCCCGGATAAACCCACAAATGTTGATGTCTCCTTGCTTTTGTTTGTTTTTAAATTTAATTTATATTTATTATTACAGTAATATTCCATTGTGTACGTGGACCACTTCTTCTTGGTGCATTCCTCGGTTGATGGACATTTTCATTGCTTCCAAGTGCTGGCTATGGTAAATCTTGCTGGCGTACAGGTTTGCCAGCCTGTGACTTTTTGATTCTCATTTTCTCAGGTGATAGGCCAAGCAGTGGTTGTGATTGATTGACTGGTAGCTCAATGTTTCCCTTTTCAAAGCACCTACATTGTGTTTTCATTAGTGGCTCTTTACATGCCCCCCCTTACAACCGAGGGTACGCATTTCTCCACACTCCCTTCACCGTTTATTTTTTGCAGCATTATTCCTAATGGCCATTCTGACTGCTGTGAGCTGATAGGTTTTTGTAATATGGGTATGCATGTCATTAAAATTTTTAAAATTCACCATATTCCTATTCCTTTTTCTTTTCTCTTAAAAGAAAAAACCGTGAGTACAATATAGCTCTTGAAATTGTCTTCTTAGGAAGGTTTCCCCCTTCTGAAATTTTTGGTCGATTTTTGACCCCAGAAATTTTCTGGAAGGCAGGTGCCATTTACAGAAATGCAAGTTGGTGAAAATTTAGTCACCTTTTGCAGTGGGTTCAAAGCTGCTGTTGTGGGAAACGGCCACAAGGAGGTAGCATTTCTCCATTCCCCAATCTGGGTACTAGGGCAGCAGAGCCTTTCTGGAAGTCATTGTCCTAGGTTGTAAATTAGAATGGAATTTGCCAGGAGAAATCCCCATAAGTTTATGTCTCATTACTTCTTCTTGGTTTTAAAATTTTTTTAATCTGGGTAAAGTTTAGAATATTGTTTGTCCTAGGTGTACACAATCTGGTTCATTTACACATTATGTATGTCTATTAATGTACAGATCCTCTTCCCATGTAAAATATTCCAGTGTTCTGTCGACCTCCCTTGCTATATGTTCGGTCTTTTTGATACATGTATATACTATGTATTTGTATATGTATAGTAACACTAATCTTCATTTCTCGATTTCCCCGCTCCTTTCCTTTTCGATGAGCATAGTTTGTTTTCTAAGCCTGTGAGTGTCTTTCTCTTTGGAAATATGTTCATCTGCGTCAGTTATTAGATAATGCCATAAGTGATAATATAGGTCTTTTGCTTTCCGACCTACTTCATGTTTTGTGATTATCTCCAGGCTCATCTATGGTGCCTCAAAGAGCAGTGCTTCAATGTTTTCCATAGCTAATATTCCATTGTGTACATGGACCACTTCTTCTTGGTGCATTCCTCTGTTGATGGACATTTTCGTTGCTTCCAAGTGTTGCCTATGGTAAATATTGCTGGAGTGCAGGTTTGCCAGCCTGTGATTTTTGATTTTCATTTTCTCAGGTGGTAGACCCAGCAGTGGGTATGATTGATTGACTGGTATGGTAGCTCAACGTTTACCTTTTCAAGGCACCTCAATTGTGCTTTCATTAGTGGCTCTTACCACTTCCCCCTTAGAATCGAGGGTACGCATTTCTCCACAATCACGTCAGCATTTATTGTTTGCAGCATTTTTGTTGATGGCCATTCTGACTGGTGTGAGCTGATAGGTTTTTGTAATTTGGGTTTACATGTCTGTAAAAATTCCTACAATTCATCATTTCTCCACACCTTTTTCTTTTCTGTTAAAAGAAAAAAGAAAAAATGTGTGAGTATAATATACCTCTTCAATTTTTCTTTTTGGAAGGTTGCACTCTAGAATTTTTTGGTCGATTTTCGGCCTCAGGATATTTTGGAGGGCAGGTGTCATTTACAGAACTGCAATTGGTGAATATTTAGTGACCTTTTGGAGTGGGTTTAAAGCTGCTGTTGTGGGAAACGGCCACAAGGATGCAGCATTTCTCCATTCCCAAATCTGGGTACTAGGGCAGCAGAACCATTCTGGAAGTCGTTTGTATAGGTTGTAAATTTGAATGGAACGTGCCAGGAAAACCCCCCATAAGTTTATGTCTCATTACTCCTAGTTTGTTGTTTTAATTTTTTTCAATTAGCCTAATGGTTAGAATGTTGCTTGCCCAAGGTGTACACACTCTGGTTCATCTACATAGTCTATATACCTATTTATGTAGAGATCCTCTTCCCGTGTAAATTATTACAGAGTGTTCCGTAAACCTTCCTTGCTATTTGGTCAGTCTTTTTGATATATGTATATAATATGTATTTGTATACATATGGTAACGCTAATCTTCCTTTATCCATTCCCCTCACCTTTCCTTTTAGATAAGCATAGTTTTTTTAATAAGTCTGTGATTGACTTTCTCTGTGGAAATATGTTCATTTGTGTCAGTTTTTAGATAACGCCTATAAGTGATATCGTAGGATATAGGACTTTTGCTTTCCGACTTACCTCATGTTCTGTGATTATCTCCAAGATCATCTATGGTGCCTCAAAGAGCAGTGTTTCATTGTTTTCCATGGCTAGTATTCATTGTGTACATGGACCACTTCTTCTTTATCCTTTCATCTGTTGATGGACATTTTGGTTGCTTCACTGCCTTGTCTATTGTGAATCAGGCTGCAGTGCAGCTTTTGCAGCCCGGGTCTTCTTCATTCTGGTCTTCTCAGGTGAGAGGCCCATTGGTGCACCTGCTGGATTGAATGGTACCTCAATTTTTACTTTTAAACGCAGCTCCTTTCTGTTCTCATTATTAGCGTCTAACCCTTTTACATCTCACCAGCAGCTAGAGGGTACACAGTTCTCTAAAACCTCTTAGGCATTTATTGTTTGTAGTCTTTTTTCCAATGGTCAGTCGACTGGTGTGAGTTGAAAACTTTTTGTAGATTAGATTGCATGAGTCTAATACTTCCTGAGGCTGAGCTTTTATCCATTTTCCTTTCTTTAAAAAGAGAGTGAGTAAAACATACCTCTTCATACTATCTTCTTGCAAATTTTGCCTCTTTTGAAATTTTTATCCATTCCCTACCTCAGCACAATTTTGAGGGCAGGTGTCCTTTACAGCCCTGAGTCCTTGTGAATGGTAAGTGACCATTAGCTGTGGGTTAAAAGCTGCTCTGGCGGGAATTGGCCACAAGGCGGCAGCATTTCTCCTTTACCAAATCTGGTTACTAGGGCAACAGAGCCTTACTGGAAGTGGTGTTCTAGGTTGTAAATTAGAATGGAATGTGCGAGGAAAAAGCTCTTTAAGTTTATGTCTCATTACTTCTTGTTGGTATTTTTAACTTAATTTTTATTATTTATCACAGCAAACTTGAATACAATGTTTTGTTTGCTCTAGGTGTGCAAGATGTGGTTCTTTCACACATATACATATATCTATTCTTCTTCGGATCCTTTTCCCATGTAGGTTATGACACAATGTTGAGTAGTCTTCTCTTGGTATTGCATAGGTCTTTGGTGATTATATATTTCACTTGTGTTTGTATCTCTCTGTTAACCTCAATATGGTAATGTATCCAATCCTCACACCTTTCCATTTGGTCAACCATAAGTTTTTTTTTAATGTATCTATGATAGTGTTTGTCTGTGGAAATATCTTTGTTTGTATCATTCTTTAGGTAACCCCTATATGTGATATGATAGTATATGTGTCTTTCGCTTTCTCACTTACTCCAAGTTGCGTGATTACTTCTAGACTCATCTATGGTGCTGCAAATGGCATTGTTTCATTTTTTCACTAGCTCATATTCCATCTGTACAGGTAGCAGTTCTTCTTTTTCCACCCATCTGTCGATGGGCTTTTTGGTTACTTCCATATCTTGGCTATTGTAATAGTATGCAATGCAGATTTGCGTGGCTGTGTCCTTCCAATTCTGTCTTCTTAGTTTATAGGTCCAGGAATAGGTCTGCTGGATCATATGGTAGCTCAGTGTTTACCTTTTAAAGGCACCTCTGTTCTGTTCTCCTTAGTGGCTCTTTCCAGGTTACGTCCCACTTAAAGTGGAGGGCATGTATTTCTTCCCAGCACCTTCAGGATTTATTCTTTGTAGTTTTTGCTGATGATTATTCTGAGTGGTGTGAGCTGATACCTCTTTGTGGTTGAATTTGCATGTGTCTCATAATGGTTGAATTTGAGCTTTAAGACATGTCCTTTTTATTTTTCCAGCTGTGATTAGAGCTTATTTCTTCAAAGTGTTTTCTTAAAGTATGTGTCACCATTTGAAATATTTTGGCCATTATCTCCCTCAAGACATTTTGAGGGCAGGTTTCATTTACAGCCCTGCAGTACTTGTTCACATGAAGTGACCATTAGCTCAGGCTTTAAACCTGCTTTTGCAGGTAACGGCCAGAGAGCGGCAGCCTTTCTACGTTTCCCATGCTGGTACTAGGGAAACAGACCTACCGGCCAGTGGTGTTCTTCGGTTATAAATGAGAGTGCAATGTGCCCGGATAAACCCACAAATGTTGATGTCTCCTTGCTTTTGTTTGTTTTTAAATTTAATTTATATTTATTATTACAGTAATATTCCATTGTGTACGTGGACCACTTCTTCTTGGTGCATTCCTCGGTTGATGGACATTTTCATTGCTTCCAAGTGCTGGCTATGGTAAATCTTGCTGGCGTACAGGTTTGCCAGCCTGTGACTTTTTGATTCTCATTTTCTCAGGTGATAGGCCAAGCAGTGGTTGTGATTGATTGACTGGTAGCTCAATGTTTCCCTTTTCAAAGCACCTACATTGTGTTTTCATTAGTGGCTCTTTACATGCCCCCCTTTACAACCGAGGGTACGCATTTCTCCACACTCCCTTCACCGTTTATTTTTTGCAGCATTATTCCTAATGGCCATTCTGACTGCTGTGAGCTGATAGGTTTTTGTAATATGGGTATGCATGTCATTAAAATTTTTAAAATTCACCATATTCCTATTCCTTTTTCTTTTCTCTTAAAAGAAAAAACCGTGAGTACAATATAGCTCTTGAAATTGTCTTCTTAGGAAGGTTTCCCCCTTCTGAAATTTTTGGTCGATTTTTGACCCCAGAAATTTTCTGGAAGGCAGGTGCCATTTACAGAAATGCAAGTTGGTGAAAATTTAGTCACCTTTTGCAGTGGGTTCAAAGCTGCTGTTGTGGGAAACGGCCACAAGGAGGTAGCATTTCTCCATTCCCCAATCTGGGTACTAGGGCAGCAGAGCCTTTCTGGAAGTCATTGTCCTAGGTTGTAAATTAGAATGGAATTTGCCAGGAGAAATCCCCATAAGTTTATGTCTCATTACTTCTTCTTGGTTTTAAAATTTTTTTAATCTGGGTAAAGTTTAGAATATTGTTTGTCCTAGGTGTACACAATCTGGTTCATTTACACATTATGTATGTCTATTAATGTACAGATCCTCTTCCCATGTAAAATATTCCAGTGTTCTGTCGACCTCCCTTGCTATATGTTCGGTCTTTTTGATACATGTATATACTATGTATTTGTATATGTATAGTAACACTAATCTTCATTTCTCGATTTCCCCGCTCCTTTCCTTTTCGATGAGCATAGTTTGTTTTCTAAGCCTGTGAGTGTCTTTCTCTTTGGAAATATGTTCATCTGCGTCAGTTATTAGATAATGCCATAAGTGATAATATAGGTCTTTTGCTTTCCGACCTACTTCATGTTTTGTGATTATCTCCAGGCTCATCTATGGTGCCTCAAAGAGCAGTGCTTCAATGTTTTCCATAGCTAATATTCCATTGTGTACATGGACCACTTCTTCTTGGTGCATTCCTCTGTTGATGGACATTTTCGTTGCTTCCAAGTGTTGCCTATGGTAAATATTGCTGGAGTGCAGGTTTGCCAGCCTGTGATTTTTGATTTTCATTTTCTCAGGTGGTAGACCCAGCAGTGGGTATGATTGATTGACTGGTATGGTAGCTCAACGTTTACCTTTTCAAGGCACCTCAATTGTGCTTTCATTAGTGGCTCTTACCACTTCCCCCTTAGAATCGAGGGTACGCATTTCTCCACAATCACGTCAGCATTTATTGTTTGCAGCATTTTTGTTGATGGCCATTCTGACTGGTGTGAGCTGATAGGTTTTTGTAATTTGGGTTTACATGTCTGTAAAAATTCCTACAATTCATCATTTCTCCACACCTTTTTCTTTTCTGTTAAAAGAAAAAAGAAAAAATGTGTGAGTATAATATACCTCTTCAATTTTTCTTTTTGGAAGGTTGCACTCTAGAATTTTTTGGTCGATTTTCGGCCTCAGGATTTTTTGGAGGGCAGGTGTCATTTACAGAACTGCAATTGGTGAATATTTAGTGACCTTTTGGAGTGGGTTTAAAGCTGCTGTTGTGGGAAACGGCCACAAGGATGCAGCATTTCTCCATTCCCAAATCTGGGTACTAGGGCAGCAGAACCATTCTGGAAGTCGTTTGTATAGGTTGTAAATTTGAATGGAACGTGCCAGGAAAACCCCCCATAAGTTTATGTCTCATTACTCCTAGTTTGTTGTTTTAATTTTTTTCAATTAGCCTAATGGTTAGAATGTTGCTTGCCCAAGGTGTACACACTCTGGTTCATCTACATAGTCTATATACCTATTTATGTAGAGATCCTCTTCCCGTGTAAATTATTACAGAGTGTTCCGTAAACCTTCCTTGCTATTTGGTCAGTCTTTTTGATATATGTATATAATATGTATTTGTATACATATGGTAACGCTAATCTTCCTTTATCCATTCCCCTCACCTTTCCTTTTAGATAAGCATAGTTTTTTTAATAAGTCTGTGATTGACTTTCTCTGTGGAAATATGTTCATTTGTGTCAGTTTTTAGATAACGCCTATAAGTGATATCGTAGGATATAGGACTTTTGCTTTCCGACTTACCTCATGTTCTGTGATTATCTCCAAGATCATCTATGGTGCCTCAAAGAGCAGTGTTTCATTGTTTTCCATGGCTAGTATTCATTGTGTACATGGACCACTTCTTCTTTATCCTTTCATCTGTTGATGGACATTTTGGTTGCTTCACTGCCTTGTCTATTGTGAATCAGGCTGCAGTGCAGCTTTTGCAGCCCGGGTCTTCTTCATTCTGGTCTTCTCAGGTGAGAGGCCCATTGGTGCACCTGCTGGATTGAATGGTACCTCAATTTTTACTTTTAAACGCAGCTCCTTTCTGTTCTCATTATTAGCGTCTAACCCTTTTACATCTCACCAGCAGCTAGAGGGTACACAGTTCTCTAAAACCTCTTAGGCATTTATTGTTTGTAGTCTTTTTTCCAATGGTCAGTCGACTGGTGTGAGTTGAAAACTTTTTGTAGATTAGATTGCATGAGTCTAATACTTCCTGAGGCTGAGCTTTTATCCATTTTCCTTTCTTTAAAAAGAGAGTGAGTAAAACATACCTCTTCATACTATCTTCTTGCAAATTTTGCCTCTTTTGAAATTTTTATCCATTCCCTACCTCAGCACAATTTTGAGGGCAGGTGTCCTTTACAGCCCTGAGTCCTTGTGAATGGTAAGTGACCATTAGCTGTGGGTTAAAAGCTGCTCTGGCGGGAATTGGCCACAAGGCGGCAGCATTTCTCCTTTACCAAATCTGGTTACTAGGGCAACAGAGCCTTACTGGAAGTGGTGTTCTAGGTTGTAAATTAGAATGGAATGTGCGAGGAAAAAGCTCTTTAAGTTTATGTCTCATTACTTCTTGTTGGTATTTTTAACTTAATTTTTATTATTTATCACAGCAAACTTGAATACAATGTTTTGTTTGCTCTAGGTGTGCAAGATGTGGTTCTTTCACACATATACATATATCTATTCTTCTTCGGATCCTTTTCCCATGTAGGTTATGACACAATGTTGAGTAGTCTTCTCTTGGTATTGCATAGGTCTTTGGTGATTATATATTTCACTTGTGTTTGTATCTCTCTGTTAACCTCAATATGGTAATGTATCCAATCCTCACACCTTTCCATTTGGTCAACCATAAGTTTTTTTTAATGTATCTATGATAGTGTTTGTCTGTGGAAATATCTTTGTTTGTATCATTCTTTAGGTAACCCCTATATGTGATATGATAGTATATGTGTCTTTCGCTTTCTCACTTACTCCAAGTTGCGTGATTACTTCTAGACTCATCTATGGTGCTGCAAATGGCATTGTTTCATTTTTTCACTAGCTCATAGTCCATCTGTACAGGTAGCAGTTCTTCTTTGTCTACCCATCTGCCGATGGGCTTTTTGGTTACTTCCATATCTTGGCTATTGTAGTAGTATGCAATGCAGATTTGCGTGGCTGTGTCCTTCCAATTCTGTCTTCTTAGTTTATAGGTCCAGGAATAGGTCTGCTGGATCATATGGTAGCTCAGTGTTTACCTTTTAAAGGCACCTCTGTTCTGTTCTCCTTAGTGGCTCTTTCCAGGTTACGTCCCACTTAAAGTGGAGGGCATGTATTTCTTCCCAGCACCTTCAGGATTTATTCTTTGTAGTTTTTGCTGATGATTATTCTGAGTGGTGTGAGCTGATACCTCTTTGTGGTTGAATTTGCATGTGTCTCATAATGGTTGAATTTGAGCTTTAAGACATGTCCTTTTTATTTTTCCAGCTGTGATTAGAGCTTATTTCTTCAAAGTGTTTTCTTAAAGTATGTGTCACCATTTGAAATATTTTGGCCATTATCTCCCTCAAGACATTTTGAGGGCAGGTTTCATTTACAGCCCTGCAGTACTTGTTCACATGAAGTGACCATTAGCTCAGGCTTTAAACCTGCTTTTGCAGGTAACGGCCAGAGAGCGGCAGCCTTTCTACGTTTCCCATGCTGGTACTAGGGAAACAGACCTACCGGCCAGTGGTGTTCTTCGGTTATAAATGAGAGTGCAATGTGCCCGGATAAACCCACAAATGTTGATGTCTCCTTGCTTTTGTTTGTTTTTAAATTTAATTTATATTTATTATTACAGTAATATTCCATTGTGTACGTGGACCACTTCTTCTTGGTGCATTCCTCGGTTGATGGACATTTTCATTGCTTCCAAGTGCTGGCTATGGTAAATCTTGCTGGCGTACAGGTTTGCCAGCCTGTGACTTTTTGATTCTCATTTTCTCAGGTGATAGGCCAAGCAGTGGTTGTGATTGATTGACTGGTAGCTCAATGTTTCCCTTTTCAAAGCACCTACATTGTGTTTTCATTAGTGGCTCTTTACATGCCCCCCCTTACAACCGAGGGTACGCATTTCTCCACACTCCCTTCACCGTTTATTTTTTGCAGCATTATTCCTAATGGCCATTCTGACTGCTGTGAGCTGATAGGTTTTTGTAATATGGGTATGCATGTCATTAAAATTTTTAAAATTCACCATATTCCTATTCCTTTTTCTTTTCTCTTAAAAGAAAAAACCGTGAGTACAATATAGCTCTTGAAATTGTCTTCTTAGGAAGGTTTCCCCCTTCTGAAATTTTTGGTCGATTTTTGACCCCAGAAATTTTCTGGAAGGCAGGTGCCATTTACAGAAATGCAAGTTGGTGAAAATTTAGTCACCTTTTGCAGTGGGTTCAAAGCTGCTGTTGTGGGAAACGGCCACAAGGAGGTAGCATTTCTCCATTCCCCAATCTGGGTACTAGGGCAGCAGAGCCTTTCTGGAAGTCATTGTCCTAGGTTGTAAATTAGAATGGAATTTGCCAGGAGAAATCCCCATAAGTTTATGTCTCATTACTTCTTCTTGGTTTTAAAATTTTTTTAATCTGGGTAAAGTTTAGAATATTGTTTGTCCTAGGTGTACACAATCTGGTTCATTTACACATTATGTATGTCTATTAATGTACAGATCCTCTTCCCATGTAAAATATTCCAGTGTTCTGTCGACCTCCCTTGCTATATGTTCGGTCTTTTTGATACATGTATATACTATGTATTTGTATATGTATAGTAACACTAATCTTCATTTCTCGATTTCCCCGCTCCTTTCCTTTTCGATGAGCATAGTTTGTTTTCTAAGCCTGTGAGTGTCTTTCTCTTTGGAAATATGTTCATCTGCGTCAGTTATTAGATAATGCCATAAGTGATAATATAGGTCTTTTGCTTTCCGACCTACTTCATGTTTTGTGATTATCTCCAGGCTCATCTATGGTGCCTCAAAGAGCAGTGCTTCAATGTTTTCCATAGCTAATATTCCATTGTGTACATGGACCACTTCTTCTTGGTGCATTCCTCTGTTGATGGACATTTTCGTTGCTTCCAAGTGTTGCCTATGGTAAATATTGCTGGAGTGCAGGTTTGCCAGCCTGTGATTTTTGATTTTCATTTTCTCAGGTGGTAGACCCAGCAGTGGGTATGATTGATTGACTGGTATGGTAGCTCAACGTTTACCTTTTCAAGGCACCTCAATTGTGCTTTCATTAGTGGCTCTTACCACTTCCCCCTTAGAATCGAGGGTACGCATTTCTCCACAATCACGTCAGCATTTATTGTTTGCAGCATTTTTGTTGATGGCCATTCTGACTGGTGTGAGCTGATAGGTTTTTGTAATTTGGGTTTACATGTCTGTAAAAATTCCTACAATTCATCATTTCTCCACACCTTTTTCTTTTCTGTTAAAAGAAAAAAGAAAAAATGTGTGAGTATAATATACCTCTTCAATTTTTCTTTTTGGAAGGTTGCACTCTAGAATTTTTTGGTCGATTTTCGGCCTCAGGATTTTTTGGAGGGCAGGTGTCATTTACAGAACTGCAATTGGTGAATATTTAGTGACCTTTTGGAGTGGGTTTAAAGCTGCTGTTGTGGGAAACGGCCACAAGGATGCAGCATTTCTCCATTCCCAAATCTGGGTACTAGGGCAGCAGAACCATTCTGGAAGTCGTTTGTATAGGTTGTAAATTTGAATGGAACGTGCCAGGAAAACCCCCCATAAGTTTATGTCTCATTACTCCTAGTTTGTTGTTTTAATTTTTTTCAATTAGCCTAATGGTTAGAATGTTGCTTGCCCAAGGTGTACACACTCTGGTTCATCTACATAGTCTATATACCTATTTATGTAGAGATCCTCTTCCCGTGTAAATTATTACAGAGTGTTCCGTAAACCTTCCTTGCTATTTGGTCAGTCTTTTTGATATATGTATATAATATGTATTTGTATACATATGGTAACGCTAATCTTCCTTTATCCATTCCCCTCACCTTTCCTTTTAGATAAGCATAGTTTTTTTAATAAGTCTGTGATTGACTTTCTCTGTGGAAATATGTTCATTTGTGTCAGTTTTTAGATAACGCCTATAAGTGATATCGTAGGATATAGGACTTTTGCTTTCCGACTTACCTCATGTTCTGTGATTATCTCCAAGATCATCTATGGTGCCTCAAAGAGCAGTGTTTCATTGTTTTCCATGGCTAGTATTCATTGTGTACATGGACCACTTCTTCTTTATCCTTTCATCTGTTGATGGACATTTTGGTTGCTTCACTGCCTTGTCTATTGTGAATCAGGCTGCAGTGCAGCTTTTGCAGCCCGGGTCTTCTTCATTCTGGTCTTCTCAGGTGAGAGGCCCATTGGTGCACCTGCTGGATTGAATGGTACCTCAATTTTTACTTTTAAACGCAGCTCCTTTCTGTTCTCATTATTAGCGTCTAACCCTTTTACATCTCACCAGCAGCTAGAGGGTACACAGTTCTCTAAAACCTCTTAGGCATTTATTGTTTGTAGTCTTTTTTCCAATGGTCAGTCGACTGGTGTGAGTTGAAAACTTTTTGTAGATTAGATTGCATGAGTCTAATACTTCCTGAGGCTGAGCTTTTATCCATTTTCCTTTCTTTAAAAAGAGAGTGAGTAAAACATACCTCTTCATACTATCTTCTTGCAAATTTTGCCTCTTTTGAAATTTTTATCCATTCCCTACCTCAGCACAATTTTGAGGGCAGGTGTCCTTTACAGCCCTGAGTCCTTGTGAATGGTAAGTGACCATTAGCTGTGGGTTAAAAGCTGCTCTGGCGGGAATTGGCCACAAGGCGGCAGCATTTCTCCTTTACCAAATCTGGTTACTAGGGCAACAGAGCCTTACTGGAAGTGGTGTTCTAGGTTGTAAATTAGAATGGAATGTGCGAGGAAAAAGCTCTTTAAGTTTATGTCTCATTACTTCTTGTTGGTATTTTTAACTTAATTTTTATTATTTATCACAGCAAACTTGAATACAATGTTTTGTTTGCTCTAGGTGTGCAAGATGTGGTTCTTTCACACATATACATATATCTATTCTTCTTCGGATCCTTTTCCCATGTAGGTTATGACACAATGTTGAGTAGTCTTCTCTTGGTATTGCATAGGTCTTTGGTGATTATATATTTCACTTGTGTTTGTATCTCTCTGTTAACCTCAATATGGTAATGTATCCAATCCTCACACCTTTCCATTTGGTCAACCATAAGTTTTTTTTAATGTATCTATGATAGTGTTTGTCTGTGGAAATATCTTTGTTTGTATCATTCTTTAGGTAACCCCTATATGTGATATGATAGTATATGTGTCTTTCGCTTTCTCACTTACTCCAAGTTGCGTGATTACTTCTAGACTCATCTATGGTGCTGCAAATGGCATTGTTTCATTTTTTCACTAGCTCATAGTCCATCTGTACAGGTAGCAGTTCTTCTTTGTCTACCCATCTGCCGATGGGCTTTTTGGTTACTTCCATATCTTGGCTATTGTAGTAGTATGCAATGCAGATTTGCGTGGCTGTGTCCTTCCAATTCTGTCTTCTTAGTTTATAGGTCCAGGAATAGGTCTGCTGGATCATATGGTAGCTCAGTGTTTACCTTTTAAAGGCACCTCTGTTCTGTTCTCCTTAGTGGCTCTTTCCAGGTTACGTCCCACTTAAAGTGGAGGGCATGTATTTCTTCCCAGCACCTTCAGGATTTATTCTTTGTAGTTTTTGCTGATGATTATTCTGAGTGGTGTGAGCTGATACCTCTTTGTGGTTGAATTTGCATGTGTCTCATAATGCGTTGAAATTGAGCTTTAAGACATGTCCTTTTTATTTTTCCAGCTGTGATTAGAGCTTATTTCTTCAAAGTGTTTTCTTAAAGTATGTGTCACCATTTGAAATATTTTGGTCATTATCTCCCTCAAGACATTTTGAGGACAGGTTTCATTTACAGCCCTGCAGTACTTGTTCACATGAAGTGACCATTAGCTCAGGCTTTAAACCTGCTTTTGCAGGTAACGGCCAGAGAGCGGCAGCCTTTCTACGTTTCCCATGCTGGTACTAGGGAAACAGACCTACCGGCCAGTGGTGTTCTTCGGTTATAAATGAGAGTGCAATGTGCCCGGATAAACCCACAAATGTTGATGTCTCCTTGCTTTTGTTTGTTTTTAAATTTAATTTATATTTATTATTAGAGTAATATTCCATTGTGTACGTGGACCACTTCTTCTTGGTGCATTCCTCGGTTGATGGACATTTTCATTGCTTCCAAGTGCTGGCTATGGTAAATCTTGCTGGCGTACAGGTTTGCCAGCCTGTGACTTTTTGATTCTCATTTTCTCAGGTGATAGGCCAAGCAGTGGTTGTGATTGATTGACTGGTAGCTCAATGTTTCCCTTTTCAAAGCACCTACATTGTGTTTTCATTAGTGGCTCTTTACATGCCCCCCCTTACAACCGAGGGTACGCATTTCTCCACACTCCCTTCACCGTTTATTTTTTGCAGCATTATTCCTAATGGCCATTCTGACTGCTGTGAGCTGATAGGTTTTTGTAATATGGGTATGCATGTCATTAAAATTTTTAAAATTCACCATATTCCTATTCCTTTTTCTTTTCTCTTAAAAGAAAAAACCGTGAGTACAATATAGCTCTTGAAATTGTCTTCTTAGGAAGGTTTCCCTCTTCTGAAGTTTTTGGTCGATTTTTGACCCCAGAAATTTTCTGGAAGACAGATGCCATTTACAGAAATGCAAGTTGGTCAAAATTTAGTCACCTTTTGCAGTGGGTTCAAAGCTGCTGTTGTGGGAAACGGCCACAAGGAGGTAGCATTTCTCCATTCCCCAATCTGGGTACTAGGGCAGCAGAGCCTTTCTGGAAGTCATTGTCCTAGGTTGTAAATTAGAATGGAATTTGCCAGGAGAAATCCCCATAAGTTTATGTCTCATTACTTCTTCTTGGTTTTAAAATTTTTTTAATCTGGGTAAAGTTTAGAATATTGTTTGTCCTAGGTGTACACAATCTGGTTCATTTACACATTATGTATGTCTATTAATGTACAGATCCTCTTCCCATGTAAAATATTACAGTGTTCTGTCGACCTCCCTTGCTAATTGTTCGGTCTTTTTGATACTTGTATATACTATGTATTTGTATATGTATAGTAACACTAATCTTCATTTCTCGATTTCCCCGCTCCTTTCCTTTTCGATGAGCATAGTTTGTTTTCTAAGCCTGTGAGTGTCTTTCTCTTTGGAAATATGTTCATCTGTGTCAGTTATTAGATAATGCCATAAGTGATAATATAGGTCTTTTGCTTTCCGACCTACTTCATGTTTTGTGATTATCTCCAGGCTCATCTATGGTGCCTCAAAGAGCAGTGCTTCAATGTTTTCCATAGCTAATATTCCATTGTGTACATGGACCACTTCTTCTTGGTGCATTCCTCTGTTGATGGACATTTTCGTTGCTTCCAAGTGTTGCCTATGGTAAATATTGCTGGAGTGCAGGTTTGCCATCCTGTGATTTTTGATTTTCATTTTCTCAGGTGGTAGACCCAGCAGTGGGTATGATTGATTGACTGGTATGGTAGCTCAACGTTTACCTTTTCAAGGCACCTCAATTGTGCTTTCATTAGTGGCTCTTACCACTTCCCCCTTAGAATCGAGGGTACGCATTTCTCCACAATCACGTCAGCATTTATTATTTGCAGCATTTTTGTTGATGGCCATTCTGACTGGTGTGAGCTGATAGGTTTTTGTAATTTGGGTTTACATGTCTGTAAAAATTCCTACAATTCATCATTTCTCCACACCTTTTTCTTTTCTGTTAAAAGAAAAAAGCAAAAATGTGTGAGTATAATATACCTCTTCAATTTTTCTTTTTGGAAGGGTGCACTCTAGAATTTTTTGGTCGATTTTCGGCCTCAGGATTTTTTGGAGGGCAGGTGTCATTTACAGAACTGCAATTGGTGAATATTTAGTGACCTTTTGCAGTGGGTTTAAAGCTGCTGTTGTGGGAAACGGCCACAAGGATGCAGCATTTCTCCATTCCCAAATCTGGGTACTAGGGCAGCAGAACCATTCTGGAAGTCGTTTGTATAGGTTGTAAATTTGAATGGAACGTGCCAGGAAAACCCCCCATAAGTTTATGTCTCATTACTCCTAGTTTGTTGTTTTAATTTTTTTCAATTAGCCTAATGGTTAGAATGTTGCTTGCCCAAGGTGTACACACTCTGGTTCATCTACATAGTCTATATACCTATTTATGTAGAGATCCTCTTCCCGTGTAAATTATTACAGAGTGTTCCGTAAACCTTCCTTGCTATTTGGTCAGTCTTTTTGATATATGTATATAATATGTATTTGTATACATATGGTAACGCTAATCTTCATTTATCCATTCCCCCCACCTTTCCTTTTAGATAAGCATAGTTTTTTAATAAGTCTGTGATTGACTTTCTCTGTGGAAATATGTTCATTTGTGTCAGTTTTTAGATAACGCCTATAAGTGATATCGTAGGATATAGGACTTTTGCTTTCCGACTTACCTCATGTTCTGTGATTATATCCAAGATCATCTATGGTGCCTCAAAGAGCAGTGTTTCATTGTTTTCCATGTCTAGTATTCATTGTGTACATGGACCACTTCTTCTTTATCCTTTCATCTGTTGATGGACATTTTGGTTGCTTCACTGCCTTGTCTATTGTGAATCAGGCTGCAGTGCAGCTTTTGCAGCCCGGGTCTTCTTCATTCTGGTCTTCTCAGGTGAGAGGCCCATTGGTGCACCTGCTGGATTGAATGGTACCTCAATTTTTACTTTTAAACGCAGCTCCTTTCTGTTCTCATTATTAGCGTCTAACCCTTTTACATCTCACCAGCAGCTAGAGGGTACACAGTTCTCTAAAACCTCTTAGGCATTTATTGTTTGTAGTCTTTTTTCCAATGGTCAGTCGACTGGTGTGAGTTGAAAACTTTTTGTAGATTAGATTGCATGAGTCTAATACTTCCTGAGGCTGAGCTTTTATCCATTTTCCTTTCTTTAAAAAGAGAGTGAGTAAAACATACCTCTTCATACTATCTTCTTGCAAATTTTGCCTGTTTTGAAATTTTTGTCCATTCCCTACCTCAGCACAATTTTGAGGGCAGGTGTCCTTTACAGCCCTGAGTCCTTGTGAATGGTAAGTGACCATTAGCTGTGGGTTAAAAGCTGCTCTGGCGGGAATTGGCCACAAGGCGGCAGCATTTCTCCTTTACCAAATCTGGTTACTAGGGCAACAGAGCCTTACTGGAAGTGGTGTTCTAGGTTGTAAATTAGAATGGAATGTGCGAGGAAAAAGCTCTTTAAGTTTATGTCTCATTACTTCTTGTTGGTATTTTTAACTTAATTTTTATTATTTATCACAGCAAACTTGAATACAATGTTTTGTTTGCTCTAGGTGTGCAAGATGTGGTTCTTTCACACATATACATATATCTATTCTTCTTTGGATCCTTTTCCCATGTAGGTTATGACACAATGTTGAGTAGTCTTCTTTTGGTATTGCATAGGTCTTTGGTGATTATATATTTCACTTGTGTTTGTATCTCTCTGTTAACCTCAATATGGTAATGTATCCAATCCTCACACCTTTCCATTTGGTCAACCATAAGTTTTTTTTAATGTATCTATGATAGTGTTTGTCTGTGGAAATATCTTTGTTTGTATCATTCTTTAGGTAACCCCTATAAGTGATATGATAGTATATGTGTCTTTCGCTTTCTCACTTACTCCAAGTTGCGTGATTACTTCTAGACTCATCTATGGTGCTGCAAATGGCATTGTTTCATTTTTTCACTAGCTCATAGTCCATCTGTACAGGTAGCAGTTCTTCTTTGTCTACCCATCTGCCGATGGGCTTTTTGGTTACTTCCATATCTTGGCTATTGTAAGAGTATGCAATGCAGATTTGCGTGGCTGTGTCCTTCCAATTCTGTCTTCTTAGTTTATAGGTCCAGGAATAGGTCTGCTGGATCATATGGTAGCTCAGTGTTTACCTTTTAAAGGCACCTCTGTTCTGTTCTCCTTAGTGGCTCTTTCCAGGTTACGTCCCACTTAAAGTGGAGGGCATGTATTTCTTCCCAGCACCTTCAGGATTTATTCTTTGTAGTTTTTGCTGATGATTATTCTGAGTGGTGTGAGCTGATACCTCTTTGTGGTTGAATTTGCATGTGTCTCATAATGCGTTGAAATTGAGCTTTAAGACATGTCCTTTTTATTTTTCCAGCTGTGATTAGAGCTTATTTCTTCAAAGTGTTTTCTTAAAGTATGTGTCACCATTTGAAATATTTTGGCCATTATCTCCCTCAAGACATTTTGAGGGCAGGTTTCATTTACAGCCCTGCAGTACTTGTTCACATGAAGTGACCATTAGCTCAGGCTTTAAACCTGCTTTTGCAGGTAACGGCCAGAGAGCGGCAGCCTTTCTACGTTTCCCATGCTGGTACTAGGGAAACAGACCTACTGGCCAGTGGTGTTCTTCGGTTATAAATGAGAGTGCAATGTGCCCGGATAAACCCACAAATGTTGATGTCTCCTTGCTTTTGTTTGTTTTTAAATTTAATTTATATTTATTATTAGAGTAATATTCCATTGTGTACGTGGACCACTTCTTCTTGGTGCATTCCTCGGTTGATGGACATTTTCATTGCTTCCAAGTGCTGGCTATGGTAAATCTTGCTGGCGTACAGGTTTGCCAGCCTGTGACTTTTTGATTCTCATTTTCTCAGGTGATAGGCCAAGCAGTGGTTGTGATTGATTGACTGGTAGCTCAATGTTTCCCTTTTCAAAGCACCTACATTGTGTTTTCATTAGTGGCTCTTTACATGCCCCCCCTTACAACCGAGGGTACGCATTTCTCCACACTCCCTTCACCGTTTATTTTTTGCAGCATTATTCCTAATGGCCATTCTGACTGCTGTGAGCTGATAGGTTTTTGTAATATGGGTATGCATGTCATTAAAATTTTTAAAATTCACCATATTCCTATTCCTTTTTCTTTTCTCTTAAAAGAAAAAACCGTGAGTACAATATAGCTCTTGAAATTGTCTTCTTAGGAAGGTTTCCCTCTTCTGAAGTTTTTGGTCGATTTTTGACCCCAGAAATTTTCTGGAAGGCAGGTGCCATTTACAGAAATGCAAGTTGGTGAAAATTTAGTCACCTTTTTCAGTGGGTTCAAAGCTGCTGTTGTGGGAAACGGCCACAAGGAGGTAGCATTTCTCCATTCCCCAATCTGGGTACTAGGGCAGCAGAGCCTTTCTGGAAGTCATTGTCCTAGGTTGTAAATTAGAATGGAATTTGCCAGGAGAAATCCCCATAAGTTTATGTCTCATTACTTCTTCTTGGTTTTAAAATTTTTTTAATCTGGGTAAAGTTTAGAATATTGTTTGTCCTAGGTGTACACAATCTGGTTCATTTACACATTATGTATGTCTATTAATGTACAGATCCTCTTCCCATGTAAAATATTACAGTGTTCTGTCGACCTCCCTTGCTATATGTTCGGTCTTTTTGATACTTGTATATACTATGTATTTGTATATGTATAGTAACACTAATCTTCATTTCTCGATTTCCCCGCTCCTTTCCTTTTCGATGAGCATAGTTTGTTTTCTAAGCCTGTGAGTGTCTTTCTCTTTGGAAATATGTTCATCTGTGTCAGTTATTAGATAATGCCATAAGTGATAATATAGGTCTTTTGCTTTCCGACCTACTTCATGTTTTGTGATTATCTACAGGCTCATCTATGGTGCCTCAAAGAGCAGTGCTTCAATGTTTTCCATAGCTAATATTCCATTGTGTACATGGACCACTTCTTCTTGGTGCATTCCTCTGTTGATGGACATTTTCATTGCTTCCAAGTGTTGCCTATGGTAAATATTGCTGGAGTGCAGGTTTGCCAGCCTGTGATTTTTGATTTTCATTTTCTCAGGTGGTAGACCCAGCAGTGGGTATGATTGATTGACTGGTATGGTAGCTCAACGTTTACCTTTTCAAGGCACCTCAATTGTGCTTTCATTAGTGGCTCTTACCACGTCCCCCTTAGAATCGAGGGTACGCATTTCTCCACAATCACGTCAGCATTTATTGTTTGCAGCATTTTTGTTGATGGCCATTCTGACTGGTGTAAGCTGATAGGTTTTTGTAATTTGGGTTTACATGTCTGTAAAAATTCCTACAATTCATCATTTCTCCACAACTTTTTCTTTTCGGTTAAAAGAAAAAAGCAAAAATGTGTGAGTATAATATACCTCTTCAATTTTTCTTTTTGGAAGGGTGCACTCTAGAATTTTTTGGTCGATTTTCGGCCTCAGGATTTTTTGGAGGGCAGGTGTCATTTACAGAACTGCAATTGGTGAATATTTAGTGACCTTTTGCAGTGGGTTTAAAGCTGCTGTTGTGGGAAACGGCCACAAGGATGCAGCATTTCTCCATTCCCAAATCTGGGTACTAGTGCAGGAGAACCATTCTGGAAGTCGTTCGTATAGGTTGTAAATTTGAATGGAACGTGCCAGGAAAACCCCCCATAAGTTTATGTCTCATTACTCCTAGTTTGTTGTTTTAATTTTTTCAATTAGCCTAATGGTTAGAATGTTACTTGTTCAAGGTGTACACAATCTGGTTCATCTACATAGTCTATATACCTATTTATGTAGAGATCCTCTTCCCGTGTAAATTATTACAGAGTGTTCCGTAAACCTTCCTAGCTATTTGGTCAGTCTTTTTGATATATGTATATAATATGTATTTGTATACATATGGTAACGCTAATCTTCATTTATCCATTCCCCCCACCTTTCCTTTTAGATAAGCATAGTTTTTTTAATAAGTCTGTGATTGACTTTCTCTGTGGAAATATGTTCATTTGTGTCAGTTATTAGATAACGCCTATAAGTGATATCGTAGGATATAGGACTTTTGCTTTCCGACTTACCTCATGTTCTGTGATTATCTCCAAGATCATCTATGGTGCCTCAAAGAGCAGTGTTTCATTGTTTTCCATGGCTAGTATTCATTGTGTACATGGACCACTTCTTCTTTATCCTTTCATCTGTTGATGGACATTTTGGTTGCTTCACTGCCTTGTCTATTGTGAAGCAGGCTGCAGTGCAGCTTTTGCAGCCCGGGTCTTCTTCATTCTGGTCTTCTCAGGTGAGAGGCCCATTGGTGCACCTGCTGGATTGAATGGTACCTCAATTTTTACTTTTAAACGCAGCTCCTTTCTGTTCTCATTATTAGCGTTTAACCCTTTTTCATCTCACCAGCAGCTAGAGGGTACACAGTTCTCTAAAACCTCTTCAGCATTTATTGTTTGTAGAGTTTTTGCCAATGGTCAGTCGACTGGTGTGAGTTGAAAAGTTTTTGTAGATTAGATTGCATGAGTCTAATACTTCCTGAGGCTGAGCTTTTATCCATTTTCCTTTCTTTAAAAAGAGCGTGAGTAAAACTTACCTCTTCATACTATCTTCGTGAACATTTTGCCTGTTTTGAATTCTTTTATCCATTCCCTACCTCAGCACAATTTTGAGGGCAGGTGTCCTTTACAGCCCTGAGTCCTTGTGAATGGTAAATGACCATTAGCTGTGGGTTAAAAGCTGCTCTGGCGGGAATTGGCCACAAGGCGGCAGCATTTCTCCTTTACCAAATCTGGTTACTAGGGCAACAGAGCCTTACTGGAAGTGGTGTTCTAGGTTGTAAATTAGAATGGAATGTGCGAGGAAAAGGCTCTTTAAGTTTATGTCTCATTACTTCTTGTTGGTATTTTTAACTTAATTTTTATTATTTATCACAGCAAACTTGAATACAATGTTTTGTTTGCTCTAGGTGTGCAAGATGTGGTTCTTTCACACATATACATATATCTATTCTTCTTTGGATCCTTTTCCCATGTAGGTTATGACACAATGTTCAGTAGTCTTCTCTTGGTATTGCATAGGTCTTTGGTGATTATATATTTCACTTGTGTTTGTATCTCTCTGTTAACCTCAATATGGTAATGTATCCAATCCTCACACCTTTCCATTTGGTCAACCATAAGTTTTTTTTAATGTATCTATGATAGTGTTTGTCTGTGGAAATATCTTTGTTTGTATCATTCTTTAGGTAACCCCTATATGTGATATGATAGTATATGTGTCTTTCGCTTTCTCACTTACTCCAAGTTGCGTGATTACTTCTAGACTCATCTATGGTGCTGCAAATGGCATTGTTTCATTTTTTCACTAGCTCATATTCCATCTGTACAGGTAGCAGTTCTTCTTTGTCCACCCATCTGCCGATGGGCTTTTTGGTTACTTCCATATCTTGGCTATTGTAATAGTATGCAATGCAGATTTGCGTGGCTGTGTCCTTCCAATTCTGTCTTCTTAGTTTATAGGTCCAGGAATAGGTCTGCTGGATCATATGGTAGCTCAGTGTTTACCTTTTAAAGGCACCTCTGTTCTGTTCTCCTTAGTGGCTCTTTCCAGGTTACGTCCCACTTAAAGTGGAGGGCATGTATTTCTTCCCAGCACCTTCAGGATTTATTCTTTGTAGTTTTTGCTGATGATTATTCTGAGTGGTGTGAGCTGATACCTCTTTGTGGTTGAATTTGCATGTGTCTCATAATGCGTTGAAATTGAGCTTTAAGACATGTCCTTTTTATTTTTCCAGCTGTGATTAGAGCTTATTTCTTCAAAGTGTTTTCTTAAAGTATGTGTCACCATTTGAAATATTTTGGCCATTATCTCCCTCAAGACATTTTGAGGGCAGGTTTCATTTACAGCCCTGCAGTACTTGTTCACATGAAGTGACCATTAGCTCAGGCTTTAAACCTGCTTTTGCAGGTAACGGCCAGAGAGCGGCAGCCTTTCTACGTTTCCCATGCTGGTACTAGGGAAACAGACCTACCGGCCAGTGGTGTTCTTCGGTTATAAATGAGAGTGCAATGTGCCCGGATAAACCCACAAATGTTGATGTCTCCTTGCTTTTGTTTGTTTTTAAATTTAATTTATATTTATTATTAGAGTAATATTCCATTGTGTACGTGGACCACTTCTTCTTGGTGCATTCCTCGGTTGATGGACATTTTCATTGCTTCCAAGTGCTGGCTATGGTAAATCTTGCTGGCGTACAGGTTTGCCAGCCTGTGACTTTTTGATTCTCATTTTCTCAGGTGATAGGCCAAGCAGTGGTTGTGATTGATTGACTGGTAGCTCAATGTTTCCCTTTTCAAAGCACCTACATTGTGTTTTCATTAGTGGCTCTTTACATGCCCCCCCTTACAACCGAGGGTACGCATTTCTCCACACTCCCTTCACCGTTTATTTTTTGCAGCATTATTCCTAATGGCCATTCTGACTGCTGTGAGCTGATAGGTTTTTGTAATATGGGTATGCATGTCATTAAAATTTTTAAAATTCACCATATTCCTATTCCTTTTTCTTTTCTCTTAAAAGAAAAAACCGTGAGTACAATATAGCTCTTGAAATTGTCTTCTTAGGAAGGTTGCCCTCTTCTGAAGTTTTTGGTCGATTTTTGACCCCAGAAATTTTCTGGAAGGCAGGTGCCATTTACAGAAATGCAAGTTGGTGAAAATTTAGTCACCTTTTGCAGTGGGTTCAAAGCTGCTGTTGTGGGAAACGGCCACAAGGAGGTAGCATTTCTCCATTCCCCAATCTGGGTACTAGGGCAGCAGAGCCTTTCTGGAAGTCATTGTCCTAGGTTGTAAATTAGAATGGAATTTGCCAGGAGAAATCCCCATAAGTTTATGTCTCATTACTTCTTCTTGGTTTTAAAATTTTTTTAATCTGGGTAAAGTTTAGAATATTGTTTGTCCTAGGTGTACACAATCTGGTTCATTTACACATTATGTATGTCTATTAATGTACAGATCCTCTTCCCATGTAAAATATTACAGTGTTCTGTCGACCTCCCTTGCTATATGTTCGGTCTTTTTGATACATGTATATACTATGTATTTGTATATGTATAGTAACACTAATCTTCATTTCTCGATTTCCCCGCTCCTTTCCTTTTCGATGAGCATAGTTTGTTTTCTAAGCCTGTGAGTGTCTTTCTCTTTGAAAATATGTTCATCTGTGTCAGTTATTAGATAATGCCATAAGTGATAATATAGGTCTTTTGCTTTCCTACCTACTTCATGTTTTGTGATTATCTCCAGGCTCATCTATGGTGCCTCAAAGAGCAGTGCTTCAATGTTTTCCATAGCTAATATTCCATTGTGTACATGGACCACTTCTTCTTGGTGCATTCCTCTGTTGATGGACATTTTCGTTGCTTCCAAGTGTTGCCTATGGTAAATATTGCTGGAGTGCAGGTTTGCCAGCCTGTGATTTTTGATTTTCATTTTCTCAGGTGGTAGACCCAGCAGTGGGTATGATTGATTGACTGGTATGGTAGCTCAACGTTTACCTTTTCAAGGCACCTCAATTGTGCTTTCATTAGTGGCTCTTACCACTTCCCCCTTAGAATCGAGGGTACGCATTTCTCCACAATCACGTCAGCATTTATTGTTTGCAGCATTTTTGTTGATGGCCATTCTGACTGGTGTGAGCTGATAGGTTTTTGTAATTTGGGTTTACATGTCTGTAAAAATTCCTACAATTCATCATTTCTCCACACCTTTTTCTTTTCTGTTAAAAGAAAAAAGAAAAAATGTGTGAGTATAATATACCTCTTCAATTTTTCTTTTTGGAAGGTTGCACTCTAGAATTTTTTGGTCGATTTTCGGCCTCCGGATTTTTTGGAGGGCAGGTGTCATTTACAGAACTGCAATTGGTGAATATTTAGTGACCTTTTGCAGTGGGTTTAAAGCTGCTGTTGTGGGAAACGGCCACAAGGATGCAGCATTTCTCCATTCCCAAATCTGGGTACTAGGGCAGCAGAACCATTCTGGAAGTCGTTTGTATAGGTTGTAAATTTGAATGGAACGTGCCAGGAAAACCCCCCATAAGTTTATGTCTCATTACTCCTAGTTTGTTGTTTTAATTTTTTTCAATTAGCCTAATGGTTAGAATGTTGCTTGCCCAAGGTGTACACACTCTGGTTCATCTACATAGTCTATATACCTATTTATGTAGAGATCCTCTTCCCGTGTAAATTATTACAGAGTGTTCCGTAAACCTTCCTTGCTATTTGGTCAGTCTTTTTGATATATGTATATAATATGTATTTGTATACATATGGTAACGCTAATCTTCATTTATCCATTCCCCTCACCTTTCCTTTTAGATAAGCATAGTTTTTTTAATAAGTCTGTGATTGACTTTCTCTGTGGAAATATGTTCATTTGTGTCAGTTTTTAGATAACGCCTATAAGTGATATCGTAGGATATAGGACTTTTGCTTTCCGACTTACCTCATGTTCTGTGATTATCTCCAAGATCATCTATGGTGCCTCAAAGAGCAGTGTTTCATTGTTTTCCATGGCTAGTATTCATTGTGTACATGGACCACTTCTTCTTTATCCTTTCATCTGTTGATGGACATTTTGGTTGCTTCACTGCCTTGTCTATTGTGAATCAGGCTGCAGTGCAGCTTTTGCAGCCCGGGTCTTCTTCATTCTGGTCTTCTCAGGTGAGAGGCCCATTGGTGCACCTGCTGGATTGAATGGTACCTCAATTTTTACTTTTAAACGCAGCTCCTTTCTGTTCTCATTATTAGCGTCTAACCCTTTTACATCTCACCAGCAGCTAGAGGGTACACAGTTCTCTAAAACGTCTTAGGCATTTATTGTTGGTAGTCTTTTTTCCAATGGTCAGTCGACTGGTGTGAGTTGAAAACTTTTTGTAGATTAGATTGCATGAGTCTAATACTTCCTGAGGCTGAGCTTTTATCCATTTTCCTTTCTTTAAAAAGAGAGTGAGTAAAACATACCTCTTCATACTATCTTCTTGCAAATTTTGCCTGTTTTGAAATTTTTATCCATTCCCTACCTCAGCACAATTTTGAGGGCAGGTGTCCTTTACAGCCCTGAGTCCTTGTGAATGGTAAGTGACCATTAGCTGTGGGTTAAAAGCTGCTCTGGCGGGAATTGGCCACAAGGCGGCAGCATTTCTCCTTTACCAAATCTGGTTACTAGGGCAACAGAGCCTTACTGGAAGTGGTGTTCTAGGTTGTAAATTAGAATGGAATGTGCGAGGAAAAAGCTCTTTAAGTTTATGTCTCATTACTTCTTGTTGGTATTTTTAACTTAATTTTTATTATTTATCACAGCAAACTTGAATACAATGTTTTGTTTGCTCTAGGTGTGCAAGATGTGGTTCTTTCACACATATACATATATCTATTCTTCTTCGGATCCTTTTCCCATGTAGGTTATGACACAATGTTGAGTAGTCTTCTCTTGGTATTGCATAGGTCTTTGGTGATTATATATTTCACTTGTGTTTGTATCTCTCTGTTAACCTCAATATGGTAATGTATCCAATCCTCACACCTTTCCATTTGGTCAACCATAAGTTTTTTTTAATATATCTATGATAGTGTTTGTCTGTGGAAATATCTTTGTTTGTATCATTCTTTAGGTAACCCCTATATGTGATATGATAGTATATGTGTCTTTCGCTTTCTCACTTACTCCAAGTTGCGTGATTACTTCTAGACTCATCTATGGTGCTGCAAATGGCATTGTTTCATTTTTTCACTAGCTCATATTCCATCTGTACAGGTAGCAGTTCTTCTTTGTCCACCCATCTGCCGATGGGCTTTTTGGTTACTTCCATATCTTGGCTATTGTAATAGTATGCAATGCAGATTTGCGTGGCTGTGTCCTTCCAATTCTGTCTTCTTAGTTTATAGGTCCAGGAATAGGTCTGCTGGATCATATGGTAGCTCAGTGTTTACCTTTTAAAGGCACCTCTGTTCTGTTCTCCTTAGTGGCTCTTTCCAGGTTACGTCCCACTTAAAGTGGAGGGCATGTATTTCTTCCCAGCACCTTCAGGATTTATTCTTTGTAGTTTTTGCTGATGATTATTCTGAGTGGTGTGAGCTGATACCTCTTTGTGGTTGAATTTGCATGTGTCTCATAATGCGTTGAAATTGAGCTTTAAGACATGTCCTTTTTATTTTTCCAGCTGTGATTAGAGCTTATTTCTTCAAAGTGTTTTCTTAAAGTATGTGTCACCATTTGAAATATTTTGGCCATTATCTCCCTCAAGACATTTTGAGGGCAGGTTTCATTTACAGCCCTGCAGTACTTGTTCACATGAAGTGACCATTAGCTCAGGCTTTAAACCTGCTTTTGCAGGTAACGGCCAGAGAGCGGCAGCCTTTCTACGTTTCCCATGCTGGTACTAGGGAAACAGACCTACCGGCCAGTGGTGTTCTTCGGTTATAAATGAGAGTGCAAGGTGCCCGGATAAACCCACAAATGTTGATGTCTCCTTGCTTTTGTTTGTTTTTAAATTTAATTTATATTTATTATTAGAGTAATATTCCATTGTGTACGTGGACCACTTCTTCTTGGTGCATTCCTCGGTTGATGGACATTTTCATTGCTTCCAAGTGCTGGCTATGGTAAATCTTGCTGGCGTACAGGTTTGCCAGCCTGTGACTTTTTGATTCTCATTTTCTCAGGTGATAGGCCAAGCAGTGGTTGTGATTGATTGACTGGTAGCTCAATGTTTCCCTTTTCAAAGCACCTACATTGTGTTTTCATTAGTGGCTCTTTCCATGCCCCCCCTTACAACCGAGGGTACGCATTTCTCCACACTCCCTTCACCGTTTATTTTTTGCAGCATTATTCCTAATGGCCATTCTGACTGCTGTGAGCTGATAGGTTTTTGTAATATGGGTATGCATGTCATTAAAATTTTTAAAATTCACCATATTCCTATTCCTTTTTCTTTTCTCTTAAAAGAAAAAACCGTGAGTACAATATAGCTCTTGAAATTGTCTTCTTAGGAAGGTTTCCCTCTTCTGAAGTTTTTGGTCGATTTTTGACCCCAGAAATTTTCTGGAAGGCAGGTGCCATTTACAGAAATGCAAGTTGGTGAAAATTTAGTCACCTTTTGCAGTGGGTTCAAAGCTGCTGTTGTGGGAAACGGCCACAAGGAGGTAGCATTTCTCCATTCCCCAATCTGGGTACTAGGGCAGCAGAGCCTTTCTGGAAGTCATTGTCCTAGGTTGTAAATTAGAATGGAATTTGCCAGGAGAAATCCCCATAAGTTTATGTCTCATTACTTCTTCTTGGTTTTAAAATTTTTTTAATCTGGGTAAAGTTTAGAATATTGTTTGTCCTAGGTGTACACAATCTGGTTCATTTACACATTATGTATGTCTATTAATGTACAGATCCTCTTCCCATGTAAAATATTACAGTGTTCTGTCGACCTCCCTTGCTATATGTTCGGTCTTTTTGATACATGTATATACTATGTATTTGTATATGTATAGTAACACTAATCTTCATTTCTCGATTTCCCCGCTCCTTTCCTTTTCGATGAGCATAGTTTGTTTTCTAAGCCTGTGAGTGTCTTTCTCTTTGGAAATATGTTCATCTGTGTCAGTTATTAGATAATGCCATAAGTGATAATATAGGTCTTTTGCTTTCCGACCTACTTCATGTTTTGTGATTATCTCCAGGCTCATCTATGGTGCCTCAAAGAGCAGTGCTTCAATGTTTTCCATAGCTAATATTCCATTGTGTACATGGACCACTTCTTCTTGGTGCATTCCTCTGTTGATGGACATTTTCGTTGCTTCCAAGTGTTGCCTATGGTAAATATTGCTGGAGTGCAGGTTTGCCAGCCTGTGATTTTTGATTTTCATTTTCTCAGGTGGTAGACCCAGCAGTGGGTATGATTGATTGACTGGTATGGTAGCTCAACGTTTACCTTTTCAAGGCACCTCAATTGTGCTTTCATTAGTGGCTCTTACCACGTCCCCCTTAGAATCGAGGGTACGCATTTCTCCACAATCACGTCAGCATTTATTGTTTGCAGCATTTTTGTTGATGGCCATTCTGACTGGTGTGAGCTGATAGGTTTTTGTAATTTGGGTTTACATGTCTGTAAAAATTCCTACAATTCATCATTTCTCCACACCTTTTTCTTTTCTGTTAAAAGAAAAAAGCAAAAATGTGTGAGTATAATATACCTCTTCAATTTTTCTTTTTGGAAGGGTGCACTCTAGAATTTTTTGGTCGATTTTCGGCCTCAGGATTTTTTGGAGGGCAGGTGTCATTTACAGAACTGCAATTGGTGAATATTTAGTGACCTTTTGCAGTGGGTTTAAAGCTGCTGTTGTGGGAAACGGCCACAAGGATGCAGCATTTCTCCATTCCCAAATCTGGGTACTAGGGCAGCAGAACCATTCTGGAAGTCGTTTGTATAGGTTGTAAATTTGAATGGAACGTGCCAGGAAAACCCCCCATAAGTTTATGTCTCATTACTCCTAGTTTGTTGTTTTAATTTTTTTCAATTAGCCTAATGGTTAGAATGTTGCTTGCCCAAGGTGTACACACTCTGGTTCATCTACATAGTCTATATACCTATTTATGTAGAGATCCTCTTCCCGTGTAAATTATTACAGAGTGTTCCGTAAACCTTCCTTGCTATTTGGTCAGTCTTTTTCATATATGTATATAATATGTATTTGTATACATATGGTAACGCTAATCTTCATTTATCCATTCCCCCCACCTTTCCTTTTAGATAAGCATAGTTTTTTAATAAGTCTGTGATTGACTTTCTCTGTGGAAATATGTTCATTTGTGTCAGTTTTTAGATAACGCCTATAAGTGATATCGTAGGATATAGGACTTTTGCTTTCCGACTTACCTCATGTTCTGTGATTATCTCCAAGATCATCTATGGTGCCTCAAAGAGCAGTGTTTCATTGTTTTCCATGTCTAGTATTCATTGTGTACATGGACCACTTCTTCTTTATCCTTTCATCTGTTGATGGACATTTTGGTTGCTTCACTGCCTTGTCTATTGTGAATCAGGCTGCAGTGCAGCTTTTGCAGCCCGGGTCTTCTTCATTCTGGTCTTCTCAGGTGAGAGGCCCATTGGTGCACCTGCTGGATTGAATGGTACCTCAATTTTTACTTTTAAACGCAGCTCCTTTCTGTTCTCATTATTAGCGTCTAACCCTTTTACATCTCACCAGCAGCTAGAGGGTACACAGTTCTCTAAAACCTCTTAGGCATTTATTGTTTGTAGTCTTTTTTCCAATGGTCAGTCGACTGGTGTGAGTTGAAAACTTTTTGTAGATTAGATTGCATGAGTCTAATACTTCCTGAGGCTGAGCTTTTATCCATTTTCCTTTCTTTAAAAAGAGAGTGAGTAAAACATACCTCTTCATACTATCTTCTTGCAAATTTTGCCTGTTTTGAAATTTTTGTCCATTCCCTACCTCAGCACAATTTTGAGGGCAGGTGTCCTTTACAGCCCTGAGTCCTTGTGAATGGTAAGTGACCATTAGCTGTGGGTTAAAAGCTGCTCTGGCGGGAATTGGCCACAAGGCGGCAGCATTTCTCCTTTACCAAATCTGGTTACTAGGGCAACAGAGCCTTACTGGAAGTGGTGTTCTAGGTTGTAAATTAGAATGGAATGTGCGAGGAAAAAGCTCTTTAAGTTTATGTCTCATTACTTCTTGTTGGTATTTTTAACTTAATTTTTATTATTTATCACAGCAAACTTGAATACAATGTTTTGTTTGCTCTAGGTGTGCAAGATGTGGTTCTTTCACACATATACATATATCTATTCTTCTTCGGATCCTTTTCCCATGTAGGTTATGACACAATGTTGAGTAGTCTTCTCTTGGTATTGCATAGGTCTTTGGTGATTATATATTTCACTTGTGTTTGTATCTCTCTGTTAACCTCAATATGGTAATGTATCCAATCCTCACACCTTTCCATTTGGTCAACCATAAGTTTTTTTTAATATATCTATGATAGTGTTTGTCTGTGGAAATATCTTTGTTTGTATCATTCTTTAGGTAACCCCTATATGTGATATGATAGTATATGTGTCTTTCGCTTTCCCACTTACTCCAAGTTGCGTGATTACTTCTAGACTCATCTATGGTGCTGCAAATGGCATTGTTTCATTTTTTCACTAGCTCATATTCCATCTGTACAGGTAGCAGTTCTTCTTTGTCCACCCATCTGCCGATGGGCTTTTTGGTTACTTCCATATCTTGGCTATTGTAATAGTATGCAATGCAGATTTGCGTGGCTGTGTCCTTCCAATTCTGTCTTCTTAGTTTATAGGTCCAGGAATAGGTCTGCTGGATCATATGGTAGCTCAGTGTTTACCTTTTAAAGGCACCTCTGTTCTGTTCTCCTTAGTGGCTCTTTCCAGGTTACGTCCCACTTAAAGTGGAGGGCATGTATTTCTTCCCAGCACCTTCAGGATTTATTCTTTGTAGTTTTTGCTGATGATTATTCTGAGTGGTGTGAGCTGATACCTCTTTGTGGTTGAATTTGCATGTGTCTCATAATGCGTTGAAATTGAGCTTTAAGACATGTCCTTTTTATTTTTCCAGCTGTGATTAGAGCTTATTTCTTCAAAGTGTTTTCTTAAAGTATGTGTCACCATTTGAAATATTTTGGCCATTATCTCCCTCAAGACATTTTGAGGGCAGGTTTCATTTACAGCCCTGCAGTACTTGTTCACATGAAGTGACCATTAGCTCAGGCTTTAAACCTGCTTTTGCAGGTAACGGCCAGAGAGCGGCAGCCTTTCTACGTTTCCCATGCTGGTACTAGGGAAACAGACCTACCGGCCAGTGGTGTTCTTCGGTTATAAATGAGAGTGCAAGGTGCCCGGATAAACCCACAAATGTTGATGTCTCCTTGCTTTTGTTTGTTTTTAAATTTAATTTATATTTATTATTAGAGTAATATTCCATTGTGTACGTGGACCACTTCTTCTTGGTGCATTCCTCGGTTGATGGACATTTTCATTGCTTCCAAGTGCTGGCTATGGTAAATCTTGCTGGCGTACAGGTTTGCCAGCCTGTGACTTTTTGATTCTCATTTTCTCAGGTGATAGGCCAAGCAGTGGTTGTGATTGATTGACTGGTAGCTCAATGTTTCCCTTTTCAAAGCACCTACATTGTGTTTTCATTAGTGGCTCTTTCCATGCCCCCCCTTACAACCGAGGGTACGCATTTCTCCACACTCCCTTCACCGTTTATTTTTTGCAGCATTATTCCTAATGGCCATTCTGACTGCTGTGAGCTGATAGGTTTTTGTAATATGGGTATGCATGTCATTAAAATTTTTAAAATTCACCATATTCCTATTCCTTTTTCTTTTCTCTTAAAAGAAAAAACCGTGAGTACAATATAGCTCTTGAAATTGTCTTCTTAGGAAGGTTTCCCTCTTCTGAAGTTTTTGGTCGATTTTTGACCCCAGAAATTTTCTGGAAGGCAGGTGCCATTTACAGAAATGCAAGTTGGTGAAAATTTAGTCACCTTTTGCAGTGGGTTCAAAGCTGCTGTTGTGGGAAACGGCCACAAGGAGGTAGCATTTCTCCATTCCCCAATCTGGGTACTAGGGCAGCAGAGCCTTTCTGGAAGTCATTGTCCTAGGTTGTAAATTAGAATGGAATTTGCCAGGAGAAATCCCCATAAGTTTATGTCTCATTACTTCTTCTTGGTTTTAAAATTTTTTTAATCTGGGTAAAGTTTAGAATATTGTTTGTCCTAGGTGTACACAATCTGGTTCATTTACACATTATGTATGTCTATTAATGTACAGATCCTCTTCCCATGTAAAATATTACAGTGTTCTGTCGACCTCCCTTGCTATATGTTCGGTCTTTTTGATACATGTATATACTATGTATTTGTATATGTATAGTAACACTAATCTTCATTTCTCGATTTCCCCGCTCCTTTCCTTTTCGATGAGCATAGTTTGTTTTCTAAGCCTGTGAGTGTCTTTCTCTTTGGAAATATGTTCATCTGTGTCAGTTATTAGATAATGCCATAAGTGATAATATAGGTCTTTTGCTTTCCTACCTACTTCATGTTTTGTGATTATCTCCAGGCTCATCTATGGTGCCTCAAAGAGCAGTGCTTCAATGTTTTCCATAGCTAATATTCCATTGTGTACATGGACCACTTCTTCTTGGTGCATTCCTCTGTTGATGGACATTTTCGTTGCTTCCAAGTGTTGCCTATGGTAAATATTGCTGGAGTGCAGGTTTGCCAGCCTGTGATTTTTGATTTTCATTTTCTCAGGTGGTAGACCCAGCAGTGGGTATGATTGATTGACTGGTATGGTAGCTCAACGTTTACCTTTTCAAGGCACCTCAATTGTGCTTTCATTAGTGGCTCTTACCACGTCCCCCTTAGAATCGAGGGTACGCATTTCTCCACAATCACGTCAGCATTTATTGTTTGCAGCATTTTTGTTGATGGCCATTCTGACTGGTGTGAGCTGATAGGTTTTTGTAATTTGGGTTTACATGTCTGTAAAAATTCCTACAATTCATCATTTCTCCACACCTTTTTCTTTTCTGTTAAAAGAAAAAAGCAAAAATGTGTGAGTATAATATACCTCTTCAATTTTTCTTTTTGGAAGGGTGCACTCTAGAATTTTTTGGTCGATTTTCGGCCTCAGGATTTTTTGGAGGGCAGGTGTCATTTACAGAACTGCAATTGGTGAATATTTAGTGACCTTTTGCAGTGGGTTTAAAGCTGCTGTTGTGGGAAACGGCCACAAGGATGCAGCATTTCTCCATTCCCAAATCTGGGTACTAGGGCAGCAGAACCATTCTGGAAGTCGTTTGTATAGGTTGTAAATTTGAATGGAACGTGCCAGGAAAACCCCCCATAAGTTTATGTCTCATTACTCCTAGTTTGTTGTTTTAATTTTTTTCAATTAGCCTAATGGTTAGAATGTTGCTTGCCCAAGGTGTACACACTCTGGTTCATCTACATAGTCTATATACCTATTTATGTAGAGATCCTCTTCCCGTGTAAATTATTACAGAGTGTTCCGTAAACCTTCCTTGCTATTTGGTCAGTCTTTTTGATATATGTATATAATATGTATTTGTATACATATGGTAACGCTAATCTTCATTTATCCATTCCCCTCACCTTTCCTTTTAGATAAGCATAGTTTTTTTAATAAGTCTGTGATTGACTTTCTCTGTGGAAATATGTTCATTTGTGTCAGTTTTTAGATAACGCCTATAAGTGATATCGTAGGATATAGGACTTTTGCTTTCCGACTTACCTCATGTTCTGTGATTATCTCCAAGATCATCTATGGTGCCTCAAAGAGCAGTGTTTCATTGTTTTCCATGTCTAGTATTCATTGTGTACATGGACCACTTCTTCTTTATCCTTTCATCTGTTGATGGACATTTTGGTTGCTTCACTGCCTTGTCTATTGTGAATCAGGCTGCAGTGCAGCTTTTGCAGCCCGGGTCTTCTTCATTCTGGTCTTCTCAGGTGAGAGGCCCATTGGTGCACCTGCTGGATTGAATGGTACCTCAATTTTTCCTTTTAAACGCAGCTCCTTTCTGTTCTCATTATTAGCGTCTAACCCTTTTACATCTCACCAGCAGCTAGAGGGTACACAGTTCTCTAAAACCTCTTAGGCATTTATTGTTTGTAGTCTTTTTTCCAATGGTCAGTCGACTGGTGTGAGTTGAAAACTTTTTGTAGATTAGATTGCATGAGTCTAATACTTCCTGAGGCTGAGCTTTTATCCATTTTCCTTTCTTTAAAAAGAGAGTGAGTAAAACATACCTCTTCATACTATCTTCTTGCAAATTTTGCCTGTTTTGAAATTTTTGTCCATTCCCTACCTCAGCACAATTTTGAGGGCAGGTGTCCTTTACAGCCCTGAGTCCTTGTGAATGGTAAGTGACCATTAGCTGTGGGTTAAAAGCTGCTCTGGCGGGAATTGGCCACAAGGCGGCAGCATTTCTCCTTTACCAAATCTGGTTACTAGGGCAACAGAGCCTTACTGGAAGTGGTGTTCTAGGTTGTAAATTAGAATGGAATGTGCGAGGAAAAAGCTCTTTAAGTTTATGTCTCATTACTTCTTGTTGGTATTTTTAACTTAATTTTTATTATTTATCACAGCAAACTTGAATACAATGTTTTGTTTGCTCTAGGTGTGCAAGATGTGGTTCTTTCACACATATACATATATCTATTCTTCTTCGGATCCTTTTCCCATGTAGGTTATGACACAATGTTGAGTAGTCTTCTCTTGGTATTGCATAGGTCTTTGGTGATTATATATTTCACTTGTGTTTGTATCTCTCTGTTAACCTCAATATGGTAATGTATCCAATCCTCACACCTTTCCATTTGGTCAACCATAAGTTTTTTTTAATGTATCTATGATAGTGTTTGTCTGTGGAAATATCTTTGTTTGTATTATTCTTTAGGTAACCCCTATATGTGATATGATAGTATATGTGTCTTTCGCTTTCTCACTTACTCCAAGTTGCGTGATTACTTCTAGACTCATCTATGGTGCTGCAAATGGCATTGTTTCATTTTTTCACTAGCTCATAGTCCATCTGTACAGGTAGCAGTTCTTCTTTGTCCACCCATCTGCCGATGGGCTTTTTGGTTACTTCCATATCTTGGCTATTGTAATAGTATGCAATGCAGATTTGCGTGGCTGTGTCCTTCCAATTCTGTCTTCTTAGTTTATAGGTCCAGGAATAGGTCTGCTGGATCATATGGTAGCTCAGTGTTTACCTTTTAAAGGCACCTCTGTTCTGTTCTCCTTAGTGGCTCTTTCCAGGTTACGTCCCACTTAAAGTGGAGGGCATGTATTTCTTCCCAGCACCTTCAGGATTTATTCTTTGTAGTTTTTGCTGATGATTATTCTGAGTGGTGTGAGCTGATACCTCTTTGTGGTTGAATTTGCATGTGTCTCATAATGCGTTGAAATTGAGCTTTAAGACATGTCCTTTTTATTTTTCCAGCTGTGATTAGAGCTTATTTCTTCAAAGTGTTTTCTTAAAGTATGTGTCACCATTTGAAATATTTTGGCCATTATCTCCCTCAAGACATTTTGAGGACAGGTTTCATTTACAGCCCTGCAGTACTTGTTCACATGAAGTGACCATTAGCTCAGGCTTTAAACCTGCTTTTGCAGGTAACGGCCAGAGAGCGGCAGCCTTTCTACGTTTCCCATGCTGGTACTAGGGAAACAGACCTACCGGCCAGTGGTGTTCTTCGGTTATAAATGAGAGTGCAATGTGCCCGGATAAACCCACAAATGTTGATGTCTCCTTGCTTTTGTTTGTTTTTAAATTTAATTTATATTTATTATTAGAGTAATATTCCATTGTGTACGTGGACCACTTCTTCTTGGTGCATTCCTCGGTTGATGGACATTTTCATTGCTTCCAAGTGCTGGCTATGGTAAATCTTGCTGGCGTACAGGTTTGCCAGCCTGTGACTTTTTGATTCTCATTTTCTCAGGTGATAGGCCAAGCAGTGGTTGTGATTGATTGACTGGTAGCTCAATGTTTCCCTTTTCAAAGCACCTACATTGTGTTTTCATTAGTGGCTCTTTCCATGCCCCCCCTTACAACCGAGGGTACGCATTTCTCCACACTCCCTTCACCGTTTATTTTTTGCAGCATTATTCCTAATGGCCATTCTGACTGCTGTGAGCTGATAGGTTTTTGTAATATGGGTATGCATGTCATTAAAATTTTTAAAATTCACCATATTCCTATTCCTTTTTCTTTTCTCTTAAAAGAAAAACCCGTGAGTACAATATAGCTCTTGAAATTGTCTTCTTAGGAAGGTTTCCCTCTTCTGAAGTTTTTGGTCGATTTTTGACCCCAGAAATTTTCTGGAAGGCAGGTGCCATTTACAGAAATGCAAGTTGGTGAAAATTTAGTCACCTTTTGCAGTGGGTTCAAAGCTGCTGTTGTGGGAAACGGCCACAAGGAGGTAGCATTTCTCCATTCCCCAATCTGGGTACTAGGGCAGCAGAGCCTTTCTGGAAGTCATTGTCCTAGGTTGTAAATTAGAATGGAATTTGCCAGGAGAAATCCCCATAAGTTTATGTCTCATTACTTCTTCTTGGTTTTAAAATTTTTTTAATCTGGGTAAAGTTTAGAATATTGTTTGTCCTAGGTGTACACAATCTGGTTCATTTACACATTATGTATGTCTATTAATGTACAGATCCTCTTCCCATGTAAAATATTACAGTGTTCTGTCGACCTCCCTTGCTATATGTTCGGTCTTTTTGATACATGTATATACTATGTATTTGTATATGTATAGTAACACTAATCTTCATTTCTCGATTTCCCCGCTCCTTTCCTTTTCGATGAGCATAGTTTGTTTTCTAAGCCTGTGAGTGTCTTTCTCTTTGGAAATATGTTCATCTGTGTCAGTTATTAGATAATGCCATAAGTGATAATATAGGTCTTTTGCTTTCCGACCTACTTCATGTTTTGTGATTATCTCCAGGCTCATCTATGGTGCCTCAAAGAGCAGTGCTTCAATGTTTTCCATAGCTAATATTCCATTGTGTACATGGACCACTTCTTCTTGGTGCATTCCTCTGTTGATGGACATTTTCGTTGCTTCCAAGTGTTGCCTATGGTAAATATTGCTGGAGTGCAGGTTTGCCAGCCTGTGATTTTTGATTTTCATTTTCTCAGGTGGTAGACCCAGCAGTGGGTATGATTGATTGACTGGTATGGTAGCTCAACGTTTACCTTTTCAAGGCACCTCAATTGTGCTTTCATTAGTGGCTCTTACCACGTCCCCCTTAGAATCGAGGGTACGCATTTCTCCACAATCACGTCAGCATTTATTGTTTGCAGCATTTTTGTTGATGGCCATTCTGACTGGTGTGAGCTGATAGGTTTTTGTAATTTGGGTTTACATGTCTGTAAAAATTCCTACAATTCATCATTTCTCCACACCTTTTTCTTTTCTGTTAAAAGAAAAAAGCAAAAATGTGTGAGTATAATATACCTCTTCAATTTTTCTTTTTGGAAGGGTGCACTCTAGAATTTTTTGGTCGATTTTCGGCCTCAGGATTTTTTGGAGGGCAGGTGTCATTTACAGAACTGCAATTGGTGAATATTTAGTGACCTTTTGCAGTGGGTTTAAAGCTGCTGTTGTGGGAAACGGCCACAAGGATGCAGCATTTCTCCATTCCCAAATCTGGGTACTAGGGCAGCAGAACCATTCTGGAAGTCGTTTGTATAGGTTGCAAATTTGGATGGAACGTGCCAGGAAAACCCCCCATAAGTTTATGTCTCATTACTCCTAGTTTGTTGTTTTAATTTTTTCAAATAGCCTAATGGTTAGAATGTTGCTTGCCCAAGGTGTACACACTCTGGTTCATCTACATAGTCTATATACGTATTTATGTAGAGATCCTCTTCCCGTGTAAATTATTACAGAGTGTTCCGTAAACCTTCCTTGCTATTTGGTCAGTCTTTTTGATATATGTATATAATATGTATTTGTATACATATGGTAACGCTAATCTTCATTTATCCATTCCCCCCACCTTTCCTTTTAGATAAGCATAGTTTTTTTAATAAGTCTGTGATTGACTTTCTCTGTGGAAATATGTTCATTTGTGTCAGTTATTAGATAACGCCTATAAGTGATATCGTAGGATATAGGACTTTTGCTTTCCGACTTACCTCATGTTCTGTGATTATCTCCAAGATCATCTATGGTGCCTCAAAGAGCAGTGTTTCATTGTTTTCCATGGCTAGTATTCATTGTGTACATGGACCACTTCTTCTTTATCCTTTCATCTGTTGATGGAAATTTTGGTTGCTTCACTGCCTTGTCTATTGTGAATCAGGCTGCAGTGCAGCTTTTGCAGCCCGGGTCTTCTTCATTCTGGTCTTCTCAGGTGAGAGGCCCATTGGTGCGCCTGCTGGATTGAATGGTACCTCAATTTTTCCTTTTAAACGCAGCTCCTTTCTGTTCTCATTATTAGCGTTTAAACCTCTTACATCTCACCAGCAGCTAGAGGGTACACAATTCTCTAAAACCTCTTCAGCATTTATTGTTTGTAGACTTTTTGCCAATGGTCAGTCGACTGGTGTGAGTTGAAAAGTTTTTGTAGATTAGATTGCATGAGTCTAATACTTCCTGAGGCTGAGCTTTTATCCATTTTCCTTTCTTTAAAAAGAGCGTGAGTAAAACTTACCTCTTCATACTATCTTCGTGAACATTTTGCCTGTTTTGAATTCTTTTATCCATTCCCTACCTCAGCACAATTTTGAGGGCAGGTGTCCTTTACAGCCCTGAGTCCTTGTGAATGGTAAATGACCATTAGTTGTGGGTTAAAAGCTTCTCTTGCGGGAAACGGCCACATGGCGGCAGCATTTCTCCTTTACCAAGTCTGGTTACTAGGGCAACAGAGCCTTACTGGAAGTGGTGTTCTAGGTTGTAAATTAGAATGGAATGTGCGAGGAAAAAGCCCTTTAAGTTTATGTCTCATTACTTCTTGTTGGTATTTTTAACTTAATTTTAATTTTTATCACAGCAAACTTGAATACAATGTTTTGTTTGTTCTAGGTTTGCAAGATGTGGTTCTTTCACAAATATATATATATATATATTCTTCTTCGGATCCTTTTCCCATGTAGGTTATGACACAATGTTGAGTAGTCTTCTCTTGGTATTGCATAGGTCTTTGGTGATTATATATTTCACATGTGTTTGTATCTCTCAGTCAACCTCAATATGGTAATGTATCCAATCCTCACACCTTTCCATTTGGTCAACCATAAGTTTTTTTAATGTATCTATGATAGTGTTTGTCTGTGGAAATATCTTTGTTTGTATCATTCTTTAGGTAACCCCTATATGTGATACGATAGGATATGTGTCTTTCGCTTTCTCACTTACTCCAAGTTGCGTGATTACTTCTAGAATCATCTATGGTGCTGCAAATGGCATTGTTTCATTTTTTCACTAGCTCATATTCCATCTGTACAGGTAGCAGTTCTTCTTTGTCCACCCATCTGTCGATGGGCTTTTTGGTTACTTCCATATCTTTGCTATTGTAATAGTATGCAATGCAGATTTGCGTGGCTGTGTCCTTCCAATTCTGTCTTCTTAGTTTATAGGTCCAGGAATAGGTCTGCTGGATCATATGGTAGCTCAGTGTTTACCTTTTAAAGGCACCTCTGTTCTGTTCTCCTTAGTGGCTCTTTCCAGGTTACGTCCCACTTAAAGTGGAGGGCATGTATTTCTTCCCAGCACCTTCAGGATTTATTCTTTGTAGTTTTTGCTGATGATTATTCTGAGTGGTGTGAGCTGATACCTCTTTGTGGTTGAATTTGCATGTGTCTCATAATGCGTTGAAATTGAGCTTAAAGACACGTCCTTTTTATTTTTCCAGCTGTGATTAGAGCTTATTTCTTCAAAGTGTTTTCTTAAAGTATGTGTCACCATTTGAAATATTTTGGCCATTATCTCCCTCAAGACATTTTGAGGGCAGGTTTCATTTACAGCCCTGCAGTACTTGTTCACATGAAGTGACCATTAGCTCAGGCTTTAAACCTGCTTTTGCAGGTAACGGCCAGAGAGCGGCAGCCTTTCTACGTTTCCCATGCTGGTACTAGGGAAACAGACCTACCGGCCAGTGGTGTTCTTCGGTTATAAATGAGAGTGCAATGTGCCCGGATAAACCCACAAATGTTGATGTCTCCTTGCTTTTGTTTGTTTTTAAATTTAATTTATATTTATTATTAGAGTAATATTCCATTGTGTACGTGGACCACTTCTTCTTGGTGCATTCCTCGGTTGATGGACATTTTCATTGCTTCCAAGTGCTGGCTATGGTAAATCTTGCTGGTGTACAGGTTTGCCAGCCTGTGACTTTTTGATTCTCATTTTCTCAGGTGATAGGCCAAGCAGTGGTTGTGATTGATTGACTGGTAGCTCAATGTTTCCCTTTTCAAAGCACCTACATTGTGTTTTCATTAGTGGCTCTTTACATGCCCCCCCTTACAACCGAGGGTACGCATTTCTCCACACTCCCTTCACCGTTTATTTTTTGCAGCATTATTCCTAATGGCCATTCTGACTGCTGTGAGCTGATAGGTTTTTGTAATATGGGTATGCATGTCATTAAAATTTTTAAAATTCACCATATTCCTATTCCTTTTTCTTTTCTCTTAAAAGAAAAAACCGTGAGTACAATATAGCTCTTGAAATTGTCTTCTTAGGAAGGTTTCCCTCTTCTGAAGTTTTTGGTCGATTTTTGACCCCAGAAATTTTCTGGAAGGCAGGTGCCATTTACAGAAATGCAAGTTGGTGAAAATTTAGTCACCTTTTGCAGTGGGTTCAAAGCTGCTGTTGTGGGAAACGGCCACAAGGAGGTAGCATTTCTCCATTCCCCAATCTGGGTACTAGGGCAGCAGAGCCTTTCTGGAAGTCATTGTCCTAGGTTGTAAATTAGAATGGAATTTGCCAGGAGAAATCCCCATAAGTTTATGTCTCATTACTTCTTCTTGGTTTTAAAATTTTTTTAATCTGGGTAAAGTTTAGAATATTGTTTGTCCTAGGTGTACACAATCTGGTTCATTTACACATTATGTATGTCTATTAATGTACAGATCCTCTTCCCATGTAAAATATTACAGTGTTCTGTCGACCTCCCTTGCTATATGTTCGGTCTTTTTGATACATGTATATACTATGTATTTGTATATGTATAGTAACACTAATCTTCATTTCTCGATTTCCCCGCTCCTTTCCTTTTCGATGAGCATAGTTTGTTTTCTAAGCCTGTGAGTGTCTTTCTCTTTGGAAATATGTTCATCTGTGTCAGTTATTAGATAATGCCATAAGTGATAATATAGGTCTTTTGCTTTCCGACCTACTTCATGTTTTGTGATTATCTCCAGGCTCATCTATGGTGCCTCAAAGAGCAGTGCTTCAATGTTTTCCATAGCTAATATTCCATTGTGTACATGGACCACTTCTTCTTGGTGCATTCCTCTGTTGATGGACATTTTCGTTGCTTCCAAGTGTTGCCTATGGTAAATATTGCTGGAGTGCAGGTTTGCCAGCCTGTGATTTTTGATTTTCATTTTCTCAGGTGGTAGACCCAGCAGTGGGTATGATTGATTGACTGGTATGGTAGCTCAACGTTTACCTTTTCAAGGCACCTCAATTGTGCTTTCATTAGTGGCTCTTACCACGTCCCCCTTAGAATCGAGGGTACGCATTTCTCCACAATCACGTCAGCATTTATTGTTTGCAGCATTTTTGTTGATGGCCATTCTGACTGGTGTGAGCTGATAGGTTTTTGTAATTTGGGTTTACATGTCTGTAAAAATTCCTACAATTCATCATTTCTCCACACCTTTTTCTTTTCTGTTAAAAGAAAAAAGCAAAAATGTGTGAGTATAATATACCTCTTCAATTTTTCTTTTTGGAAGGGTGCACTCTAGAATTTTTTGGTCGATTTTCGGCCTCAGGATTTTTTGGAGGGCAGGTGTCATTTACAGAACTGCAATTGGTGAATATTTAGTGACCTTTTGCAGTGGGTTTAAAGCTGCTGTTGTGGGAAACGGCCACAAGGATGCAGCATTTCTCCATTCCCAAATCTGGGTACTAGGGCAGCAGAACCATTCTGGAAGTCGTTTGTATAGGTTGTAAATTTGAATGGAACGTGCCAGGAAAACCCCCATAAGTTTATGTCTCATTACTCCTAGTTTGTTGTTTTAATTTTTTTCAATTAGCCTAATGGTTAGAATGTTGCTTGCCCAAGGTGTACACACTCTGGTTCATCTACATAGTCTATATACCTATTTATGTAGAGATCCTCTTCCCGTGTAAATTATTACAGAGTGTTCCGTAAACCTTCCTTGCTATTTGGTCAGTCTTTTTGATATATGTATATAATATGTATTTGTATACATATGGTAACGCTAATCTTCATTTATCCATTCCCCCCACCTTTCCTTTTAGATAAGCATAGTTTTTTAATAAGTCTGTGATTGACTTTCTCTGTGGAAATATGTTCATTTGTGTCAGTTTTTAGATAACGCCTATAAGTGATATCGTAGGATATAGGACTTTTGCTTTCCGACTTACCTCATGTTCTGTGATTATCTCCAAGATCATCTATGGTGCCTCAAAGAGCAGTGTTTCATTGTTTTCCATGGCTAGTATTCATTGTGTACATGGACCACTTCTTCTTTATCCTTTCATCTGTTGATGGACATTTTGGTTGCTTCACTGCCTTGTCTATTGTGAATCAGGCTGCAGTGCAGCTTTTGCAGCCCGGGTCTTCTTCATTCTGGTCTTCTCAGGTGAGAGGCCCATTGGTGCACCTGCTGGATTGAATGGTACCTCAATTTTTCCTTTTAAACGCAGCTCCTTTCTGTTCTCATTATTAGCGTCTAACCCTTTTACATCTCACCAGCAGCTAGAGGGTACACAGTTCTCTAAAACCTCTTAGGCATTTATTGTTTGTAGTCTTTTTTCCAATGGTCAGTCGACTGGTGTGAGTTGAAAACTTTTTGTAGATTAGATTGCATGAGTCTAATACTTCCTGAGGCTGAGCTTTTATCCATTTTCCTTTCTTTAAAAAGAGAGTGAGTAAAACATACCTCTTCATACTATCTTCTTGCAAATTTTGCCTGTTTTGAAATTTTTGTCCATTCCCTACCTCAGCACAATTTTGAGGGCAGGTGTCCTTTACAGCCCTGAGTCCTTGTGAATGGTAAGTGACCATTAGCTGTGGGTTAAAAGCTGCTCTGGCGGGAATTGGCCACAAGGCGGCAGCATTTCTCCTTTACCAAATCTGGTTACTAGGGCAACAGAGCCTTACTGGAAGTGGTGTTCTAGGTTGTAAATTAGAATGGAATGTGCGAGGAAAAAGCTCTTTAAGTTTATGTCTCATTACTTCTTGTTGGTATTTTTAACTTAATTTTTATTATTTATCACAGCAAACTTGAATACAATGTTTTGTTTGCTCTAGGTGTGCAAGATGTGGTTCTTTCACACATATACATATATCTATTCTTCTTCGGATCCTTTTCCCATGTAGGTTATGACACAATGTTGAGTAGTCTTCTCTTGGTATTGCATAGGTCTTTGGTGATTATATATTTCACTTGTGTTTGTATCTCTCTGTTAACCTCAATATGGTAATGTATCCAATCCTCACACCTTTCCATTTGGTCAACCATAAGTTTTTTTTAATGTATCTATGATAGTGTTTGTCTGTGGAAATATCTTTGTTTGTATTATTCTTTAGGTAACCCCTATATGTGATATGATAGTATATGTGTCTTTCGCTTTCTCACTTACTCCAAGTTGCGTGATTACTTCTAGACTCATCTATGGTGCTGCAAATGGCATTGTTTCATTTTTTCACTAGCTCATAGTCCATCTGTACAGGTAGCAGTTCTTCTTTGTCCACCCATCTGCCGATGGGCTTTTTGGTTACTTCCATATCTTGGCTATTGTAATAGTATGCAATGCAGATTTGCGTGGCTGTGTCCTTCCAATTCTGTCTTCTTAGTTTATAGGTCCAGGAATAGGTCTGCTGGATCATATGGTAGCTCAGTGTTTACCTTTTAAAGGCACCTCTGTTCTGTTCTCCTTAGTGGCTCTTTCCAGGTTACGTCCCACTTAAAGTGGAGGGCATGTATTTCTTCCCAGCACCTTCAGGATTTATTCTTTGTAGTTTTTGCTGATGATTATTCTGAGTGGTGTGAGCTGATACCTCTTTGTGGTTGAATTTGCATGTGTCTCATAATGCGTTGAAATTGAGCTTTAAGACATGTCCTTTTTATTTTTCCAGCTGTGATTAGAGCTTATTTCTTCAAAGTGTTTTCTTAAAGTATGTGTCACCATTTGAAATATTTTGGCCATTATCTCCCTCAAGACATTTTGAGGACAGGTTTCATTTACAGCCCTGCAGTACTTGTTCACATGAAGTGACCATTAGCTCAGGCTTTAAACCTGCTTTTGCAGGTAACGGCCAGAGAGCGGCAGCCTTTCTACGTTTCCCATGCTGGTACTAGGGAAACAGACCTACCGGCCAGTGGTGTTCTTCGGTTATAAATGAGAGTGCAATGTGCCCGGATAAACCCACAAATGTTGATGTCTCCTTGCTTTTGTTTGTTTTTAAATTTAATTTATATTTATTATTAGAGTAATATTCCATTGTGTACGTGGACCACTTCTTCTTGGTGCATTCCTCGGTTGATGGACATTTTCATTGCTTCCAAGTGCTGGCTATGGTAAATCTTGCTGGCGTACAGGTTTGCCAGCCTGTGACTTTTTGATTCTCATTTTCTCAGGTGATAGGCCAAGCAGTGGTTGTGATTGATTGACTGGTAGCTCAATGTTTCCCTTTTCAAAGCACCTACATTGTGTTTTCATTAGTGGCTCTTTACATGCCCCCCCTTACAACCGAGGGTACGCATTTCTCCACACTCCCTTCACCGTTTATTTTTTGCAGCATTATTCCTAATGGCCATTCTGACTGCTGTGAGCTGATAGGTTTTTGTAATATGGGTATGCATGTCATTAAAATTTTTAAAATTCACCATATTCCTATTCCTTTTTCTTTTCTCTTAAAAGAAAAACCCGTGAGTACAATATAGCTCTTGAAATTGTCTTCTTAGGAAGGTTTCCCTCTTCTGAAGTTTTTGGTCGATTTTTGACCCCAGAAATTTTCTGGAAGGCAGGTGCCATTTACAGAAATGCAAGTTGGTGAAAATTTAGTCACCTTTTGCAGTGGGTTCAAAGCTGCTGTTGTGGGAAACGGCCACAAGGAGGTAGCATTTCTCCATTCCCCAATCTGAGTACTAGGGCAGCAGAGCCTTTCTGGAAGTCATCGTCCTAGGTTGTAAATTAGAATGGAATTTGCCAGGAGAAATCCCCATAAGTTTATGTCTCATTACTTCTTCTTGGTTTTAAAATTTTTTTAATCTGGGTAAAGTTTAGAATATTGTTTGTCCTAGGTGTACACAATCTGGTTCATTTACACATTATGTATGTCTATTAATGTACAGATCCTCTTCCCATGTAAAATATTACAGTGTTCTGTCGACCTCCCTTGCTATATGTTCGGTCTTTTTGATACATGTATATACTATGTATTTGTATATGTATAGTAACACTAATCTTCATTTCTCGATTTCCCCGCTCCTTTCCTTTTCGATGAGCATAGTTTGTTTTCTAAGCCTGTGAGTGTCTTTCTCTTTGGAAATATGTTCATCTGTGTCAGTTATTAGATAATGCCATAAGTGATAATATAGGTCTTTTGCTTTCCGACCTACTTCATGTTTTGTGATTATCTCCAGGCTCATCTATGGTGCCTCAAAGAGCAGTGCTTCAATGTTTTCCATAGCTAATATTCCATTGTGTACATGGACCACTTCTTCTTGGTGCATTCCTCTGTTGATGGACATTTTCGTTGCTTCCAAGTGTTGCCTATGGTAAATATTGCTGGAGTGCAGGTTTGCCAGCCTGTGATTTTTGATTTTCATTTTCTCAGGTGGTAGACCCAGCAGTGGGTATGATTGATTGACTGGTATGGTAGCTCAACGTTTACCTTTTCAAGGCACCTCAATTGTGCTTTCATTAGTGGCTCTTACCACGTCCCCCTTAGAATCGAGGGTACGCATTTCTCCACAATCACGTCAGCATTTATTGTTTGCAGCATTTTTGTTGATGGCCATTCTGACTGGTGTGAGCTGATAGGTTTTTGTAATTTGGGTTTACATGTCTGTAAAAATTCCTACAATTCATCATTTCTCCACACCTTTTTCTTTTCTGTTAAAAGAAAAAAGCAAAAATGTGTGAGTATAATATACCTCTTCAATTTTTCTTTTTGGAAGGGTGCACTCTAGAATTTTTTGGTCGATTTTCGGCCTCAGGATTTTTTGGAGGGCAGGTGTCATTTACAGAACTGCAATTGGTGAATATTTAGTGACCTTTTGCAGTGGGTTTAAAGCTGCTGTTGTGGGAAACGGCCACAAGGATGCAGCATTTCTCCATTCCCAAATCTGGGTACTAGGGCAGCAGAACCATTCTGGAAGTCGTTTGTATAGGTTGCAAATTTGGATGGAACGTGCCAGGAAAACCCCCCATAAGTTTATGTCTCATTACTCCTAGTTTGTTGTTTTAATTTTTTCAAATAGCCTAATGGTTAGAATGTTGCTTGCCCAAGGTGTACACACTCTGGTTCATCTACATAGTCTATATACGTATTTATGTAGAGATCCTCTTCCCGTGTAAATTATTACAGAGTGTTCCGTAAACCTTCCTTGCTATTTGGTCAGTCTTTTTGATATATGTATATAATATGTATTTGTATACATATGGTAACGCTAATCTTCATTTATCCATTCCCCCCACCTTTCCTTTTAGATAAGCATAGTTTTTTTAATAAGTCTGTGATTGACTTTCTCTGTGGAAATATGTTCATTTGTGTCAGTTATTAGATAACGCCTATAAGTGATATCGTAGGATATAGGACTTTTGCTTTCCGACTTACCTCATGTTCTGTGATTATCTCCAAGATCATCTATGGTGCCTCAAAGAGCAGTGTTTCATTGTTTTCCATGGCTAGTATTCATTGTGTACATGGACCACTTCTTCTTTATCCTTTCATCTGTTGATGGAAATTTTGGTTGCTTCACTGCCTTGTCTATTGTGAATCAGGCTGCAGTGCAGCTTTTGCAGCCCGGGTCTTCTTCATTCTGGTCTTCTCAGGTGAGAGGCCCATTGGTGCGCCTGCTGGATTGAATGGTACCTCAATTTTTCCTTTTAAACGCAGCTCCTTTCTGTTCTCATTATTAGCGTTTAAACCTCTTACATCTCACCAGCAGCTAGAGGGTACACAATTCTCTAAAACCTCTTCAGCATTTATTGTTTGTAGACTTTTTGCCAATGGTCAGTCGACTGGTGTGAGTTGAAAAGTTTTTGTAGATTAGATTGCATGAGTCTAATACTTCCTGAGGCTGAGCTTTTATCCATTTTCCTTTCTTTAAAAAGAGCGTGAGTAAAACTTACCTCTTCATACTATCTTCGTGAACATTTTGCCTGTTTTGAATTCTTTTATCCATTCCCTACCTCAGCACAATTTTGAGGGCAGGTGTCCTTTACAGCCCTGAGTCCTTGTGAATGGCAAATGACCATTAGTTGTGGGTTAAAAGCTTCTCTTGCGGGAAACGGCCACATGGCGGCAGCATTTCTCCTTTACCAAATCTGGTTACTAGGGCAACAGAGCCTTACTGGAAGTGGTGTTCTAGGTTGTAAATTAGAATGGAATGTGCGAGGAAAAAGCCCTTTAAGTTTATGTCTCATTACTTCTTGTTGGTATTTTTAACTTAATTTTAATTTTTATCACAGCAAACTTGAATACAATGTTTTGTTTGTTCTAGGTTTGCAAGATGTGGTTCTTTCACAAATATATATATATATATATTCTTCTTCGGATCCTTTTCCCATGTAGGTTATGACACAATGTTGAGTAGTCTTCTCTTGGTATTGCATAGGTCTTTGGTGATTATATATTTCACATGTGTTTGTATCTCTCAGTCAACCTCAATATGGTAATGTATCCAATCCTCACACCTTTCCATTTGGTCAACCATAAGTTTTTTTAATGTATCTATGATAGTGTTTGTCTGTGGAAATATCTTTGTTTGTATCATTCTTTAGGTAACCCCTATATGTGATACGATAGGATATGTGTCTTTCGCTTTCTCACTTACTCCAAGTTGCGTGATTACTTCTAGAATCATCTATGGTGCTGCAAATGGCATTGTTTCATTTTTTCACTAGCTCATATTCCATCTGTACAGGTAGCAGTTCTTCTTTGTCCACCCATCTGTCGATGGGCTTTTTGGTTACTTCCATATCTTTGCTATTGTAATAGTATGCAATGCAGATTTGCGTGGCTGTGTCCTTCCAATTCTGTCTTCTTAGTTTATAGGTCCAGGAATAGGTCTGCTGGATCATATGGTAGCTCAGTGTTTACCTTTTAAAGGCACCTCTGTTCTGTTCTCCTTAGTGGCTCTTTCCAGGTTACGTCCCACTTAAAGTGGAGGGCATGTATTTCTTCCCAGCACCTTCAGGATTTATTCTTTGTAGTTTTTGCTGATGATTATTCTGAGTGGTGTGAGCTGATACCTCTTTGTGGTTGAATTTGCATGTGTCTCATAATGCGTTGAAATTGAGCTTAAAGACACGTCCTTTTTATTTTTCCAGCTGTGATTAGAGCTTATTTCTTCAAAGTGTTTTCTTAAAGTATGTGTCACCATTTGAAATATTTTGGCCATTATCTCCCTCAAGACATTTTGAGGGCAGGTTTCATTTACAGCCCTGCAGTACTTGTTCACATGAAGTGACCATTAGCTCAGGCTTTAAACCTGCTTTTGCAGGTAACGGCCAGAGAGCGGCAGCCTTTCTACGTTTCCCATGCTGGTACTAGGGAAACAGACCTACCGGCCAGTGGTGTTCTTCGGTTATAAATGAGAGTGCAATGTGCCCGGATAAACCCACAAATGTTGATGTCTCCTTGCTTTTGTTTGTTTTTAAATTTAATTTATATTTATTATTAGAGTAATATTCCATTGTGTATGTGGACCACTTCTTCTTGGTGCATTCCTCGGTTGATGGATATTTTCATTGCTTCCAAGTGCTGGCTATGGTAAATCTTGCTGGTGTACAGGTTTGCCAGCCTGTGACTTTTTGATTCTCATTTTCTCAGGTGATAGGCCAAGCAGTGGTTGTGATTGATTGACTGGTAGCTCAATGTTTCCCTTTTCAAAGCACCTACATTGTGTTTTCATTAGTGGCTCTTTACATGCCCCCCCTTACAACCGAGGGTACGCATTTCTCCACACTCCCTTCACCGTTTATTTTTTGCAGCATTATTCCTAATGGCCATTCTGACTGCTGTGAGCTGATAGGTTTTTGTAATATGGGTATGCATGTCATTAAAATTTTTAAAATTCACCATATTCCTATTCCTTTTTCTTTTCTCTTAAAAGAAAAAACCGTGAGTACAATATAGCTCTTGAAATTGTCTTCTTAGGAAGGTTTCCCTCTTCTGAAGTTTTTGGTCGATTTTTGACCCCAGAAATTTTCTGGAAGGCAGGTGCCATTTACAGAAATGCAAGTTGGTGAAAATTTAGTCACCTTTTGCAGTGGGTTCAAAGCTGCTGTTGTGGGAAACGGCCACAAGGAGGTAGCATTTCTCCATTCCCCAATCTGGGTACTAGGGCAGCAGAGCCTTTCTGGAAGTCATTGTCCTAGGTTGTAAATTAGAATGGAATTTGCCAGGAGAAATCCCCATAAGTTTATGTCTCATTACTTCTTCTTGGTTTTAAAATTTTTTTAATCTGGGTAAAGTTTAGAATATTGTTTGTCCTAGGTGTACACAATCTGGTTCATTTACACATTATGTATGTCTATTAATGTACAGATCCTCTTCCCATGTAAAATATTACAGTGTTCTGTCGACCTCCCTTGCTATATGTTCGGTCTTTTTGATACATGTATATACTATGTATTTGTATATGTATAGTAACACTAATCTTCATTTCTCGATTTCCCCGCTCCTTTCCTTTTCGATGAGCATAGTTTGTTTTCTAAGCCTGTGAGTGTCTTTCTCTTTGGAAATATGTTCATCTGTGTCAGTTATTAGATAATGCCATAAGTGATAATATAGGTCTTTTGCTTTCCGACCTACTTCATGTTTTGTGATTATCTCCAGGCTCATCTATGGTGCCTCAAAGAGCAGTGCTTCAATGTTTTCCATAGCTAATATTCCATTGTGTACATGGACCACTTCTTCTTGGTGCATTCCTCTGTTGATGGACATTTTCGTTGCTTCCAAGTGTTGCCTATGGTAAATATTGCTGGAGTGCAGGTTTGCCAGCCTGTGATTTTTGATTTTCATTTTCTCAGGTGGTAGACCCAGCAGTGGGTATGATTGATTGACTGGTATGGTAGCTCAACGTTTACCTTTTCAAGGCACCTCAATTGTGCTTTCATTAGTGGCTCTTACCACGTCCCCCTTAGAATCGAGGGTACGCATTTCTCCACAATCACGTCAGCATTTATTGTTTGCAGCATTTTTGTTGATGGCCATTCTGACTGGTGTGAGCTGATAGGTTTTTGTAATTTGGGTTTACATGTCTGTAAAAATTCCTACAATTCATCATTTCTCCACACCTTTTTCTTTTCTGTTAAAAGAAAAAAGCAAAAATGTGTGAGTATAATATACCTCTTCAATTTTTCTTTTTGGAAGGGTGCACTCTAGAATTTTTTGGTCGATTTTCGGCCTCAGGATTTTTTGGAGGGCAGGTGTCATTTACAGAACTGCAATTGGTGAATATTTAGTGACCTTTTGCAGTGGGTTTAAAGCTGCTGTTGTGGGAAACGGCCACAAGGATGCAGCATTTCTCCATTCCCAAATCTGGGTACTAGGGCAGCAGAACCATTCTGGAAGTCGTTTGTATAGGTTGTAAATTTGAATGGAACGTGCCAGGAAAACCCCCCATAAGTTTATGTCTCATTACTCCTAGTTTGTTGTTTTAATTTTTTTCAATTAGCCTAATGGTTAGAATGTTGCTTGCCCAAGGTGTACACACTCTGGTTCATCTACATAGTCTATATACCTATTTATGTAGAGATCCTCTTCCCGTGTAAATTATTACAGAGTGTTCCGTAAACCTTCCTTGCTATTTGGTCAGTCTTTTTGATATATGTATATAATATGTATTTGTATACATATGGTAACGCTAATCTTCATTTATCCATTCCCCCCACCTTTCCTTTTAGATAAGCATAGTTTTTTAATAAGTCTGTGATTGACTTTCTCTGTGGAAATATGTTCATTTGTGTCAGTTTTTAGATAACGCCTATAAGTGATATCGTAGGATATAGGACTTTTGCTTTCCGACTTACCTCATGTTCTGTGATTATCTCCAAGATCATCTATGGTGCCTCAAAGAGCAGTGTTTCATTGTTTTCCATGTCTAGTATTCATTGTGTACATGGACCACTTCTTCTTTATCCTTTCATCTGTTGATGGACATTTTGGTTGCTTCACTGCCTTGTCTATTGTGAATCAGGCTGCAGTGCAGCTTTTGCAGCCCGGGTCTTCTTCATTCTGGTCTTCTCAGGTGAGAGGCCCATTGGTGCACCTGCTGGATTGAATGGTACCTCAATTTTTCCTTTTAAACGCAGCTCCTTTCTGTTCTCATTATTAGCGTCTAACCCTTTTACATCTCACCAGCAGCTAGAGGGTACACAGTTCTCTAAAACCTCTTAGGCATTTATTGTTTGTAGTCTTTTTTCCAATGGTCAGTCGACTGGTGTGAGTTGAAAACTTTTTGTAGATTAGATTGCATGAGTCTAATACTTCCTGAGGCTGAGCTTTTATCCATTTTCCTTTCTTTAAAAAGAGAGTGAGTAAAACATACCTCTTCATACTATCTTCTTGCAAATTTTGCCTGTTTTGAAATTTTTGTCCATTCCCTACCTCAGCACAATTTTGAGGGCAGGTGTCCTTTACAGCCCTGAGTCCTTGTGAATGGTAAGTGACCATTAGCTGTGGGTTAAAAGCTGCTCTGGCGGGAATTGGCCACAAGGCGGCAGCATTTCTCCTTTACCAAATCTGGTTACTAGGGCAACAGAGCCTTACTGGAAGTGGTGTTCTAGGTTGTAAATTAGAATGGAATGTGCGAGGAAAAAGCTCTTTAAGTTTATGTCTCATTACTTCTTGTTGGTATTTTTAACTTAATTTTTATTATTTATCACAGCAAACTTGAATACAATGTTTTGTTTGCTCTAGGTGTGCAAGATGTGGTTCTTTCACACATATACATATATCTATTCTTCTTTGGATCCTTTTCCCATGTAGGTTATGACACAATGTTGAGTAGTCTTCTCTTGGTATTGCATAGGTCTTTGGTGATTATATATTTCACTTGTGTTTGTATCTCTCTGTTAACCTCAATATGGTAATGTATCCAATCCTCACACCTTTCCATTTGGTCAACCATAAGTTTTTTTTAATGTATCTATGATAGTGTTTGTCTGTGGAAATGTCTTTGTTTGTATCATTCTTTAGGTAACCCCTATATGTGATATGATAGTATATGTGTCTTTCGCTTTCTCACTTACTCCAAGTTGCGTGATTACTTCTAGACTCATCTATGGTGCTGCAAATGGCATTGTTTCATTTTTTCACTAGCTCATAGTCCATCTGTACAGGTAGCAGTTCTTCTTTGTCCACCCATCTGCCGATGGGCTTTTTGGTTACTTCCATATCTTGGCTATTGTAATAGTATGCAATGCAGATTTGCGTGGCTGTGTCCTTCCAATTCTGTCTTCTTAGTTTATAGGTCCAGGAATAGGTCTGCTGGATCATATGGTAGCTCAGTGTTTACCTTTTAAAGGCACCTCTGTTCTGTTCTCCTTAGTGGCTCTTTCCAGGTTACGTCCCACTTAAAGTGGAGGGCATGTATTTCTTCCCAGCACCTTCAGGATTTATTCTTTGTAGTTTTTGCTGATGATTATTCTGAGTGGTGTGAGCTGATACCTCTTTGTGGTTGAATTTGCATGTGTCTCATAATGCGTTGAAATTGAGCTTTAAGACATGTCCTTTTTATTTTTCCAGCTGTGATTAGAGCTTATTTCTTCAAAGTGTTTTCTTAAAGTATGTGTCACCATTTGAAATATTTTGGCCATTATCTCCCTCAAGACATTTTGAGGGCAGGTTTCATTTACAGCCCTGCAGTACTTGTTCACATGAAGTGACCATTAGCTCAGGCTTTAAACCTGCTTTTGCAGGTAACGGCCAGAGAGCGGCAGCCTTTCTACGTTTCCCATGCTGGTACTAGGGAAACAGACCTACCGGCCAGTGGTGTTCTTCGGTTATAAATGAGAGTGCAATGTGCCCGGATAAACCCACAAATGTTGATGTCTCCTTGCTTTTGTTTGTTTTTAAATTTAATTTATATTTATTATTAGAGTAATATTCCATTGTGTACGTGGACCACTTCTTCTTGGTGCATTCCTCGGTTGATGGATATTTTCATTGCTTCCAAGTGCTGGCTATGGTAAATCTTGCTGGTGTACAGGTTTGCCAGCCTGTGACTTTTTGATTCTCATTTTCTCAGGTGATAGGCCAAGCAGTGGTTGTGATTGATTGACTGGTAGCTCAATGTTTCCCTTTTCAAAGCACCTACATTGTGTTTTCATTAGTGGCTCTTTACATGCCCCCCCTTACAACCGAGGGTACGTATTTCTCCACACTCCCTTCACCGTTTATTTTTTGCAGCATTATTCCTAATGGCCATTCTGACTGCTGTGAGCTGATAGGTTTTTGTAATATGGGTATGCATGTCATTAAAATTTTTAAAATTCACCATATTCCTATTCCTTTTTCTTTTCTCTTAAAAGAAAAAACCGTGAGTACAATATAGCTCTTGAAATTGTCTTCTTAGGAAGGTTTCCCTCTTCTGAAGTTTTTGGTCGATTTTTGACCCCAGAAATTTTCTGGAAGGCAGGTGCCATTTACAGAAATGCAAGTTGGTGAAAATTTAGTCACCTTTTGCAGTGGGTTCAAAGCTGCTGTTGTGGGAAACGGCCACAAGGAGGTAGCATTTCTCCATTCCCCAATCTGGGTACTAGGGCAGCAGAGCCTTTCTGGAAGTCATTGTCCTAGGTTGTAAATTAGAATGGAATTTGCCAGGAGAAATCCCCATAAGTTTATGTCTCATTACTTCTTCTTGGTTTTAAAATTTTTTTAATCTGGGTAAAGTTTAGAATATTGTTTGTCCTAGGTGTACACAATCTGGTTCATTTACACATTATGTATGTCTATTAATGTACAGATCCTCTTCCCATGTAAAATATTACAGTGTTCTGTCGACCTCCCTTGCTATATGTTCGGTCTTTTTGATACATGTATATACTATGTATTTGTATATGTATAGTAACACTAATCTTCATTTCTCGATTTCCCCGCTCCTTTCCTTTTCGATGAGCATAGTTTGTTTTCTAAGCCTGTGAGTGTCTTTCTCTTTGGAAATATATTCATCTGTGTCAGTTATTAGATAATGCCATAAGTGATAATATAGGTCTTTTGCTTTCCGACCTACTTCATGTTTTGTGATTATCTCCAGGCTCATCTATGCTGCCTCAAAGAGCAGTGCTTCAATGTTTTCCATAGCTAATATTCCATTGTGTACATGGACCACTTCTTCTTGGTGCATTCCTCTGTTGATGGACATTTTCGTTGCTTCCAAGTGTTGCCTATGGTAAATATTGCTGGAGTGCAGGTTTGCCAGCCTGTGATTTTTGATTTTCATTTTCTCAGGTGGTAGACCCAGCAGTGGGTATGATTGATTGACTGGTATGGTAGCTCAACGTTTACCTTTTCAAGGCACCTCAATTGTGCTTTCATTAGTGGCTCTTACCACGTCCCCCTTAGAATCGAGGGTACGCATTTCTCCACAATCACGTCAGCATTTATTGTTTGCAGCATTTTTGTTGATGGCCATTCTGACTGGTGTGAGCTGATAGGTTTTTGTAATTTGGGTTTACATGTCTGTAAAAATTCCTACAATTCATCATTTCTCCACACCTTTTTCTTTTCTGTTAAAAGAAAAAAGCAAAAATGTGTGAGTATAATATACCTCTTCAATTTTTCTTTTTGGAAGGGTGCACTCTAGAATTTTTTGGTCGATTTTCGGCCTCAGGATTTTTTGGAGGGCAGGTGTCATTTACAGAACTGCAATTGGTGAATATTTAGTGACCTTTTGCAGTGGGTTTAAAGCTGCTGTTGTGGGAAACGGCCACAAGGATGCAGCATTTCTCCATTCCCAAATCTGGGTACTAGGGCAGCAGAACCATTCTGGAAGTCGTTTGTATAGGTTGTAAATTTGAATGGAACGTGCCAGGAAAACCCCCCATAAGTTTATGTCTCATTACTCCTAGTTTGTTGTTTTAATTTTTTTCAATTAGCCTAATGGTTAGAATGTTGCTTGCCCAAGGTGTACACACTCTGGTTCATCTACATAGTCTATATACCTATTTATGTAGAGATCCTCTTCCCGTGTAAATTATTACAGAGTGTTCCGTAAACCTTCCTTGCTATTTGGTCAGTCTTTTTGATATATGTATATAATATGTATTTGTATACATATGGTAACGCTAATCTTCATTTATCCATTCCCCCCACCTTTCCTTTTAGATAAGCATAGTTTTTTAATAAGTCTGTGATTGACTTTCTCTGTGGAAATATGTTCATTTGTGTCAGTTTTTAGATAACGCCTATAAGTGATATCGTAGGATATAGGACTTTTGCTTTCCGACTTACCTCATGTTCTGTGATTATCTCCAAGATCATCTATGGTGCCTCAAAGAGCAGTGTTTCATTGTTTTCCATGTCTAGTATTCATTGTGTACATGGACCACTTCTTCTTTATCCTTTCATCTGTTGATGGACATTTTGGTTGCTTCACTGCCTTGTCTATTGTGAATCAGGCTGCAGTGCAGCTTTTGCAGCCCGGGTCTTCTTCATTCTGGTCTTCTCAGGTGAGAGGCCCATTGGTGCACCTGCTGGATTGAATGGTACCTCAATTTTTACTTTTAAACGCAGCTCCTTTCTGTTCTCATTATTAGCGTCTAACCCTTTTACATCTCACCAGCAGCTAGAGGGTACACAGTTCTCTAAAACCTCTTAGGCATTTATTGTTTGTAGTCTTTTTTCCAATGGTCAGTCGACTGGTGTGAGTTGAAAACTTTTTGTAGATTAGATTGCATGAGTCTAATACTTCCTGAGGCTGAGCTTTTATCCATTTTCCTTTCTTTAAAAAGAGAGTGAGTAAAACATACCTCTTCATACTATCTTCTTGCAAATTTTGCCTGTTTTGAAATTTTTGTCCATTCCCTACCTCAGCACAATTTTGAGGGCAGGTGTCCTTTACAGCCCTGAGTCCTTGTGAATGGTAAGTGACCATTAGCTGTGGGTTAAAAGCTGCTCTGGCGGGAATTGGCCACAAGGCGGCAGCATTTCTCCTTTACCAAATCTGGTTACTAGGGCAACAGAGCCTTACTGGAAGTGGTGTTCTAGGTTGTAAATTAGAATGGAATGTGCGAGGAAAAAGCTCTTTAAGTTTATGTCTCATTACTTCTTGTTGGTATTTTTAACTTAATTTTTATTATTTATCACAGCAAACTTGAATACAATGTTTTGTTTGCTCTAGGTGTGCAAGATGTGGTTCTTTCACACATATACATATATCTATTCTTCTTTGGATCCTTTTCCCATGTAGGTTATGACACAATGTTGAGTAGTCTTCTCTTGGTATTGCATAGGTCTTTGGTGATTATATATTTCACTTGTGTTTGTATCTCTCTGTTAACCTCAATATGGTAATGTATCCAATCCTCACACCTTTCCATTTGGTCAACCATAAGTTTTTTTTAATGTATCTATGATAGTGTTTGTCTGTGGAAATGTCTTTGTTTGTATCATTCTTTAGGTAACCCCTATATGTGATATGATAGTATATGTGTCTTTCGCTTTCTCACTTACTCCAAGTTGCGTGATTACTTCTAGACTCATCTATGGTGCTGCAAATGGCATTGTTTCATTTTTTCACTAGCTCATAGTCCATCTGTACAGGTAGCAGTTCTTCTTTGTCCACCCATCTGCCGATGGGCTTTTTGGTTACTTCCATATCTTGGCTATTGTAATAGTATGCAATGCAGATTTGCGTGGCTGTGTCCTTCCAATTCTGTCTTCTTAGTTTATAGGTCCAGGAATAGGTCTGCTGGATCATATGGTAGCTCAGTGTTTACCTTTTAAAGGCACCTCTGTTCTGTTCTCCTTAGTGGCTCTTTCCAGGTTACGTCCCACTTAAAGTGGAGGGCATGTATTTCTTCCCAGCACCTTCAGGATTTATTCTTTGTAGTTTTTGCTGATGATTATTCTGAGTGGTGTGAGCTGATACCTCTTTGTGGTTGAATTTGCATGTGTCTCATAATGCGTTGAAATTGAGCTTTAAGACATGTCCTTTTTATTTTTCCAGCTGTGATTAGAGCTTATTTCTTCAAAGTGTTTTCTTAAAGTATGTGTCACCATTTGAAATATTTTGGCCATTATCTCCCTCAAGACATTTTGAGGACAGGTTTCATTTACAGCCCTGCAGTACTTGTTCACATGAAGTGACCATTAGCTCAGGCTTTAAACCTGCTTTTGCAGGTAACGGCCAGAGAGCGGCAGCCTTTCTACGTTTCCCATGCTGGTACTAGGGAAACAAACCTACCGGCCAGTGGTGTTCTTCGGTTATAAATGAGAGTGCAATGTGCCCGGATAAACCCACAAATGTTGATGTCTCCTTGCTTTTGTTTGTTTTTAAATTTAATTTATATTTATTATTAGAGTAATATTCCATTGTGTACGTGGACCACTTCTTCTTGGTGCATTCCTCGGTTGATGGACATTTTCATTGCTTCCAAGTGCTGGCTATGGTAAATCTTGCTGGCGTACAGGTTTGCCAGCCTGTGACTTTTTGATTCTCATTTTCTCAGGTGATAGGCCAAGAAGTGGTTGTGATTGATTGACTGGTAGCTCAATGTTTCCCTTTTCAAAGCACCTACATTGTGTTTTCATTAGTGGCTCTTTACATGCCCCCCCTTACAACCGAGGGTACGCATTTCTCCACACTCCCTTCACCGTTTATGTTTTGCAGCATTATTCCTAATGGCCATTCTGACTGCTGTGAGCTGATAGGTTTTTGTAATATGGGTATGCATGTCATTAAAATTTTTAAAATTCACCATATTCCTATTCCTTTTTCTTTTCTCTTAAAAGAAAAAACCGTGAGTACAATATAGCTCTTGAAATTGTCTTCTTAGGAAGGTTTCCCTCTTCTGAAGTTTTTGGTCGATTTTTGACCCCAGAAATTTTCTGGAAGGCAGGTGCCATTTACAGAAATGCAAGTTGGTGAAAATTTAGTCACCTTTTGCAGTGGGTTCAAAGCTGCTGTTGTGGGAAACGGCCACAAGGAGGTAGCATTTCTCCATTCCCCAATCTGGGTACTAGGGCAGCAGAGCCTTTCTGGAAGTCATTGTCCTAGGTTGTAAATTAGAATGGAATTTGCCAGGAGAAATCCCCATAAGTTTATGTCTCATTACTTTTTCTTGGTTTTAAAATTTTTTTAATCTGGGTAAAGTTTAGAATATTGTTTGTCCTAGGTGTACACAATCTGGTTCATTTACACATTATGTATGTCTATTAATGTACAGATCCTCTTCCCATGTAAAATATTACAGTGTTCTGTCGACCTCCCTTGCTATATGTTCGGTCTTTTTGATACATGTATATACTATGTATTTGTATATGTATAGTAACACTAATCTTCATTTCTCGATTTCCCCGCTCCTTTCCTTTTCGATGAGCATAGTTTGTTTTCTAAGCCTGTGAGTGTCTTTCTCTTTGGAAATATGTTCATCTGTGTCAGTTATTAGATAATGCCATAAGTGATAATATAGGTCTTTTGCTTTCCGACCTACTTCATGTTTTGTGATTATCTCCAGGCTCATCTATGGTGCCTCAAAGAGCAGTGCTTCAATGTTTTCCATAGCTAATATTCCATTGTGTACATGGACCACTTCTTCTTGGTGCATTCCTCTGTTGATGGACATTTTCGTTGCTTCCAAGTGTTGCCTATGGTAAATATTGCTGGAGTGCAGGTTTGCCAGCCTGTGATTTTTGATTTTCATTTTCTCAGGTGGTAGACCCAGCAGTGGGTATGATTGATTGACTGGTATGGTAGCTCAACGTTTACCTTTTCAAGGCACCTCAATTGTGCTTTCATTAGTGGCTCTTACCACGTCCCCCTTAGAATCGAGGGTACGCATTTCTCCACAATAACGTCAGCATTTATTGTTTGCAGCATTTTTGTTGATGGCCATTCTGACTGGTGTGAGCTGATAGGTTTTTGTAATTTGGGTTTACATGTCTGTAAAAATTCCTACAATTCATCATTTCTCCACACCTTTTTCTTTTCTGTTAAAAGAAAAAAGCAAAAATGTGTGAGTATAATTTACCTCTTCAAATTTTCTTTTTGGAAGGTTGCACTCTAGAATTTTTTGGTCGATTTTCGGCCTCTGAATTTTTTGAGGGCAGGTGTCATTTACAGAACTGCAATTGGTGAATATTTAGTGACCTTTTGCAGTGGGTTTAAAGCTGCTGTTGTGGGAAACGGCCACAAGGATGCAGCATTTCTCCATTCCCAAGTCTGGGTACTAGGGCAGCAGAACCATTCTGGAAGTCGTTTGTATAGGTTGTAAATTTGAATGGAATGTGCCAGGAAAACCCCCCATAAGTTTATGTCTCATTACTCCTAGTTTGTTGTTTTAATTTTTTCAATTGGCGTAATGGTTAGAATGTTGCTTTTCCAAGGTGTACACACTCTGGTTCATCTACATATTCTATATACCTATTTATGTAGAGATCCTCTTCCCGTGTAAATTATTACAGAGTGTTCCGTAAACCTTCCTTGCTCTTTGGTCAGTCTTTTTGATATATGTATATAATATGTATTTGTATACATATGGTAACGCTAATCTTCATTTATCCATTCCCCCCACCTTTCCTTTTAGATAAGCATAGTTTTTTTAATAAGTCTGTGATTGACTTTCTCTGTGGAAATATGTTCATTTGTGTCAGTTATTAGATAACACCTATAAGTGATATCGTAAGATATAGGACTTTTGCTTTCCGACTTACCTCATGTTCTGTGATTATCTCCAAGATCATCTATGGTGCCTCAAAGAGCAGTGTTTCATTGTTTTCCATGGCTAGTATTCATTGTGTACATGGACCACTTCTTCTTTATCCTTTCATCTGTTGATGGACATTTTGGTTGCTTCACTGCCTTGTCTATTGTGAATCAGGCTGCAGTGCAGCTTTTGCAGCCCGGGTCTTCTTCATTCTGGTCTTCTCAGGTGAGAGGCCCATTGGTGCACCTGCTGGATTGAATGGTACCTCAATTTTTCCTTTTAAACGCAGCTCCTTTCTGTTCTCATTATTAGCGTTTAACCCTTTTACATCTCACCAGCAGCTAGAGGGTACAGAGTTCTCTAAAACCTCTTAGGCATTTATTGTTTGTAGCCTTTTTTCCAATGGTCAGTCGACTGGTGTGAGTTGAAAACTTTTTGTAGATTAGATTGCATGAGGCTAATACTTCCTGAGGCTGAGCTTTTATACATTTTCCTTTCTTTAAAAAGAGAGTGAGTAAAACATACCTCTTCATACTATCTTCTTGCAAATTTTGCCTGTTTTGAAATTTTTATGCATTCCCTACCTCAGCACAATTTTGAGGGCAGGTGTCCTTTACAGCCCTGAGTCCTTGTGAATGGTAAGTGACCATTAGCTGTGGGTTAAAAGCTGCTCTTGCGGGAATCGGCCACAAGGCGGCAGCATTTCTCCTTTACCAAATCTGGTTACTAGGGCAACAGAGCCTTACTGGAAGTGGTGTTCTAGGTTGTAAATTAGAATGGAATGTGCGAGGAAAAAGCCCTTTTAGTTTATGTCTCATTACTTCTTGTTGGTATTTTTCACTTAATTTTTTGTTTTATCACAGCAAACTTGATTACAATGTTTTGTTTGTTCTAGGTGTGCAAGATGTGGTTCTTTCACACATATACATATATCTATTCTTCTTCGGATCCTTTGCCCATGTAGGTTATGACACAATGTTGAGTAGTGTTCTCTTGGTATTGCGTAAGTCTTTGGTGATTATATATTTTACATGTGTTTGTCCCTCTTTGTTACCCTCAATATGGTAATGTATCCAATCCTCACACCTTTCCATTTGGTGAACCATAAGTTTTTTTAATGAATCTATGATAGTGTTTGTCTTTGGATATATCTTTGTTTGTATCATTTTTTAGGTAACCCCTATATGTGATATGATAGGATATGTGTCTTTCGCTTTCTCACTTACTCCAAGTTGCGTGATTACTTCTAGACTCATCTATGGTGCTGCAAATGGCATTGTTTCATTTTTTCACTAGCTCATAGTCCATCTGTACAGGTAGCAGTTCTTCTTTGTCCACCCATCTGTCGATGGGCTTTTTGGTTACTTCCATATCTTGGCTATTGTAATAGTATGCAATGCAGATTTGCGTGGCTGTGTCCTTCCAATTCTGTCTTCTTAGTTTATAGGTCCAGGAATAGGTCTGCTGGATCATATGGTAGCTCAGTGTTTACCTTTTAAAGGCACCTCTGTTCTGTTCTCCTTAGTGGCTCTTTCCAGGTTACGTCCCACTTAAAGTGGAGGGCATGTATTTCTTCCCAGCACCTTCAGGATTTTTTCTTTGTAGTTTTTGCTGATGATTATTCTGAGTGGTGTGAGCTGATACCTCTTTGTGGTTGAATTTGCATGTGTCTCATAATGCGTTGAAATTGAGCTTTAAGACACATCCTTTTTATTTTTCCAGCTGTGATTAGAGCTTATTTCTTCAGTGTTTTCTTAAAGTATGTGTCACCATTTGAAATATTTTGGCCATTATCTCCCTCAAGACATTTTGAGGGCAGGTTTCATTTACAGCCCTGCAGTACTTGTTCACATGAAGTGACCATTAGCTCAGGCTTTAAACCTGCTTTTGCAGGTAACGGCCAGAGAGTGGCAGCCTTTCTACGTTTCCCATGCTGGTACTAGGGAAACAGACCTACCGGCCAGTGGTGTTCTTCGGTTATAAATGAGAGTGCAATGTGCCCGGATAAACCCACAAATGTTGATGTCTCCTTGCTTTTGTTTGTTTTTAAATTTAATTTATATTTATTATTAGAGTAATATTCCATTGTGTACGTGGACCACTTCTTCTTGGTGCATTCCTCGGTTGATGGACATTTTCATTGCTTCCAAGTGCTGGCTATGGTAAATCTTGCTGGCGTACAGGTTTGCCAGCCTGTGACTTTTTGATTCTCATTTTCTCAGGTGGTAGGCCAAGCAGTGGTTGTGATTGATTGACTGGTAGCTCAATGTTTCCCTTTTCAAAGCACCTACATTGTGTTTTCATTAGTGGCTCTTTACATGCCCCCCCTTACAACCGAGGGTACGCATTTCTCCACACTCCCTTCACCGTTTATTTTTTGCAGCATTATTCCTAATGGCCATTCTGACTGCTGTGTGCTGATAGGATTTTGTAATATGGGTATGCATGTCATTAAAATTTTTAAAATTCATCATATTCCTATGCCATTTTCTTTTCTCTTAAAAGAAAAACCCGTGAGTACAATATAGCTCTTGAAATTGTCTTCTTCGCAGGTTGCCCTCTTCTGAAGTTTTTGATCGATTTTTGACCCCAGAAATTTTCTGGAAGGCAGGTGCCATTTACAGAAATGCAAGTTGGTGAAAATTTAGTCACCTTTTGCAGTGGGTTCAAAGCTGCTGTTGTGGGAAACGGCCACAAGGAGGTAGCATTTCTCCATTCCCCAATCTGGGTACTAGGGCAACAGAGTCTTTCTGGAAGTCATTGTCCTAGGTTGTAAATTGGAATGGAATGTGCCAGGAAAAAGACCCTGAAGTTTATGTCTCATTACTTCTTGTTCATTATTTTAATTTTTAGAATTTTTTTTTCCTAGGTGTACACATTCTCTTTCAATTGTACATTACATATATTTCTTCATGTACAGATCACCTTCTCATGTAAATTATTTAGAGTGTTCCATAGACCTCCATTTCTATATGGTCTGTCTTTTTGATATATGTATTGAATATGTATTTCTATACATATGCTCACTGTTATATTAAACATAAGCATAGTTTTTCTTCTAACTCTGTGAGTGACTTTCTCTGTGGAAATATGATCATTTGTGTCAGTTGTTAGATAATACCTATAAGTTATATCATAGTATATTTTTCTTTTGCTTCTGAATTACCTCATGTTCTGTGATTATGTCTAGGCTCATCTACGGTGCTGCACAGAGCAGTGTTTTATTGTTTCCCATGGCAAATATTCCATTGTGTACCCCGACCACTTCTTCTTTGTCTATTCATGTTGATGGGCATTTTGGTTGCTTCCTTGTCTTGCCTATTGTGAACACTGCTGCAGTGCAACTTTTGCAGCTTGTGTCTTCTCGATTCTGCTCTTCTCTGGATATAGGCCCAGCTCTGGTCCTGCTGGATCAAATGGTGGCTCTATTTTTACTTTTAAACGCAGCCCCTTTCTCTTCTCATTATTGGCTCTTACCACTTTACATCTCACCAGCCGCTACAGGGCACAGAGTTGGCTAAAACCCCTTCAGCATTTATTGTTCGTAGACGTTTTGCTAATGTTTATTTGACTGGTGCGAGTTGAAACTTTTTGTAGATTTGATTTGCATTAGTCTAATAATTCTTTATGTTTAGTTTATATCTATTTTCCTTTCTTAAAAAAAGTGAGTAAAACTTACCCCTTAAAAAAAAAGTGAGTAAAACTTAACACAAAGCAAATTTTTCAAGAAGATCATTGGTAAGTTTTTTGCCCATTCCCTGCCCCAGGACATTTTTTGAGGACAGGTGTCCTTTACAGCCCTGAGTCCTTGTGAATATTAACTGACCATTAGCTGTGGGGTTAAAGCTGGTCTTGCATTAAATGGCCACAAGGAGGCAGCATTTCCAACTCTTGGCACTTGGGCAACAGAGCCTTCCTGGAAATCGTGTTAGTAGGCTGAAAATTAGAGTGGAATGTGCCAAGACAACACCCAACAGCTTATATCTCCTTACTTTCTGTTTGATTTTTAAATTTATTTTTTATTAGAGCAAATTTGATTAAAATGTTGTGTTTCTTCTAGGTGTACAGAATCTGGTTCATTATATATATGTATCTATAGATCTTTGGATCCTACACCACGTAGGTTATTACAGAGTGTTCAGTAGACCTCTGTAGGTATAGCCTAGGTTTTGGTGATTTATATTTTTCATATGTATTAGTATAGGTCTGTCATCCAGCATATCCTAATTTATACATGCCTCACATCTTTCCATTTGGTTAAATATAATTTGGTTTTCTTCATCCATTAGGGCCCTTGTCTTGGAAATAATTCATGTGTATCAATTTTTAGGTAAAACCTAAAAGTGATATCATAGGATATTTGTCTTTCAGTTTCTTCGTTACTTCAAGTTGTGTGATTATCTCTAGGTCTTTCTATGGTGTTGCAAACGTCACTGTTTCACTCTTTTCCATGGCTAATATTCGACTGCGTACAATGAAAACTTCTTCTTTGTGCATTCATCTGTTGAAGGACATTTTGGTTGTTTCCAACTTCTGGCTATGGTAAATATTGCTGCAGTGCAGTATTGCCAGCCTGTGTCTTTTTGATTCTGGTCTTCTAAGGTGATAGTCCCAGCAGTGGGCTTTCCAGATCATATAGTAGCTCAATGTTTACCTTTAAACTCACATCCATTATGTTCTCACTACTGACTGTTACCAGTTTACATCCAATCAGCTGCTAGAGGGTACACAGTTCTCTCATACCCGTTCAGCATTTATCGTTTGTAGATTTTTTGATGATGATCATTCTGACTGTTGTGAGGTAAAAGTTTTTGTAGATTGGATTAGCATGTCTTTATTAATTCAAGATGTTGAGCATTTTTCCATGCCCACTGCAGGGGCTATCACCTGCGAAGATGAGGATCAAAAAGACAGGTGTTGGCAATCCTGCACTCCAGCAACATTTACCATAGCCAATATTTGGAAGCAATGAATACGTGCATCACCAGAGGAATGCACAAAGAAGATGTGCTCCATGTACACAATGGAATATTACTCCAATAAAAAAAATAAATTTAAAAAACAAACAAAAGTAAGGAGACATCAGCTTTTGTGGGTTTATCGGGGCACATTCCATGCTAATTTATAACCCAGGACCACCACTGGCCAGAAGGACTGTTTTCCTAGTTACCAGAGTGCGGAACATAGAAAGGCTGCCACCCTCTGGCAGTTACCTGCAAAAGCAGGTTTAAAGCCTGAGCTAATGGTCACTTCATATGAACAAGTACTGCAGGGCTGTAAATGAAACCTGCCCTCAAAATGTCTTGAGGGAGATAATGGCCAAAATATTTCAAATGGTGACACATACTTTAAGAAAACACTTTGAAGAAATAAGCTCTAATCACAGCTCGAAAATAAAAAGGACATGTCTTAAAGCTCAATTTCAATGCATTATGAGACACATGCAAATTCAACCACAAAGAGGTATCAGCTCCCACCACTCAGAATAATTATCAACAAAAACTACAAAGAATAAATCCTTAAGGTGCTGGGAAGAAATACATGCCCTCCACTTTATGTGGGACATAACCTGGAAAGAGCCTCTAAGGAGAACAGAACAGAGGTGCCTTTAAAAGGTAAACATAGAGCTACCATATGATCCAGCAGACCTATTCCTGGACCTATAAACTAAGAAGACAGAATTGGAAGGACACAGTCACGCAAATCTGCATTGCATACTATTACAATAGCCAATATATGGAAGAAACCAAAAAGTCCACCGACAGATGGGTGGACAAAGAAGAACTGCTACCTTTACAGATGGAATATGAGCTAGTGAAAAAATGAAACAATGCCATTTGCAGCACCATAGATGAGTCTAGAAGTAATCACGCAACTTGGAGTAAGTGAGAAAGCGAAAGACACATATCCTATCATATCACATATAGGGGTTACCTAAAAAATGATACAAACAAAGATATTTCCACAAACACTATCATAGATTCATTAAAAAAACGTATGGTTCACCAAATGGAAAGGTGTGAGGATTGGATACATTACCATATTGAGGTTAACAGAGAGATACAAACACATGTGAAGTATATAATCACCAAAGACCTATGCAATACCAAGGGAAGACTACTAAACATTGTGTCATAACCTACATGGGAAAAGGACCCGAAGAAGAATAGGGATATGTATATGTGTGAAAGAACCACATCTTGCACACCTAGAACAAACAAAACATTGTAATCAAGTTTGCTGTGATAAAAATTAAAATTAAGTTAAAAATACCAACAAGAAGTAATGAGACATAAACTTAAAGGGCTTTTTCCTCGCACATTCCATTCTAATTTACAACCTAGAACACCACTTCCAATAAGGCTCTGTTGCCCTAGTAACCAGATTTGGAAAAGGAGAAATGCTGCCGCCTTGTGGCCGATTCCCGCAAGAGCAGCTATTAACCCACAGCTAATGGTCACTTACCATTCACAAGGACTCAGGGCTGTAAAGGACACCTGCCCTCAAAATTGTGCTGAGGTAGGGAATGGATAAAAATTTCAAAACAGGCAAAATTTGCAAGAAGATAGTATGTAGAGCTAAGTTTTACTCACTCTCGTTTTAAAGAAAGGAAAATGGATAAAAGCTCAGCCTCAGGAAGTATTAGACTCATGCAATCTAATCTACAAAAACTTTTCAACTCACACCAGTCGACTGACCATTGGCAAAAAGTCTACAAACAATAAATGCTGAAGAGGTTTTAGAGAACTGTGTACCCTCTAGCTCCTGGTGAGATGTAAGAGGGTTAAACGCTAATAATGAGAACAGAAAGGAGGTGAGTTTAAAAGGATAAATCGAGGTACCATTCAATCCAGCAGGCACACCAATGGGCCTCTCACCTGAGAAGACCAGAATGAAGAAGACCCGGGCTGCAAAAGCTGCACTGCAGCCTGATTCACAATAGAGTAAGGCAGTGAAGCAACTAAAATGTCCATCAACAGATGAAAGGATAAAGAAGAAATGGTCCATGTACACAATGAATACTAGCCATGGAAAACAATGAAACACTGCTCTTTGAGGCACCATAGATGATCTTGGAGATAATCACAGAACATGAGGTAAGTCGGAAAGCAAAAGTCCTATATCCTACGATATCACTTATAGGCGTTATCTAATAACTGACACAAATGAACATATTTCGACAGAGAAAGTCAATCACAGACTTATTAAAGGAAAACTATGCTTATCTAAAAGGAAAGGTGGGAGGAATGGATAAATGAAGATTACCGTTACGATATGTATACAAATACATATTATATACATATATCAAATAGACTGACCAAATAGCAAGGAAGGATTACGGAACACTCTGTAATAATTTACACGGGAAGAGGATCTCTACATAAATAGTTTTATAGAATATGTAGATGAACCAGAGTATGTACACCTTGGACGAGCAACATTCTAACCATAACCCCAATTGAAAAAATTAAAACAACGAACTAGGAGTAATGAGACATAAACTTATGGAGGGATATCCTGGCACATTCCATCCAAATTTAAAACCTAGGCAAACAACTTCCAGAATGGCTCTGCTGCCCTAGTACGAAGATTTGGGAATGGAGAAATGCTGCATCCTTGTGGCCGTTTCCCACAACAGCAGCTTTAAACCCACTGCAAAAGGTCACTAAATATTCACCAATTGCAGGTCTGTAAATGACACCGGCCCTCCAAAAAATCCTGAGGCCGAAAATCGACCAAAAAATTCTAGAGTGCAACCTTCCAAAAAGAAAATTTGAAGAGGTATATTATACTCAAACATTTTTGCTTTTTTCTTTTAACAGAAAAGAAAAAGGTGTGGAGAAATGATGAATTGTAGGAATTTTACAGACATGTAAACCCAAATTACAAAAACCTATAAGCTCACACCAGTCAGAATGGCCATCAACAAAAATGATGCAAACAATAAATGCTGACGTGATTGTGGAGAAATGCGTACCCTCGATTCTAAGGGGGACGTGATAAGAGCCACTAATGAAAGCACAATTGAGGTGCCTTGAAAAGGTAAACGTTGAGCTACCATACCAGTCAATCAATCATACCCACGGCTGGGTCTACCACCTGAGAAAATGAAAATCATACATCACAGGCTGGCAAACCTGCACTCCAGCAATATTTACCATAGGCAACACTTGGAAGCAACGAAAATGTCCATCAACAGAGGAATGCACCAAGAAGAAGTGGTCCATGTACACAATGGAATATTAGCTATGGAAAACATTGAAGCACTGCTCTTTGAGGCACCATAGATGAGCCTGGAGATAATCACAAAACATGAAGTAGGTCGGAAAGCAAAAGACCTATATCCTATATTATCACTTATGGCATTATCTAATAACTGACACAGATGAACATATTTCCAAAGAGAAAGACACTCACAGGCTTAGAAAACAAACTATGCTCATCAAAAAGGAAAGGAGGGGGGAAATTGAGAAATGAAGATTAGTGTTACTATACATATACAAATACATAGTATATACATGTATCAAAATGACCGAACATATAGCAAGGGAGGTCGACAGAACACTGTAATATTTTACATGGGAAGAGGATCTGTACATTAATAGACATACATAATGTATAAATGTACCAGATTGTGTACACCTAGGACAAACAATATTCTAAACTTTACCCAGATTAAAAAAATTTTAAAACCAAGAAGAAGTAATGAGACATAAACTTATGGGGATTTCTCCTGGCAAATTCCATTCTAATTTACAACCTAGGCCAATGACTTCCAGAAAGGCTCTGCTGCCCTAGTACCCAGATTGGGGAATGGAGAAATGCTACCTCCTTGTGGCCGTTTCCCACAACAGCAGCTTTGAACCCACTGCAAAAGGTGACTAAATTTTCACCAACTTGCATTTCTGTAAATGGCACCTGCCTTCCAGAAAATTTCTGGGGTCAAAAATCGACCAAAAACTTCAGAAGAGGGCAACGTTCCTAAGAAGACAATTTCAAGAGCTATATTGTACTCACGGTTTTTTCTTTTAAGAGAAAAGAAAAAGGAATAGGAATATGGTGAATTTTAAAAATTTTAATGACATGCATACCCATATTACAAAAACCTATCAGCTCACAGCAATCAGAATGGCCATTAGGAATAATGCTGCAAAAAATAAACGGTGAAGGGAGTGTGGAGAAATGCGTACCCTCGGTTTTAAGGGGGGGCATGTAAAGAGCCACTAATGAAAACACAATGTAGGTGCTTTGAAAAGGGAAACATTGAGCTACCAGTCAATCAATCACAACCACTGCTTGGCCTATCACCTGAGAAAATGAGAATCAAAAAGTCACAGGCTGGCAAACCTGTACGCCAGCAACATTTACCATAGCCAGCACTTGGAAGCAATGAAAATGTCCATCAACCGAGGAATGCACCAAGAAGAAGTGGTCCACGTACACAATGGAATATTACTCTAATAATAAATATAAATTAAATTTAAAAACAAACAAAAGCAAGGAGACATCAACATTTGTGGGTTTATCCGGGCACATTGCACTCTAATTTATAACCGAAGAACACCACTGGCCGGTAGGTCTGTTTCCCTAGTACCAGCATGGGAAACGTAGAAAGGCTGCCGCTCTCTGGCCGTTACCTGCAAAAGCAGGTTTAAAGCCTGAGCTAATGGTCACTTCATAAGAACAAGTACTGCAGGGCTGTAAATGAAACCTGCCCTCAAAATGTCTTGAGGGAGATAATGGCCAAAATATTTCAAATGGTGACACATACTTTAAGAAAACACTTTGAAGAAATAAGCTCTAATCACAGCTGGAAAAATTAAAAGGACATGTCTTAAAGCTCAATTTCAACGCATTATGAGACACGTGCAAATTCAACCACAAAGAGGTATCAGCTCACACCACTCAGAATAATCATCAGCAAAAACTACAAAGAATAAATCCTGAAGGTGCTGGGAAGAAATACATGCCCTCCACTTTAAGTGGGACGTAACCTGGAAAGAGCCACTAAGGAGAACAGAACAGAGGTGCCTTTAAAAGGTAAACACTGAGCTACCATATGATCCAGCAGACCTATTCCTGGACCTATAAACTAAGAAGACAGAATTGGAAGGACACAGCCACGCAAATCTGCATTGCATACTATTACAATAGCCAAGATATGGAAGTAACCAAAACGCCCATCGACAGATGGGTGGACAAAGAAGAACTGCTACCTGTACAGATGGAATATGATCTAGTGAAAAAATGAAACAATGCCATTTGCAGCACCATAGATGAGTCTAGAAGTAATCACGCAACTTGGAGTAAGTGAGAAAGCGAAAGACACATATCCTATCATATCACATATAGAGGTTACCTAAAGAATGATACAAACAAAGATATTTCCACAGACAAACACTATCATAGATACATTAAAAAAACTTATGGTTGACCAAATGGAAAGGTGTGAGGATTGGATACATTACCATATTGAGGTTAACAGAGAGATACAAACACATGTGAAATATATAATCACCAAAGACCTATGCAATACCAAGAGAAGACTACTCAACATTGTGTCATAACCTACATGGGAAAAGGATCCGAAGAAGAATAGATATATGTATATGTGTGAAAGAACCACATCTTGCACACCTAGAACAAACAAAACATTGTAATCAAGTTTGCTGTGATAAATAATAAAAATTAAGTTAAAAATACCAACAAGAAGTAATGAGACATAAACTTAAAGAGCTTTTTCCTCGCACATTCCATTCTAATTTACAACCTAGAACACCACTTCCAGTAAGGCTCTGTTGCCCTAGTAACCAGATTTGGTAAAGGAGAAAGGCTGCCGCCTTGTGTCCAATTCCCGCCAGAGCAGCTTTTAAACCACAGCTAATGGTCACTTACCATTCACAAGGACTCAGGGCTGTAAAGGACACCTGCCCTCAAAATTGTGCTGAGGTAGGGAATGGATAAAAATTTCAAAACAGGCAAAATTTGCAAGAAGATAGTATGAAGAGGTATGTTTTACTCACTCTCTTTTTAAAGAAAGGAAAATGTATAAAAGCTCAGCTTCAGGAAGTATTAGACTCATGCAATCTAATCTACAAAAAGTTTTCAACTCACACCAGTCGACTGACCATTGGAAAAAAGACTACAAACAATAAATGCCTAAGAGGTTTTAGAGAACTGTGTACCCTCTAGCTGCTGGTGAGATGTAAAAGGGTTAAACGCTAATAATGAGAACAGAAAGGAGCTGCGTTTAAAAGGAAAAATTGAGGTACCATTTAATCCAGCAGGTGCACCAATGGGCCTCTCACCTGAGAAGACCAGAATGAAGAAGACCCGGGCTGCAAAAGCTGCACTGCAGCCTGATTCACAATAGACAAGGCAGTGAAACAACCAAAATGTCCATCAACAGATGAAAGGATAAAGAAGAAGTGGTCCATGTACACAATGAATAATAGCCATGGAAAACAATGAAACACTGCTCTTTGAGGCACCATAGATGATCTTGGAGATAATCACAGAACATGAGGTAAGTCGGAAAGCAAATGTCCTATATCCTACGATATCACTTATAGGCGTTATCTAATAACTGACACATGAACATATTTCCACAGAGAAAGTCAATCACAGACTTATTAAAAAAACTATGCTTATCTAAAAGGAAAGGTGGGGGGAATGGATAAATGAAGATTAGCGTTACCTTATGTATACAAATACATATTATAAACATATATCAAAAAGACTGACCAAATAGCAAGGAAGGTTTACGGAACACTCTGTAATACTTTACACGGGAAGAGGATCTCTACATAAATAGGTATATAGAATATGTAGATGAACCAGAGTGTGTACACCTTGGACAAGCAACATTCTAAGCATTACGCCAATTGAAAAAATTAAAACAACAAACTAGGAGTAATGAGACATAAACTTATGGGGGGTTTTCCTGGCACATTCCATTCAAATTTACAACCTATACAAACGACTTCCAGAATGGTTCTGCTGCCCTAGTACCCAGATTTGGGAATGGAGAAATGCTGCATCCTTGTGGCCGTTTCCCACAACAGCAGCTTTAAACCCACTGCAAAAGGTCACTAAATATTCACCAATGGCAGTTCTGTAAATGACACCTGCCCTCCAAAAAATCCTGAGGCCGAAAATCGACCAAAAAATTCTAGAGTGCAACCTTCCAAAAAGAAAATTTGAAGAGGTATATTATACTCACACATTTTTGCTTTTTTCTTTTAACAGAAAAGAAAAAGGTGTGGAGAAATGATGAATTGTAGGAATTTTTACAGACATGTAAACCCAAATTACAAAAACCTATCAGCTCACACCAGTCAGAATGGCCATCAACAAAAATGCTGCAAACAATAAATGCTGACGTGATTGTGGAGAAATGCGTACCCTCGATTCTAAGGGGGACGTGGTAAGAGCCACTAATGAAAGCACAATTGAGGTGCCTTGAAAAGGTAAACGTTGAGCTACCATACCAGTCAATCAATCATACCCACTGCTGGGTCTACCACCTGAGAAAATGAAAATCATACATCACAGGCTGGCAAACCTGCACTCCAGCAATATTTACCATAGGCAACACTTGGAAGCAACGAAAATGTCCATCAACAGAGGAATGCACCAAGAAGAAGTGGTCCATGTACACAATGGAATATTAGCTATGGAAAACATTGAAGCACTGCTCTTTGAGGCACCATAGATGAGCCTGGAGATAATCACAAAACATGAAGTAGGTCGGAAAGCAAAAGACCTATATCCTATATTATCACTTATGGCATTATCTAATAACTGACACAGATGAACATATTTCCAAAGAGAAAGACACTCACAGGCTTAGAAAACAAACTATGCTCATCGAAAAGGAAAGGAGGGGGGAAATTGAGAAATGAAGATTAGTGTTACTATACATATACAAATACATAGTATATACATGTATCAAAAAGACCGAACATATAGCAAGGGAGGTCGACAGAACACTGTAATATTTTACATGGGAAGAGGATCTGTACATTAATAGACATACATAATGTATAAATGAACCAGATTGTGTACACCTAGGACAAACAATATTCTAAACTTTACCCAGGTTAAAAAAATTTTAAAACCAAGAAGAAGTAATGAGACAGAAACTTATGGGGATTTCTCCTGGCAAATTCCATTCTAATTTACAACCTAGGACAATGACTTCCAGAAAGGCTCTGCTGCCCTAGTACCCAGATTGGGGAATGGAGAAATGCTACCTCCTTGTGGCCGTTTCCCACAACAGCAGCTTTGAACCCACTGCAAAAGGTGACTAAATTTTCACCAACTTGCATTTCTGTAAATGGCACCTGCCTTCCAGAAAATTTCTGGGGTCAAAAATCGACCAAAAACTTCAGAAGAGGGCAACCTTCGAAGAAGACAATTTCAAGAGCTATATTGTACTCACGGTTTTTTTCTTTTAAGAGAAAAGAAAAAGGCATAGGAAGATGATGAATTTTAAAAATTTTAATGACATGCATACCCATATGACAAAAACCTATCAGCTCTCAGCAGTCAGAATGGCCATTAGGAATAATGCTGCAAAAAATAAACGGTGAAGGGAGTGAGGAGAAATGCGTACCCTCGGTTGTAAGGGGGGGCATGTAAAGAGCCACTAATGAAAACACAATGTAGGTGCTTTGAAAAGGGAAACATTGAGCTACCAGTCAATCAATCACAACCACTGCTTGGCCTATCACCTGAGAAAATGAGAATCAAAAAGTCACAGGCTGGCAAACCTGTACGCCAGCAACATTTACCATAGCCAGCACTTGGAAGCAATGAAAATGTCCATCAACCGAGGAATGCACCAAGAAGAAGTGGTCCACGTACACAATGGAATATTACTGTAATAATAAATATAAATTAAATTTAAAAACAAACAAAAGCAAGGAGACATCAACATTTGTGGGTTTATCCGGGCACATTGCACTCTAATTTATAACCGAAGGACACCACTGGCCGGTAGGTCTGTTTCCCTAGTACCAGCATGGGAAACGTAGAAAGGCTGCCGCTCTCTGGCCGTTACCTGCAAAAGCAGGTTTAAAGCCTGAGCTAATGGTCACTTCATAAGAACAAATACTGCAGGGCTGTAAATGAAACCTGCCCTCAAAATGTCTTGAGGGAGATAATGGCCAAAATATTTCAAATGGTGACACATACTTTAAGAAAACACTTTGAAGAAATAAGCTCTAATCACAGCTGGAAAAATTAAAAGGACATGTCTTAAAGCTCAATTTCAACGCATTATGAGACACGTGCAAATTCAACCACAAAGAGGTATCAGCTCACACCACTCAGAATAATCATCAGCAAAAACTACAAAGAATAAATCCTGAAGGTGCTGGGAAGAAATACATGCCCTCCACTTTAAGTGGGACGTAACCTGGAAAGAGCCACTAAGGAGAACAGAACAGAGGTGCCTTTAAAAGGTAAACACTGAGCTACCATATGATCCAGCAGACCTATTCCTGGACCTATAAACTAAGAAGACAGAATTGGAAGGACACAGCCACGCAAATCTGCATTGCATACTATTACAATAGCCAAGATATGGAAGTAACCAAAACGCCCATCGACAGATGGGTGGACAAAGAAGAACTGCTACCTGTACAGATGGAATATGATCTAGTGAAAAAATGAAACAATGCCATTTGCAGCACCATAGATGAGTCTAGAAGTAATCACGCAACTTGGAGTAAGTGAGAAAGCGAAAGACACATATCCTATCATATCACATATAGAGGTTACCTAAAGAATGATACAAACAAAGATATTTCCACAGACAAACACTATCATAGATACATTAAAAAAACTTATGGTTGACCAAATGGAAAGGTGTGAGGATTGGATACATTACCATATTGAGGTTAACAGAGAGATACAAACACATGTGAAATATATAATCACCAAAGACCTATGCAATACCAAGAGAAGACTACTCAACATTGTGTCATAACCTACATGGGAAAAGGATCCGAAGAAGAATAGATATATGTATATGTGTGAAAGAACCACATCTTGCACACCTAGAACAAACAAAACATTGTAATCAAGTTTGCTGTGATAAATAATAAAAATTAAGTTAAAAATACCAACAAGAAGTAATGAGACATAAACTTAAAGAGCTTTTTCCTCGCACATTCCATTCTAATTTACAACCTAGAACACCACTTCCAGTAAGGCTCTGTTGCCCTAGTAACCAGATTTGGTAAAGGAGAAAGGCTGCCGCCTTGTGGCCAATTCCCGCCAGAGCAGCTTTTAAACCACAGCTAATGGTCACTTACCATTCACAAGGACTCAGGGCTGTAAAGGACACCTGCCCTCAAAATTGTGCTGAGGTAGGGAATGGATAAAAATTTCAAAACAGGCAAAATTTGCAAGAAGATAGTATGAAGAGGTATGTTTTACTCACTCTCTTTTTAAAGAAAGGAAAATGTATAAAAGCTCAGCTTCAGGAAGTATTAGACTCATGCAATCTAATCTACAAAAAGTTTTCAACTCACACCAGTCGACTGACCATTGGAAAAAAGACTACAAACAATAAATGCCTAAGAGGTTTTAGAGAACTGTGTACCCTCTAGCTGCTGGTGAGATGTAAAAGGGTTAAACGCTAATAATGAGAACAGAAAGGAGCTGCGTTTAAAAGGAAAAATTGAGGTACCATTTAATCCAGCAGGTGCACCAATGGGCCTCTCACCTGAGAAGACCAGAAAGAAGAAGACCCGGGCTGCAAAAGCTGCACTGCAGCCTGATTCACAATAGACAAGGCAGTGAAACAACCAAAATGTCCATCAACAGATGAAAGGATAAAGAAGAAGTGGTCCATGTACACAATGAATAATAGCCATGGAAAACAATGAAACACTGCTCTTTGAGGCACCATAGATGATCTTGGAGATAATCACAGAACATGAGGTAAGTCGGAAAGCAAATGTCCTATATCCTACGATATCACTTATAGGCGTTATCTAATAACTGACACATGAACATATTTCCACAGAGAAAGTCAATCACAGACTTATTAAAAAAACTATGCTTATCTAAAAGGAAAGGTGGGGGGAATGGATAAATGAAGATTAGCGTTACCTTATGTATACAAATACATATTATAAACATATATCAAAAAGACTGACCAAATAGCAAGGAAGGTTTACGGAACACTCTGTAATACTTTACACGGGAAGAGGATCTCTACATAAATAGGTATATAGAATATGTAGATGAACCAGAGTGTGTACACCTTGGACAAGCAACATTCTAAGCATTACGCCAATTGAAAAAATTAAAACAACAAACTAGGAGTAATGAGACATAAACTTATGGGGGGTTTTCCTGGCACATTCCATTCAAATTTACAACCTATACAAACGACTTCCAGAATGGTTCTGCTGCCCTAGTACCCAGATTTGGGAATGGAGAAATGCTGCATCCTTGTGGCCGTTTCCCACAACAGCAGCTTTAAACCCACTGCAAAAGGTCACTAAATATTCACCAATGGCAGTTCTGTAAATGACACCTGCCCTCCAAAAAATCCTGAGGCCGAAAATCGACCAAAAAATTCTAGAGTGCAACCTTCCAAAAAGAAAATTTGAAGAGGTATATTATACTCACACATTTTTGCTTTTTTCTTTTAACAGAAAAGAAAAAGGTGTGGAGAAATGATGAATTGTAGGAATTTTTACAGACATGTAAACCCAAATTACAAAAACCTATCAGCTCACACCAGTCAGAATGGCCATCAACAAAAATGCTGCAAACAATAAATGCTGACGTGATTGTGGAGAAATGCGTACCCTCGATTCTAAGGGGGACGTGGTAAGAGCCACTAATGAAAGCACAATTGAGGTGCCTTGAAAAGGTAAACGTTGAGCTACCATACCAGTCAATCAATCATACCCACTGCTGGGTCTACCACCTGAGAAAATGAAAATCATACATCACAGGCTGGCAAACCTGCACTCCAGCAATATTTACCATAGGCAACACTTGGAAGCAACGAAAATGTCCATCAACAGAGGAATGCACCAAGAAGAAGTGGTCCATGTACACAATGGAATATTAGCTATGGAAAACATTGAAGCACTGCTCTTTGAGGCACCATAGATGAGCCTGGAGATAATCACAAAACATGAAGTAGGTCGGAAAGCAAAAGACCTATATCCTATATTATCACTTATGGCATTATCTAATAACTGACACAGATGAACATATTTCCAAAGAGAAAGACACTCACAGGCTTAGAAAACAAACTATGCTCATCGAAAAGGAAAGGAGGGGGGAAATTGAGAAATGAAGATTAGTGTTACTATACATATACAAATACATAGTATATACATGTATCAAAAAGACCGAACATATAGCAAGGGAGGTCGACAGAACACTGTAATATTTTACATGGGAAGAGGATCTGTACATTAATAGACATACATAATGTATAAATGAACCAGATTGTGTACACCTAGGACAAACAATATTCTAAACTTTACCCAGGTTAAAAAAATTTTAAAACCAAGAAGAAGTAATGAGACAGAAACTTATGGGGATTTCTCCTGGCAAATTCCATTCTAATTTACAACCTAGGACAATGACTTCCAGAAAGGCTCTGCTGCCCTAGTACCCAGATTGGGGAATGGAGAAATGCTACCTCCTTGTGGCCGTTTCCCACAACAGCAGCTTTGAACCCACTGCAAAAGGTGACTAAATTTTCACCAACTTGCATTTCTGTAAATGGCACCTGCCTTCCAGAAAATTTCTGGGGTCAAAAATCGACCAAAAACTTCAGAAGAGGGCAACCTTCGAAGAAGACAATTTCAAGAGCTATATTGTACTCACGGTTTTTTTCTTTTAAGAGAAAAGAAAAAGGCATAGGAAGATGATGAATTTTAAAAATTTTAATGACATGCATACCCATATGACAAAAACCTATCAGCTCTCAGCAGTCAGAATGGCCATTAGGAATAATGCTGCAAAAAATAAACGGTGAAGGGAGTGAGGAGAAATGCGTACCCTCGGTTGTAAGGGGGGGCATGTAAAGAGCCACTAATGAAAACACAATGTAGGTGCTTTGAAAAGGGAAACATTGAGCTACCAGTCAATCAATCACAACCACTGCTTGGCCTATCACCTGAGAAAATGAGAATCAAAAAGTCACAGGCTGGCAAACCTGTACGCCAGCAACATTTACCATAGCCAGCACTTGGAAGCAATGAAAATGTCCATCAACCGAGGAATGCACCAAGAAGAAGTGGTCCACGTACACAATGGAATATTACTGTAATAATAAATATAAATTAAATTTAAAAACAAACAAAAGCAAGGAGACATCAACATTTGTGGGTTTATCCGGGCACATTGCACTCTAATTTATAACCGAAGGACACCACTGGCCGGTAGGTCTGTTTCCCTAGTACCAGCATGGGAAACGTAGAAAGGCTGCCGCTCTCTGGCCGTTACCTGCAAAAGCAGGTTTAAAGCCTGAGCTAATGGTCACTTCATAAGAACAAGTACTGCAGGGCTGTAAATGAAACCTGCCCTCAAAATGTCTTGAGGGAGATAATGGCCAAAATATTTCAAATGGTGACACATACTTTAAGAAAACACTTTGAAGAAATAAGCTCTAATCACAGCTGGAAAAATTAAAAGGACATGTCTTAAAGCTCAATTTCAACGCATTATGAGACACGTGCAAATTCAACCACAAAGAGGTATCAGCTCACACCACTCAGAATAATCATCAGCAAAAACTACAAAGAATAAATCCTGAAGGTGCTGGGAAGAAATACATGCCCTCCACTTTAAGTGGGACGTAACCTGGAAAGAGCCACTAAGGAGAACAGAACAGAGGTGCCTTTAAAAGGTAAACACTGAGCTACCATATGATCCAGCAGACCTATTCCTGGACCTATAAACTAAGAAGACAGAATTGGAAGGACACAGCCACGCAAATCTGCATTGCATACTATTACAATAGCCAAGATATGGAAGTAACCAAAACGCCCATCGACAGATGGGTGGACAAAGAAGAACTGCTACCTGTACAGATGGAATATGATCTAGTGAAAAAATGAAACAATGCCATTTGCAGCACCATAGATGAGTCTAGAAGTAATCACGCAACTTGGAGTAAGTGAGAAAGCGAAAGACACATATCCTATCATATCACATATAGAGGTTACCTAAAGAATGATACAAACAAAGATATTTCCACAGACAAACACTATCATAGATACATTAAAAAAACTTATGGTTGACCAAATGGAAAGGTGTGAGGATTGGATACATTACCATATTGAGGTTAACAGAGAGATACAAACACATGTGAAATATATAATCACCAAAGACCTATGCAATACCAAGAGAAGACTACTCAACATTGTGTCATAACCTCAATGGGAAAAGGATCCGAAGAAGAATAGATATATGTATATGTGTGAAAGAACCACATCTTGCACACCTAGAACAAACAAAACATTGTAATCAAGTTTGCTGTGATAAATAATAAAAATTAAGTTAAAAATACCAACAAGAAGTAATGAGACATAAACTTAAAGAGCTTTTTCCTCGCACATTCCATTCTAATTTACAACCTAGAACACCACTTCCAGTAAGGCTCTGTTGCCCTAGTAACCAGATTTGGTAAAGGAGAAAGGCTGCCGCCTTGTGGCCAATTCCCGCCAGAGCAGCTTTTAAACCACAGCTAATGGTCACTTACCATTCACAAGGACTCAGGGCTGTAAAGGACACCTGCCCTCAAAATTGTGCTGAGGTAGGGAATGGATAAAAATTTCAAAACAGGCAAAATTTGCAAGAAGATAGTATGAAGAGGTATGTTTTACTCACTCTCTTTTTAAAGAAAGGAAAATGTATAAAAGCTCAGCTTCAGGAAGTATTAGACTCATGCAATCTAATCTACAAAAAGTTTTCAACTCACACCAGTCGACTGACCATTGGAAAAAAGACTACAAACAATAAATGCCTAAGAGGTTTTAGAGAACTGTGTACCCTCTAGCTGCTGGTGAGATGTAAAAGGGTTAAACGCTAATAATGAGAACAGAAAGGAGCTGCGTTTAAAAGGAAAAATTGAGGTACCATTTAATCCAGCAGGTGCACCAATGGGCCTCTCACCTGAGAAGACCAGAATGAAGAAGACCCGGGCTGCAAAAGCTGCACTGCAGCCTGATTCACAATAGACAAGGCAGTGAAACAACCAAAATGTCCATCAACAGATGAAAGGATAAAGAAGAAGTGGTCCATGTACACAATGAATAATAGCCATGGAAAACAATGAAACACTGCTCTTTGAGGCACCATAGATGATCTTGGAGATAATCACAGAACATGAGGTAAGTCGGAAAGCAAATGTCCTATATCCTACGATATCACTTATAGGCGTTATCTAATAACTGACACATGAACATATTTCCACAGAGAAAGTCAATCACAGACTTATTAAAAAAACTATGCTTATCTAAAAGGAAAGGTGGGGGGAATGGATAAATGAAGATTAGCGTTACCTTATGTATACAAATACATATTATAAACATATATCAAAAAGACTGACCAAATAGCAAGGAAGGTTTACGGAACACTCTGTAATACTTTACACGGGAAGAGGATCTCTACATAAATAGGTATATAGAATATGTAGATGAACCAGAGTGTGTACACCTTGGACAAGCAACATTCTAAGCATTACGCCAATTGAAAAAATTAAAACAACAAACTAGGAGTAATGAGACATAAACTTATGGGGGGTTTTCCTGGCACATTCCATTCAAATTTACAACCTATACAAACGACTTCCAGAATGGTTCTGCTGCCCTAGTACCCAGATTTGGGAATGGAGAAATGCTGCATCCTTGTGGCCGTTTCCCACAACAGCAGCTTTAAACCCACTGCAAAAGGTCACTAAATATTCACCAATGGCAGTTCTGTAAATGACACCTGCCCTCCAAAAAATCCTGAGGCCGAAAATCGACCAAAAAATTCTAGAGTGCAACCTTCCAAAAAGAAAATTTGAAGAGGTATATTATACTCACACATTTTTGCTTTTTTCTTTTAACAGAAAAGAAAAAGGTGTGGAGAAATGATGAATTGTAGGAATTTTTACAGACATGTAAACCCAAATTACAAAAACCTATCAGCTCACACCAGTCAGAATGGCCATCAACAAAAATGCTGCAAACAATAAATGCTGACGTGATTGTGGAGAAATGCGTACCCTCGATTCTAAGGGGGACGTGGTAAGAGCCACTAATGAAAGCACAATTGAGGTGCCTTGAAAAGGTAAACGTTGAGCTACCATACCAGTCAATCAATCATACCCACTGCTGGGTCTACCACCTGAGAAAATGAAAATCATACATCACAGGCTGGCAAACCTGCACTCCAGCAATATTTACCATAGGCAACACTTGGAAGCAACGAAAATGTCCATCAACAGAGGAATGCACCAAGAAGAAGTGGTCCATGTACACAATGGAATATTAGCTATGGAAAACATTGAAGCACTGCTCTTTGAGGCACCATAGATGAGCCTGGAGATAATCACAAAACATGAAGTAGGTCGGAAAGCAAAAGACCTATATCCTATATTATCACTTATGGCATTATCTAATAACTGACACAGATGAACATATTTCCAAAGAGAAAGACACTCACAGGCTTAGAAAACAAACTATGCTCATCGAAAAGGAAAGGAGGGGGGAAATTGAGAAATGAAGATTAGTGTTACTATACATATACAAATACATAGTATATACATGTATCAAAAAGACCGAACATATAGCAAGGGAGGTCGACAGAACACTGTAATATTTTACATGGGAAGAGGATCTGTACAGTAATAGACATACATAATGTATAAATGAACCAGATTGTGTACACCTAGGACAAACAATATTCTAAACTTTACCCAGGTTAAAAAAATTTTAAAACCAAGAAGAAGTAATGAGACAGAAACTTATGGGGATTTCTCCTGGCAAATTCCATTCTAATTTACAACCTAGGACAATGACTTCCAGAAAGGCTCTGCTGCCCTAGTACCCAGATTGGGGAATGGAGAAATGCTACCTCCTTGTGGCCGTTTCCCACAACAGCAGCTTTGAACCCACTGCAAAAGGTGACTAAATTTTCACCAACTTGCATTTCTGTAAATGGCACCTGCCTTCCAGAAAATTTCTGGGGTCAAAAATCGACCAAAAACTTCAGAAGAGGGCAACCTTCGAAGAAGACAATTTCAAGAGCTATATTGTACTCACGGTTTTTTTCTTTTAAGAGAAAAGAAAAAGGCATAGGAAGATGATGAATTTTAAAAATTTTAATGACATGCATACCCATATGACAAAAACCTATCAGCTCTCAGCAGTCAGAATGGCCATTAGGAATAATGCTGCAAAAAATAAACGGTGAAGGGAGTGAGGAGAAATGCGTACCCTCGGTTGTAAGGGGGGGCATGTAAAGAGCCACTAATGAAAACACAATGTAGGTGCTTTGAAAAGGGAAACATTGAGCTACCAGTCAATCAATCACAACCACTGCTTGGCCTATCACCTGAGAAAATGAGAATCAAAAAGTCACAGGCTGGCAAACCTGTACGCCAGCAACATTTACCATAGCCAGCACTTGGAAGCAATGAAAATGTCCATCAACCGAGGAATGCACCAAGAAGAAGTGGTCCACGTACACAATGGAATATTACTCTAATAATAAATATAAATTAAATTTAAAAACAAACAAAAGCAAGGAGACATCAACATTTGTGGGTTTATCCGGGCACATTGCACTCTAATTTATAACCGAAGGACACCACTGGCCGGTAGGTCTGTTTCCCTAGTACCAGCATGGGAAACGTAGAAAGGCTGCCGCTCTCTGGCCGTTACCTGCAAAAGCAGGTTTAAAGCCTGAGCTAATGGTCACTTCATAAGAACAAGTACTGCAGGGCTGTAAATGAAACCTGCCCTCAAAATGTCTTGAGGGAGATAATGGCCAAAATATTTCAAATGGTGACACATACTTTAAGAAAACACTTTGAAGAAATAAGCTCTAATCACAGCTGGAAAAATTAAAAGGACATGTCTTAAAGCTCAATTTCAACGCATTATGAGACACGTGCAAATTCAACCACAAAGAGGTATCAGCTCACACCACTCAGAATAATCATCAGCAAAAACTACAAAGAATAAATCCTGAAGGTGCTGGGAAGAAATACATGCCCTCCACTTTAAGTGGGACGTAACCTGGAAAGAGCCACTAAGGAGAACAGAACAGAGGTGCCTTTAAAAGGTAAACACTGAGCTACCATATGATCCAGCAGACCTATTCCTGGACCTATAAACTAAGAAGACAGAATTGGAAGGACACAGCCACGCAAATCTGCATTGCATACTATTACAATAGCCAAGATATGGAAGTAACCAAAACGCCCATCGACAGATGGGTGGACAAAGAAGAACTGCTACCTGTACAGATGGAATATGAGCTAGTGAAAAAATGAAACAATGCCATTTGCAGAACCATAGATGAGTCTAGAAGTAATCACGCAACTTGGAGTAAGTGAGAAAGCGAAAGACACATATCCTATCATATCACATATAGAGGTTACCTAAAGAATGATACAGACAAAGATATTTCCACAGACAAACACTATCATAGATACATTAAAAAAACTTATGGTTGAACAAATGGAAAGGTGTGAGGATTGGATACATTACCATATTGAGGTTAACAGAGAGATACAAACACATGTGAAATATATAATCACCAAAGACCTATGCAATACCAAGAGAAGACTACTCAACATTGTGTCATAACCTCCATGGGAAAAGGATCCGAAGAAGAATAGATATATGTATATGTGTGAAAGAACCACATCTTGCACACCTAGAACAAACAAAACATTGTAATCAAGTTTGCTGTGATAAATAATAAAAATTAAGTTAAAAATACCAACAAGAAGTAATGAGACATAAACTTAAAGAGCTTTTTCCTCGCACATTCCATTCTAATTTACAACCTAGAACACCACTTCCAGTAAGGCTCTGTTGCCCTAGTAACCAGATTTGGTAAAGGAGAAATGCTGCCGCCTTGTGGCCAATTCCCGCCAGAGCAGCTTTTAACCCACAGCTAATGGTCACTTACCATTCACAAGGACTCAGGGCTGTAAAGGACACCTGCCCTCAAAATTGTGCTGAGGTAGGGAATGGATAAAAATTTCAAAACAGGCAAAATTTGCAAGAAGATAGTATGAAGAGGTATGTTTTACTCACTCTCTTTTTAAAGAAAGGAAAATGTATAAAAGCTCAGCCTCAGGAAGTATTAGACTCATGCAATCTAATCTACAAAAAGTTTTCAACTCACACCAGTCGACTGACCATTGGAAAAAAGACTACAAACAATAAATGCCTAAGAGGTTTTAGAGAACTGTGTACCCTCTAGCTGCTGGTGAGATGTAAAAGGGTTAAACGCTAATAATGAGAACAGAAAGGAGCTGCGTTTAAAAGGAAAAATTGAGGTACCATTTAATCCAGCAGGTGCACCAATGGGCCTCTCACCTGAGAAGACCAGAATGAAGAAGACCCGGGCTGCAAAACCTGCACTGCAGCCTGATTCACAATAGACAAGGCAGTGAAACAACCAAAATGTCCATCAACAGATGAAAGGATAAAGAAGAAGTGGTCCATGTACACAATGAATAATAGCCATGGAAAACAATCAAACACTGCTCTTTGAGGCACCATAGATGATCTTGGAGATAATCACAGAACATGAGGTAAGTCGGAAAGCAAAAGTCCTATATCCTATGATATCACTTATAGGCATTATCTAATAACTGACACATAAACATATTTCCACAGAGAAAGTCAATCACAGACTTATTAAAAAAACTATGCTTATCTAAAAGGAAAGGTGGGGGGAATGGATAAATGAAGATTAGCGTTACCTTATGTATACAAATACATATTATATACATATATCAAAAAGACTGACCAAATAGCAAGGAAGGTTTACGGAACACTCTGTAATACTTTACACGGGAAGAGGATCTCTACATAAATAGGTATATAGAATATGTAGATGAACCAGAGTGTGTACACCTTGGACAAGCAACATTCTAACCATTACGCCAATTGAAAAAATTAAAACAACAAACTAGGAGTAATGAGACATAAACTTATGGGGGGTTTTCCTGGCACATTCCATTCAAATTTACAACCTATACAAACGACTTCCAGAATGGTTCTGCTGCCCTAGTACCCAGATTTGGGAATGGAGAAATGCTGCATCCTTGTGGCCGTTTCCCACAACAGCAGCTTTAAACCCACTGCAAAAGGTCACTAAATATTCACCAATGGCAGTTCTGTAAATGACACCTGCCCTCCAAAAAATCCTGAGGCCGAAAATCGACCAAAAAATTCTAGAGTGCAACCTTCCAAAAAGAAAATTTGAAGAGGTATATTATACTCACACATTTTTGCTTTTTTCTTTTAACAGAAAAGAAAAAGGTGTGGAGAAATGATGACTTGTAGGAATTTTTACAGACATGTAAACCCAAATTACAAAAACCTATCAGCTCACACCAGTCAGAATGGCCATCAACAAAAATGCTGCAAACAATAAATGCTGACGTGATTGTGGAGAAATGCGTACCCTCGATTCTAAGGGGGATGTGGTAAGAGCCACTAATGAAAGCACAATTGAGGTGCCTTGAAAAGGTAAACGTTGAGCTACCATACCAGTCAATCAATCATACCCACTGCTGGGTCTACCACCTGAGAAAATGAAAATCATACATCACAGGCTGGCAAACCTGCACTCCAGCAATATTTACCATAGGCAACACTTGGAAGCAACGAAAATGTCCATCAACAGAGGAATGCACCAAGAAGAAGTGGTCCATGTACACAATGGAATATTAGCTATGGAAAACATTGAAGCACTGCTCTTTGAGGCACCATAGATGAGCCTGGAGATAATCACAAAACATGAAGTAGGTCGGAAAGCAAAAGACCTATATCCTATATTATCACTTATGGCATTATCTAATAACTGACACAGATGAACATATTTCCAAAGAGAAAGACACTCACAGGCTTAGAAAACAAACTATGCTCATCGAAAAGGAAAGGAGGGGGGAAATTGAGAAATGAAGATTAGTGTTACTATACATATACAAATACATAGTATATACATGTATCAAAAAGACCGAACATATAGCAAGGGAGGTCGACAGAACACTGTAATATTTTACATGGGAAGAGGATCTGTACATTAATAGACATACATAATGTATAAATGAACCAGATTGTGTACACCTAGGACAAACAATATTCTAAACTTTACCCAGGTTAAAAAAATTTTAAAACCAAGAAGAAGTAATGAGACAGAAACTTATGGGGATTTCTCCTGGCAAATTCCATTCTAATTTACAACCTAGGACAATGACTTCCAGAAAGGCTCTGCTGCCCTAGTACCCAGATTGGGGAATGGAGAAATGCTACCTCCTTGTGGCCGTTTCCCACAACAGCAGCTTTGAACCCACTGCAAAAGGTGACTAAATTTTCACCAACTTGCATTTCTGTAAATGGCACCTGCCTTCCAGAAAATTTCTGGGGTCAAAAATCGACCAAAAACTTCAGAAGAGGGCAACCTTCGAAGAAGACAATTTCAAGAGCTATATTGTACTCACGGTTTTTTTCTTTTAAGAGAAAAGAAAAAGGCATAGGAAGATGATGAATTTTAAAAATTTTAATGACATGCATACCCATATGACAAAAACCTATCAGCTCTCAGCAGTCAGAATGGCCATTAGGAATAATGCTGCAAAAAATAAACGGTGAAGGGAGTGAGGAGAAATGCGTACCCTCGGTTGTAAGGGGGGGCATGTAAAGAGCCACTAATGAAAACACAATGTAGGTGCTTTGAAAAGGGAAACATTGAGCTACCAGTCAATCAATCACAACCACTGCTTCGCCTATCACCTGAGAAAATGAGAATCAAAAAGTCACAGGCTGGCAAACCTGTACGCCAGCAACATTTACCATAGCCAGCACTTGGAAGCAATGAAAATGTCCATCAACCGAGGAATGCACCTAGAAGAAGTGGTCCAGGTACACAATGGAATATTACTCTAATAATAAATATAAATTAAATTTAAAAACAAACAAAAGCAAGGAGACATCAACATTTGTGGGTTTATCCGGGCACATTGCACTCTAATTTATAACCGAAGGACACCACTGGCCGGTAGGTCTGTTTCCCTAGTACCAGCATGGGAAACGTAGAAAGGCTGCCGCTCTCTGGCCGTTACCTGCAAAAGCAGGTTTAAAGCCTGAGCTAATGGTCACTTCATAAGAACAAGTACTGCAGGGCTGTAAATGAAACCTGCCCTCAAAATGTCTTGAGGGAGATAATGGCCAAAATATTTCAAATGGTGACACATACTTTAAGAAAACACTTTGAAGAAATAAGCTCTAATCACAGCTGGAAAAATTAAAAGGACATGTCTTAAAGCTCAATTTCAACGCATTATGAGACACGTGCAAATTCAACCACAAAGAGGTATCAGCTCACACCACTCAGAATAATCATCAGCAAAAACTACAAAGAATAAATCCTGAAGGTGCTGGGAAGAAATACATGCCCTCCACTTTAAGTGGGACGTAACCTGGAAAGAGCCACTAAGGAGAACAGAACAGAGGTGCCTTTAAAAGGTAAACACTGAGCTACCATATGATCCAGCAGACCTATTCCTGGACCTATAAACTAAGAAGACAGAATTGGAAGGACACAGCCACGCAAATCTGCATTGCATACTATTTCAATAGCCAAGATATGGAAGTAACCAAAAAGCCCATCGGCAGATGGGTGGACAAAGAAGAACTGCTACCTGTACAGATGGACTATGAGCTAGTGAAAAAATGAAACAATGCCATTTGCAGCACCATAGATGAGTCTAGAAGTAATCACGCAACTTGGAGTAAGTGAGGAAGCGAAAGACACATATCCTATCATATCACATATAGAGGTTACCTAAAGAATGATACAAACAAAGATATTTCCACAGACAAACACTATCATAGATACATTAAAAAAACTTATGGTTGACCAAATGGAAAGGTGTGAGGATTGGATACATTACCATATTGAGGTTAACAGAGAGATACAAACACATGTGAAATATATAATCACCAAAGACCTATGCAATACCAAGAGAAGACTACTCAACATTGTGTCATAACCTACATGGGAAAAGGATCCGAAGAAGAATAGATATATGTATATGTGTGAAAGAACCACATCTTGCACACCTAGAACAAACAAAACATTGTAATCAAGTTTGCTGTGATAAATAATAAAAATTAAGTTAAAAATACCAACAAGAAGTAATGAGACATAAACTTAAAGAGCTTTTTCCTCGCACATTCCATTCTAATTTACAACCTAGAACACCACTTCCAGTAAGGTTCTGTTGCCCTAGTAACCAGATTTGGTAAAGGAGAAAGGCTGCCGCCTTGTGGCCAATTCCCGCCAGAGCAGCTTTTAAACCACAGCTAATGGTCACTTACCATTCACAAGGACTCAGGGCTGTAAAGGACACCTGCCCTCAAAATTGTGCTGAGGTAGGGAATGGATAAAAATTTCAAAACAGGCAAAATTTGCAAGAAGGTAGTATGAAGAGGTATGTTTTACTCACTCTCTTTTTAAAGAAAGGAAAATGTATAAAAGCTCAGCCTCAGGAAGTATTAGACTCATGCAATCTAATCTACAAAAAGTTTTCAACTCACACCAGTCGACTGACCATTGGAAAAAAGACTACAAACAATAAATGCCTAAGAGGTTTTAGAGAACTGTGTACCCTCTAGCTGCTGGTGAGATGTAAAAGGGTTAAACGCTAATAATGAGAACAGAAAGGAGCTGCGTTTAAAAGGAAAAATTGAGGTACCATTTAATCCAGCAGGTGCACCAATGGGCCTCTCACCTGAGAAGACCAGAATGAAGAAGACCCGGGCTGCAAAAGCTGCACTGCAGCCTGATTCACAATAGACAAGGCAGTGAAACAACCAAAATGTCCATCAACAGATGAAAGGATAAAGAAGAAGTGGTCCATGTACACAATGAATAATAGCCATGGAAAACAATCAAACACTGCTCTTTGAGGCACCATAGATGATCTTGGAGATAATCACAGAACATGAGGTAAGTCGGAAAGCAAAAGTCCTATATCCTACGATATCACTTATAGGCATTATCTAATAACTGACACATAAACATATTTCCACAGAGAAAGTCAATCACAGACTTATTAAAAAAACTATGCTTATCTAAAAGGAAAGGTGGGGGGAATGGATAAATGAAGATTAGCGTTACCTTATGTATACAAATACATATTATATACATATATCAAAAAGACTGACCAAATAGCAAGGAAGGTTTACGGAACACTCTGTAATACTTTACACGGGAAGAGGATCTCTACATAAATAGGTATATAGAATATGTAGATGAACCAGAGTGTGTACACCTTGGACAAGCAACATTCTAACCATTACGCCAATTGAAAAAATTAAAACAACAAACTAGGAGTAATGAGACATAAACTTATGGGGGGTTTTCCTAGCACATTCCATTCAAATTTACAACCTATACAAACGACTTCCAGAATGGTTCTGCTGCCCTATTACCCAGATTTGGGAATGGAGAAATGCTGCATCCTTGTGGCCGTTTCCCACAACAGCAGCTTTAAACCCACTGCAAAAGGTCACTAAATATTCACCAATTGCACTTCTGTAAATGACACCTGCCCTCCAAAAAATCCTGAGGCCGAAAATCGACCAAAAAATTCTAGAGTGCAACCTTCCAAAAAGAAAATTTGAAGAGGTATATTATACTCACACATTTTTGCTTTTTTCTTTTAACAGAAAAGAAAAAGGTGTGGAGAAATGATGAATTGTAGGAATTTTTACAGACATGTAAACCCAAATTACAAAAACCTATCAGCTCACACCACTCAGAATGGCCATCAACAAAAATGCTGCAAACAATAAATGCTGACGTGATTGTGGAGAAATGCGTACCCTCGATTCTAAGGGGGACGTGGTAAGAGCCACTAATGAAAGCACAATTGAGGTGCCTTGAAAAGGTAAACGTTGAGCTACCATACCAGTCAATCAATCATACCCACTGCTGGGTCTACCACCTGAGAAAATGAAAATCATACATCACAGGCTGGCAAACCTGCACTCCAGCAATATTTAGCATAGGCAACACTTGGAAGCAACGAAAATGTCCATCAACAGAGGAATGCACCAAGAAGAAGTGGTCCATGTACACAATGGAATATTAACTATGGAAAACATTGAAGCACTGCTCTTTGAGGCACCATAGATGAGCCTGGAGATAATCACAAAACATGAAGTAGGTCGGAAAGCAAAAGACCTATATCCTATATTATCACTTATGGCATTATCTAATAACTGACACAGATGAACATATTTCCAAAGAGAAAGACACTCACAGGCTTAGAAAACAAACTATGCTCATCGAAAAGGAAAGGAGGGGGGAAATTGAGAAATGAAGATTAGTGTTACTATACATATACAAATACATAGTATATACATGTATCAAAAAGACCGAACATATAGCAAGGGAGGTCGACAGAACACTGTAATATTTTACATGGGAAGAGGATCTGTACATTAATAGACATACATAATGTATAAATGAACCAGATTGTGTACACCTAGGACAAACAATATTCTAAACTTTACCCAGGTTAAAAAAATTTTAAAACCAAGAAGAAGTAATGAGACAGAAACTTATGGGGATTTCTCCTGGCAAATTCCATTCTAATTTACAACCTAGGACAATGACTTCCAGAAAGGCTCTGCTGCCCTAGTACCCAGATTGGGGAATGGAGAAATGCTACCTCCTTGTGGCCGTTTCCCACAACAGCAGCTTTGAACCCACTGCAAAAGGTGACTAAATTTTCACCAACTTGCATTTCTGTAAATGGCACCTGCCTTCCAGAAAATTTCTGGGGTCAAAAATCGACCAAAAACTTCAGAAGAGGGCAACCTTCGAAGAAGACAATTTCAAGAGCTATATTGTACTCACGGTTTTTTTCTTTTAAGAGAAAAGAAAAAGGCATAGGAAGATGATGAATTTTAAAAATTTTAATGACATGCATACCCATATGACAAAAACCTATCAGCTCTCAGCAGTCAGAATGGCCATTAGGAATAATGCTGCAAAAAATAAACGGTGAAGGGAGTGAGGAGAAATGCGTACCCTCGGTTGTAAGGGGGGCATGTAAAGAGCCACTAATGAAAACACAATGTAGGTGCTTTGAAAAGGGAAACATTGAGCTACCAGTCAATCAATCACAACCACTGCTTGGCCTATCACCTGAGAAAATGAGAATCAAAAAGTCACAGGCTGGCAAACCTGTACGCCAGCAACATTTACCATAGCCAGCACTTGGAAGCAATGAAAATGTCCATCAACCGAGGAATGCACCAAGAAGAAGTGGTCCACGTACACAATGGAATATTACTCTAATAATAAATATAAATTAAATTTAAAAACAAACAAAAGCAAGGAGACATCAACATTTGTGGGTTTATCCGGGCACATTGCACTCTAATTTATAACCGAAGGACACCACTGGCCGGTAGGTCTGTTTCCCTAGTACCAGCATGGGAAACGTAGAAAGGCTGCCGCTCTCTGGCCGTTACCTGCAAAAGCAGGTTTAAAGCCTGAGCTAATGGTCACTTCATAAGAACAAGTACTGCAGGGCTGTAAATGAAACCTGCCCTCAAAATGTCTTGAGGGAGATAATGGCCAAAATATTTCAAATGGTGACACATACTTTAAGAAAACACTTTGAAGAAATAAGCTCTAATCACAGCTGGAAAAATTAAAAGGACATGTCTTAAAGCTCAATTTCAACGCATTATGAGACACGTGCAAATTCAACCACAAAGAGGTATCAGCTCACACCACTCAGAATAATCATCAGCAAAAACTACAAAGAATAAATCCTGAAGGTGCTGGGAAGAAATACATGCCCTCCACTTTAAGTGGGACGTAACCTGGAAAGAGCCACTAAGGAGAACAGAACAGAGGTGCCTTGAAAAGGTAAACACTGAGCTACCATATGATCCAGCAGACCTATTCCTGGACCTATAAACTAAGAAGACAGAATTGGAAGGACACAGCCACGCAAATCTGCATTGCATACTATTACAATAGCCAAGATATGGAAGTAACCAAAACGCCCATCGGCAGATGGGTGGACAAAGAAGAACTGCTACCTGTACAGATGGACTATGAGCTAGTGAAAAAATGAAACAATGCCATTTGCAGCACCATAGATGAGTCTAGAAGTAATCACGCAACTTGGAGTAAGTGAGAAAGCGAAAGACACATATACTATCATATCACATATAGGGGTTACCTAAAGAATGATACAAACAAAGATATTTCCACAGACAAACACTATCATAGATACATTAAAAAAACTTATGGTTGAACAAATGGAAAGGTGTGAGGATTGGATACATTACCATATTGAGGTTAACAGAGAGATACAAACACATGTGAAATATATAATCACCAAAGACCTATGCAATACCAAGAGAAGACTACTCAACATTGTGTCATAACCTCAATGGGAAAAGGATCCGAAGAAGAATAGATATATGTATATGTGTGAAAGAACCACATCTTGCACACCTAGAACAAACAAAACATTGTAATCAAGTTTGCTGTGATAAATAATAAAAATTAAGTTAAAAATACCAACAAGAAGTAATGAGACATAAACTTAAAGAGCTTTTTCCTCGCACATTCCATTCTAATTTACAACCTAGAACACCACTTCCAGTAAGGCTCTGTTGCCCTAGTAACCAGATTTGGTAAAGGAGAAATGCTGCCGCCTTGTGGCCAATTCCCGCCAGAGCAGCTTTTAACCCACAGCTAATGGTCACTTACCATTCACAAGGACTCAGGGCTGTAAAGGACACCTGCCCTCAAAATTGTGCTGAGGTAGGGAATGGATAAAAATTTCAAAACAGGCAAAATTTGCAAGAAGATAGTATGAAGAGGTATGTTTTACTCACTCTCTTTTTAAAGAAAGGAAAATGTATAAAAGCTCAGCCTCAGGAAGTATTAGACTCATGCAATCTAATCTACAAAAAGTTTTCAACTCACACCAGTCGACTGACCATTGGAAAAAAGACTACAAACAATAAATGCCTAAGAGGTTTTAGAGAACTGTGTACCCTCTAGCTGCTGGTGAGATGTAAAAGGGTTAAACGCTAATAATGAGAACAGAAAGGAGCTGCGTTTAAAAGGAAAAATTGAGGTACCATTTAATCCAGCAGGTGCACCAATGGGCCTCTCACCTGAGAAGACCAGAATGAAGAAGACCCGGGCTGCAAAAGCTGCACTGCAGCCTGATTCACAATAGACAAGGCAGTGAAACAACCAAAATGTCCATCAACAGATGAAAGGATAAAGAAGAAGTGGTCCATGTACACAATGAATAATAGCCATGGAAAACAATCAAACACTGCTCTTTGAGGCACCATAGATGATCTTGGAGATAATCACAGAACATGAGGTAAGTCGGAAAGCAAAAGTCCTATATCCTATGATATCACTTATAGGCATTATCTAATAACTGACACATAAACATATTTCCACAGAGAAAGTCAATCACAGACTTATTAAAAAAACTATGCTTATCTAAAAGGAAAGGTGGGGGGAATGGATAAATGAAGATTAGCGTTACCTTATGTATACAAATACATATTATATACATATATCAAAAAGACTGACCAAATAGCAAGGAAGGTTTACGGAACACTCTGTAATACTTTACACGGGAAGAGGATCTCTACATAAATAGGTATATAGAATATGTAGATGAACCAGAGTGTGTACACCTTGGACAAGCAACATTCTAACCATTACGCCAATTGAAAAAATTAAAACAACAAACTAGGAGTAATGAGACATAAACTTATGGGGGGTTTTCCTGGCACATTCCATTCAAATTTACAACCTATACAAACGACTTCCAGAATGGTTCTGCTGCCCTATTACCCAGATTTGGGAATGGAGAAATGCTGCATCCTTGTGGCCGTTTCCCACAACAGCAGCTTTAAACCCACTGCAAAAGGTCACTAAATATTCACCAATTGCAGTTCTGTAAATGACACCTGCCCTCCAAAAAATCCTGAGGCCGAAAATCGACCAAAAAATTCTAGAGTGCAACCTTCCAAAAAGAAAATTTGAAGAGGTATATTATACTCACACATTTTTGCTTTTTTCTTTTAACAGAAAAGAAAAAGGTGTGGAGAAATGATGAATTGTAGGAATTTTTACAGACATGTAAACCCAAATTACAAAAACCTATCAGCTCACACCAGTCAGAATGGCCATCAACAAAAATGCTGCAAACAATAAATGCTGACGTGATTGTGGAGAAATGCGTACCCTCGATTCTAAGGGGGACGTGGTAAGAGCCACTAATGAAAGCACAATTGAGGTGCCTTGAAAAGGTAAACGTTGAGCTACCATACCAGTCAATCAATCATACCCACTGCTGGGTCTACCACCTGAGAAAATGAAAATCATACATCACAGGCTGGCAAACCTGCACTCCAGCAATATTTACCATAGGCAACACTTGGAAGCAACGAAAATGTCCATCAACAGAGGAATGCACCAAGAAGAAGTGGTCCATGTACACAATGGAATATTAGCTATGGAAAACATTGAAGCACTGCTCTTTGAGGCACCATAGATGAGCCTGGAGATAATCACAAAACATGAAGTAGGTCGGAAAGCAAAAGACCTATATCCTATATTATCACTTATGGCATTATCTAATAACTGACACAGATGAACATATTTCCAAAGAGAAAGACACTCACAGGCTTAGAAAACAAACTATGCTCATCGAAAAGGAAAGGAGGGGGGAAATTGAGAAATGAAGATTAGTGTTACTATACATATACAAATACATAGTATATACATGTATCAAAAAGACCGAACATATAGCAAGGGAGGTCGACAGAACACTGTAATATTTTACATGGGAAGAGGATCTGTACATTAATAGACATACATAATGTATAAATGAACCAGATTGTGTACACCTAGGACAAACAATATTCTAAACTTTACCCAGGTTAAAAAAATTTTAAAACCAAGAAGAAGTAATGAGACAGAAACTTATGGGGATTTCTCCTGGCAAATTCCATTCTAATTTACAACCTAGGACAATGACTTCCAGAAAGGCTCTGCTGCCCTAGTACCCAGATTGGGGAATGGAGAAATGCTACCTCCTTGTGGCCGTTTCCCACAACAGCAGCTTTGAACCCACTGCAAAAGGTGACTAAATTTTCACCAACTTGCATTTCTGTAAATGGCACCTGCCTTCCAGAAAATTTCTGGGGTCAAAAATCGACCAAAAACTTCAGAAGAGGGCAACCTTCGAAGAAGACAATTTCAAGAGCTATATTGTACTCACGGTTTTTTTCTTTTAAGAGAAAAGAAAAAGGCATAGGAAGATGATAAATTTTAAAAATTTTAATGACATGCATACCCATATGACAAAAACCTATCAGCTCTCAGCAGTCAGAATGGCCATTAGGAATAATGCTGCAAAAAATAAACGGTGAAGGGAGTGAGGAGAAATGCGTACCCTCGGTTGTAAGGGGGGGCATGTAAAGAGCCACTAATGAAAACACAATGTAGGTGCTTTGAAAAGGGAAACATTGAGCTACCAGTCAATCAATCACAACCACTGCTTGGCCTATCACCTGAGAAAATGAGAATCAAAAAGTCACAGGCTGGCAAACCTGTACGCCAGCAACATTTACCATAGCCAGCACTTGGAAGCAATGAAAATGTCCATCAACCGAGGAATGCACCAAGAAGAAGTGGTCCACGTACACAATGGAATATTACTCTAATAATAAATATAAATTAAATTTAAAAACAAACAAAAGCAAGGAGACATCAACATTTGTGGGTTTATCCGGGCACATTGCACTCTAATTTATAACCGAAGAACACCACTGGCCGGTAGGTCTGTTTCCCTAGTACCAGCATGGGAAACGTAGAAAGGCTGCCGCTCTCTGGCCGTTACCTGCAAAAGCAGGTTTAAAGCCTGAGCTAATGGTCACTTCATAAGAACAAGTACTGCAGGGCTGTAAATGAAACCTGCCCTCAAAATGTCTTGAGGGAGATAATGGCCAAAATATTTCAAATGGTGACACATACTTTAAGAAAACACTTTGAAGAAATAAGCTCTAATCACAGCTGGAAAAATAAAAAGGACATGTCTTAAAGCTCAATTTCAACGCATTATGAGACACGTGCAAATTCAACCACAAAGAGGTATCAGCTCACACCACTCAGAATAATCATCAGCAAAAACTACAAAGAATAAATCCTGAAGGTGCTGGGAAGAAATACATGCCCTCCACTTTAAGTGGGACGTAACCTGGAAAGAGCCACTAAGGAGAACAGAACAGAGGTGCCTTTAAAAGGTAAACACTGAGCTACCATATGATCCAGCAGACCTATTCCTGGACCTATAAACTAAGAAGACAGAATTGGAAGGACACAGCCACGCAAATCTGCATTGCATACTATTACAATAGCCAAGATATGGAAGTAACCAAAACGCCCATCGACAGATGGGTGGACAAAGAAGAACTGCTACCTGTACAGATGGAATATGAGCTAGTGAAAAAATGAAACAATGCCATTTGCAGAACCATAGATGAGTCTAGAAGTAATCACGCAACTTGGAGTAAGTGAGAAAGCGAAAGACACATATCCTATCATATCACATATAGAGGTTACCTAAAGAATGATACAAACAAAGATATTTCCACAGACAAACACTATCATAGATACATTAAAAAAACTTATGGTTGACCAAATGGAAAGGTGTGAGGATTGGATACATTACCATATTGAGGTTAACAGAGAGATACAAACACATGTGAAATATATAATCACCAAAGACCTATGCAATACCAAGAGAAGACTACTCAACATTGTGTCATAACCTACATGGGAAAAGGATCCGAAGAAGAATAGATATATGTATATGTGTGAAAGAACCACATCTTGCACACCTAGAACAAACAAAACATTGTAATCAAGTTTGCTGTGATAAATAATAAAAATTAAGTTAAAAATACCAACAAGAAGTAATGAGACATAAACTTAAAGAGCTTTTTCCTTGCACATTCCATTCTAATTTACAACCTAGAACACCACTTCCAGTAAGGCTCTGTTGCCCTAGTAACCAGATTTGGTAAAGGAGAAATGCTGCCGCCTTGTGGCCAATTCCCGCCAGAGCAGCTTTTAACCCACAGCTAATGGTCACTTACCATTCACAAGGACTCAGGGCTGTAAAGGACACCTGCCCTCAAAATTGTGCTGAGGTAGGGAATGGATAAAAATTTCAAAACAGGCAAAATTTGCAAGAAGATAGTATGAAGAGGTATGTTTTACTCACTCTCTTTTTAAAGAAAGGAAAATGTATAAAAGCTCAGCCTCAGGAAGTATTAGACTCATGCAATCTAATCTACAAAAAGTTTTCAACTCACACCAGTCGACTGACCATTGGAAAAAAGACTACAAACAATAAATGCCTAAGAGGTTTTAGAGAACTGTGTACCCTCTAGCTGCTGGTGAGATGTAAAAGGCTTAAACGCTAATAATGAGAACAGAAAGGAGCTGCGTTTAAAAGGAAAAATTGAGGTACCATTCAATCCAGCAGGTGCACCAATGGGCCTCTCACCTGAGAAGACCAGAATGAAGAAGACCCGGGCTGCAAAAGCTGCACTGCAGCCTGATTCACAATAGACAAGGCAGTGAAGCAACCAAAATGTCCATCAACAGATGAAAGGATAAAGAAGAAGTGGTCCATGTACACAATGAATACTAGCCATGGAAAACAATGAAACACTGCTCTTTGAGGCACCATAGATGATCTTGGAGATAATCACAGAACATGAGGTAAGTCGGAAAGCAAAAGTCCTATATCCTACGATATCACTTATAGGCGTTATCTAATAACTGACACAAATGAACATATTTCCACACAGAAAGTCAATCACAGACTTATTAAAAAAACTATGCTTATCTAAAAGGAAAGGTGGGGGGAATGGATAAATGAAGATTAGCGTTACCATATGTATACAAACACATATTATATACATATATCAAAAAGACTGACCAAATAGCAAGGAAGGTTTACAGAACACTCTGTAATAATTTACACGGGAAGAGGATCTCTACATAAATAGGTATATAGAATATGTAGATGAACCAGAGTGTGTACACCTTGGACGAGCAACATTCTAACCATTACCCCAATTGAAAAAATTAAAACAACGAACTAGGAGTAATGAGACATAAACTTATGAGGGGTTTTCCTGGCACATTCCATCCAAATTTAAAACCTAGGCAAACAACTTCCAGAACGGCTCTGCTGCCCTAGTACCCAGATTTGGGAATGGAGAAATGCTGCATCCTTGTGGCCGTTTTCCACAAGAGCAGCTTTAAACCCACTGCAAAAGGTCACTAAATATTCACCAATTGCAGGTCTGTAAATGACACCGGCCCTCCAAAAACTACTGAGGTCGAAAATCGACCAAAAAATTCCAGAGTGCAACCTTCCAAAAAGAAAATTTGAAGAGGTATATTATAGTCACACTTTTTTGCTTTTTTCTTTTAACAGAAAAGAAAAAGGCGTGGAAAAATGATGAATTGTAGGAATTTTTACAGACATGTAAACCCAAATTACAAAAACCTATCAGCTCACACCAGTCAGAACGGCCATCAACAAAAATGCTGCAAACAATAAATGCTGACGTGATTGTGGAGAAATGCGTACCCTCGATTCTAAGGGGGATGTGGTAAGAGCCGCTAATGAAAGCACAATTGAGGTGCCTTGAAAAGGTAAACGTTGACCTACCATACCAGTCAATCAATCATACCCACTGCTGTGTCTATCACCTGAGAAAATGAAAATCAAAAATCACAGGCTGGCAATCCTGCACTCCAGCAATATTTACCATAGGCAACACTTGGAAGCAACGAAACTGTCCATCAACAGAGGAATGCACCAAGAAGAAGTGGTCCGTGTACACAATGGAATATTAGCCATGGAAAACATTGAAGCACTGCTCTTTGAGGCACCATAGATGAGCCTGGAGATAATCACAAAACATGAAGTAGGTCGGACAGCAAAACACCTATATCCTATATGATCACTTATGGCATTATCTAATAACTGACACAGATGAACATATTTCCGAAGAGAAAGACACTCACAGGCTTAGAAAACAAACTATGCTCATCTGAAAGGAAAGGAGGGGGGAAATTGAGAAATGAAGATTAGTGTTACTATTCATATACAAATACATATTATATACATGTATCAAAAAGACGGAACATATAGCAAGGGAGGTCGACGGAACACTGTAATATTTTACATGGGAAGAGGATCTGTACATTAATAGACATACATAATGTACAAATGAACCAGATTGTGTACACCAAAGACAAACAATATTCTAAACTTTACCCAGATTAAAAAAATTTTAAAAACCAAGAAGAAGTAATGAGACATAAACTTATGGGGATTTCTCCTGGCAAATTCCATTCTAATTTACAACCTAGGACAATGACTTCCAGAAAGGCTCTGCTGCCCTAGTACCCAGATTGGGGAATGGAGAAATGCTACCTCCTTGTGGCCGTTTCCCACAACAGCAGCTTTGAACCCACTGCAAAAGGTCACTAAATTTTCACCTACTTGCAGTTCTGTAAATGACACCTGCCCTCCAGAAAATTTCTGGGGTCAAAAATCGACCAAAAACTTCACAAGAGGGCAACCTTCGAAGAAGACAATTTCAAGAGCTATATTGTACTCACGGTTTTTTCTTTTAAGAGAAAAGCGAAAGGCGTAGGAATATGACGAATTTTAAAAATTTTAATGACATGCACACCCATATTACAAAAACCTATCAGCTCACAGCAGTCAGAATGGCCATTAGGAAATATGCTGCAAAAAATAAAAGGTGAAGGGAGTGTGGAGAAATGCGTACCTTCGGTTGTAAGGGGGGCATGTAAAGAGCCACTAATGAAAACACAATGTAGGTGCTTCAAAAAGGGAAACATTGAGCTACCAGTCAATCAATCACAACCACTGCTTGGCCTATCACCTGAGAAAATGAGAATCAAAAAGTCACAGGCTGGCAAACCTGTACGCCAGCAAGATTTACCATAGCCAGCACTTGGAAGCAATGAAAATGTCCATCAACCGAGGAATGCACCAAGAAGAAGTGGTCCACGTACACAATGGAATATTACTCTAATAATAAATATAAATTAAATTTAAAAACAAACAAAAGCAAGGAGACATCAACATTTGTGGGTTTATCCGGGCACATTGCACTCTCATTTATAACCGAAGAACACCACTGGCCGGTAGGTCTGTTTCCCTAGTACCAGCAAGGGGAACGTAGAAAGGCTGCCGCTCTCTGGCCGTTACCTGCAAAAGCAGGTTTAAAGCCTGAGCCAATGGTCACTTCATATGAACAAGTACTGCAGGGCTGTAAATGAAACCTGCCCTCAAAATGTCTTGAGGGAGATAATGGCCAAAATATTTCAAATGGTGACACATACTTTAAGAAAACACTTTGAAGAAATAAGCTCTAATCACAGCTGGAAAAGTAAAAGGGACATGTCTTAAAGCTCAATTTCAACGCATTATGAGACACATGCAAATTCAACCACAAAGAGGTATCAGCTCACACAACTCAGAATAACCATCAGCAAAAACTACAGAGAAAAAATCCTGAAGGTGCTGGGAAGAAATACATGCCCTCCACTTTAAGTGGGACGTAACCTGGAAAGAGCCACTAAGGAGAACAGAACAGAGGTGCCTTTAAAAGGTAAACATTGAGCTACCATATGATCCAGCAGACCTATTCCTGGACCTATAAACTAAGAAGACAGAATTGGAAGGACACAGCCACGCAAATCTGCATTGCATACTATTACAATAGCCAAGATATGGAAGTAACCAAAAAGTCCACCGACAGATGGGTGGACAAAGAAGAACTGCTACCTGTATAGATGGAATATGAGCTAGTGAAAAAATGAAACAATGCCATTTGCAGCACCATAGATGAGTCTAGAAGTAATCACGCAACTTGGAGTAAGTGAGAAAGCGAAAGACACATATCCTATCATATCACATATAGGGGTTACCTAAAAAATGATACAAACAAAGATATTTCCACAAACACTATCATAGATTCATTGAAAAAACTTATGGTTCACCAAATGGAAAGGTGTGAGGATTGGATACATTACCATATTGAGGTTAACAGAGAGATACAAACACATGTGAAATATATAATCACCAAAGACCTACGCAATACCAAGGGAAGATTACTCAACATTGTGTCATAACCTACATGGGAAAAGGATCCGAAGAAGAATAGATATATGTATATGTGTGAAAGAACCACATCTTGCACACCTAGAACAAACAAAACATTGTAATCAAGTTTGCTGTGATCAAAAATAAAAATTAAGTTAAAAATACCAACAAGAAGTAATGAGACATAAACTTAAAGGGCTTTTTCCTCGCACATTCCATTCTAATTTACAACCTAGAACACCACTTCCAGTAAGGCTCTGTTGCCCTAGTAACCAGATTTGGTAAAGGAGAAATGCTGCCGCCTTGTGGCCGATTCCCGCAAGAGCAGCTTTTAACCCACAGCTAATGGTCACTTACCATTCATAAGGACTCAGGGCTCTAAAGGACACCTGCCCTCAAAATTGTGCTGCGGTAGGGAATGGATAAAATTTTCAAAACAGGCAAAATTTGCAAGAAGATAGTATGAAGAGGTATGTTTTACTCACTCTCTTTTGAAAGAAAGGAAAATGTATAAAAGCTCAGCCTCAGGAAGTATTAGACTCATGCAATCTAATCTACAAAAAGTTTTCAACTCACACCAGTCGACTGACCATTGGAAAAAAGACTACAAACAATAAATGCCTAAGAGGTTTTAGAGAACTGTGTACCCTCTAGCTGCTGGTGAGATGTAAAAGGCTTAAACGCTAATAATGAGAACAGAAAGGAGCTGCGTTTAAAAGGAAAAATTGAGGTACCATTCAATCCAGCAGGTGCACCAATGGGCCTCTCACCTGAGAAGACCAGAATGAAGAAGACCCGGGCTGCAAAAGCTGCACTGCAGCCTGATTCACAATAGACAAGGCAGTGAAGCAACCAAAATGTCCATCAACAGATGAAAGGATAAAGAAGAAGTGGTCCATGTACACAATGAATACTAGCCATGGAAAACAATGAAACACTGCTCTTTGAGGCACCATAGATGATCTTGGAGATAATCACAGAACATGAGGTAAGTCGGAAAGCAAAAGTCCTATATCCTACGATATCACTTATAGGCGTTATCTAATAACTGACACAAATGAACATATTTCCACACAGAAAGTCAATCACAGACTTATTAAAAAAACTATGCTTATCTAAAAGGAAAGGTGGGGGGAATGGATAAATGAAGATTAGCGTTACCATATGTATACAAACACATATTATATACATATATCAAAAAGACTGACCAAATAGCAAGGAAGGTTTACAGAACACTCTGTAATAATTTACACGGGAAGAGGATCTCTACATAAATAGGTATATAGAATATGTAGATGAACCAGAGTGTGTACACCTTGGACGAGCAACATTCTAACCATTACCCCAATTGAAAAAATTAAAACAACGAACTAGGAGTAATGAGACATAAACTTATGAGGGGTTTTCCTGGCACATTCCATCCAAATTTAAAACCTAGGCAAACAACTTCCAGAACGGCTCTGCTGCCCTAGTACCCAGATTTGGGAATGGAGAAATGCTGCATCCTTGTGGCCGTTTTCCACAAGAGCAGCTTTAAACCCACTGCAAAAGGTCACTAAATATTCACCAATTGCAGTTCTGTAAATGACACCTGCCCTCCAAAAAATCCTGAGGCCGAAAATCGACCAAAAAATTCTAGAGTGCAACCTTCCAAAAAGAAAATTTGAAGAGGTATATTATACTCACACATTTTTGCTTTTTTCTTTTAACAGAAAAGAAAAAGGTGTGGAGAAATGATGAATTGTAGGAATTTTTACAGACATGTAAACCCAAATTACAAAAACCTATCAGCTCACACCAGTCAGAATGGCCATCAACAAAAATGCTGCAAACAATAAATGCTGACGTGATTGTGGAGAAATGCGTACCCTCGATTCTAAGGGGGACGTGGTAAGAGCCACTAATGAAAGCACAATTGAGGTGCCTTGAAAAGGTAAACGTTGAGCTACCATACCAGTCAATCAATCATACCCACTGCTGGGTCTACCACCTGAGAAAATGAAAATCATACATCACAGGCTGGCAAACCTGCACTCCAGCAATATTTACCATAGGCAACACTTGGAAGCAACGAAAATGTCCATCAACAGAGGAATGCACCAAGAAGAAGTGGTCCATGTACACAATGGAATATTAGCTATGGAAAACATTGAAGCACTGCTCTTTGAGGCACCATAGATGAGCCTGGAGATAATCACAAAACATGAAGTAGGTCGGAAAGCAAAAGACCTATATCCTATATTATCACTTATGGCATTATCTAATAACTGACACAGATGAACATATTTCCAAAGAGAAAGACACTCACAGGCTTAGAAAACAAACTATGCTCATCGAAAAGGAAAGGAGGGGGGAAATTGAGAAATGAAGATTAGTGTTACTATACATATACAAATACATAGTATATACATGTATCAAAAAGACCGAACATATAGCAAGGGAGGTCGACAGAACACTGTAATATTTTACATGGGAAGAGGATCTGTACATTAATAGACATACATAATGTATAAATGAACCAGATTGTGTACACCTAGGACAAACAATATTCTAAACTTTACCCAGGTTAAAAAAATTTTAAAACCAAGAAGAAGTAATGAGACAGAAACTTATGGGGATTTCTCCTGGCAAATTCCATTCTAATTTACAACCTAGGACAATGACTTCCAGAAAGGCTCTGCTGCCCTAGTACCCAGATTGGGGAATGGAGAAATGCTACCTCCTTGTGGCCGTTTCCCACAACAGCAGCTTTGAACCCACTGCAAAAGGTGACTAAATTTTCACCAACTTGCATTTCTGTAAATGGCACCTGCCTTCCAGAAAATTTCTGGGGTCAAAAATCGACCAAAAACTTCAGAAGAGGGCAACCTTCGAAGAAGACAATTTCAAGAGCTATATTGTACTCACGGTTTTTTTCTTTTAAGAGAAAAGAAAAAGGCATAGGAAGATGATAAATTTTAAAAATTTTAATGACATGCATACCCATATGACAAAAACCTATCAGCTCTCAGCAGTCAGAATGGCCATTAGGAATAATGCTGCAAAAAATAAACGGTGAAGGGAGTGAGGAGAAATGCGTACCCTCGGTTGTAAGGGGGGGCATGTAAAGAGCCACTAATGAAAACACAATGTAGGTGCTTTGAAAAGGGAAACATTGAGCTACCAGTCAATCAATCACAACCACTGCTTGGCCTATCACCTGAGAAAATGAGAATCAAAAAGTCACAGGCTGGCAAACCTGTACGCCAGCAACATTTACCATAGCCAGCACTTGGAAGCAATGAAAATGTCCATCAACCGAGGAATGCACCAAGAAGAAGTGGTCCACGTACACAATGGAATATTACTCTAATAATAAATATAAATTAAATTTAAAAACAAACAAAAGCAAGGAGACATCAACATTTGTGGGTTTATCCGGGCACATTGCACTCTAATTTATAACCGAAGGACACCACTGGCCGGTAGGTCTGTTTCCCTAGTACCAGCATGGGAAACGTAGAAAGGCTGCCGCTCTCTGGCCGTTACCTGCAAAAGCAGGTTTAAAGCCTGAGCTAATGGTCACTTCATAAGAACAAGTACTGCAGGGCTGTAAATGAAACCTGCCCTCAAAATGTCTTGAGGGAGATAATGGCCAAAATATTTCAAATGGTGACACATACTTTAAGAAAACACTTTGAAGAAATAAGCTCTAATCACAGCTGGAAAAATAAAAAGGACATGTCTTAAAGCTCAATTTCAACGCATTATGAGACACGTGCAAATTCAACCACAAAGAGGTATCAGCTCACACCACTCAGAATAATCATCAGCAAAAACTACAAAGAATAAATCCTGAAGGTGCTGGGAAGAAATACATGCCCTCCACTTTAAGTGGGACGTAACCTGGAAAGAGCCACTAAGGAGAACAGAACAGAGGTGCCTTTAAAAGGTAAACACTGAGCTACCATATGATCCAGCAGACCTATTCCTGGACCTATAAACTAAGAAGACAGAATTGGAAGGACACAGCCACGCAAATCTGCATTGCATACTATTACAATAGCCAAGATATGGAAGTAACCAAAACGCCCATCGACAGATGGGTGGACAAAGAAGAACTGCTACCTGTACAGATGGAATATGAGCTAGTGAAAAAATGAAACAATGCCATTTGCAGAACCATAGATGAGTCTAGAAGTAATCACGCAACTTGGAGTAAGTGAGAAAGCGAAAGACACATATCCTATCATATCACATATAGAGGTTACCTAAAGAATGATACAAACAAAGATATTTCCACAGACAAACACTATCATAGATACATTAAAAAAACTTATGGTTGACCAAATGGAAAGGTGTGAGGATTGGATACATTACCATATTGAGGTTAACAGAGAGATACAAACACATGTGAAATATATAATCACCAAAGACCTATGCAATACCAAGAGAAGACTACTCAACATTGTGTCATAACCTACATGGGAAAAGGATCCGAAGAAGAATAGATATATGTATATGTGTGAAAGAACCACATCTTGCACACCTAGAACAAACAAAACATTGTAATCAAGTTTGCTGTGATCAAAAATAAAAATTAAGTTAAAAATACCAACAAGAAGTAATGAGACATAAACTTAAAGGGCTTTTTCCTCGCACATTCCATTCTAATTTACAACCTAGAACACCACTTCCAGTAAGGCTCTGTTGCCCTAGTAACCAGATTTGGTAAAGGAGAAATGCTGCCGCCTTGTGGCCAATTCCCGCCAGAGCAGCTTTTAACCCACAGCTAATGGTCACTTACCATTCACAAGGACTCAGGGCTGTAAAGGACACCTGCCCTCAAAATTGTGCTGAGGTAGGGAATGGATAAAAATTTCAAAACAGGCAAAATTTGCAAGAAGATAGTATGAAGAGGTATGTTTTACTCACTCTCTTTTTAAAGAAAGGAAAATGTATAAAAGCTCAGCCTCAGGAAGTATTAGACTCATGCAATCTAATCTACAAAAAGTTTTCAACTCACACCAGTCGACTGACCATTGGAAAAAAGACTACAAACAATAAATGCCTAAGAGGTTTTAGAGAACTGTGTACCCTCTAGCTGCTGGTGAGATGTAAAAGGCTTAAACGCTAATAATGAGAACAGAAAGGAGCTGCGTTTAAAAGGAAAAATTGAGGTACCATTCAATCCAGCAGGTGCACCAATGGGCCTCTCACCTGAGAAGACCAGAATGAAGAAGACCCGGGCTGCAAAAGCTGCACTGCAGCCTGATTCACAATAGACAAGGCAGTGAAGCAACCAAAATGTCCATCAACAGATGAAAGGATAAAGAAGAAGTGGTCCATGTACACAATGAATACTAGCCATGGAAAACAATGAAACACTGCTCTTTGAGGCACCATAGATGATCTTGGAGATAATCACAGAACATGAGGTAAGTCGGAAAGCAAAAGTCCTATATCCTACGATATCACTTATAGGCGTTATCTAATAACTGACACAAATGAACATATTTCCACACAGAAAGTCAATCACAGACTTATTAAAAAAACTATGCTTATCTAAAAGGAAAGGTGGGGGGAATGGATAAATGAAGATTAGCGTTACCATATGTATACAAACACATATTATATACATATATCAAAAAGACTGACCAAATAGCAAGGAAGGTTTACAGAACACTCTGTAATAATTTACACGGGAAGAGGATCTCTACATAAATAGGTATATAGAATATGTAGATGAACCAGAGTGTGTACACCTTGGACGAGCAACATTCTAACCATTACCCCAATTGAAAAAATTAAAACAACGAACTAGGAGTAATGAGACATAAACTTATGAGGGGTTTTCCTGGCACATTCCATCCAAATTTAAAACCTAGGCAAACAACTTCCAGAACGGCTCTGCTGCCCTAGTACCCAGATTTGGGAATGGAGAAATGCTGCATCCTTGTGGCCGTTTTCCACAAGAGCAGCTTTAAACCCACTGCAAAAGGTCACTAAATATTCACCAATTGCAGGTCTGTAAATGACACCGGCCCTCCAAAAACTACTGAGGTCGAAAATCGACCAAAAAATTCCAGAGTGCAACCTTCCAAAAAGAAAATTTGAAGAGGTATATTATAGTCACACTTTTTTGCTTTTTTCTTTTAACAGAAAAGAAAAAGGCGTGGAAAAATGATGAATTGTAGGAATTTTTACAGACATGTAAACCCAAATTACAAAAACCTATCAGCTCACACCAGTCAGAACGGCCATCAACAAAAATGCTGCAAACAATAAATGCTGACGTGATTGTGGAGAAATGCGTACCCTCGATTCTAAGGGGGATGTGGTAAGAGCCGCTAATGAAAGCACAATTGAGGTGCCTTGAAAAGGTAAACGTTGACCTACCATACCAGTCAATCAATCATACCCACTGCTGTGTCTATCACCTGAGAAAATGAAAATCAAAAATCACAGGCTGGCAATCCTGCACTCCAGCAATATTTACCATAGGCAACACTTGGAAGCAACGAAACTGTCCATCAACAGAGGAATGCACCAAGAAGAAGTGGTCCGTGTACACAATGGAATATTAGCCATGGAAAACATTGAAGCACTGCTCTTTGAGGCACCATAGATGAGCCTGGAGATAATCACAAAACATGAAGTAGGTCGGACAGCAAAACACCTATATCCTATATGATCACTTATGGCATTATCTAATAACTGACACAGATGAACATATTTCCGAAGAGAAAGACACTCACAGGCTTAGAAAACAAACTATGCTCATCTGAAAGGAAAGGAGGGGGGAAATTGAGAAATGAAGATTAGTGTTACTATTCATATACAAATACATATTATATACATGTATCAAAAAGACCGAACATATAGCAAGGGAGGTCGACGGAACACTGTAATATTTTACATGGGAAGAGGATCTGTACATTAATAGACATACATAATGTACAAATGAACCAGATTGTGTACACCAAAGACAAACAATATTCTAAACTTTACCCAGATTAAAAAAATTTTAAAAACCAAGAAGAAGTAATGAGACATAAACTTATGGGGATTTCTCCTGGCAAATTCCATTCTAATTTACAACCTAGGACAATGACTTCCAGAAAGGCTCTGCTGCCCTAGTACCCAGATTGGGGAATGGAGAAATGCTACCTCCTTGTGGCCGTTTCCCACAACAGCAGCTTTGAACCCACTGCAAAAGGTGACTAAATTTTCACCAACTTGCAGTTCTGTAAATGGCACCTGCCTTCCAGAAAATTTCTGGGGTCAAAAATCGACCAAAAACTTCAGAAGAGGGCAACCTTCGAAGAAGACAATTTCAAGAGCTATATTGTACTCACGGTTTTTTTCTTTTAAGAGAAAAGAAAAAGGCATAGGAAGATGATAAATTTTAAAAATTTTAATGACATGCATACCCATATGACAAAAACCTATCAGCTCTCAGCAGTCAGAATGGCCATTAGGAATAATGCTGCAAAAAATAAACGGTGAAGGGAGTGAGGAGAAATGCGTACCCTCGGTTGTAAGGGGGGGCATGTAAAGAGCCACTAATGAAAACACAATGTAGGTGCTTTGAAAAGGGAAACATTGAGCTACCAGTCAATCAATCACAACCACTGCTTGGCCTATCACCTGAGAAAATGAGAATCAAAAAGTCACAGGCTGGCAAACCTGTACGCCAGCAACATTTACCATAGCCAGCACTTGGAAGCAATGAAAATGTCCATCAACCGAGGAATGCACCAAGAAGAAGTGGTCCACGTACACAATGGAATATTACTCTAATAATAAATATAAATTAAATTTAAAAACAAACAAAAGCAAGGAGACATCAACATTTGTGGGTTTATCCGGGCACATTGCACTCTAATTTATAACCGAAGAACACCACTGGCCGGTAGGTCTGTTTCCCTAGTACCAGCATGGGAAACGTAGAAAGGCTGCCGCTCTCTGGCCGTTACCTGCAAAAGCAGGTTTAAAGCCTGAGCTAATGGTCACTTCATAAGAACAAGTACTGCAGGGCTGTAAATGAAACCTGCCCTCAAAATGTCTTGAGGGAGATAATGGCCAAAATATTTCAAATGGTGACACATACTTTAAGAAAACACTTTGAAGAAATAAGCTCTAATCACAGCTGGAAAAATAAAAAGGACATGTCTTAAAGCTCAATTTCAACGCATTATGAGACACGTGCAAATTCAACCACAAAGAGGTATCAGCTCACACCACTCAGAATAATCATCAGCAAAAACTACAAAGAATAAATCCTGAAGGTGCTGGGAAGAAATACATGCCCTCCACTTTAAGTGGGACGTAACCTGGAAAGAGCCACTAAGGAGAACAGAACAGAGGTGCCTTTAAAAGGTAAACACTGAGCTACCATATGATCCAGCAGACCTATTCCTGGACCTATAAACTAAGAAGACAGAATTGGAAGGACACAGCCACGCAAATCTGCATTGCATACTATTACAATAGCCAAGATATGGAAGTAACCAAAACGCCCATCGACAGATGGGTGGACAAAGAAGAACTGCTACCTGTACAGATGGAATATGAGCTAGTGAAAAAATGAAACAATGCCATTTGCAGAACCATAGATGAGTCTAGAAGTAATCACGCAACTTGGAGTAAGTGAGAAAGCGAAAGACACATATCCTATCATATCACATATAGAGGTTACCTAAAGAATGATACAAACAAAGATATTTCCACAGACAAACACTATCATAGATACATTAAAAAAACTTATGGTTGACCAAATGGAAAGGTGTGAGGATTGGATACATTACCATATTGAGGTTAACAGAGAGATACAAACACATGTGAAATATATAATCACCAAAGACCTATGCAATACCAAGAGAAGACTACTCAACATTGTGTCATAACCTACATGGGAAAAGGATCCGAAGAAGAATAGATATATGTATATGTGTGAAAGAACCACATCTTGCACACCTAGAACAAACAAAACATTGTAATCAAGTTTGCTGTGATAAATAATAAAAATTAAGTTAAAAATACCAACAAGAAGTAATGAGACATAAACTTAAAGAGCTTTTTCCTTGCACATTCCATTCTAATTTACAACCTAGAACACCACTTCCAGTAAGGCTCTGTTGCCCTAGTAACCAGATTTGGTAAAGGAGAAATGCTGCCGCCTTGTGGCCAATTCCCGCCAGAGCAGCTTTTAACCCACAGCTAATGGTCACTTACCATTCACAAGGACTCAGGGCTGTAAAGGACACCTGCCCTCAAAATTGTGCTGAGGTAGGGAATGGATAAAATTTTCAAAACAGGCAAAATTTGCAAGAAGATAGTATGAAGAGGTATGTTTTACTCACTCTCTTTTTAAAGAAAGGAAAATGTATAAAAGCTCAGCCTCAGGAAGTATTAGACTCATGCAATCTAATCTACAAAAAGTTTTCAACTCACACCAGTCGACTGACCATTGGAAAAAAGACTACAAACAATAAATGCCTAAGAGGTTTTAGAGAACTGTGTACCCTCTAGCTGCTGGTGAGATGTAAAAGGCTTAAACGCTAATAATGAGAACAGAAAGGAGCTGCGTTTAAAAGGAAAAATTGAGGTACCATTCAATCCAGCAGGTGCACCAATGGGCCTCTCACCTGAGAAGACCAGAATGAAGAAGACCCGGGCTGCAAAAGCTGCACTGCAGCCTGATTCACAATAGACAAGGCAGTGAAGCAACCAAAATGTCCATCAACAGATGAAAGGATAAAGAAGAAGTGGTCCATGTACACAATGAATACTAGCCATGGAAAACAATGAAACACTGCTCTTTGAGGCACCATAGATGATCTTGGAGATAATCACAGAACATGAGGTAAGTCGGAAAGCAAAAGTCCTATATCCTACGATATCACTTATAGGCGTTATCTAATAACTGACACAAATGAACATATTTCCACACAGAAAGTCAATCACAGACTTATTAAAAAAACTATGCTTATCTAAAAGGAAAGGTGGGGGGAATGGATAAATGAAGATTAGCGTTACCATATGTATACAAACACATATTATATACATATATCAAAAAGACTGACCAAATAGCAAGGAAGGTTTACAGAACACTCTGTAATAATTTACACGGGAAGAGGATCTCTACATAAATAGGTATATAGAATATGTAGATGAACCAGAGTGTGTACACCTTGGACGAGCAACATTCTAACCATTACCCCAATTGAAAAAATTAAAACAACGAACTAGGAGTAATGAGACATAAACTTATGAGGGGTTTTCCTGGCACATTCCATCCAAATTTAAAACCTAGGCAAACAACTTCCAGAACGGCTCTGCTGCCCTAGTACCCAGATTTGGGAATGGAGAAATGCTGCATCCTTGTGGCCGTTTTCCACAAGAGCAGCTTTAAACCCACTGCAAAAGGTCACTAAATATTCACCAATTGCAGGTCTGTAAATGACACCGGCCCTCCAAAAACTACTGAGGTCGAAAATCGACCAAAAAATTCCAGAGTGCAACCTTCCAAAAAGAAAATTTGAAGAGGTATATTATAGTCACACTTTTTTGCTTTTTTCTTTTAACAGAAAAGAAAAAGGCGTGGAAAAATGATGAATTGTAGGAATTTTTACAGACATGTAAACCCAAATTACAAAAACCTATCAGCTCACACCAGTCAGAACGGCCATCAACAAAAATGCTGCAAACAATAAATGCTGACGTGATTGTGGAGAAATGCGTACCCTCGATTCTAAGGGGGATGTGGTAAGAGCCGCTAATGAAAGCACAATTGAGGTGCCTTGAAAAGGTAAACGTTGACCTACCATACCAGTCAATCAATCATACCCACTGCTGTGTCTATCACCTGAGAAAATGAAAATCAAAAATCACAGGCTGGCAATCCTGCACTCCAGCAATATTTACCATAGGCAACACTTGGAAGCAACGAAACTGTCCATCAACAGAGGAATGCACCAAGAAGAAGTGGTCCGTGTACACAATGGAATATTAGCCATGGAAAACATTGAAGCACTGCTCTTTGAGGCACCATAGATGAGCCTGGAGATAATCACAAAACATGAAGTAGGTCGGACAGCAAAACACCTATATCCTATATGATCACTTATGGCATTATCTAATAACTGACACAGATGAACATATTTCCGAAGAGAAAGACACTCACAGGCTTAGAAAACAAACTATGCTCATCTGAAAGGAAAGGAGGGGGGAAATTGAGAAATGAAGATTAGTGTTACTATTCATATACAAATACATATTATATACATGTATCAAAAAGACCGAACATATAGCAAGGGAGGTCGATGGAACACTGTAATATTTTACATGGGAAGAGGATCTGTACATTAATAGACATACATAATGTACAAATGAACCAGATTGTGTACACCAAAGACAAACAATATTCTAAACTTTACCCAGATTAAAAAAATTTTAAAAACCAAGAAGAAGTAATGAGACATAAACTTATGGGGATTTCTCCTGGCAAATTCCATTCTAATTTACAACCTAGGACAATGACTTCCAGAAAGGCTCTGCTGCCCTAGTACCCAGATTGGGGAATGGAGAAATGCTACCTCCTTGTGGCCGTTTCCCACAACAGCAGCTTTGAACCCACTGCAAAAGGTCACTAAATTTTCACCTACTTGCAGTTCTGTAAATGACACCTGCCCTCCAGAAAATTTCTGGGGTCAAAAATCGACCAAAAACTTCACAAGAGGGCAACCTTCGAAGAAGACAATTTCAAGAGCTATATTGTACTCACGGTTTTTTCTTTTAAGAGAAAAGCGAAAGGCGTAGGAATATGACGAATTTTAAAAATTTTAATGACATGCACACCCATATTACAAAAACCTATCAGCTCACAGCAGTCAGAATGGCCATTAGGAAATATGCTGCAAAAAATAAAAGGTGAAGGGAGTGTGGAGAAATGCGTACCTTCGGTTGTAAGGGGGGCATGTAAAGAGCCACTAATGAAAACACAATGTAGGTGCTTCAAAAAGGGAAACATTGAGCTACCAGTCAATCAATCACAACCACTGCTTGGCCTATCACCTGAGAAAATGAGAATCAAAAAGTCACAGGCTGGCAAACCTGTACGCCAGCAAGATTTACCATAGCCAGCACTTGGAAGCAATGAAAATGTCCATCAACCGAGGAATGCACCAAGAAGAAGTGGTCCACGTACACAATGGAATATTACTCTAATAATAAATATAAATTAAATTTAAAAACAAACAAAAGCAAGGAGACATCAACATTTGTGGGTTTATCCGGGCACATTGCACTCTCATTTATAACCGAAGAACACCACTGGCCGGTAGGTCTGTTTCCCTAGTACCAGCAAGGGGAACGTAGAAAGGCTGCCGCTCTCTGGCCGTTACCTGCAAAAGCAGGTTTAAAGCCTGAGCCAATGGTCACTTCATATGAACAAGTACTGCAGGGCTGTAAATGAAACCTGCCCTCAAAATGTCTTGAGGGAGATAATGGCCAAAATATTTCAAATGGTGACACATACTTTAAGAAAACACTTTGAAGAAATAAGCTCTAATCACAGCTGGAAAAGTAAAAGGGACATGTCTTAAAGCTCAATTTCAACGCATTATGAGACACATGCAAATTCAACCACAAAGAGGTATCAGCTCACACAACTCAGAATAACCATCAGCAAAAACTACAGAGAAAAAATCCTGAAGGTGCTGGGAAGAAATACATGCCCTCCACTTTAAGTGGGACGTAACCTGGAAAGAGCCACTAAGGAGAACAGAACAGAGGTGCCTTTAAAAGGTAAACATTGAGCTACCATATGATCCAGCAGACCTATTCCTGGACCTATAAACTAAGAAGACAGAATTGGAAGGACACAGCCACGCAAATCTGCATTGCATACTATTACAATAGCCAAGATATGGAAGTAACCAAAAAGTCCACCGACAGATGGGTGGACAAAGAAGAACTGCTACCTGTATAGATGGAATATGAGCTAGTGAAAAAATGAAACAATGCCATTTGCAGCACCATAGATGAGTCTAGAAGTAATCACGCAACTTGGAGTAAGTGAGAAAGCGAAAGACACATATCCTATCATATCACATATAGGGGTTACCTAAAAAATGATACAAACAAAGATATTTCCACAAACACTATCATAGATTCATTAAAAAAACTTATGGTTCACCAAATGGAAAGGTGTGAGGATTGGATACATTACCATATTGAGGTTAACAGAGAGATACAAACACATGTGAAATATATAATCACCAAAGACCTACGCAATACCAAGGGAAGACTACTCAACATTCTGTCATAACCTACATGGGAAAAGGATCCGAAGAAGAATAGATATATGTATATGTGTGAAAGAACCACATCTTGCACACCTAGAACAAACAAAACATTGTAATCAAGTTTGCTGTGATCAAAAATAAAAATTAAGTTAAAAATACCAACAAGAAGTAATGAGACATAAACTTAAAGGGCTTTTTCCTCGCACATTCCATTCTAATTTACAACCTAGAACACCACTTCCAGTAAGGCTCTGTTGCCCTAGTAACCAGATTTGGTAAAGGAGAAATGCTGCCGCCTTGTGGCCGATTCCCGCAAGAGCAGCTTTTAACCCACAGCTAATGGTCACTTACCATTCATAAGGACTCAGGGCTCTAAAGGACACCTGCCCTCAAAATTGTGCTGCGGTAGGGAATGGATAAAATTTTCAAAACAGGCAAAATTTGCAAGAAGATAGTATGAAGAGGTATGTTTTACTCACTCTCTTTTGAAAGAAAGGAAAATGTATAAAAGCTCAGCCTCAGGAAGTATTAGACTCATGCAATCTAATCTACAAAAAGTTTTCAACTCACACCAGTCGACTGACCATTGGCAAAAAGTCTACAAATAATAAATGCTGAAGAGCTCTTAGAGAACTGTGTACCCTCTAGCTGCTGGTGAGATGTAAGAGGGTTAAACGCTAATAATGACAACAGAAAGGAGCTGCGTTTAAAAGGAAAAATTGAGGTACCATTCAATCCAGCAGGCGCACCAATGGGCCTCTCACCTGAGAAGACCAGAATGAAGAAGACCCGGGCTGCAAAAGCTGCACTGCAGCCTGATTCACAATAGACAAGACAGTGAAGCAACTAAAATGTCCATCAACAGATGAAAGGATAAAGAAGAAGTGGTCCATGTACACAATGAATACTAGCCATGGAAAACAATGAAACACTGCTCTTTGAGGCACCATAGATGATCTTGGAGATAATCACAGAACATGAGGTAAGTCGGAAAGCAAAAGTCCTATATCCTATGATATCACTTATAGGCGTTATCTAATAACTGACACAAATGAACATATTTCCACACAGAAAGTCAATCACAGACTTATTAAAAAAAAACTATGCTTATCTAAAAGGAAAGTTGGGGGGAATGGATAAATGAAGATTAGCGTTACCATATGTATACAAATATATATTATATACATATATCAAAAGACCAACCATATAGCAAGGAAGGATTATGGAACACTCTGTAATAATTTACACGGGAAGAGGATCTCTACCTAAATAGTTATATAGAATATGTAGATGAACCAGAGTGTGTACACCTTGGACGAGCAACATTCTAACCATTACCCCAATTGAAAAAATTAAAACAACGAACTAGGAGTAATGAGACATAAACTTATGAGGGGTTTTCCTGGCACATTCCATCCAAATTTAAAACCTAGGCAAACAACTTCCAGAACGGCTCTGCTGCCCTAGTACCCAGATTTGGGAATGGAGAAATGCTGCATCCTTGTGGCCGTTTTCCACAAGAGCAGCTTTAAACCCACTGCAAAAGGTCACTAAATATTCACCAATTGCAGGTCTGTAAATGACACCGGCCCTCCAAAAACTACTGAGGTCGAAAATCGACCAAAAAATTCCAGAGTGCAACCTTCCAAAAAGAAAATTTGAAGAGGTATATTATAGTCACACTTTTTTGCTTTTTTCTTTTAACAGAAAAGAAAAAGGCGTGGAAAAATGATGAATTGTAGGAATTTTTACAGACATGTAAACCCAAATTACAAAAACCTATCAGCTCACACCAGTCAGAACGGCCATCAACAAAAATGCTGCAAACAATAAATGCTGACGTGATTGTGGAGAAATGCGTACCCTCGATTCTAAGGGGGATGTGGTAAGAGCCGCTAATGAAAGCACAATTGAGGTGCCTTGAAAAGGTAAACGTTGACCTACCATACCAGTCAATCAATCATACCCACTGCTGTGTCTATCACCTGAGAAAATGAAAATCAAAAATCACAGGCTGGCAATCCTGCACTCCAGCAATATTTACCATAGGCAACACTTGGAAGCAACGAAACTGTCCATCAACAGAGGAATGCACCAAGAAGAAGTGGTCCGTGTACACAATGGAATATTAGCCATGGAAAACATTGAAGCACTGCTCTTTGAGGCACCATAGATGAGCCTGGAGATAATCACAAAACATGAAGTAGGTCGGACAGCAAAACACCTATATCCTATATGATCACTTATGGCATTATCTAATAACTGACACAGATGAACATATTTCCGAAGAGAAAGACACTCACAGGCTTAGAAAACAAACTATGCTCATCTGAAAGGAAAGGAGGGGGGAAATTGAGAAATGAAGATTAGTGTTACTATTCATATACAAATACATATTATATACATGTATCAAAAAGACCGAACATATAGCAAGGGAGGTCGACGGAACACTGTAATATTTTACATGGGAAGAGGATCTGTACATTAATAGACATACATAATGTACAAATGAACCAGATTGTGTACACCAAAGACAAACAATATTCTAAACTTTACCCAGATTAAAAAAATTTTAAAAACCAAGAAGAAGTAATGAGACATAAACTTATGGGGATTTCTCCTGGCAAATTCCATTCTAATTTACAACCTAGGACAATGACTTCCAGAAAGGCTCTGCTGCCCTAGTACCCAGATTGGGGAATGGAGAAATGCTACCTCCTTGTGGCCGTTTCCCACAACAGCAGCTTTGAACCCACTGCAAAAGGTCACTAAATTTTCACCTACTTGCAGTTCTGTAAATGACACCTGCCCTCCAGAAAATTTCTGGGGTCAAAAATCGACCAAAAACTTCACAAGAGGGCAACCTTCGAAGAAGACAATTTCAAGAGCTATATTGTACTCACGGTTTTTTTCTTTTAAGAGAAAAGAAAAAGGCATAGGAAGATGATGAATTTTAAAAATTTTAATGACATGCATACCCATATGACAAAAACCTATCAGCTCTCAGCAGTCAGAATGGCCATTAGGAATAATGCTGCAAAAAATAAACGGTGAAGGGAGTGAGGAGAAATGCGTACCCTCGGTTGTAAGGGGGGCATGTAAAGAGCCACTAATGAAAACACAATGTAGGTGCTTTGAAAAGGGAAACATTGAGCTACCAGTCAATCAATCACAACCACTGCTTGGCCTATCACCTGAGAAAATGAGAATCAAAAAGTCACAGGCTGGCAAACCTGTACGCCAGCAACATTTACCATAGCCAGCACTTGGAAGCAATGAAAATGTCCATCAACCGAGGAATGCACCAAGAAGAAGTGGTCCACGTACACAATGGAATATTACTCTAATAATAAATATAAATTAAATTTAAAAACAAACAAAAGCAAGGAGACATCAACATTTGTGGGTTTATCCGGGCACATTGCACTCTAATTTATAACCGAAGGACACCACTGGCCGGTAGGTCTGTTTCCCTAGTACCAGCATGGGAAACGTAGAAAGGCTGCCGCTCTCTGGCCGTTACCTGCAAAAGCAGGTTTAAAGCCTGAGCTAATGGTCACTTCATAAGAACAAGTACTGCAGGGCTGTAAATGAAACCTGCCCTCAAAATGTCTTGAGGGAGATAATGGCCAAAATATTTCAAATGGTGACACATACTTTAAGAAAACACTTTGAAGAAATAAGCTCTAATCACAGCTGGAAAAATTAAAAGGACATGTCTTAAAGCTCAATTTCAACGCATTATGAGACACGTGCAAATTCAACCACAAAGAGGTATCAGCTCACACCACTCAGAATAATCATCAGCAAAAACTACAAAGAATAAATCCTGAAGGTGCTGGGAAGAAATACATGCCCTCCACTTTAAGTGGGACGTAACCTGGAAAGAGCCACTAAGGAGAACAGAACAGAGGTGCCTTGAAAAGGTAAACACTGAGCTACCATATGATCCAGCAGACCTATTCCTGGACCTATAAACTAAGAAGACAGAATTGGAAGGACACAGCCACGCAAATCTGCATTGCATACTATTACAATAGCCAAGATATGGAAGTAACCAAAACGCCCATCGGCAGATGGGTGGACAAAGAAGAACTGCTACCTGTACAGATGGACTATGAGCTAGTGAAAAAATGAAACAATGCCATTTGCAGCACCATAGATGAGTCTAGAAGTAATCACGCAACTTGGAGTAAGTGAGAAAGCGAAAGACACATATACTATCATATCACATATAGGGGTTACCTAAAGAATGATACAAACAAAGATATTTCCACAGACAAACACTATCATAGATACATTAAAAAAACTTATGGTTGAACAAATGGAAAGGTGTGAGGATTGGATACATTACCATATTGAGGTTAACAGAGAGATACAAACACATGTGAAATATATAATCACCAAAGACCTATGCAATACCAAGAGAAGACTACTCAACATTGTGTCATAACCTCAATGGGAAAAGGATCCGAAGAAGAATAGATATATGTATATGTGTGAAAGAACCACATCTTGCACACCTAGAACAAACAAAACATTGTAATCAAGTTTGCTGTGATAAATAATAAAAATTAAGTTAAAAATACCAACAAGAAGTAATGAGACATAAACTTAAAGAGCTTTTTCCTCGCACATTCCATTCTAATTTACAACCTAGAACACCACTTCCAGTAAGGCTCTGTTGCCCTAGTAACCAGATTTGGTAAAGGAGAAATGCTGCCGCCTTGTGGCCAATTCCCGCCAGAGCAGCTTTTAACCCACAGCTAATGGTCACTTACCATTCACAAGGACTCAGGGCTGTAAAGGACACCTGCCCTCAAAATTGTGCTGAGGTAGGGAATGGATAAAAATTTCAAAACAGGCAAAATTTGCAAGAAGATAGTATGAAGAGGTATGTTTTACTCACTCTCTTTTTAAAGAAAGGAAAATGTATAAAAGCTCAGCCTCAGGAAGTATTAGACTCATGCAATCTAATCTACAAAAAGTTTTCAACTCACACCAGTCGACTGACCATTGGAAAAAAGACTACAAACAATAAATGCCTAAGAGGTTTTAGAGAACTGTGTACCCTCTAGCTGCTGGTGAGATGTAAAAGGGTTAAACGCTAATAATGAGAACAGAAAGGAGCTGCGTTTAAAAGGAAAAATTGAGGTACCATTTAATCCAGCAGGTGCACCAATGGGCCTCTCACCTGAGAAGACCAGAATGAAGAAGACCCGGGCTGCAAAAGCTGCACTGCAGCCTGATTCACAATAGACAAGGCAGTGAAACAACCAAAATGTCCATCAACAGATGAAAGGATAAAGAAGAAGTGGTCCATGTACACAATGAATAATAGCCATGGAAAACAATCAAACACTGCTCTTTGAGGCACCATAGATGATCTTGGAGATAATCACAGAACATGAGGTAAGTCGGAAAGCAAAAGTCCTATATCCTATGATATCACTTATAGGCATTATCTAATAACTGACACATAAACATATTTCCACAGAGAAAGTCAATCACAGACTTATTAAAAAAACTATGCTTATCTAAAAGGAAAGGTGGGGGGAATGGATAAATGAAGATTAGCGTTACCTTATGTATACAAATACATATTATATACATATATCAAAAAGACTGACCAAATAGCAAGGAAGGTTTACGGAACACTCTGTAATACTTTACACGGGAAGAGGATCTCTACATAAATAGGTATATAGAATATGTAGATGAACCAGAGTGTGTACACCTTGGACAAGCAACATTCTAACCATTACGCCAATTGAAAAAATTAAAACAACAAACTAGGAGTAATGAGATATAAACTTATGGGGGGTTTTCCTGGCACATTCCATTCAAATTTACAACCTATACAAACGACTTCCAGAATGGTTCTGCTGCCCTATTACCCAGATTTGGGAATGGAGAAATGCTGCATCCTTGTGGCCGTTTCCCACAACAGCAGCTTTAAACCCACTGCAAAAGGTCACTAAATATTCACCAATTGCAGTTCTGTAAATGACACCTGCCCTCCAAAAAATCCTGAGGCCGAAAATCGACCAAAAAATTCTAGAGTGCAACCTTCCAAAAAGAAAATTTGAAGAGGTATATTATACTCACACATTTTTGCTTTTTTCTTTTAACAGAAAAGAAAAAGGTGTGGAGAAATGATGAATTGTAGGAATTTTTACAGACATGTAAACCCAAATTACAAAAACCTATCAGCTCACACCAGTCAGAATGGCCATCAACAAAAATGCTGCAAACAATAAATGCTGACGTGATTGTGGAGAAATGCGTACCCTCGATTCTAAGGGGGACGTGGTAAGAGCCACTAATGAAAGCACAATTGAGGTGCCTTGAAAAGGTAAACGTTGAGCTACCATACCAGTCAATCAATCATACCCACTGCTGGGTCTACCACCTGAGAAAATGAAAATCATACATCACAGGCTGGCAAACCTGCACTCCAGCAATATTTACCATAGGCAACACTTGGAAGCAACGAAAATGTCCATCAACAGAGGAATGCACCAAGAAGAAGTGGTCCATGTACACAATGGAATATTAGCTATGGAAAACATTGAAGCACTGCTCTTTGAGGCACCATAGATGAGCCTGGAGATAATCACAAAACATGAAGTAGGTCGGAAAGCAAAAGACCTATATCCTATATTATCACTTATGGCATTATCTAATAACTGACACAGATGAACATATTTCCAAAGAGAAAGACACTCACAGGCTTAGAAAACAAACTATGCTCATCGAAAAGGAAAGGAGGGGGGAAATTGAGAAATGAAGATTAGTGTTACTATACATATACAAATACATAGTATATACATGTATCAAAAAGACCGAACATATAGCAAGGGAGGTCGACAGAACACTGTAATATTTTACATGGGAAGAGGATCTGTACATTAATAGACATACATAATGTATAAATGAACCAGATTGTGTACACCTAGGACAAACAATATTCTAAACTTTACCCAGGTTAAAAAAATTTTAAAACCAAGAAGAAGTAATGAGACAGAAACTTATGGGGATTTCTCCTGGCAAATTCCATTCTAATTTACAACCTAGGACAATGACTTCCAGAAAGGCTCTGCTGCCCTAGTACCCAGATTGGGGAATGGAGAAATGCTACCTCCTTGTGGCCGTTTCCCACAACAGCAGCTTTGAACCCACTGCAAAAGGTGACTAAATTTTCACCAACTTGCATTTCTGTAAATGGCACCTGCCTTCCAGAAAATTTCTGGGGTCAAAAATCGACCAAAAACTTCAGAAGAGGGCAACCTTCGAAGAAGACAATTTCAAGAGCTATATTGTACTCACGGTTTTTTTCTTTTAAGAGAAAAGAAAAAGGCATAGGAAGATGATAAATTTTAAAAATTTTAATGACATGCATACCCATATGACAAAAACCTATCAGCTCTCAGCAGTCAGAATGGCCATTAGGAATAATGCTGCAAAAAATAAACGGTGAAGGGAGTGAGGAGAAATGCGTACCCTCGGTTGTAAGGGGGGGCATGTAAAGAGCCACTAATGAAAACACAATGTAGGTGCTTTGAAAAGGGAAACATTGAGCTACCAGTCAATCAATCACAACCACTGCTTGGCCTATCACCTGAGAAAATGAGAATCAAAAAGTCACAGGCTGGCAAACCTGTACGCCAGCAACATTTACCATAGCCAGCACTTGGAAGCAATGAAAATGTCCATCAACCGAGGAATGCACCAAGAAGAAGTGGTCCACGTACACAATGGAATATTACTCTAATAATAAATATAAATTAAATTTAAAAACAAACAAAAGCAAGGAGACATCAACATTTGTGGGTTTATCCGGGCACATTGCACTCTAATTTATAACCGAAGGACACCACTGGCCGGTAGGTCTGTTTCCCTAGTACCAGCATGGGAAACGTAGAAAGGCTGCCGCTCTCTGGCCGTTACCTGCAAAAGCAGGTTTAAAGCCTGAGCTAATGGTCACTTCATAAGAACAAGTACTGCAGGGCTGTAAATGAAACCTGCCCTCAAAATGTCTTGAGGGAGATAATGGCCAAAATATTTCAAATGGTGACACATACTTTAAGAAAACACTTTGAAGAAATAAGCTCTAATCACAGCTGGAAAAATAAAAAGGACATGTCTTAAAGCTCAATTTCAACGCATTATGAGACACGTGCAAATTCAACCACAAAGAGGTATCAGCTCACACCACTCAGAATAATCATCAGCAAAAACTACAAAGAATAAATCCTGAAGGTGCTGGGAAGAAATACATGCCCTCCACTTTAAGTGGGACGTAACCTGGAAAGAGCCACTAAGGAGAACAGAACAGAGGTGCCTTGAAAAGGTAAACACTGAGCTACCATATGATCCAGCAGACCTATTCCTGGACCTATAAACTAAGAAGACAGAATTGGAAGGACACAGCCACGCAAATCTGCATTGCATACTATTACAATAGCCAAGATATGGAAGTAACCAAAACGCCCATCGACAGATGGGTGGACAAAGAAGAACTGCTACCTGTACAGATGGAATATGAGCTAGTGAAAAAATGAAACAATGCCATTTGCAGAACCATAGATGAGTCTAGAAGTAATCACGCAACTTGGAGTAAGTGAGAAAGCGAAAGACACATATCCTATCATATCACATATAGAGGTTACCTAAAGAATGATACAAACAAAGATATTTCCACAGACAAACACTATCATAGATACATTAAAAAAACTTATGGTTGACCAAATGGAAAGGTGTGAGGATTGGATACATTACCATATTGAGGTTAACAGAGAGATACAAACACATGTGAAATATATAATCACCAAAGACCTATGCAATACCAAGAGAAGACTACTCAACATTGTGTCATAACCTACATGGGAAAAGGATCCGAAGAAGAATAGATATATGTATATGTGTGAAAGAACCACATCTTGCACACCTAGAACAAACAAAACATTGTAATCAAGTTTGCTGTGATCAAAAATAAAAATTAAGTTAAAAATACCAACAAGAAGTAATGAGACATAAACTTAAAGGGCTTTTTCCTCGCACATTCCATTCTAATTTACAACCTAGAACACCACTTCCAGTAAGGCTCTGTTGCCCTAGTAACCAGATTTGGTAAAGGAGAAATGCTGCCGCCTTGTGGCCAATTCCCGCCAGAGCAGCTTTTAACCCACAGCTAATGGTCACTTACCATTCACAAGGACTCAGGGCTGTAAAGGACACCTGCCCTCAAAATTGTGCTGAGGTAGGGAATGGATAAAAATTTCAAAACAGGCAAAATTTGCAAGAAGATAGTATGAAGAGGTATGTTTTACTCACTCTCTTTTTAAAGAAAGGAAAATGTATAAAAGCTCAGCCTCAGGAAGTATTAGACTCATGCAATCTAATCTACAAAAAGTTTTCAACTCACACCAGTCGACTGACCATTGGAAAAAAGACTACAAACAATAAATGCCTAAGAGGTTTTAGAGAACTGTGTACCCTCTAGCTGCTGGTGAGATGTAAAAGGCTTAAACGCTAATAATGAGAACAGAAAGGAGCTGCGTTTAAAAGGAAAAATTGAGGTACCATTCAATCCAGCAGGTGCACCAATGGGCCTCTCACCTGAGAAGACCAGAATGAAGAAGACCCGGGCTGCAAAAGCTGCACTGCAGCCTGATTCACAATAGACAAGGCAGTGAAGCAACCAAAATGTCCATCAACAGATGAAAGGATAAAGAAGAAGTGGTCCATGTACACAATGAATACTAGCCATGGAAAACAATGAAACACTGCTCTTTGAGGCACCATAGATGATCTTGGAGATAATCACAGAACATGAGGTAAGTCGGAAAGCAAAAGTCCTATATCCTACGATATCACTTATAGGCGTTATCTAATAACTGACACAGATGAACATATTTCCACACAGAAAGTCAATCACAGACTTATTAAAAAAACTATGCTTATCTAAAAGGAAAGGTGGGGGGAATGGATAAATGAAGATTAGCGTTACCATATGTATACAAACACATATTATATACATATATCAAAAAGACTGACCAAATAGCAAGGAAGGTTTACAGAACACTCTGTAATAATTTACACGGGAAGAGGATCTCTACATAAATAGGTATATAGAATATGTAGATGAACCAGAGTGTGTACACCTTGGACGAGCAACATTCTAACCATTACCCCAATTGAAAAAATTAAAACAACGAACTAGGAGTAATGAGACATAAACTTATGAGGGGTTTTCCTGGCACATTCCATCCAAATTTAAAACCTAGGCAAACAACTTCCAGAACGGCTCTGCTGCCCTAGTACCCAGATTTGGGAATGGAGAAATGCTGCATCCTTGTGGCCGTTTTCCACAAGAGCAGCTTTAAACCCACTGCAAAAGGTCACTAAATATTCACCAATTGCAGGTCTGTAAATGACACCGGCCCTCCAAAAACTACTGAGGTCGAAAATCGACCAAAAAATTCCAGAGTGCAACCTTCCAAAAAGAAAATTTGAAGAGGTATATTATAGTCACACTTTTTTGCTTTTTTCTTTTAACAGAAAAGAAAAAGGCGTGGAAAAATGATGAATTGTAGGAATTTTTACAGACATGTAAACCCAAATTACAAAAACCTATCAGCTCACACCAGTCAGAACGGCCATCAACAAAAATGCTGCAAACAATAAATGCTGACGTGATTGTGGAGAAATGCGTACCCTCGATTCTAAGGGGGATGTGGTAAGAGCCGCTAATGAAAGCACAATTGAGGTGCCTTGAAAAGGTAAACGTTGACCTACCATACCAGTCAATCAATCATACCCACTGCTGTGTCTATCACCTGAGAAAATGAAAATCAAAAATCACAGGCTGGCAATCCTGCACTCCAGCAATATTTACCATAGGCAACACTTGGAAGCAACGAAACTGTCCATCAACAGAGGAATGCACCAAGAAGAAGTGGTCCGTGTACACAATGGAATATTAGCCATGGAAAACATTGAAGCACTGCTCTTTGAGGCACCATAGATGAGCCTGGAGATAATCACAAAACATGAAGTAGGTCGGACAGCAAAACACCTATATCCTATATGATCACTTATGGCATTATCTAATAACTGACACAGATGAACATATTTCCGAAGAGAAAGACACTCACAGGCTTAGAAAACAAACTATGCTCATCTGAAAGGAAAGGAGGGGGGAAATTGAGAAATGAAGATTAGTGTTACTATTCATATACAAATACATATTATATACATGTATCAAAAAGACCGAACATATAGCAAGGGAGGTCGACGGAACACTGTAATATTTTACATGGGAAGAGGATCTGTACATTAATAGACATACATAATGTACAAATGAACCAGATTGTGTACACCAAAGACAAACAATATTCTAAACTTTACCCAGATTAAAAAAATTTTAAAAACCAAGAAGAAGTAATGAGACATAAACTTATGGGGATTTCTCCTGGCAAATTCCATTCTAATTTACAACCTAGGACAATGACTTCCAGAAAGGCTCTGCTGCCCTAGTACCCAGATTGGGGAATGGAGAAATGCTACCTCCTTGTGGCCGTTTCCCACAACAGCAGCTTTGAACCCACTGCAAAAGGTGACTAAATTTTCACCAACTTGCAGTTCTGTAAATGGCACCTGCCTTCCAGAAAATTTCTGGGGTCAAAAATCGACCAAAAACTTCAGAAGAGGGCAACCTTCGAAGAAGACAATTTCAAGAGCTATATTGTACTCACGGTTTTTTTCTTTTAAGAGAAAAGAAAAAGGCATAGGAAGATGATAAATTTTAAAAATTTTAATGACATGCATACCCATATGACAAAAACCTATCAGCTCTCAGCAGTCAGAATGGCCATTAGGAATAATGCTGCAAAAAATAAACGGTGAAGGGAGTGAGGAGAAATGCGTACCCTCGGTTGTAAGGGGGGGCATGTAAAGAGCCACTAATGAAAACACAATGTAGGTGCTTTGAAAAGGGAAACATTGAGCTACCAGTCAATCAATCACAACCACTGCTTGGCCTATCACCTGAGAAAATGAGAATCAAAAAGTCACAGGCTGGCAAACCTGTACGCCAGCAACATTTACCATAGCCAGCACTTGGAAGCAATGAAAATGTCCATCAACCGAGGAATGCACCAAGAAGAAGTGGTCCACGTACACAATGGAATATTACTCTAATAATAAATATAAATTAAATTTAAAAACAAACAAAAGCAAGGAGACATCAACATTTGTGGGTTTATCCGGGCACATTGCACTCTAATTTATAACCGAAGAACACCACTGGCCGGTAGGTCTGTTTCCCTAGTACCAGCATGGGAAACGTAGAAAGGCTGCCGCTCTCTGGCCGTTACCTGCAAAAGCAGGTTTAAAGCCTGAGCTAATGGTCACTTCATAAGAACAAGTACTGCAGGGCTGTAAATGAAACCTGCCCTCAAAATGTCTTGAGGGAGATAATGGCCAAAATATTTCAAATGGTGACACATACTTTAAGAAAACACTTTGAAGAAATAAGCTCTAATCACAGCTGGAAAAATAAAAAGGACATGTCTTAAAGCTCAATTTCAACGCATTATGAGACACGTGCAAATTCAACCACAAAGAGGTATCAGCTCACACCACTCAGAATAATCATCAGCAAAAACTACAAAGAATAAATCCTGAAGGTGCTGGGAAGAAATACATGCCCTCCACTTTAAGTGGGACGTAACCTGGAAAGAGCCACTAAGGAGAACAGAACAGAGGTGCCTTTAAAAGGTAAACACTGAGCTACCATATGATCCAGCAGACCTATTCCTGGACCTATAAACTAAGAAGACAGAATTGGAAGGACACAGCCACGCAAATCTGCATTGCATACTATTACAATAGCCAAGATATGGAAGTAACCAAAACGCCCATCGACAGATGGGTGGACAAAGAAGAACTGCTACCTGTACAGATGGAATATGAGCTAGTGAAAAAATGAAACAATGCCATTTGCAGAACCATAGATGAGTCTAGAAGTAATCACGCAACTTGGAGTAAGTGAGAAAGCGAAAGACACATATCCTATCATATCACATATAGAGGTTACCTAAAGAATGATACAAACAAAGATATTTCCACAGACAAACACTATCATAGATACATTAAAAAAACTTATGGTTCACCAAATGGAAAGGTGTGAGGATTGGATACATTACCATATTGAGGTTAACAGAGAGATACAAACACATGTGAAATATATAATCACCAAAGACCTATGCAATACCAAGAGAAGACTACTCAACATTGTGTCATAACCTACATGGGAAAAGGATCCGAAGAAGAATAGATATATGTATATGTGTGAAAGAACCACATCTTGCACACCTAGAACAAACAAAACATTGTAATCAAGTTTGCTGTGATAAATAATAAAAATTAAGTTAAAAATACCAACAAGAAGTAATGAGACATAAACTTAAAGAGCTTTTTCCTTGCACATTCCATTCTAATTTACAACCTAGAACACCACTTCCAGTAAGGCTCTGTTGCCCTAGTAACCAGATTTGGTAAAGGAGAAATGCTGCCGCCTTGTGGCCAATTCCCGCCAGAGCAGCTTTTAACCCACAGCTAATGGTCACTTACCATTCACAAGGACTCAGGGCTGTAAAGGACACCTGCCCTCAAAATTGTGCTGAGGTAGGGAATGGATAAAAATTTCAAAACAGGCAAAATTTGCAAGAAGATAGTATGAAGAGGTATGTTTTACTCACTCTCTTTTTAAAGAAAGGAAAATGTATAAAAGCTCAGCCTCAGGAAGTATTAGACTCATGCAATCTAATCTACAAAAAGTTTTCAACTCACACCAGTCGACTGACCATTGGAAAAAAGACTACAAACAATAAATGCCTAAGAGGTTTTAGAGAACTGTGTACCCTCTAGCTGCTGGTGAGATGTAAAAGGCTTAAACGCTAATAATGAGAACAGAAAGGAGCTGCGTTTAAAAGGAAAAATTGAGGTACCATTCAATCCAGCAGGTGCACCAATGGGCCTCTCACCTGAGAAGACCAGAATGAAGAAGACCCGGGCTGCAAAAGCTGCACTGCAGCCTGATTCACAATAGACAAGGCAGTGAAGCAACCAAAATGTCCATCAACAGATGAAAGGATAAAGAAGAAGTGGTCCATGTACACAATGAATACTAGCCATGGAAAACAATGAAACACTGCTCTTTGAGGCACCATAGATGATCTTGGAGATAATCACAGAACATGAGGTAAGTCGGAAAGCAAAAGTCCTATATCCTACGATATCACTTATAGGCGTTATCTAATAACTGACACAAATGAACATATTTCCACACAGAAAGTCAATCACAGACTTATTAAAAAAACTATGCTTATCTAAAAGGAAAGGTGGGGGGAATGGATAAATGAAGATTAGCGTTACCATATGTATACAAACACATATTATATACATATATCAAAAAGACTGACCAAATAGCAAGGAAGGTTTACAGAACACTCTGTAATAATTTACACGGGAAGAGGATCTCTACATAAATAGGTATATAGAATATGTAGATGAACCAGAGTGTGTACACCTTGGACGAGCAACATTCTAACCATTACCCCAATTGAAAAAATTAAAACAACGAACTAGGAGTAATGAGACATAAACTTATGAGGGGTTTTCCTGGCACATTCCATCCAAATTTAAAACCTAGGCAAACAACTTCCAGAACGGCTCTGCTGCCCTAGTACCCAGATTTGGGAATGGAGAAATGCTGCATCCTTGTGGCCGTTTTCCACAAGAGCAGCTTTAAACCCACTGCAAAAGGTCACTAAATATTCACCAATTGCAGGTCTGTAAATGACACCGGCCCTCCAAAAACTACTGAGGTCGAAAATCGACCAAAAAATTCCAGAGTGCAACCTTCCAAAAAGAAAATTTGAAGAGGTATATTATAGTCACACTTTTTTGCTTTTTTCTTTTAACAGAAAAGAAAAAGGCGTGGAAAAATGATGAATTGTGGGAATTTTTACAGACATGTAAACCCAAATTACAAAAACCTATCAGCTCACACCAGTCAGAACGGCCATCAACAAAAATGCTGCAAACAATAAATGCTGACGTGATTGTGGAGAAATGCGTACCCTCGATTCTAAGGGGGATGTGGTAAGAGCCGCTAATGAAAGCACAATTGAGGTGCCTTGAAAAGGTAAACGTTGACCTACCATACCAGTCAATCAATCATACCCACTGCTGTGTCTATCACCTGAGAAAATGAAAATCAAAAATCACAGGCTGGCAATCCTGCACTCCAGCAATATTTACCATAGGCAACACTTGGAAGCAACGAAACTGTCCATCAACAGAGGAATGCACCAAGAAGAAGTGGTCCGTGTACACAATGGAATATTAGCCATGGAAAACATTGAAGCACTGCTCTTTGAGGCACCATAGATGAGCCTGGAGATAATCACAAAACATGAAGTAGGTCGGACAGCAAAACACCTATATCCTATATGATCACTTATGGCATTATCTAATAACTGACACAGATGAACATATTTCCGAAGAGAAAGACACTCACAGGCTTAGAAAACAAACTATGCTCATCTGAAAGGAAAGGAGGGGGGAAATTGAGAAATGAAGATTAGTGTTACTATTCATATACAAATACATATTATATACATGTATCAAAAAGACCGAACATATAGCAAGGGAGGTCGACGGAACACTGTAATATTTTACATGGGAAGAGGATCTGTACATTAATAGACATACATAATGTACAAATGAACCAGATTGTGTACACCAAAGACAAACAATATTCTAAACTTTACCCAGATTAAAAAAATTTTAAAAACCAAGAAGAAGTAATGAGACATAAACTTATGGGGATTTCTCCTGGCAAATTCCATTCTAATTTACAACCTAGGACAATGACTTCCAGAAAGGCTCTGCTGCCCTAGTACCCAGATTGGGGAATGGAGAAATGCTACCTCCTTGTGGCCGTTTCCCACAACAGCAGCTTTGAACCCACTGCAAAAGGTCACTAAATTTTCACCTACTTGCAGTTCTGTAAATGACACCTGCCCTCCAGAAAATTTCTGGGGTCAAAAATCGACCAAAAACTTCACAAGAGGGCAACTTTCGAAGAAGACAATTTCAAGAGCTATATTGTACTCACGGTTTTTTCTTTTAAGAGAAAAGCGAAAGGCGTAGGAATATGACGAATTTTAAAAATTTTAATGACATGCACACCCATATTACAAAAACCTATCAGCTCACAGCAGTCAGAATGGCCATTAGGAAATATGCTGCAAAAAATAAAAGGTGAAGGGAGTGTGGAGAAATGCGTACCTTCGGTTGTAAGGGGGGCATGTAAAGAGCCACTAATGAAAACACAATGTAGGTGCTTCAAAAAGGGAAACATTGAGCTACCAGTCAATCAATCACAACCACTGCTTGGCCTATCACCTGAGAAAATGAGAATCAAAAAGTCACAGGCTGGCAAACCTGTACGCCAGCAAGATTTACCATAGCCAGCACTTGGAAGCAATGAAAATGTCCATCAACCGAGGAATGCACCAAGAAGAAGTGGTCCACGTACACAATGGAATATTACTCTAATAATAAATATAAATTAAATTTAAAAACAAACAAAAGCAAGGAGACATCAACATTTGTGGGTTTATCCGGGCACATTGCACTCTCATTTATAACCGAAGAACACCACTGGCCGGTAGGTCTGTTTCCCTAGTACCAGCAAGGGGAACGTAGAAAGGCTGCCGCTCTCTGGCCGTTACCTGCAAAAGCAGGTTTAAAGCCTGAGCCAATGGTCACTTCATATGAACAAGTACTGCAGGGCTGTAAATGAAACCTGCCCTCAAAATGTCTTGAGGGAGATAATGGCCAAAATATTTCAAATGGTGACACATACTTTAAGAAAACACTTTGAAGAAATAAGCTCTAATCACAGCTGGAAAAGTAAAAGGGACATGTCTTAAAGCTCAATTTCAACGCATTATGAGACACATGCAAATTCAACCACAAAGAGGTATCAGCTCACACAACTCAGAATAACCATCAGCAAAAACTACAGAGAAAAAATCCTGAAGGTGCTGGGAAGAAATACATGCCCTCCACTTTAAGTGGGACGTAACCTGGAAAGAGCCACTAAGGAGAACAGAACAGAGGTGCCTTTAAAAGGTAAACATTGAGCTACCATATGATCCAGCAGACCTATTCCTGGACCTATAAACTAAGAAGACAGAATTGGAAGGACACAGCCACGCAAATCTGCATTGCATACTATTACAATAGCCAAGATATGGAAGTAACCAAAAAGTCCACCGACAGATGGGTGGACAAAGAAGAACTGCTACCTGTATAGATGGAATATGAGCTAGTGAAAAAATGAAACAATGCCATTTGCAGCACCATAGATGAGTCTAGAAGTAATCACGCAACTTGGAGTAAGTGAGAAAGCGAAAGACACATATCCTATCATATCACATATAGGGGTTACCTAAAAAATGATACAAACAAAGATATTTCCACAAACACTATCATAGATTCATTAAAAAAACTTATGGTTCACCAAATGGAAAGGTGTGAGGATTGGATACATTACCATATTGAGGTTAACAGAGAGATACAAACACATGTGAAATATATAATCACCAAAGACCTACGCAATACCAAGGGAAGACTACTCAACATTGTGTCATAACCTACATGGGAAAAGGATCCGAAGAAGAATAGATATATGTATATGTGTGAAAGAACCACATCTTGCACACCTAGAACAAACAAAACATTGTAATCAAGTTTGCTGTGATCAAAAATAAAAATTAAGTTAAAAATACCAACAAGAAGTAATGAGACATAAACTTAAAGGGCTTTTTCCTCGCACATTCCATTCTAATTTACAACCTAGAACACCACTTCCAGTAAGGCTCTGTTGCCCTAGTAACCAGATTTGGTAAAGGAGAAATGCTGCCGCCTTGTGGCCGATTCCCGCAAGAGCAGCTTTTAACCCACAGCTAATGGTCACTTACCATTCACAAGGACTCAGGGCTGTAAAGGACACCTGCCCTCAAAATTGTGCTGCGGTAGGGAATGGATAAAATTTTCAAAACAGGCAAAATTTGCAAGAAGATAGTATGAAGAGGTATGTTTTACTCACTCTCTTTTGAAAGAAAGGAAAATGTATAAAAGCTCAGCCTCAGGAAGTATTAGACTCATGCAATCTAATCTACAAAAAGTTTTCAACTCACACCAGTCGACTGACCATTGGCAAAAAGTCTACAAATAATAAATGCTGAAGAGCTCTTAGAGAACTGTGTACCCTCTAGCTGCTGGTGAGATGTAAGAGGGTTAAACGCTAATAATGACAACAGAAAGGAGCTGCGTTTAAAAGGAAAAATTGAGGTACCATTCAATCCAGCAGGCGCACCAATGGGCCTCTCACCTGAGAAGACCAGAATGAAGAAGACCCGGGCTGCAAAAGCTGCACTGCAGCCTGATTCACAATAGACAAGACAGTGAAGCAACTAAAATGTCCATCAACAGATGAAAGGATAAAGAAGAAGTGGTCCATGTACACAATGAATACTAGCCATGGAAAACAATGAAACACTGCTCTTTGAGGCACCATAGATGATCTTGGAGATAATCACAGAACATGAGGTAAGTCGGAAAGCAAAAGTCCTATATCCTATGATATCACTTATAGGCGTTATCTAAAAACTGACACAAATGAACATATTTCCACACAGAAAGTCAATCACAGACTTATTAAAAAAAAACTATGCTTATCTAAAAGGAAAGGTGGGGGGAATGGATAAATGAAGATTAGCGTTACCATATGTATACAAATATATATTATATACATATATCAAAAGACCAACCATATAGCAAGGAAGGATTATGGAACACTCTGTAATAATTTACACGGGAAGAGGATCTCTACCTAAATAGTTATATAGAATATGTAGATGAACCAGAGTGTGTACACCTTGGACGAGCAACATTCTAACCATTACCCCAATTGAAAAAATTAAAACAACGAACTAGGAGTAATGAGACATAAACTTATGAGGGGTTTTCCTGGCACATTCCATCCAAATTTAAAACCTAGGCAAACAACTTCCAGAACGGCTCTGCTGCCCTAGTACCCAGATTTGGGAATGGAGAAATGCTGCATCCTTGTGGCCGTTTTCCACAAGAGCAGCTTTAAACCCACTGCAAAAGGTCACTAAATATTCACCAATTGCAGGTCTGTAAATGACACCGGCCCTCCAAAAACTACTGAGGTCGAAAATCGACCAAAAAATTCCAGAGTGCAACCTTCCAAAAAGAAAATTTGAAGAGGTATATTATAGTCACACTTTTTTGCTTTTTTCTTTTAACAGAAAAGAAAAAGGCGTGGAAAAATGATGAATTGTAGGAATTTTTACAGACATGTAAACCCAAATTACAAAAACCTATCAGCTCACACCAGTCAGAATGGCCATCAACAAAAATGCTGCAAACAATAAATGCTGACGTGATTGTGGAGAAATGCGTACCCTCGATTCTAAGGGGGATGTGGTAAGAGCCGCTAATGAAAGCACAATTGAGGTGCCTTGAAAAGGTAAACGTTGACCTACCATACCAGTCAATCAATCATACCCACTGCTGTGTCTATCACCTGAGAAAATGAAAATCAAAAATCACAGGCTGGCAATCCTGCACTCCAGCAATATTTACCATAGGCAACACTTGGAAGCAACGAAACTGTCCATCAACAGAGGAATGCACCAAGAAGAAGTGGTCCGTGTACACAATGGAATATTAGCCATGGAAAACATTGAAGCACTGCTCTTTGAGGCACCATAGATGAGCCTGGAGATAATCACAAAACATGAAGTAGGTCGGACAGCAAAACACCTATATCCTATATGATCACTTATGGCATTATCTAATAACTGACACAGATGAACATATTTCCGAAGAGAAAGACACTCACAGGCTTAGAAAACAAACTATGCTCATCTGAAAGGAAAGGAGGGGGGAAACTGAGAAATGAAGATTAGTGTTACTATTCATATACAAATACATATTATATACATGTATCAAAAAGACCGAACATATAGCAAGGGAGGTCGACGGAACACTGTAATATTTTACATGGGAAGAGGATCTGTACATTAATAGACATACATAATGTACAAATGAACCAGATTGTGTACACCAAAGACAAACAATATTCTAAACTTTACCCAGATTAAAAAAATTTTAAAAACCAAGAAGAAGTAATGAGACATAAACTTATGGGGATTTCTCCTGGCAAATTCCATTCTAATTTACAACCTAGGACAATGACTTCCAGAAAGGCTCTGCTGCCCTAGTACCCAGATTGGGGAATGGAGAAATGCTACCTCCTTGTGGCCGTTTCCCACAACAGCAGCTTTGAACCCACTGCAAAAGGTCACTAAATTTTCACCTACTTGCAGTTCTGTAAATGACACCTGCCCTCCAGAAAATTTCTGGGGTCAAAAATCGACCAAAAACTTCACAAGAGGGCAACCTTCGAAGAAGACAATTTCAAGAGCTATACTGTACTCACGGTTTTTTCTTTTAAGAGAAAAGCGAAAGGCGTAGGAATATGACGAATTTTAAAAATTTTAATGACATGCACACCCATATTACAAAAACCTATCAGCTCACAGCAGTCAGAATGGCCATTAGGAAATATGCTGCAAAAAATAAAAGGTGAAGGGAGTGTGGAGAAATGCGTACCTTCGGTTGTAAGGGGGGCATGTAAAGAGCCACTAATGAAAACACAATGTAGGTGCTTCAAAAAGGGAAACATTGAGCTACCAGTCAATCAATCACAACCACTGCTTGGCCTATCACCTGAGAAAATGAGAATCAAAAAGTCACAGGCTGGCAAACCTGTACGCCAGCAAGATTTACCATAGCCAGCACTTGGAAGCAATGAAAATGTCCATCAACCGAGGAATGCACCAAGAAGAAGTGGTCCACGTACACAATGGAATATTACTCTAATAATAAATATAAATTAAATTTAAAAACAAACAAAAGCAAGGAGACATCAACATTTGTGGGTTTATCCGGGCACATTGCACTCTCATTTATAACCGAAGAACACCACTGGCCGGTAGGTCTGTTTCCCTAGTACCAGCAAGGGGAACGTAGAAAGGCTGCCGCTCTCTGGCCGTTACCTGCAAAAGCAGGTTTAAAGCCTGAGCCAATGGTCACTTCATATGAACAAGTACTGCAGGGCTGTAAATGAAACCTGCCCTCAAAATGTCTTGAGGGAGATAATGGCCAAAATATTTCAAATGGTGACACATACTTTAAGAAAACACTTTGAAGAAATAAGCTCTAATCACAGCTGGAAAAGTAAAAGGGACATGTCTTAAAGCTCAATTTCAACGCATTATGAGACACATGCAAATTCAACCACAAAGAGGTATCAGCTCACACAACTCAGAATAACCATCAGCAAAAACTACAGAGAAAAAATCCTGAAGGTGCTGGGAAGAAATACATGCCCTCCACTTTAAGTGGGACGTAACCTGGAAAGAGCCACTAAGGAGAACAGAACAGAGGTGCCTTTAAAAGGTAAACATTGAGCTACCATATGATCCAGCAGACCTATTCCTGGACCTATAAACTAAGAAGACAGAATTGGAAGGACACAGCCACGCAAATCTGCATTGCATACTATTACAATAGCCAAGATATGGAAGTAACCAAAAAGTCCACCGACAGATGGGTGGACAAAGAAGAACTGCTACCTGTATAGATGGAATATGAGCTAGTGAAAAAATGAAACAATGCCATTTGCAGCACCATAGATGAGTCTAGAAGTAATCACGCAACTTGGAGTAAGTGAGAAAGCGAAAGACACATATCCTATCATATCACATATAGGGGTTACCTAAAAAATGATACAAACAAAGATATTTCCACAAACACTATCATAGATTCATTAAAAAAACTTATGGTTCACCAAATGGAAAGGTGTGAGGATTGGATACATTACCATATTGAGGTTAACAGAGAGATACAAACACATGTGAAATATATAATCACCAAAGACCTACGCAATACCAAGGGAAGACTACTCAACATTCTGTCATAACCTACATGGGAAAAGGATCCGAAGAAGAATAGATATATGTATATGTGTGAAAGAACCACATCTTGCACACCTAGAACAAACAAAACATTGTAATCAAGTTTGCTGTGATAAAAAATAAAAATTAAGTTAAAAATACCAACAAGAAGTAATGAGACATAAACTTAAAGGGCTTTTTCCTCGCACATTCCATTCTAATTTACAACCTAGAACACCACTTCCAGTAAGGCTCTGTTGCCCTAGTAACCAGATTTGGTAAAGGAGAAATGCTGCCGCCTTGTGGCCGATTCCCGCAAGAGCAGCTTTTAACCCACAGCTAATGGTCACTTACCATTCACAAGGACTCAGGGCTGTAAAGGACACCTGCCCTCAAAATTGTGCTGCGGTAGGGAATGGATAAAATTTTCAAAACAGGCAAAATTTGCAAGAAGATAGTATGAAGAGGTATGTTTTACTCACTCTCTTTTGAAAGAAAGGAAAATGTATAAAAGCTCAGCCTCAGGAAGTATTAGACTCATGCAATCTAATCTACAAAAAGTTTTCAACTCACACCAGTCGACTGACCATTGGCAAAAAGTCTACAAATAATAAATGCTGAAGAGCTCTTAGAGAACTGTGTACCCTCTAGCTGCTGGTGAGATGTAAGAGGGTTAAACGCTAATAATGACAACAGAAAGGAGCTGCGTTTAAAAGGAAAAATTGAGGTACCATTCAATCCAGCAGGCGCACCAATGGGCCTCTCACCTGAGAAGACCAGAATGAAGAAGACCCGGGCTGCAAAAGCTGCACTGCAGCCTGATTCACAATAGACAAGACAGTGAAGCAACTAAAATGTCCATCAACAGATGAAAGGATAAAGAAGAAGTGGTCCATGTACACAATGAATACTAGCCATGGAAAACAATGAAACACTGCTCTTTGAGGCACCATAGATGATCTTGGAGATAATCACAGAACATGAGGTAAGTCGGAAAGCAAAAGTCCTATATCCTATGATATCACTTATAGGCGTTATCTAAAAACTGACACAAATGAACATATTTCCACACAGAAAGTCAATCACAGACTTATTAAAAAAAAACTATGCTTATCTAAAAGGAAAGGTGGGGGGAATGGATAAATGAAGATTAGCGTTACCATATGTATACAAATATATATTATATACATATATCAAAAGACCAACCATATAGCAAGGAAGGATTATGGAACACTCTGTAATAATTTACACGGGAAGAGGATCTCTACCTAAATAGTTATATAGAATATGTAGATGAACCAGAGTGTGTACACCTTGGACGAGCAACATTCTAACCATTACCCCAATTGAAAAAATTAAAACAACGAACTAGGAGTAATGAGACATAAACTTATGAGGGGTTTTCCTGGCACATTCCATCCAAATTTAAAACCTAGGCAAACAACTTCCAGAACGGCTCTGCTGCCCTAGTACCCAGATTTGGGAATGGAGAAATGCTGCATCCTTGTGGCCGTTTTCCACAAGAGCAGCTTTAAACCCACTGCAAAAGGTCACTAAATATTCACCAATTGCAGGTCTGTAAATGACACCGGCCCTCCAAAAACTACTGAGGTCGAAAATCGACCAAAAAATTCCAGAGTGCAACCTTCCAAAAAGAAAATTTGAAGAGGTATATTATAGTCACACTTTTTTGCTTTTTTCTTTTAACAGAAAAGAAAAAGGCGTGGAAAAATGATGAATTGTAGGAATTTTTACAGACATGTAAACCCAAATTACAAAAACCTATCAGCTCACACCAGTCAGAACGGCCATCAACAAAAATGCTGCAAACAATAAATGCTGACGTGATTGTGGAGAAATGCGTACCCTCGATTCTAAGGGGGATGTGGTAAGAGCCGCTAATGAAAGCACAATTGAGGTGCCTTGAAAAGGTAAACGTTGACCTACCATACCAGTCAATCAATCATACCCACTGCTGTGTCTATCACCTGAGAAAATGAAAATCAAAAATCACAGGCTGGCAATCCTGCACTCCAGCAATATTTACCATAGGCAACACTTGGAAGCAACGAAACTGTCCATCAACAGAGGAATGCACCAAGAAGAAGTGGTCCGTGTACACAATGGAATATTAGCCATGGAAAACATTGAAGCACTGCTCTTTGAGGCACCATAGATGAGCCTGGAGATAATCACAAAACATGAAGTAGGTCGGACAGCAAAACACCTATATCCTATATGATCACTTATGGCATTATCTAATAACTGACACAGATGAACATATTTCCGAAGAGAAAGACACTCACAGGCTTAGAAAACAAACTATGCTCATCTGAAAGGAAAGGAGGGGGGAAATTGAGAAATGAAGATTAGTGTTACTATTCATATACAAATACATATTATATACATGTATCAAAAAGACCGAACATATAGCAAGGGAGGTCGACGGAACACTGTAATATTTTACATGGGAAGAGGATCTGTACATTAATAGACATACATAATGTACAAATGAACCAGATTGTGTACACCAAAGACAAACAATATTCTAAACTTTACCCAGATTAAAAAAATTTTAAAAACCAAGAAGAAGTAATGAGACATAAACTTATGGGGATTTCTCCTGGCAAATTCCATTCTAATTTACAACCTAGGACAATGACTTCCAGAAAGGCTCTGCTGCCCTAGTACCCAGATTGGGGAATGGAGAAATGCTACCTCCTTGTGGCCGTTTCCCACAACAGCAGCTTTGAACCCACTGCAAAAGGTCACTAAATTTTCACCTACTTGCAGTTCTGTAAATGCCACCTGCCCTCCAGAAAATTTCTGGGGTCAAAAATCGACCAAAAACTTCACAAGAGGGCAACCTTCGAAGAAGACAATTTCAAGAGCTATATTGTACTCACGGTTTTTTCTTTTAAGAGAAAAGCGAAAGGCGTAGGAATATGACGAATTTTAAAAATTTTAATGACAGGCACACCCATATTACAAAAACCTATCAGCTCACAGCAGTCAGAATGGCCATTAGGAAATATGCTGCAAAAAATAAAAGGTGAAGGGAGTGTGGAGAAATGCGTACCTTCGGTTGTAAGGGGGGCATGTAAAGAGCCACTAATGAAAACACAATGTAGGTGCTTCAAAAAGGGAAACATTGAGCTACCAGTCAATCAATCACAACCACTGCTTGGCCTATCACCTGAGAAAATGAGAATCAAAAAGTCACAGGCTGGCAAACCTGTACGCCAGCAAGATTTACCATAGCCAGCACTTGGAAGCAATGAAAATGTCCATCAACCGAGGAATGCACCAAGAAGAAGTGGTCCACGTACACAATGGAATATTACTCTAATAATAAATATAAATTAAATTTAAAAACAAACAAAAGCAAGGAGACATCAACATTTGTGGGTTTATCCGGGCACATTGCACTCTCATTTATAACCGAAGAACACCACTGGCCGGTAGGTCTGTTTCCCTAGTACCAGCAAGGGGAACGTAGAAAGGCTGCCGCTCTCTGGCCGTTACCTGCAAAAGCAGGTTTAAAGCCTGAGCCAATGGTCACTTCATATGAACAAGTACTGCAGGGCTGTAAATGAAACCTGCCCTCAAAATGTCTTGAGGGAGATAATGGCCAAAATATTTCAAATGGTGACACATACTTTAAGAAAACACTTTGAAGAAATAAGCTCTAATCACAGCTGGAAAAGTAAAAGGGACATGTCTTAAAGCTCAATTTCAACGCATTATGAGACACATGCAAATTCAACCACAAAGAGGTATCAGCTCACACAACTCAGAATAACCATCAGCAAAAACTACAGAGAAAAAATCCTGAAGGTGCTGGGAAGAAATACATGCCCTCCACTTTAAGTGGGACGTAACCTGGAAAGAGCCACTAAGGAGAACAGAACAGAGGTGCCTTTAAAAGGTAAACATTGAGCTACCATATGATCCAGCAGACCTATTCCTGGACCTATAAACTAAGAAGACAGAATTGGAAGGACACAGCCACGCAAATCTGCATTGCATACTATTACAATAGCCAAGATATGGAAGTAACCAAAAAGTCCACCGACAGATGGGTGGACAAAGAAGAACTGCTACCTGTATAGATGGAATATGAGCTAGTGAAAAAATGAAACAATGCCATTTGCAGCACCATAGATGAGTCTAGAAGTAATCACGCAACTTGGAGTAAGTGAGAAAGCGAAAGACACATATCCTATCATATCACATATAGGGGTTACCTAAAAAATGATACAAACAAAGATATTTCCACAAACACTATCATAGATTCATTAAAAAAACTTATGGTTCACCAAATGGAAAGGTGTGAGGATTGGATACATTACCATATTGAGGTTAACAGAGAGATACAAACACATGTGAAATATATAATCACCAAAGACCTACGCAATACCAAGGGAAGACTACTCAACATTCTGTCATAACCTACATGGGAAAAGGATCCGAAGAAGAATAGATATATGTATATGTGTGAAAGAACCACATCTTGCACACCTAGAACAAACAAAACATTGTAATCAAGTTTGCTGTGATCAAAAATAAAAATTAAGTTAAAAATACCAACAAGAAGTAATGAGACATAAACTTAAAGGGCTTTTTCCTCGCACATTCCATTCTAATTTACAACCTAGAACACCACTTCCAGTAAGGCTCTGTTGCCCTAGTAACCAGATTTGGTAAAGGAGAAATGCTGCCGCCTTGTGGCCGATTCCCGCAAGAGCAGCTTTTAACCCACAGCTAATGGTCACTTACCATTCACAAGGACTCAGGGCTCTAAAGGACACCTGCCCTCAAAATTGTGCTGCGGTAGGGAATGGATAAAATTTTCAAAACAGGCAAAATTTGCAAGAAGATAGTATGAAGAGGTATGTTTTACTCACTCTCTTTTGAAAGAAAGGAAAATGTATAAAAGCTCAGCCTCAGGAAGTATTAGACTCATGCAATCTAATCTACAAAAAGTTTTCAACTCACACCAGTCGACTGACCATTGGCAAAAAGTCTACAAATAATAAATGCTGAAGAGCTCTTAGAGAACTGTGTACCCTCTAGCTGCTGGTGAGATGTAAGAGGGTTAAACGCTAATAATGACAACAGAAAGGAGCTGCGTTTAAAAGGAAAAATTGAGGTACCATTCAATCCAGCAGGCGCACCAATGGGCCTCTCACCTGAGAAGACCAGAATGAAGAAGACCCGGGCTGCAAAAGCTGCACTGCAGCCTGATTCACAATAGACAAGACAGTGAAGCAACTAAAATGTCCATCAACAGATGAAAGGATAAAGAAGAAGTGGTCCATGTACACAATGAATACTAGCCATGGAAAACAATGAAACACTGCTCTTTGAGGCACCATAGATGATCTTGGAGATAATCACAGAACATGAGGTAAGTCGGAAAGCAAAAGTCCTATATCCTATGATATCACTTATAGGCGTTATCTAATAACTGACACAAATGAACATATTTCCACACAGAAAGTCAATCACAGACTTATTAAAAAAAAACTATGCTTATCTAAAAGGAAAGGTGGGGGGAATGGATAAATGAAGATTAGCGTTACCATATGTATACAAATATATATTATATACATATATCAAAAGACCAACCATATAGCAAGGAAGGATTATGGAACACTCTGTAATAATTTACACGGGAAGAGGATCTCTACCTAAATAGTTATATAGAATATGTAGATGAACCAGAGTGTGTACACCTTGGACGAGCAACATTCTAACCATTACCCCAATTGAAAAAATTAAAACAACGAACTAGGAGTAATGAGACATAAACTTATGAGGGGTTTTCCTGGCACATTCCATCCAAATTTAAAACCTAGGCAAACAACTTCCAGAACGGCTCTGCTGCCCTAGTACCCAGATTTGGGAATGGAGAAATGCTGCATCCTTGTGGCCGTTTTCCACAAGAGCAGCTTTAAACCCACTGCAAAAGGTCACTAAATATTCACCAATTGCAGGTCTGTAAATGACACCGGCCCTCCAAAAACTACTGAGGTCGAAAATCGACCAAAAAATTCCAGAGTGCAACCTTCCAAAAAGAAAATTTGAAGAGGTATATTATAGTCACACTTTTTTGCTTTTTTCTTTTAACAGAAAAGAAAAAGGCGTGGAAAAATGATGAATTGTAGGAATTTTTACAGACATGTAAACCCAAATTACAAAAACCTATCAGCTCACACCAGTCAGAACGGCCATCAACAAAAATGCTGCAAACAATAAATGCTGACGTGATTGTGGAGAAATGCGTACCCTCGATTCTAAGGGGGATGTGGTAAGAGCCGCTAATGAAAGCACAATTGAGGTGCCTTGAAAAGGTAAACGTTGACCTACCATACCAGTCAATCAATCATACCCACTGCTGTGTCTATCACCTGAGAAAATGAAAATCAAAAATCACAGGCTGGCAATCCTGCACTCCAGCAATATTTACCATAGGCAACACTTGGAAGCAACGAAACTGTCCATCAACAGAGGAATGCACCAAGAAGAAGTGGTCCGTGTACACAATGGAATATTAGCCATGGAAAACATTGAAGCACTGCTCTTTGAGGCACCATAGATGAGCCTGGAGATAATCACAAAACATGAAGTAGGTCGGACAGCAAAACACCTATATCCTATATGATCACTTATGGCATTATCTAATAACTGACACAGATGAACATATTTCCGAAGAGAAAGACACTCACAGGCTTAGAAAACAAACTATGCTCATCTGAAAGGAAAGGAGGGGGGAAATTGAGAAATGAAGATTAGTGTTACTATTCATATACAAATACATATTATATACATGTATCAAAAAGACCGAACATATAGCAAGGGAGGTCGACGGAACACTGTAATATTTTACATGGGAAGAGGATCTGTACATTAATAGACATACATAATGTACAAATGAACCAGATTGTGTACACCAAAGACAAACAATATTCTAAACTTTACCCAGATTAAAAAAATTTTAAAAACCAAGAAGAAGTAATGAGACATAAACTTATGGGGATTTCTCCTGGCAAATTCCATTCTAATTTACAACCTAGGACAATGACTTCCAGAAAGGCTCTGCTGCCCTAGTACCCAGATTGGGGAATGGAGAAATGCTACCTCCTTGTGGCCGTTTCCCACAACAGCAGCTTTGAACCCACTGCAAAAGGTCACTAAATTTTCACCTACTTGCAGTTCTGTAAATGACACCTGCCCTCCAGAAAATTTCTGGGGTCAAAAATCGACCAAAAACTTCACAAGAGGGCAACCTTCGAAGAAGACAATTTCAAGAGCTATATTGTACTCACGGTTTTTTCTTTTAAGAGAAAAGCGAAAGGCGTAGGAATATGACGAATTTTAAAAATTTTAATGACAGGCACACCCATATTACAAAAACCTATCAGCTCACAGCAGTCAGAATGGCCATTAGGAAATATGCTGCAAAAAATAAAAGGTGAAGGGAGTGTGGAGAAATGCGTACCTTCGGTTGTAAGGGGGGCATGTAAAGAGCCACTAATGAAAACACAATGTAGGTGCTTCAAAAAGGGAAACATTGAGCTACCAGTCAATCAATCACAACCACTGCTTGGCCTATCACCTGAGAAAATGAGAATCAAAAAGTCACAGGCTGGCAAACCTGTACGCCAGCAAGATTTACCATAGCCAGCACTTGGAAGCAATGAAAATGTCCATCAACCGAGGAATGCACCAAGAAGAAGTGGTCCACGTACACAATGGAATATTACTCTAATAATAAATATAAATTAAATTTAAAAACAAACAAAAGCAAGGAGACATCAACATTTGTGGGTTTATCCGGGCACATTGCACTCTCATTTATAACCGAAGAACACCACTGGCCGGTAGGTCTGTTTCCCTAGTACCAGCAAGGGGAACGTAGAAAGGCTGCCGCTCTCTGGCCGTTACCTGCAAAAGCAGGTTTAAAGCCTGAGCCAATGGTCACTTCATATGAACAAGTACTGCAGGGCTGTAAATGAAACCTGCCCTCAAAATGTCTTGAGGGAGATAATGGCCAAAATATTTCAAATGGTGACACATACTTTAAGAAAACACTTTGAAGAAATAAGCTCTAATCACAGCTGGAAAAGTAAAAGGGACATGTCTTAAAGCTCAATTTCAACGCATTATGAGACACATGCAAATTCAACCACAAAGAGGTATCAGCTCACACAACTCAGAATAACCATCAGCAAAAACTACAGAGAAAAAATCCTGAAGGTGCTGGGAAGAAATACATGCCCTCCACTTTAAGTGGGACGTAACCTGGAAAGAGCCACTAAGGAGAACAGAACAGAGGTGCCTTTAAAAGGTAAACATTGAGCTACCATATGATCCAGCAGACCTATTCCTGGACCTATAAACTAAGAAGACAGAATTGGAAGGACACAGCCACGCAAATCTGCATTGCATACTATTACAATAGCCAAGATATGGAAGTAACCAAAAAGTCCACCGACAGATGGGTGGACAAAGAAGAACTGCTACCTGTATAGATGGAATATGAGCTAGTGAAAAAATGAAACAATGCCATTTGCAGCACCATAGATGAGTCTAGAAGTAATCACGCAACTTGGAGTAAGTGAGAAAGCGAAAGACACATATCCTATCATATCACATATAGGGGTTACCTAAAAAATGATACAAACAAAGATATTTCCACAAACACTATCATAGATTCATTAAAAAAACTTATGGTTCACCAAATGGAAAGGTGTGAGGATTGGATACATTACCATATTGAGGTTAACAGAGAGATACAAACACATGTGAAATATATAATCACCAAAGACCTACGCAATACCAAGGGAAGACTACTCAACATTCTGTCATAACCTACATGGGAAAAGGATCCGAAGAAGAATAGATATATGTATATGTGTGAAAGAACCACATCTTGCACACCTAGAACAAACAAAACATTGTAATCAAGTTTGCTGTGATCAAAAATAAAAATTAAGTTAAAAATACCAACAAGAAGTAATGAGACATAAACTTAAAGGGCTTTTTCCTCGCACATTCCATTCTAATTTACAACCTAGAACACCACTTCCAGTAAGGCTCTGTTGCCCTAGTAACCAGATTTGGTAAAGGAGAAATGCTGCCGCCTTGTGGCCGATTCCCGCAAGAGCAGCTTTTAACCCACAGCTAATGGTCACTTACCATTCATAAGGACTCAGGGCTCTAAAGGACACCTGCCCTCAAAATTGTGCTGCGGTAGGGAATGGATAAAATTTTCAAAACAGGCAAAATTTGCAAGAAGATAGTATGAAGAGGTATGTTTTACTCACTCTCTTTTGAAAGAAAGGAAAATGTATAAAAGCTCAGCCTCAGGAAGTATTAGACTCATGCAATCTAATCTACAAAAAGTTTTCAACTCACACCAGTCGACTGACCATTGGCAAAAAGTCTACAAATAATAAATGCTGAAGAGCTCTTAGAGAACTGTGTACCCTCTAGCTGCTGGTGAGATGTAAGAGGGTTAAACGCTAATAATGACAACAGAAAGGAGCTGCGTTTAAAAGGAAAAATTGAGGTACCATTCAATCCAGCAGGCGCACCAATGGGCCTCTCACCTGAGAAGACCAGAATGAAGAAGACCCGGGCTGCAAAAGCTGCACTGAAGCCTGATTCACAATAGACAAGACAGTGAAGCAACTAAAATGTCCATCAACAGATGAAAGGATAAAGAAGAAGTGGTCCATGTACACAATGAATACTAGCCATGGAAAACAATGAAACACTGCTCTTTGAGGCACCATAGATGATCTTGGAGATAATCACAGAACATGAGGTAAGTCGGAAAGCAAAAGTCCTATATCCTATGATATCACTTATAGGCGTTATCTAATAACTGACACAAATGAACATATTTCCACACAGAAAGTCAATCACAGACTTATTAAAAAAAAACTATGCTTATCTAAAAGGAAAGGTGGGGGGAATGGATAAATGAAGATTAGCGTTACCATATGTATACAAATATATATTATATACATATATCAAAAGACCAACCATATAGCAAGGAAGGATTATGGAACACTCTGTAATAATTTACACGGGAAGAGGATCTCTACCTAAATAGTTATATAGAATATGTAGATGAACCAGAGTGTGTACACCTTGGACGAGCAACATTCTAACCATTACCCCAATTGAAAAAATTAAAACAACGAACTAGGAGTAATGAGACATAAACTTATGAGGGGTTTTCCTGGCACATTCCATCCAAATTTAAAACCTAGGCAAACAACTTCCAGAACGGCTCTGCTGCCCTAGTACCCAGATTTGGGAATGGAGAAATGCTGCATCCTTGTGGCCGTTTTCCACAAGAGCAGCTTTAAACCCACTGCAAAAGGTCACTAAATATTCACCAATTGCAGGTCTGTAAATGACACCGGCCCTCCAAAAACTACTGAGGTCGAAAATCGACCAAAAAATTCCAGAGTGCAACCTTCCAAAAAGAAAATTTGAAGAGGTATATTATAGTCACACTTTTTTGCTTTTTTCTTTTAACAGAAAAGAAAAAGGCGTGGAAAAATGATGAATTGTAGGAATTTTTACAGACATGTAAACCCAAATTACAAAAACCTATCAGCTCACACCAGTCAGAACGGCCATCAACAAAAATGCTGCAAACAATAAATGCTGACGTGATTGTGGAGAAATGCGTACCCTCGATTCTAAGGGGGATGTGGTAAGAGCCGCTAATGAAAGCACAATTGAGGTGCCTTGAAAAGGTAAACGTTGACCTACCATACCAGTCAATCAATCATACCCACTGCTGTGTCTATCACCTGAGAAAATGAAAATCAAAAATCACAGGCTGGCAATCCTGCACTCCAGCAATATTTACCATAGGCAACACTTGGAAGCAACGAAACTGTCCATCAACAGAGGAATGCACCAAGAAGAAGTGGTCCGTGTACACAATGGAATATTAGCCATGGAAAACATTGAAGCACTGCTCTTTGAGGCACCATAGATGAGCCTGGAGATAATCACAAAACATGAAGTAGGTCGGACAGCAAAACACCTATATCCTATATGATCACTTATGGCATTATCTAATAACTGACACAGATGAACATATTTCCGAAGAGAAAGACACTCACAGGCTTAGAAAACAAACTATGCTCATCTGAAAGGAAAGGAGGGGGGAAATTGAGAAATGAAGATTAGTGTTACTATTCATATACAAATACATATTATATACATGTATCAAAAAGACCGAACATATAGCAAGGGAGGTCGACGGAACACTGTAATATTTTACATGGGAAGAGGATCTGTACATTAATAGACATACATAATGTACAAATGAACCAGATTGTGTACACCAAAGACAAACAATATTCTAAACTTTACCCAGATTAAAAAAATTTTAAAAACCAAGAAGAAGTAATGAGACATAAACTTATGGGGATTTCTCCTGGCAAATTCCATTCTAATTTACAACCTAGGACAATGACTTCCAGAAAGGCTCTGCTGCCCTAGTACCCAGATTGGGGAATGGAGAAATGCTACCTCCTTGTGGCCGTTTCCCACAACAGCAGCTTTGAACCCACTGCAAAAGGTCACTAAATTTTCACCTACTTGCAGTTCTGTAAATGACACCTGCCCTCCAGAAAATTTCTGGGGTCAAAAATCGACCAAAAACTTCACAAGAGGGCAACCTTCGAAGAAGACAATTTCAAGAGCTATATTGTACTCACGGTTTTTTCTTTTAAGAGAAAAGCGAAAGGCGTAGGAATATGACGAATTTTAAAAATTTTAATGACAGGCACACCCATATTACAAAAACCTATCAGCTCACAGCAGTCAGAATGGCCATTAGGAAATATGCTGCAAAAAATAAAAGGTGAAGGGAGTGTGGAGAAATGCGTACCTTCGGTTGTAAGGGGGGCATGTAAAGAGCCACTAATGAAAACACAATGTAGGTGCTTCAAAAAGGGAAACATTGAGCTACCAGTCAATCAATCACAACCACTGCTTGGCCTATCACCTGAGAAAATGAGAATCAAAAAGTCACAGGCTGGCAAACCTGTACGCCAGCAAGATTTACCATAGCCAGCACTTGGAAGCAATGAAAATGTCCATCAACCGAGGAATGCACCAAGAAGAAGTGGTCCACGTACACAATGGAATATTACTCTAATAATAAATATAAATTAAATTTAAAAACAAACAAAAGCAAGGAGACATCAACATTTGTGGGTTTATCCGGGCACATTGCACTCTCATTTATAACCGAAGAACACCACTGGCCGGTAGGTCTGTTTCCCTAGTACCAGCAAGGGGAACGTAGAAAGGCTGCCGCTCTCTGGCCGTTACCTGCAAAAGCAGGTTTAAAGCCTGAGCCAATGGTCACTTCATATGAACAAGTACTGCAGGGCTGTAAATGAAACCTGCCCTCAAAATGTCTTGAGGGAGATAATGGCCAAAATATTTCAAATGGTGACACATACTTTAAGAAAACACTTTGAAGAAATAAGCTCTAATCACAGCTGGAAAAGTAAAAGGGACATGTCTTAAAGCTCAATTTCAACGCATTATGAGACACATGCAAATTCAACCACAAAGAGGTATCAGCTCACACAACTCAGAATAACCATCAGCAAAAACTACAGAGAAAAAATCCTGAAGGTGCTGGGAAGAAATACATGCCCTCCACTTTAAGTGGGACGTAACCTGGAAAGAGCCACTAAGGAGAACAGAACAGAGGTGCCTTTAAAAGGTAAACATTGAGCTACCATATGATCCAGCAGACCTATTCCTGGACCTATAAACTAAGAAGACAGAATTGGAAGGACACAGCCACGCAAATCTGCATTGCATACTATTACAATAGCCAAGATATGGAAGTAACCAAAAAGTCCACCGACAGATGGGTGGACAAAGAAGAACTGCTACCTGTATAGATGGAATATGAGCTAGTGAAAAAATGAAACAATGCCATTTGCAGCACCATAGATGAGTCTAGAAGTAATCACGCAACTTGGAGTAAGTGAGAAAGCGAAAGACACATATCCTATCATATCACATATAGGGGTTACCTAAAAAATGATACAAACAAAGATATTTCCACAAACACTATCATAGATTCATTAAAAAAACTTATGGTTCACCAAATGGAAAGGTGTGAGGATTGGATACATTACCATATTGAGGTTAACAGAGAGATACAAACACATGTGAAATATATAATCACCAAAGACCTACGCAATACCAAGGGAAGACTACTCAACATTCTGTCATAACCTACATGGGAAAAGGATCCGAAGAAGAATAGATATATGTATATGTGTGAAAGAACCACATCTTGCACACCTAGAACAAACAAAACATTGTAATCAAGTTTGCTGTGATCAAAAATAAAAATTAAGTTAAAAATACCAACAAGAAGTAATGAGACATAAACTTAAAGGGCTTTTTCCTCGCACATTCCATTCTAATTTACAACCTAGAACACCACTTCCAGTAAGGCTCTGTTGCCCTAGTAACCAGATTTGGTAAAGGAGAAATGCTGCCGCCTTGTGGCCGATTCCCGCAAGAGCAGCTTTTAACCCACAGCTAATGGTCACTTACCATTCATAAGGACTCAGGGCTCTAAAGGACACCTGCCCTCAAAATTGTGCTGCGGTAGGGAATGGATAAAATTTTCAAAACAGGCAAAATTTGCAAGAAGATAGTATGAAGAGGTATGTTTTACTCACTCTCTTTTGAAAGAAAGGAAAATGTATAAAAGCTCAGCCTCAGGAAGTATTAGACTCATGCAATCTAATCTACAAAAAGTTTTCAACTCACACCAGTCGACTGACCATTGGCAAAAAGTCTACAAATAATAAATGCTGAAGAGCTCTTAGAGAACTGTGTACCCTCTAGCTGCTGGTGAGATGTAAGAGGGTTAAACGCTAATAATGACAACAGAAAGGAGCTGCGTTTAAAAGGAAAAATTGAGGTACCATTCAATCCAGCAGGCGCACCAATGGGCCTCTCACCTGAGAAGACCAGAATGAAGAAGACCCGGGCTGCAAAAGCTGCACTGCAGCCTGATTCACAATAGACAAGACAGTGAAGCAACTAAAATGTCCATCAACAGATGAAAGGATAAAGAAGAAGTGGTCCATGTACACAATGAATACTAGCCATGGAAAACAATGAAACACTGCTCTTTGAGGCACCATAGATGATCTTGGAGATAATCACAGAACATGAGGTAAGTCGGAAAGCAAAAGTCCTATATCCTATGATATCACTTATAGGCGTTATCTAATAACTGACACAAATGAACATATTTCCACACAGAAAGTCAATCACAGACTTATTAAAAAAAAACTATGCTTATCTAAAAGGAAAGGTGGGGGGAATGGATAAATGAAGATTAGCGTTACCATATGTATACAAATATATATTATATACATATATCAAAAGACCAACCATATAGCAAGGAAGGATTATGGAACACTCTGTAATAATTTACACGGGAAGAGGATCTCTACCTAAATAGTTATATAGAATATGTAGATGAACCAGAGTGTGTACACCTTGGACGAGCAACATTCTAACCATTACCCCAATTGAAAAAATTAAAACAACGAACTAGGAGTAATGAGACATAAACTTATGAGGGGTTTTCCTGGCACATTCCATCCAAATTTAAAACCTAGGCAAACAACTTCCAGAACGGCTCTGCTGCCCTAGTACCCAGATTTGGGAATGGAGAAATGCTGCATCCTTGTGGCCGTTTTCCACAAGAGCAGCTTTAAACCCACTGCAAATGGTCACTAAATATTCACCAATTGCAGGTCTGTAAATGACACCGGCCCTCCAAAAACTACTGAGGTCGAAAATCGACCAAAAAATTCCAGAGTGCAACCTTCCAAAAAGAAAATTTGAAGAGGTATATTATAGTCACACTTTTTTGCTTTTTTCTTTTAACAGAAAAGAAAAAGGCGTGGAAAAATGATGAATTGTAGGAATTTTTACAGACATGTAAACCCAAATTACAAAAACCTATCAGCTCACACCAGTCAGAACGGCCATCAACAAAAATGCTGCAAACAATAAATGCTGACGTGATTGTGGAGAAATGCGTACCCTCGATTCTAAGGGGGATGTGGTAAGAGCCGCTAATGAAAGCACAATTGAGGTGCCTTGAAAAGGTAAACGTTGACCTACCATACCAGTCAATCAATCATACCCACTGCTGTGTCTATCACCTGAGAAAATGAAAATCAAAAATCACAGGCTGGCAATCCTGCACTCCAGCAATATTTACCATAGGCAACACTTGGAAGCAACGAAACTGTCCATCAACAGAGGAATGCACCAAGAAGAAGTGGTCCGTGTACACAATGGAATATTAGCCATGGAAAACATTGAAGCACTGCTCTTTGAGGCACCATAGATGAGCCTGGAGATAATCACAAAACATGAAGTAGGTCGGACAGCAAAACACCTATATCCTATATGATCACTTATGGCATTATCTAATAACTGACACAGATGAACATATTTCCGAAGAGAAAGACACTCACAGGCTTAGAAAACAAACTATGCTCATCTGAAAGGAAAGGAGGGGGGAAATTGAGAAATGAAGATTAGTGTTACTATTCATATACAAATACATATTATATACATGTATCAAAAAGACCGAACATATAGCAAGGGAGGTCGACGGAACACTGTAATATTTTACATGGGAAGAGGATCTGTACATTAATAGACATACATAATGTACAAATGAACCAGATTGTGTACACCAAAGACAAACAATATTCTAAACTTTACCCAGATTAAAAAAATTTTAAAAACCAAGAAGAAGTAATGAGACATAAACTTATGGGGATTTCTCCTGGCAAATTCCATTCTAATTTACAACCTAGGACAATGACTTCCAGAAAGGCTCTGCTGCCCTAGTACCCAGATTGGGGAATGGAGAAATGCTACCTCCTTGTGGCCGTTTCCCACAACAGCAGCTTTGAACCCACTGCAAAAGGTCACTAAATTTTCACCTACTTGCAGTTCTGTAAATGACACCTGCCCTCCAGAAAATTTCTGGGGTCAAAAATCGACCAAAAACTTCACAAGAGGGCAACCTTCGAAGAAGACAATTTCAAGAGCTATATTGTACTCACGGTTTTTTCTTTTAAGAGAAAAGCGAAAGGCGTAGGAATATGACGAATTTTAAAAATTTTAATGACAGGCACACCCATATTACAAAAACCTATCAGCTCACAGCAGTCAGAATGGCCATTAGGAAATATGCTGCAAAAAATAAAAGGTGAAGGGAGTGTGGAGAAATGCGTACCTTCGGTTGTAAGGGGGGCATGTAAAGAGCCACTAATGAAAACACAATGTAGGTGCTTCAAAAAGGGAAACATTGAGCTACCAGTCAATCAATCACAACCACTGCTTGGCCTATCACCTGAGAAAATGAGAATCAAAAAGTCACAGGCTGGCAAACCTGTACGCCAGCAAGATTTACCATAGCCAGCACTTGGAAGCAATGAAAATGTCCATCAACCGAGGAATGCACCAAGAAGAAGTGGTCCACGTACACAATGGAATATTACTCTAATAATAAATATAAATTAAATTTAAAAACAAACAAAAGCAAGGAGACATCAACATTTGTGGGTTTATCCGGGCACATTGCACTCTCATTTATAACCGAAGAACACCACTGGCCGGTAGGTCTGTTTCCCTAGTACCAGCAAGGGGAACGTAGAAAGGCTGCCGCTCTCTGGCCGTTACCTGCAAAAGCAGGTTTAAAGCCTGAGCCAATGGTCACTTCATATGAACAAGTACTGCAGGGCTGTAAATGAAACCTGCCCTCAAAATGTCTTGAGGGAGATAATGGCCAAAATATTTCAAATGGTGACACATACTTTAAGAAAACACTTTGAAGAAATAAGCTCTAATCACAGCTGGAAAAGTAAAAGGGACATGTCTTAAAGCTCAATTTCAACGCATTATGAGACACATGCAAATTCAACCACAAAGAGGTATCAGCTCACACAACTCAGAATAACCATCAGCAAAAACTACAGAGAAAAAATCCTGAAGGTGCTGGGAAGAAATACATGCCCTCCACTTTAAGTGGGACGTAACCTGGAAAGAGCCACTAAGGAGAACAGAACAGAGGTGCCTTTAAAAGGTAAACATTGAGCTACCATATGATCCAGCAGACCTATTCCTGGACCTATAAACTAAGAAGACAGAATTGGAAGGACACAGCCACGCAAATCTGCATTGCATACTATTACAATAGCCAAGATATGGAAGTAACCAAAAAGTCCACCGACAGATGGGTGGACAAAGAAGAACTGCTACCTGTATAGATGGAATATGAGCTAGTGAAAAAATGAAACAATGCCATTTGCAGCACCATAGATGAGTCTAGAAGTAATCACGCAACTTGGAGTAAGTGAGAAAGCGAAAGACACATATCCTATCATATCACATATAGGGGTTACCTAAAAAATGATACAAACAAAGATATTTCCACAAACACTATCATAGATTCATTAAAAAAACTTATGGTTCACCAAATGGAAAGGTGTGAGGATTGGATACATTACCATATTGAGGTTAACAGAGAGATACAAACACATGTGAAATATATAATCACCAAAGACCTACGCAATACCAAGGGAAGACTACTCAACATTCTGTCATAACCTACATGGGAAAAGGATCCGAAGAAGAATAGATATATGTATATGTGTGAAAGAACCACATCTTGCACACCTAGAACAAACAAAACATTGTAATCAAGTTTGCTGTGATCAAAAATAAAAATTAAGTTAAAAATACCAACAAGAAGTAATGAGACATAAACTTAAAGGGCTTTTTCCTCGCACATTCCATTCTAATTTACAACCTAGAACACCACTTCCAGTAAGGCTCTGTTGCCCTAGTAACCAGATTTGGTAAAGGAGAAATGCTGCCGCCTTGTGGCCGATTCCCGCAAGAGCAGCTTTTAACCCACAGCTAATGGTCACTTACCATTCATAAGGACTCAGGGCTCTAAAGGACACCTGCCCTCAAAATTGTGCTGCGGTAGGGAATGGATAAAATTTTCAAAACAGGCAAAATTTGCAAGAAGATAGTATGAAGAGGTATGTTTTACTCACTCCCTTTTGAAAGAAAGGAAAATGTATAAAAGCTCAGCCTCAGGAAGTATTAGACTCATGCAATCTAATCTACAAAAAGTTTTCAACTCACACCAGTCGACTGACCATTGGCAAAAAGTCTACAAATAATAAATGCTGAAGAGCTCTTAGAGAACTGTGTACCCTCTAGCTGCTGGTGAGATGTAAGAGGGTTAAACGCTAATAATGACAACAGAAAGGAGCTGCGTTTAAAAGGAAAAATTGAGGTACCATTCAATCCAGCAGGCGCACCAATGGGCCTCTCACCTGAGAAGACCAGAATGAAGAAGACCCGGGCTGCAAAAGCTGCACTGCAGCCTGATTCACAATAGACAAGACAGTGAAGCAACTAAAATGTCCATCAACAGATGAAAGGATAAAGAAGAAGTGGTCCATGTACACAATGAATACTAGCCATGGAAAACAATGAAACACTGCTCTTTGAGGCACCATAGATGATCTTGGAGATAATCACAGAACATGAGGTAAGTCGGAAAGCAAAAGTCCTATATCCTATGATATCACTTATAGGCGTTATCTAATAACTGACACAAATGAACATATTTCCACACAGAAAGTCAATCACAGACTTATTAAAAAAAACTATGCTTATCTAAAAGGAAAGGTGGGGGGAATGGATAAATGAAGATTAGCGTTACCATATGTATACAAATATATATTATATACATATATCAAAAGACCAACCATATAGCAAGGAAGGATTATGGAACACTCTGTAATAATTTACACGGGAAGAGGATCTCTACCTAAATAGTTATATAGAATATGTAGATGAACCAGAGTGTGTACACCTTGGACGAGCAACATTCTAACCATTACCCCAATTGAAAAAATTAAAACAACGAACTAGGAGTAATGAGACATAAACTTATGAGGGGTTTTCCTGGCACATTCCATCCAAATTTAAAACCTAGGCAAACAACTTCCAGAACGGCTCTGCTGCCCTAGTACCCAGATTTGGGAATGGAGAAATGCTGCATCCTTGTGGCCGTTTTCCACAAGAGCAGCTTTAAACCCACTGCAAAAGGTCACTAAATATTCACCAATTGCAGGTCTGTAAATGACACCGGCCCTCCAAAAACTACTGAGGTCGAAAATCGACCAAAAAATTCCAGAGTGCAACCTTCCAAAAAGAAAATTTGAAGAGGTATATTATAGTCACACTTTTTTGCTTTTTTCTTTTAACAGAAAAGAAAAAGGCGTGGAAAAATGATGAATTGTAGGAATTTTTACAGACATGTAAACCCAAATTACAAAAACCTATCAGCTCACACCAGTCAGAACGGCCATCAACAAAAATGCTGCAAACAATAAATGCTGACGTGATTGTGGAGAAATGCGTACCCTCGATTCTAAGGGGGATGTGGTAAGAGCCGCTAATGAAAGCACAATTGAGGTGCCTTGAAAAGGTAAACGTTGACCTACCATACCAGTCAATCAATCATACCCACTGCTGTGTCTATCACCTGAGAAAATGAAAATCAAAAATCACAGGCTGGCAATCCTGCACTCCAGCAATATTTACCATAGGCAACACTTGGAAGCAACGAAACTGTCCATCAACAGAGGAATGCACCAAGAAGAAGTGGTCCGTGTACACAATGGAATATTAGCCATGGAAAACATTGAAGCACTGCTCTTTGAGGCACCATAGATGAGCCTGGAGATAATCACAAAACATGAAGTAGGTCGGAGAGCAAAACACCTATATCCTATATGATCACTTATGGCATTATCTAATAACTGACACAGATGAACATATTTCCGAAGAGAAAGACACTCACAGGCTTAGAAAACAAACTATGCTCATCTGAAAGGAAAGGAGGGGGGAAATTGAGAAATGAAGATTAGTGTTACTATTCATATACAAATACATATTATATACATGTATCAAAAAGACCGAACATATAGCAAGGGAGGTCGACGGAACACTGTAATATTTTACATGGGAAGAGGATCTGTACATTAATAGACATACATAATGTACAAATGAACCAGATTGTGTACACCAAAGACAAACAATATTCTAAACTTTACCCAGATTAAAAAAATTTTAAAAACCAAGAAGAAGTAATGAGACATAAACTTATGGGGATTTCTCCTGGCAAATTCCATTCTAATTTACAACCTAGGACAATGACTTCCAGAAAGGCTCTTCTGCCCTAGTACCCAGATTGGGGAATGGAGAAATGCTACCTCCTTGTGGCCGTTTCCCACAACAGCAGCTTTGAACCCACTGCAAAAGGTCACTAAATTTTCACCTACTTGCAGTTCTGTAAATGACACCTGCCCTCCAGAAAATTTCTGGGGTCAAAAATCGACCAAAAACTTCACAAGAGGGCAACCTTCGAAGAAGACAATTTCAAGAGCTATATTGTACTCACGGTTTTTTCTTTTAAGAGAAAAGCGAAAGGCGTAGGAATATGACGAATTTTAAAAATTTTAATGACAGGCACACCCATATTACAAAAACCTATCAGCTCACAGCAGTCAGAATGGCCATTAGGAAATATGCTGCAAAAAATAAAAGGTGAAGGGAGTGTGGAGAAATGCGTACCTTCGGTTGTAAGGGGGGCATGTAAAGAGCCACTAATGAAAACACAATGTAGGTGCTTCAAAAAGGGAAACATTGAGCTACCAGTCAATCAATCACAACCACTGCTTGGCCTATCACCTGAGAAAATGAGAATCAAAAAGTCACAGGCTGGCAAACCTGTACGCCAGCAAGATTTACCATAGCCAGCACTTGGAAGCAATGAAAATGTCCATCAACCGAGGAATGCACCAAGAAGAAGTGGTCCACGTACACAATGGAATATTACTCTAATAATAAATATAAATTAAATTTAAAAACAAACAAAAGCAAGGAGACATCAACATTTGTGGGTTTATCCGGGCACATTGCACTCTCATTTATAACCGAAGAACACCACTGGCCGGTAGGTCTGTTTCCCTAGTACCAGCAAGGGGAACGTAGAAAGGCTGCCGCTCTCTGGCCGTTACCTGCAAAAGCAGGTTTAAAGCCTGAGCCAATGGTCACTTCATATGAACAAGTACTGCAGGGCTGTAAATGAAACCTGCCCTCAAAATGTCTTGAGGGAGATAATGGCCAAAATATTTCAAATGGTGACACATACTTTAAGAAAACACTTTGAAGAAATAAGCTCTAATCACAGCTGGAAAAGTAAAAGGGACATGTCTTAAAGCTCAATTTCAACGCATTATGAGACACATGCAAATTCAACCACAAAGAGGTATCAGCTCACACAACTCAGAATAACCATCAGCAAAAACTACAGAGAAAAAATCCTGAAGGTGCTGGGAAGAAATACATGCCCTCCACTTTAAGTGGGACGTAACCTGGAAAGAGCCACTAAGGAGAACAGAACAGAGGTGCCTTTAAAAGGTAAACATTGAGCTACCATATGATCCAGCAGACCTATTCCTGGACCTATAAACTAAGAAGACAGAATTGGAAGGACACAGCCACGCAAATCTGCATTGCATACTATTACAATAGCCAAGATATGGAAGTAACCAAAAAGTCCACCGACAGATGGGTGGACAAAGAAGAACTGCTACCTGTATAGATGGAATATGAGCTAGTGAAAAAATGAAACAATGCCATTTGCAGCACCATAGATGAGTCTAGAAGTAATCACGCAACTTGGAGTAAGTGAGAAAGCGAAAGACACATATCCTATCATATCACATATAGGGGTTACCTAAAAAATGATACAAACAAAGATATTTCCACAAACACTATCATAGATTCATTAAAAAAACTTATGGTTCACCAAATGGAAAGGTGTGAGGATTGGATACATTACCATATTGAGGTTAACAGAGAGATACAAACACATGTGAAATATATAATCACCAAAGACCTACGCAATACCAAGGGAAGACTACTCAACATTCTGTCATAACCTACATGGGAAAAGGATCCGAAGAAGAATAGATATATGTATATGTGTGAAAGAACCACATCTTGCACACCTAGAACAAACAAAACATTGTAATCAAGTTTGCTGTGATCAAAAATAAAAATTAAGTTAAAAATACCAACAAGAAGTAATGAGACATAAACTTAAAGGGCTTTTTCCTCGCACATTCCATTCTAATTTACAACCTAGAACACCACTTCCAGTAAGGCTCTGTTGCCCTAGTAACCAGATTTGGTAAAGGAGAAATGCTGCCGCCTTGTGGCCGATTCCCGCAAGAGCAGCTTTTAACCCACAGCTAATGGTCACTTACCATTCACAAGGACTCAGGGCTCTAAAGGACACCTGCCCTCAAAATTGTGCTGCGGTAGGGAATGGATAAAATTTTCAAAACAGGCAAAATTTGCCAGAAGATAGTATGAAGAGGTATGTTTTACTCACTCTCTTTTGAAAGAAAGGAAAATGTATAAAAGCTCAGCCTCAGGAAGTATTAGACTCATGCAATCTAATCTACAAAAAGTTTTCAACTCACACCAGTCGACTGACCATTGGCAAAAAGTCTACAAATAATAAATGCTGAAGAGCTCTTAGAGAACTGTGTACCCTCTAGCTGCTGGTGAGATGTAAGAGGGTTAAACGCTAATAATGACAACAGAAAGGAGCTGCGTTTAAAAGGAAAAATTGAGGTACCATTCAATCCAGCAGGCGCACCAATGGGCCTCTCACCTGAGAAGACCAGAATGAAGAAGACCCGGGCTGCAAAAGCTGCACTGCAGCCTGATTCACAATAGACAAGACAGTGAAGCAACTAAAATGTCCATCAACAGATGAAAGGATAAAGAAGAAGTGGTCCATGTACACAATGAATACTAGCCATGGAAAACAATGAAACACTGCTCTTTGAGGCACCATAGATGATCTTGGAGATAATCACAGAACATGAGGTAAGTCGGAAAGCAAAAGTCCTATATCCTATGATATCACTTATAGGCGTTATCTAATAACTGACACAAATGAACATATTTCCACACAGAAAGTCAATCACAGACTTATTAAAAAAAAACTATGCTTATCTAAAAGGAAAGGTGGGGGGAATGGATAAATGAAGATTAGCGTTACCATATGTATACAAATATATATTATATACATATATCAAAAGACCAACCATATAGCAAGGAAGGATTATGGAACACTCTGTAATAATTTACACGGGAAGAGGATCTCTACCTAAATAGTTATATAGAATATGTAGATGAACCAGAGTGTGTACACCTTGGACGAGCAACATTCTAACCATTACCCCAATTGAAAAAATTAAAACAACGAACTAGGAGTAATGAGACATAAACTTATGAGGGGTTTTCCTGGCACATTCCATCCAAATTTAAAACCTAGGCAAACAACTTCCAGAACGGCTCTGCTGCCCTAGTACCCAGATTTGGGAATGGAGAAATGCTGCATCCTTGTGGCCGTTTTCCACAAGAGCAGCTTTAAACCCACTGCAAATGGTCACTAAATATTCACCAATTGCAGGTCTGTAAATGACACCGGCCCTCCAAAAACTACTGAGGTCGAAAATCGACCAAAAAATTCCAGAGTGCAACCTTCCAAAAAGAAAATTTGAAGAGGTATATTATAGTCACACTTTTTTGCTTTTTTCTTTTAACAGAAAAGAAAAAGGCGTGGAAAAATGATGAATTGTAGGAATTTTTACAGACATGTAAACCCAAATTACAAAAACCTATCAGCTCACACCAGTCAGAACGGCCATCAACAAAAATGCTGCAAACAATAAATGCTGACGTGATTGTGGAGAAATGCGTACCCTCGATTCTAAGGGGGATGTGGTAAGAGCCGCTAATGAAAGCACAATTGAGGTGCCTTGAAAAGGTAAACGTTGACCTACCATACCAGTCAATCAATCATACCCACTGCTGTGTCTATCACCTGAGAAAATGAAAATCAAAAATCACAGGCTGGCAATCCTGCACTCCAGCAATATTTACCATAGGCAACACTTGGAAGCAACGAAACTGTCCATCAACAGAGGAATGCACCAAGAAGAAGTGGTCCGTGTACACAATGGAATATTAGCCATGGAAAACATTGAAGCACTGCTCTTTGAGGCACCATAGATGAGCCTGGAGATAATCACAAAACATGAAGTAGGTCGGACAGCAAAACACCTATATCCTATATGATCACTTATGGCATTATCTAATAACTGACACAGATGAACATATTTCCGAAGAGAAAGACACTCACAGGCTTAGAAAACAAACTATGCTCATCTGAAAGGAAAGGAGGGGGGAAATTGAGAAATGAAGATTAGTGTTACTATTCATATACAAATACATATTATATACATGTATCAAAAAGACCGAACATATAGCAAGGGAGGTCGACGGAACACTGTAATATTTTACATGGGAAGAGGATCTGTACATTAATAGACATACATAATGTACAAATGAACCAGATTGTGTACACCAAAGACAAACAATATTCTAAACTTTACCCAGATTAAAAAAATTTTAAAAACCAAGAAGAAGTAATGAGACATAAACTTATGGGGATTTCTCCTGGCAAATTCCATTCTAATTTACAACCTAGGACAATGACTTCCAGAAAGGCTCTGCTGCCCTAGTACCCAGATTGGGGAATGGAGAAATGCTACCTCCTTGTGGCCGTTTCCCACAACAGCAGCTTTGAACCCACTGCAAAAGGTCACTAAATTTTCACCTACTTGCAGTTCTGTAAATGACACCTGCCCTCCAGAAAATTTCTGGGGTCAAAAATCGACCAAAAACTTCACAAGAGGGCAACCTTCGAAGAAGACAATTTCAAGAGCTATATTGTACTCACGGTTTTTTCTTTTAAGAGAAAAGCGAAAGGCGTAGGAATATGACGAATTTTAAAAATTTTAATGACAGGCACACCCATATTACAAAAACCTATCAGCTCACAGCAGTCAGAATGGCCATTAGGAAATATGCTGCAAAAAATAAAAGGTGAAGGGAGTGTGGAGAAATGCGTACCTTCGGTTGTAAGGGGGGCATGTAAAGAGCCACTAATGAAAACACAATGTAGGTGCTTCAAAAAGGGAAACATTGAGCTACCAGTCAATCAATCACAACCACTGCTTGGCCTATCACCTGAGAAAATGAGAATCAAAAAGTCACAGGCTGGCAAACCTGTACGCCAGCAAGATTTACCATAGCCAGCACTTGGAAGCAATGAAAATGTCCATCAACCGAGGAATGCACCAAGAAGAAGTGGTCCACGTACACAATGGAATATTACTCTAATAATAAATATAAATTAAATTTAAAAACAAACAAAAGCAAGGAGACATCAACATTTGTGGGTTTATCCGGGCACATTGCACTCTCATTTATAACCGAAGAACACCACTGGCCGGTAGGTCTGTTTCCCTAGTACCAGCAAGGGGAACGTAGAAAGGCTGCCGCTCTCTGGCCGTTACCTGCAAAAGCAGGTTTAAAGCCTGAGCCAATGGTCACTTCATATGAACAAGTACTGCAGGGCTGTAAATGAAACCTGCCCTCAAAATGTCTTGAGGGAGATAATGGCCAAAATATTTCAAATGGTGACACATACTTTAAGAAAACACTTTGAAGAAATAAGCTCTAATCACAGCTGGAAAAGTAAAAGGGACATGTCTTAAAGCTCAATTTCAACGCATTATGAGACACATGCAAATTCAACCACAAAGAGGTATCAGCTCACACAACTCAGAATAACCATCAGCAAAAACTACAGAGAAAAAATCCTGAAGGTGCTGGGAAGAAATACATGCCCTCCACTTTAAGTGGGACGTAACCTGGAAAGAGCCACTAAGGAGAACAGAACAGAGGTGCCTTTAAAAGGTAAACATTGAGCTACCATATGATCCAGCAGACCTATTCCTGGACCTATAAACTAAGAAGACAGAATTGGAAGGACACAGCCACGCAAATCTGCATTGCATACTATTACAATAGCCAAGATATGGAAGTAACCAAAAAGTCCACCGACAGATGGGTGGACAAAGAAGAACTGCTACCTGTATAGATGGAATATGAGCTAGTGAAAAAATGAAACAATGCCATTTGCAGCACCATAGATGAGTCTAGAAGTAATCACGCAACTTGGAGTAAGTGAGAAAGCGAAAGACACATATCCTATCATATCACATATAGGGGTTACCTAAAAAATGATACAAACAAAGATATTTCCACAAACACTATCATAGATTCATTAAAAAAACTTATGGTTCACCAAATGGAAAGGTGTGAGGATTGGATACATTACCATATTGAGGTTAACAGAGAGATACAAACACATGTGAAATATATAATCACCAAAGACCTACGCAATACCAAGGGAAGACTACTCAACATTCTGTCATAACCTACATGGGAAAAGGATCCGAAGAAGAATAGATATATGTATATGTGTGAAAGAACCACATCTTGCACACCTAGAACAAACAAAACATTGTAATCAAGTTTGCTGTGATCAAAAATAAAAATTAAGTTAAAAATACCAACAAGAAGTAATGAGACATAAACTTAAAGGGCTTTTTCCTCGCACATTCCATTCTAATTTACAACCTAGAACACCACTTCCAGTAAGGCTCTGTTGCCCTAGTAACCAGATTTGGTAAAGGAGAAATGCTGCCGCCTTGTGGCCGATTCCCGCAAGAGCAGCTTTTAACCCACAGCTAATGGTCACTTACCATTCACAAGGACTCAGGGCTGTAAAGGACACCTGCCCTCAAAATTGTGCTGCGGTAGGGAATGGATAAAATTTTCAAAACAGGCAAAATTTGCAAGAAGATAGTATGAAGAGGTATGTTTTACTCACTCTCTTTTGAAAGAAAGGAAAATGTATAAAAGCTCAGCCTCAGGAAGTATTAGACTCATGCAATCTAATCTACAAAAAGTTTTCAACTCACACCAGTCGACTGACCATTGGCAAAAAGTCTACAAATAATAAATGCTGAAGAGCTCTTAGAGAACTGTGTACCCTCTAGCTGCTGGTGAGATGTAAGAGGGTTAAACGCTAATAATGACAACAGAAAGGAGCTGCGTTTAAAAGGAAAAATTGAGGTACCATTCAATCCAGCAGGCGCACCAATGGGCCTCTCACCTGAGAAGACCAGAATGAAGAAGACCCGGGCTGCAAAAGCTGCACTGCAGCCTGATTCACAATAGACAAGACAGTGAAGCAACTAAAATGTCCATCAACAGATGAAAGGATAAAGAAGAAGTGGTCCATGTACACAATGAATACTAGCCATGGAAAACAATGAAACACTGCTCTTTGAGGCACCATAGATGATCTTGGAGATAATCACAGAACATGAGGTAAGTCGGAAAGCAAAAGTCCTATATCCTATGATATCACTTATAGGCGTTATCTAATAACTGACACAAATGAACATATTTCCACACAGAAAGTCAATCACAGACTTATTAAAAAAAAACTATGCTTATCTAAAAGGAAAGGTGGGGGGAATGGATAAATGAAGATTAGCGTTACCATATGTATACAAATATATATTATATACATATATCAAAAGACCAACCATATAGCAAGGAAGGATTATGGAACACTCTGTAATAATTTACACGGGAAGAGGATCTCTACCTAAATAGTTATATAGAATATGTAGATGAACCAGAGTGTGTACACCTTGGACGAGCAACATTCTAACCATTACCCCAATTGAAAAAATTAAAACAACGAACTAGGAGTAATGAGACATAAACTTATGAGGGGTTTTCCTGGCACATTCCATCCAAATTTAAAACCTAGGCAAACAACTTCCAGAACGGCTCTGCTGCCCTAGTACCCAGATTTGGGAATGGAGAAATGCTGCATCCTTGTGGCCGTTTTCCACAAGAGCAGCTTTAAACCCACTGCAAAAGGTCACTAAATATTCACCAATTGCAGGTCTGTAAATGACACCGGCCCTCCAAAAACTACTGAGGTCGAAAATCGACCAAAAAATTCCAGAGTGCAACCTTCCAAAAAGAAAATTTGAAGAGGTATATTATAGTCACACTTTTTTGCTTTTTTCTTTTAACAGAAAAGAAAAAGGCGTGGAAAAATGATGAATTGTAGGAATTTTTACAGACATGTAAACCCAAATTACAAAAACCTATCAGCTCACACCAGTCAGAACGGCCATCAACAAAAATGCTGCAAACAATAAATGCTGACGTGATTGTGGAGAAATGCGTACCCTCGATTCTAAGGGGGATGTGGTAAGAGCCGCTAATGAAAGCACAATTGAGGTGCCTTGAAAAGGTAAACGTTGACCTACCATACCAGTCAATCAATCATACCCACTGCTGTGTCTATCACCTGAGAAAATGAAAATCAAAAATCACAGGCTGGCAATCCTGCACTCCAGCAATATTTACCATAGGCAACACTTGGAAGCAACGAAACTGTCCATCAACAGAGGAATGCACCAAGAAGAAGTGGTCCGTGTACACAATGGAATATTAGCCATGGAAAACATTGAAGCACTGCTCTTTGAGGCACCATAGATGAGCCTGGAGATAATCACAAAACATGAAGTAGGTCGGACAGCAAAACACCTATATCCTATATGATCACTTATGGCATTATCTAATAACTGACACAGATGAACATATTTCCGAAGAGAAAGACACTCACAGGCTTAGAAAACAAACTATGCTCATCTGAAAGGAAAGGAGGGGGGAAATTGAGAAATGAAGATTAGTGTTACTATTCATATACAAATACATATTATATACATGTATCAAAAAGACCGAACATATAGCAAGGGAGGTCGACGGAACACTGTAATATTTTACATGGGAAGAGGATCTGTACATTAATAGACATACATAATGTACAAATGAACCAGATTGTGTACACCAAAGACAAACAATATTCTAAACTTTACCCAGATTAAAAAAATTTTAAAAACCAAGAAGAAGTAATGAGACATAAACTTATGGGGATTTCTCCTGGCAAATTCCATTCTAATTTACAACCTAGGACAATGACTTCCAGAAAGGCTCTGCTGCCCTAGTACCCAGATTGGGGAATGGAGAAATGCTACCTCCTTGTGGCCGTTTCCCACAACAGCAGCTTTGAACCCACTGCAAAAGGTCACTAAATTTTCACCTACTTGCAGTTCTGTAAATGACACCTGCCCTCCAGAAAATTTCTGGGGTCAAAAATCGACCAAAAACTTCACAAGAGGGCAACCTTCGAAGAAGACAATTTCAAGAGCTATATTGTACTCACGGTTTTTTCTTTTAAGAGAAAAGCGAAAGGCGTAGGAATATGACGAATTTTAAAAATTTTAATGACATGCACACCCATATTACAAAAACCTATCAGCTCACAGCAGTCAGAATGGCCATTAGGAAATATGCTGCAAAAAATAAAAGGTGAAGGGAGTGTGGAGAAATGCGTACCTTCGGTTGTAAGGGGGGCATGTAAAGAGCCACTAATGAAAACACAATGTAGGTGCTTCAAAAAGGGAAACATTGAGCTACCAGTCAATCAATCACAACCACTGCTTGGCCTATCACCTGAGAAAATGAGAATCAAAAAGTCACAGGCTGGCAAACCTGTACGCCAGCAAGATTTACCATAGCCAGCACTTGGAAGCAATGAAAATGTCCATCAACCGAGGAATGCACCAAGAAGAAGTGGTCCACGTACACAATGGAATATTACTCTAATAATAAATATAAATTAAATTTAAAAACAAACAAAAGCAAGGAGACATCAACATTTGTGGGTTTATCCGGGCACATTGCACTCTCATTTATAACCGAAGAACACCACTGGCCGGTAGGTCTGTTTCCCTAGTACCAGCAAGGGGAACGTAGAAAGGCTGCCGCTCTCTGGCCGTTACCTGCAAAAGCAGGTTTAAAGCCTGAGCCAATGGTCACTTCATATGAACAAGTACTGCAGGGCTGTAAATGAAACCTGCCCTCAAAATGTCTTGAGGGAGATAATGGCCAAAATATTTCAAATGGTGACACATACTTTAAGAAAACACTTTGAAGAAATAAGCTCTAATCACAGCTGGAAAAGTAAAAGGGACATGTCTTAAAGCTCAATTTCAACGCATTATGAGACACATGCAAATTCAACCACAAAGAGGTATCAGCTCACACAACTCAGAATAACCATCAGCAAAAACTACAGAGAAAAAATCCTGAAGGTGCTGGGAAGAAATACATGCCCTCCACTTTAAGTGGGACGTAACCTGGAAAGAGCCACTAAGGAGAACAGAACAGAGGTGCCTTTAAAAGGTAAACATTGAGCTACCATATGATCCAGCAGACCTATTCCTGGACCTATAAACTAAGAAGACAGAATTGGAAGGACACAGCCACGCAAATCTGCATTGCATACTATTACAATAGCCAAGATATGGAAGTAACCAAAAAGTCCACCGACAGATGGGTGGACAAAGAAGAACTGCTACCTGTATAGATGGAATATGAGCTAGTGAAAAAATGAAACAATGCCATTTGCAGCACCATAGATGAGTCTAGAAGTAATCACGCAACTTGGAGTAAGTGAGAAAGCGAAAGACACATATCCTATCATATCACATATAGGGGTTACCTAAAAAATGATACAAACAAAGATATTTCCACAAACACTATCATAGATTCATTAAAAAAACTTATGGTTCACCAAATGGAAAGGTGTGAGGATTGGATACATTACCATATTGAGGTTAACAGAGAGATACAAACACATGTGAAATATATAATCACCAAAGACCTACGCAATACCAAGGGAAGACTACTCAACATTCTGTCATAACCTACATGGGAAAAGGATCCGAAGAAGAATAGATATATGTATATGTGTGAAAGAACCACATCTTGCACACCTAGAACAAACAAAACATTGTAATCAAGTTTGCTGTGATCAAAAATAAAAATTAAGTTAAAAATACCAACAAGAAGTAATGAGACATAAACTTAAAGGGCTTTTTCCTCGCACATTCCATTCTAATTTACAACCTAGAACACCACTTCCAGTAAGGCTCTGTTGCCCTAGTAACCAGATTTGGTAAAGGAGAAATGCTGCCGCCTTGTGGCCGATTCCCGCAAGAGCAGCTTTTAACCCACAGCTAATGGTCACTTACCATTCACAAGGACTCAGGGCTCTAAAGGACACCTGCCCTCAAAATTGTGCTGCGGTAGGGAATGGATAAAATTTTCAAAACAGGCAAAATTTGCAAGAAGATAGTATGAAGAGGTATGTTTTACTCACTCCCTTTTGAAAGAAAGGAAAATGTATAAAAGCTCAGCCTCAGGAAGTATTAGACTCATGCAATCTAATCTACAAAAAGTTTTCAACTCACACCAGTCGACTGACCATTGGCAAAAAGTCTACAAATAATAAATGCTGAAGAGCTCTTAGAGAACTGTGTACCCTCTAGCTGCTGGTGAGATGTAAGAGGGTTAAACGCTAATAATGACAACAGAAAGGAGCTGCGTTTAAAAGGAAAAATTGAGGTACCATTCAATCCAGCAGGCGCACCAATGGGCCTCTCACCTGAGAAGACCAGAATGAAGAAGACCCGGGCTGCAAAAGCTGCACTGCAGCCTGATTCACAATAGACAAGACAGTGAAGCAACTAAAATGTCCATCAACAGATGAAAGGATAAAGAAGAAGTGGTCCATGTACACAATGAATACTAGCCATGGAAAACAATGAAACACTGCTCTTTGAGGCACCATAGATGATCTTGGAGATAATCACAGAACATGAGGTAAGTCGGAAAGCAAAAGTCCTATATCCTATGATATCACTTATAGGCGTTATCTAATAACTGACACAAATGAACATATTTCCACACAGAAAGTCAATCACAGACTTATTAAAAAAAAACTATGCTTATCTAAAAGGAAAGGTGGGGGGAATGGATAAATGAAGATTAGCGTTACCATATGTATACAAATATATATTATATACATATATCAAAAGACCAACCATATAGCAAGGAAGGATTATGGAACACTCTGTAATAATTTACACGGGAAGAGGATCTCTACCTAAATAGTTATATAGAATATGTAGATGAACCAGAGTGTGTACACCTTGGACGAGCAACATTCTAACCATTACCCCAATTGAAAAAATTAAAACAACGAACTAGGAGTAATGAGACATAAACTTATGAGGGGTTTTCCTGGCACATTCCATCCAAATTTAAAACCTAGGCAAACAACTTCCAGAACGGCTCTGCTGCCCTAGTACCCAGATTTGGGAATGGAGAAATGCTGCATCCTTGTGGCCGTTTTCCACAAGAGCAGCTTTAAACCCACTGCAAAAGGTCACTAAATATTCACCAATTGCAGGTCTGTAAATGACACCGGCCCTCCAAAAACTACTGAGGTCGAAAATCGACCAAAAAATTCCAGAGTGCAACCTTCCAAAAAGAAAATTTGAAGAGGTATATTATAGTCACACTTTTTTGCTTTTTTCTTTTAACAGAAAAGAAAAAGGCGTGGAAAAATGATGAATTGTAGGAATTTTTACAGACATGTAAACCCAAATTACAAAAACCTATCAGCTCACACCAGTCAGAACGGCCATCAACAAAAATGCTGCAAACAATAAATGCTGACGTGATTGTGGAGAAATGCGTACCCTCGATTCTAAGGGGGATGTGGTAAGAGCCGCTAATGAAAGCACAATTGAGGTGCCTTGAAAAGGTAAACGTTGACCTACCATACCAGTCAATCAATCATACCCACTGCTGTGTCTATCACCTGAGAAAATGAAAATCAAAAATCACAGGCTGGCAATCCTGCACTCCAGCAATATTTACCATAGGCAACACTTGGAAGCAACGAAACTGTCCATCAACAGAGGAATGCACCAAGAAGAAGTGGTCCGTGTACACAATGGAATATTAGCCATGGAAAACATTGAAGCACTGCTCTTTGAGGCACCATAGATGAGCCTGGAGATAATCACAAAACATGAAGTAGGTCGGACAGCAAAACACCTATATCCTATATGATCACTTATGGCATTATCTAATAACTGACACAGATGAACATATTTCCGAAGAGAAAGACACTCACAGGCTTAGAAAACAAACTATGCTCATCTGAAAGGAAAGGAGGGGGGAAATTGAGAAATGAAGATTAGTGTTACTATTCATATACAAATACATATTATATACATGTATCAAAAAGACCGAACATATAGCAAGGGAGGTCGACGGAACACTGTAATATTTTACATGGGAAGAGGATCTGTACATTAATAGACATACATAATGTACAAATGAACCAGATTGTGTACACCAAAGACAAACAATATTCTAAACTTTACCCAGATTAAAAAAATTTTAAAAACCAAGAAGAAGTAATGAGACATAAACTTATGGGGATTTCTCCTGGCAAATTCCATTCTAATTTACAACCTAGGACAATGACTTCCAGAAAGGCTCTGCTGCCCTAGTACCCAGATTGGGGAATGGAGAAATGCTACCTCCTTGTGGCCGTTTCCCACAACAGCAGCTTTGAACCCACTGCAAAAGGTCACTAAATTTTCACCTACTTGCAGTTCTGTAAATGACACCTGCCCTCCAGAAAATTTCTGGGGTCAAAAATCGACCAAAAACTTCACAAGAGGGCAACCTTCGAAGAAGACAATTTCAAGAGCTATATTGTACTCACGGTTTTTTCTTTTAAGAGAAAAGCGAAAGGCGTAGGAATATGACGAATTTTAAAAATTTTAATGACATGCACACCCATATTACAAAAACCTATCAGCTCACAGCAGTCAGAATGGCCATTAGGAAATATGCTGCAAAAAATAAAAGGTGAAGGGAGTGTGGAGAAATGCGTACCTTCGGTTGTAAGGGGGGCATGTAAAGAGCCACTAATGAAAACACAATGTAGGTGCTTCAAAAAGGGAAACATTGAGCTACCAGTCAATCAATCACAACCACTGCTTGGCCTATCACCTGAGAAAATGAGAATCAAAAAGTCACAGGCTGGCAAACCTGTACGCCAGCAAGATTTACCATAGCCAGCACTTGGAAGCAATGAAAATGTCCATCAACCGAGGAATGCACCAAGAAGAAGTGGTCCACGTACACAATGGAATATTACTCTAATAATAAATATAAATTAAATTTAAAAACAAACAAAAGCAAGGAGACATCAACATTTGTGGGTTTATCCGGGCACATTGCACTCTCATTTATAACCGAAGAACACCACTGGCCGGTAGGTCTGTTTCCCTAGTACCAGCAAGGGGAACGTAGAAAGGCTGCCGCTCTCTGGCCGTTACCTGCAAAAGCAGGTTTAAAGCCTGAGCCAATGGTCACTTCATATGAACAAGTACTGCAGGGCTGTAAATGAAACCTGCCCTCAAAATGTCTTGAGGGAGATAATGGCCAAAATATTTCAAATGGTGACACATACTTTAAGAAAACACTTTGAAGAAATAAGCTCTAATCACAGCTGGAAAAGTAAAAGGGACATGTCTTAAAGCTCAATTTCAACGCATTATGAGACACATGCAAATTCAACCACAAAGAGGTATCAGCTCACACAACTCAGAATAACCATCAGCAAAAACTACAGAGAAAAAATCCTGAAGGTGCTGGGAAGAAATACATGCCCTCCACTTTAAGTGGGACGTAACCTGGAAAGAGCCACTAAGGAGAACAGAACAGAGGTGCCTTTAAAAGGTAAACATTGAGCTACCATATGATCCAGCAGACCTATTCCTGGACCTATAAACTAAGAAGACAGAATTGGAAGGACACAGCCACGCAAATCTGCATTGCATACTATTAAAATAGCCAAGATATGGAAGTAACCAAAAAGTCCACCGACAGATGGGTGGACAAAGAAGAACTGCTACCTGTATAGATGGAATATGAGCTAGTGAAAAAATGAAACAATGCCATTTGCAGCACCATAGATGAGTCTAGAAGTAATCACGCAACTTGGAGTAAGTGAGAAAGCGAAAGACACATATCCTATCATATCACATATAGGGGTTACCTAAAAAATGATACAAACAAAGATATTTCCACAAACACTATCATAGATTCATTAAAAAAACTTATGGTTCACCAAATGGAAAGGTGTGAGGATTGGATACATTACCATATTGAGGTTAACAGAGAGATACAAACACATGTGAAATATATAATCACCAAAGACCTACGCAATACCAAGGGAAGACTACTCAACATTCTGTCATAACCTACATGGGAAAAGGATCCGAAGAAGAATAGATATATGTATATGTGTGAAAGAACCACATCTTGCACACCTAGAACAAACAAAACATTGTAATCAAGTTTGCTGTGATTAAAAATAAAAATTAAGTTAAAAATACCAACAAGAAGTAATGAGACATAAACTTAAAGGGCTTTTTCCTCGCACATTCCATTCTAATTTACAACCTAGAACACCACTTCCAGTAAGGCTCTGTTGCCCTAGTAACCAGATTTGGTAAAGGAGAAATGCTGCCGCCTTGTGGCCGATTCCCGCAAGAGCAGCTTTTAACCCACAGCTAATGGTCACTTACCATTCATAAGGACTCAGGGCTCTAAAGGACACCTGCCCTCAAAATTGTGCTGCGGTAGGGAATGGATAAAATTTTCAAAACAGGCAAAATTTGCAAGAAGATAGTATGAAGAGGTATGTTTTACTCACTCCCTTTTGAAAGAAAGGAAAATGTATAAAAGCTCAGCCTCAGGAAGTATTAGACTCATGCAATCTAATCTACAAAAAGTTTTCAACTCACACCAGTCGACTGACCATTGGCAAAAAGTCTACAAATAATAAATGCTGAAGAGCTCTTAGAGAACTGTGTACCCTCTAGCTGCTGGTGAGATGTAAGAGGGTTAAACGCTAATAATGACAACAGAAAGGAGCTGCGTTTAAAAGGAAAAATTGAGGTACCATTCAATCCAGCAGGCGCACCAATGGGCCTCTCACCTGAGAAGACCAGAATGAAGAAGACCCGGGCTGCAAAAGCTGCACTGCAGCCTGATTCACAATAGACAAGACAGTGAAGCAACTAAAATGTCCATCAACAGATGAAAGGATAAAGAAGAAGTGGTCCATGTACACAATGAATACTAGCCATGGAAAACAATGAAACACTGCTCTTTGAGGCACCATAGATGATCTTGGAGATAATCACAGAACATGAGGTAAGTCGGAAAGCAAAAGTCCTATATCCTATGATATCACTTATAGGCGTTATCTAATAACTGACACAAATGAACATATTTCCACACAGAAAGTCAATCACAGACTTATTAAAAAAAAACTATGCTTATCTAAAAGGAAAGGTGGGGGGAATGGATAAATGAAGATTAGCGTTACCATATGTATACAAATATATATTATATACATATATCAAAAGACCAACCATATAGCAAGGAAGGATTATGGAACACTCTGTAATAATTTACACGGGAAGAGGATCTCTACCTAAATAGTTATATAGAATATGTAGATGAACCAGAGTGTGTACACCTTGGACGAGCAACATTCTAACCATTACCCCAATTGAAAAAATTAAAACAACGAACTAGGAGTAATGAGACATAAACTTATGAGGGGTTTTCCTGGCACATTCCATCCAAATTTAAAACCTAGGCAAACAACTTCCAGAACGGCTCTGCTGCCCTAGTACCCAGATTTGGGAATGGAGAAATGCTGCATCCTTGTGGCCGTTTTCCACAAGAGCAGCTTTAAACCCACTGCAAAAGGTCACTAAATATTCACCAATTGCAGGTCTGTAAATGACACCGGCCCTCCAAAAACTACTGAGGTCGAAAATCGACCAAAAAATTCCAGAGTGCAACCTTCCAAAAAGAAAATTTGAAGAGGTATATTATAGTCACACTTTTTTGCTTTTTTCTTTTAACAGAAAAGAAAAAGGCGTGGAAAAATGATGAATTGTAGGAATTTTTACAGACATGTAAACCCAAATTACAAAAACCTATCAGCTCACACCAGTCAGAACGGCCATCAACAAAAATGCTGCAAACAATAAATGCTGACGTGATTGTGGAGAAATGCGTACCCTCGATTCTAAGGGGGATGTGGTAAGAGCCGCTAATGAAAGCACAATTGAGGTGCCTTGAAAAGGTAAACGTTGACCTACCATACCAGTCAATCAATCATACCCACTGCTGTGTCTATCACCTGAGAAAATGAAAATCAAAAATCACAGGCTGGCAATCCTGCACTCCAGCAATATTTACCATAGGCAACACTTGGAAGCAACGAAACTGTCCATCAACAGAGGAATGCACCAAGAAGAAGTGGTCCGTGTACACAATGGAATATTAGCCATGGAAAACATTGAAGCACTGCTCTTTGAGGCACCATAGATGAGCCTGGAGATAATCACAAAACATGAAGTAGGTCGGACAGCAAAACACCTATATCCTATATGATCACTTATGGCATTATCTAATAACTGACACAGATGAACATATTTCCGAAGAGAAAGACACTCACAGGCTTAGAAAACAAACTATGCTCATCTGAAAGGAAAGGAGGGGGGAAATTGAGAAATGAAGATTAGTGTTACTATTCATATACAAATACATATTATATACATGTATCAAAAAGACCGAACATATAGCAAGGGAGGTCGACGGAACACTGTAATATTTTACATGGGAAGAGGATCTGTACATTAATAGACATACATAATGTACAAATGAACCAGATTGTGTACACCAAAGACAAACAATATTCTAAACTTTATCCAGATTAAAAAAATTTTAAAAACCAAGAAGTAATGAGACATAAACTTATGGGGATTTCTCCTGGCAAATTCCATTCTAATTTACAACCTAGGACAATGACTTCCAGAAAGGCTCTGCTGCCCTAGTACCCAGATTGGGGAATGGAGAAATGCTACCTCCTTGTGGCCGTTTCCCACAACAGCAGCTTTGAACCCACTGCAAAAGGTCACTAAATTTTCACCTACTTGCAGTTCTGTAAATGACACCTGCCCTCCAGAAAATTTCTGGGGTCAAAAATCGACCAAAAACTTCACAAGAGGGCAACCTTCGAAGAAGACAATTTCAAGAGCTATATTGTACTCACGGTTTTTTCTTTTAAGAGAAAAGCGAAAGGCGTAGGAATATGACGAATTTTAAAAATTTTAATGACAGGCACACCCATATTACAAAAACCTATCAGCTCACAGCAGTCAGAATGGCCATTAGGAAATATGCTGCAAAAAATAAAAGGTGAAGGGAGTGTGGAGAAATGCGTACCTTCGGTTGTAAGGGGGGCATGTAAAGAGCCACTAATGAAAACACAATGTAGGTGCTTCAAAAAGGGAAACATTGAGCTACCAGTCAATCAATCACAACCACTGCTTGGCCTATCACCTGAGAAAATGAGAATCAAAAAGTCACAGGCTGGCAAACCTGTACGCCAGCAAGATTTACCATAGCCAGCACTTGGAAGCAATGAAAATGTCCATCAACCGAGGAATGCACCAAGAAGAAGTGGTCCACGTACACAATGGAATATTACTCTAATAATAAATATAAATTAAATTTAAAAACAAACAAAAGCAAGGAGACATCAACATTTGTGGGTTTATCCGGGCACATTGCACTCTCATTTATAACCGAAGAACACCACTGGCCGGTAGGTCTGTTTCCCTAGTACCAGCAAGGGGAACGTAGAAAGGCTGCCGCTCTCTGGCCGTTACCTGCAAAAGCAGGTTTAAAGCCTGAGCCAATGGTCACTTCATATGAACAAGTACTGCAGGGCTGTAAATGAAACCTGCCCTCAAAATGTCTTGAGGGAGATAATGGCCAAAATATTTCAAATGGTGACACATACTTTAAGAAAACACTTTGAAGAAATAAGCTCTAATCACAGCTGGAAAAGTAAAAGGGACATGTCTTAAAGCTCAATTTCAACGCATTATGAGACACATGCAAATTCAACCACAAAGAGGTATCAGCTCACACAACTCAGAATAACCATCAGCAAAAACTACAGAGAAAAAATCCTGAAGGTGCTGGGAAGAAATACATGCCCTCCACTTTAAGTGGGACGTAACCTGGAAAGAGCCACTAAGGAGAACAGAACAGAGGTGCCTTTAAAAGGTAAACATTGAGCTACCATATGATCCAGCAGACCTATTCCTGGACCTATAAACTAAGAAGACAGAATTGGAAGGACACAGCCACGCAAATCTGCATTGCATACTATTACAATAGCCAAGATATGGAAGTAACCAAAAAGTCCACCGACAGATGGGTGGACAAAGAAGAACTGCTACCTGTATAGATGGAATATGAGCTAGTGAAAAAATGAAACAATGCCATTTGCAGCACCATAGATGAGTCTAGAAGTAATCACGCAACTTGGAGTAAGTGAGAAAGCGAAAGACACATATCCTATCATATCACATATAGGGGTTACCTAAAAAATGATACAAACAAAGATATTTCCACAAACACTATCATAGATTCATTAAAAAAACTTATGGTTCACCAAATGGAAAGGTGTGAGGATTGGATACATTACCATATTGAGGTTAACAGAGAGATACAAACACATGTGAAATATATAATCACCAAAGACCTACGCAATACCAAGGGAAGACTACTCAACATTCTGTCATAACCTACATGGGAAAAGGATCCGAAGAAGAATAGATATATGTATATGTGTGAAAGAACCACATCTTGCACACCTAGAACAAACAAAACATTGTAATCAAGTTTGCTGTGATCAAAAATAAAAATTAAGTTAAAAATACCAACAAGAAGTAATGAGACATAAACTTAAAGGGCTTTTTCCTCGCACATTCCATTCTAATTTACAACCTAGAACACCACTTCCAGTAAGGCTCTGTTGCCCTAGTAACCAGATTTGGTAAAGGAGAAATGCTGCCGCCTTGTGGCCGATTCCCGCAAGAGCAGCTTTTAACCCACAGCTAATGGTCACTTACCATTCACAAGGACTCAGGGCTCTAAAGGACACCTGCCCTCAAAATTGTGCTGCGGTAGGGAATGGATAAAATTTTCAAAACAGGCAAAATTTGCAAGAAGATAGTATGAAGAGGTATGTTTTACTCACTCTCTTTTGAAAGAAAGGAAAATGTATAAAAGCTCAGCCTCAGGAAGTATTAGACTCATGCAATCTAATCTACAAAAAGTTTTCAACTCACACCAGTCGACTGACCATTGGCAAAAAGTCTACAAATAATAAATGCTGAAGAGCTCTTAGAGAACTGTGTACCCTCTAGCTGCTGGTGAGATGTAAGAGGGTTAAACGCTAATAATGACAACAGAAAGGAGCTGCGTTTAAAAGGAAAAATTGAGGTACCATTCAATCCAGCAGGCGCACCAATGGGCCTCTCACCTGAGAAGACCAGAATGAAGAAGACCCGGGCTGCAAAAGCTGCACTGCAGCCTGATTCACAATAGACAAGACAGTGAAGCAACTAAAATGTCCATCAACAGATGAAAGGATAAAGAAGAAGTGGTCCATGTACACAATGAATACTAGCCATGGAAAACAATGAAACACTGCTCTTTGAGGCACCATAGATGATCTTGGAGATAATCACAGAACATGAGGTAAGTCGGAAAGCAAAAGACCTATATCCTATGATATCACTTATAGGCGTTATCTAATAACTGACACAAATGAACATATTTCCACACAGAAAGTCAATCACAGACTTATTAAAAAAAAACTATGCTTATCTAAAAGGAAAGGTGGGGGGAATGGATAAATGAAGATTAGCGTTACCATATGTATACAAATATATATTATATACATATATCAAAAGACCAACCATATAGCAAGGAAGGATTATGGAACACTCTGTAATAATTTACACGGGAAGAGGATCTCTACCTAAATAGTTATATAGAATATGTAGATGAACCAGAGTGTGTACACCTTGGACGAGCAACATTCTAACCATTACCCCAATTGAAAAAATTAAAACAACGAACTAGGAGTAATGAGACATAAACTTATGAGGGGTTTTCCTGGCACATTCCATCCAAATTTAAAACCTAGGCAAACAACTTCCAGAACGGCTCTGCTGCCCTAGTACCCAGATTTGGGAATGGAGAAATGCTGCATCCTTGTGGCCGTTTTCCACAAGAGCAGCTTTAAACCCACTGCAAAAGGTCACTAAATATTCACCAATTGCAGGTCTGTAAATGACACCGGCCCTCCAAAAAATACTGAGGTCGAAAATCGACCAAAAAATTCCAGAGTGCAACCTTCCAAAAAGAAAATTTGAAGAGGTATATTATAGTCACACTTTTTTGCTTTTTTCTTTTAACAGAAAAGAAAAAGGCGTGGAAAAATGATGAATTGTAGGAATTTTTACAGACATGTAAACCCAAATTACAAAAACCTATCAGCTCACACCAGTCAGAACGGCCATCAACAAAAATGCTGCAAACAATAAATGCTGACGTGATTGTGGAGAAATGCGTACCCTCGATTCTAAGGGGGATGTGGTAAGAGCCGCTAATGAAAGCACAATTGAGGTGCCTTGAAAAGGTAAACGTTGACCTACCATACCAGTCAATCAATCATACCCACTGCTGTGTCTATCACCTGAGAAAATGAAAATCAAAAATCACAGGCTGGCAATCCTGCACTCCAGCAATATTTACCATAGGCAACACTTGGAAGCAACGAAACTGTCCATCAACAGAGGAATGCACCAAGAAGAAGTGGTCCGTGTACACAATGGAATATTAGCCATGGAAAACATTGAAGCACTGCTCTTTGAGGCACCATAGATGAGCCTGGAGATAATCACAAAACATGAAGTAGGTCGGACAGCAAAACACCTATATCCTATATGATCACTTATGGCATTATCTAATAACTGACACAGATGAACATATTTCCGAAGAGAAAGACACTCACAGGCTTAGAAAACAAACTATGCTCATCTGAAAGGAAAGGAGGGGGGAAATTGAGAAATGAAGATTAGTGTTACTATTCATATACAAATACATATTATATACATGTATCAAAAAGACCGAACATATAGCAAGGGAGGTCGACGGAACACTGTAATATTTTACATGGGAAGAGGATCTGTACATTAATAGACATACATAATGTACAAATGAACCAGATTGTGTACACCAAAGACAAACAATATTCTAAACTTTACCCAGATTAAAAAAATTTTAAAAACCAAGAAGAAGTAATGAGACATAAACTTATGGGGATTTCTCCTGGCAAATTCCATTCTAATTTACAACCTAGGACAATGACTTCCAGAAAGGCTCTGCTGCCCTAGTACCCAGATTGGGGAATGGAGAAATGCTACCTCCTTGTGGCCGTTTCCCACAACAGCAGCTTTGAACCCACTGCAAAAGGTCACTAAATTTTCACCTACTTGCAGTTCTGTAAATGACACCTGCCCTCCAGAAAATTTCTGGGGTCAAAAATCGACCAAAAACTTCACAAGAGGGCAACCTTCGAAGAAGACAATTTCAAGAGCTATATTGTACTCACGGTTTTTTCTTTTAAGAGAAAAGCGAAAGGCGTAAGAATATGACGAATTTTAAAAATTTTAATGACATGCACACCCATATTACAAAAACCTATCAGCTCACAGCAGTCAGAATGGCCATTAGGAAATATGCTGCAAAAAATAAAAGGTGAAGGGAGTGTGGAGAAATGCGTACCTTCGGTTGTAAGGGGGGCATGTAAAGAGCCACTAATGAAAACACAATGTAGGTGCTTCAAAAAGGGAAACATTGAGCTACCAGTCAATCAATCACAACCACTGCTTGGCCTATCACCTGAGAAAATGAGAATCAAAAAGTCACAGGCTGGCAAACCTGTACGCCAGCAAGATTTACCATAGCCAGCACTTGGAAGCAATGAAAATGTCCATCAACCGAGGAATGCACCAAGAAGAAGTGGTCCACGTACACAATGGAATATTACTCTAATAATAAATATAAATTAAATTTAAAAACAAACAAAAGCAAGGAGACATCAACATTTGTGGGTTTATCCGGGCACATTGCACTCTCATTTATAACCGAAGAACACCACTGGCCGGTAGGTCTGTTTCCCTAGTACCAGCAAGGGGAACGTAGAAAGGCTGCCGCTCTCTGGCCGTTACCTGCAAAAGCAGGTTTAAAGCCTGAGCCAATGGTCACTTCATATGAACAAGTACTGCAGGGCTGTAAATGAAACCTGCCCTCAAAATGTCTTGAGGGAGATAATGGCCAAAATATTTCAAATGGTGACACATACTTTAAGAAAACACTTTGAAGAAATAAGCTCTAATCACAGCTGGAAAAGTAAAAGGGACATGTCTTAAAGCTCAATTTCAACGCATTATGAGACACATGCAAATTCAACCACAAAGAGGTATCAGCTCACACAACTCAGAATAACCATCAGCAAAAACTACAGAGAAAAAATCCTGAAGGTGCTGGGAAGAAATACATGCCCTCCACTTTAAGTGGGACGTAACCTGGAAAGAGCCACTAAGGAGAACAGAACAGAGGTGCCTTTAAAAGGTAAACATTGAGCTACCATATGATCCAGCAGACCTATTCCTGGACCTATAAACTAAGAAGACAGAATTGGAAGGACACAGCCACGCAAATCTGCATTGCATACTATTACAATAGCCAAGATATGGAAGTAACCAAAAAGTCCACCGACAGATGGGTGGACAAAGAAGAACTGCTACCTGTATAGATGGAATATGAGCTAGTGAAAAAATGAAACAATGCCATTTGCAGCACCATAGATGAGTCTAGAAGTAATCACGCAACTTGGAGTAAGTGAGAAAGCGAAAGACACATATCCTATCATATCACATATAGGGGTTACCTAAAAAATGATACAAACAAAGATATTTCCACAAACACTATCATAGATTCATTAAAAAAACTTATGGTTCACCAAATGGAAAGGTGTGAGGATTGGATACATTACCATATTGAGGTTAACAGAGAGATACAAACACATGTGAAATATATAATCACCAAAGACCTACGCAATACCAAGGGAAGACTACTCAACATTCTGTCATAACCTACATGGGAAAAGGATCCGAAGAAGAATAGATATATGTATATGTGTGAAAGAACCACATCTTGCACACCTAGAACAAACAAAACATTGTAATCAAGTTTGCTGTGATAAAAAATAAAAATTAAGTTAAAAATACCAACAAGAAGTAATGAGACATAAACTTAAAGGGCTTTTTCCTCGCACATTCCATTCTAATTTACAACCTAGAACACCACTTCCAGTAAGGCTCTGTTGCCCTAGTAACCAGATTTGGTAAAGGAGAAATGCTGCCGCCTTGTGGCCGATTCCCGCAAGAGCAGCTTTTAACCCACAGCTAATGGTCACTTACCATTCATAAGGACTCAGGGCTCTAAAGGACACCTGCCCTCAAAATTGTGCTGCGGTAGGGAATGGATAAAATTTTCAAAACAGGCAAAATTTGCAAGAAGATAGTATGAAGAGGTATGTTTTACTCACTCCCTTTTGAAAGAAAGGAAAATGTATAAAAGCTCAGCCTCAGGAAGTATTAGACTCATGCAATCTAATCTACAAAAAGTTTTCAACTCACACCAGTCGACTGACCATTGGCAAAAAGTCTACAAATAATAAATGCTGAAGAGCTCTTAGAGAACTGTGTACCCTCTAGCTGCTGGTGAGATGTAAGAGGGTTAAACGCTAATAATGACAACAGAAAGGAGCTGCGTTTAAAAGGAAAAATTGAGGTACCATTCAATCCAGCAGGCGCACCAATGGGCCTCTCACCTGAGAAGACCAGAATGAAGAAGACCCGGGCTGCAAAAGCTGCACTGCAGCCTGATTCACAATAGACAAGACAGTGAAGCAACTAAAATGTCCATCAACAGATGAAAGGATAAAGAAGAAGTGGTCCATGTACACAATGAATACTAGCCATGGAAAACAATGAAACACTGCTCTTTGAGGCACCATAGATGATCTTGGAGATAATCACAGAACATGAGGTAAGTCGGAAAGCAAAAGTCCTATATCCTATGATATCACTTATAGGCGTTATCTAATAACTGACACAAATGAACATATTTCCACACAGAAAGTCAATCACAGACTTATTAAAAAAAAACTATGCTTATCTAAAAGGAAAGGTGGGGGGAATGGATAAATGAAGATTAGCGTTACCATATGTATACAAATATATATTATATACATATATCAAAAGACCAACCATATAGCAAGGAAGGATTATGGAACACTCTGTAATAATTTACACGGGAAGAGGATCTCTACCTAAATAGTTATATAGAATATGTAGATGAACCAGAGTGTGTACACCTTGGACGAGCAACATTCTAACCATTACCCCAATTGAAAAAATTAAAACAACGAACTAGGAGTAATGAGACATAAACTTATGAGGGGTTTTCCTGGCACATTCCATCCAAATTTAAAACCTAGGCAAACAACTTCCAGAACGGCTCTGCTGCCCTAGTACCCAGATTTGGGAATGGAGAAATGCTGCATCCTTGTGGCCGTTTTCCACAAGAGCAGCTTTAAACCCACTGCAAAAGGTCACTAAATATTCACCAATTGCAGGTCTGTAAATGACACCGGCCCTCCAAAAAATACTGAGGTCGAAAATCGACCAAAAAATTCCAGAGTGCAACCTTCCAAAAAGAAAATTTGAAGAGGTATATTATAGTCACACTTTTTTGCTTTTTTCTTTTAACAGAAAAGAAAAAGGCGTGGAAAAATGATGAATTGTAGGAATTTTTACAGACATGTAAACCCAAATTACAAAAACCTATCAGCTCACACCAGTCAGAACGGCCATCAACAAAAATGCTGCAAACAATAAATGCTGACGTGATTGTGGAGAAATGCGTACCCTCGATTCTAAGGGGGATGTGGTAAGAGCCGCTAATGAAAGCACAATTGAGGTGCCTTGAAAAGGTAAACGTTGACCTACCATACCAGTCAATCAATCATACCCACTGCTGTGTCTATCACCTGAGAAAATGAAAATCAAAAATCACAGGCTGGCAATCCTGCACTCCAGCAATATTTACCATAGGCAACACTTGGAAGCAACGAAACTGTCCATCAACAGAGGAATGCACCAAGAAGAAGTGGTCCGTGTACACAATGGAATATTAGCCATGGAAAACATTGAAGCACTGCTCTTTGAGGCACCATAGATGAGCCTGGAGATAATCACAAAACATGAAGTAGGTCGGACAGCAAAACACCTATATCCTATATGATCACTTATGGCATTATCTAATAACTGACACAGATGAACATATTTCCGAAGAGAAAGACACTCACAGGCTTAGAAAACAAACTATGCTCATCTGAAAGGAAAGGAGGGGGGAAATTGAGAAATGAAGATTAGTGTTACTATTCATATACAAATACATATTATATACATGTATCAAAAAGACCGAACATATAGCAAGGGAGGTCGACGGAACACTGTAATATTTTACATGGGAAGAGGATCTGTACATTAATAGACATACATAATGTACAAATGAACCAGATTGTGTACACCAAAGACAAACAATATTCTAAACTTTACCCAGATTAAAAAAATTTTAAAAACCAAGAAGAAGTAATGAGACATAAACTTATGGGGATTTCTCCTGGCAAATTCCATTCTAATTTACAACCTAGGACAATGACTTCCAGAAAGGCTCTGCTGCCCTAGTACCCAGATTGGGGAATGGAGAAATGCTACCTCCTTGTGGCCGTTTCCCACAACAGCAGCTTTGAACCCACTGCAAAAGGTCACTAAATTTTCACCTACTTGCAGTTCTGTAAATGACACCTGCCCTCCAGAAAATTTCTGGGGTCAAAAATCGACCAAAAACTTCACAAGAGGGCAACCTTCGAAGAAGACAATTTCAAGAGCTATATTGTACTCACGGTTTTTTCTTTTAAGAGAAAAGCGAAAGGCGTAAGAATATGACGAATTTTAAAAATTTTAATGACATGCACACCCATATTACAAAAACCTATCAGCTCACAGCAGTCAGAATGGCCATTAGGAAATATGCTGCAAAAAATAAAAGGTGAAGGGAGTGTGGAGAAATGCGTACCTTCGGTTGTAAGGGGGGCATGTAAAGAGCCACTAATGAAAACACAATGTAGGTGCTTCAAAAAGGGAAACATTGAGCTACCAGTCAATCAATCACAACCACTGCTTGGCCTATCACCTGAGAAAATGAGAATCAAAAAGTCACAGGCTGGCAAACCTGTACGCCAGCAAGATTTACCATAGCCAGCACTTGGAAGCAATGAAAATGTCCATCAACCGAGGAATGCACCAAGAAGAAGTGGTCCACGTACACAATGGAATATTACTCTAATAATAAATATAAATTAAATTTAAAAACAAACAAAAGCAAGGAGACATCAACATTTGTGGGTTTATCCGGGCACATTGCACTCTCATTTATAACCGAAGAACACCACTGGCCGGTAGGTCTGTTTCCCTAGTACCAGCAAGGGGAACGTAGAAAGGCTGCCGCTCTCTGGCCGTTACCTGCAAAAGCAGGTTTAAAGCCTGAGCCAATGGTCACTTCATATGAACAAGTACTGCAGGGCTGTAAATGAAACCTGCCCTCAAAATGTCTTGAGGGAGATAATGGCCAAAATATTTCAAATGGTGACACATACTTTAAGAAAACACTTTGAAGAAATAAGCTCTAATCACAGCTGGAAAAGTAAAAGGGACATGTCTTAAAGCTCAATTTCAACGCATTATGAGACACATGCAAATTCAACCACAAAGAGGTATCAGCTCACACAACTCAGAATAACCATCAGCAAAAACTACAGAGAAAAAATCCTGAAGGTGCTGGGAAGAAATACATGCCCTCCACTTTAAGTGGGACGTAACCTGGAAAGAGCCACTAAGGAGAACAGAACAGAGGTGCCTTTAAAAGGTAAACATTGAGCTACCATATGATCCAGCAGACCTATTCCTGGACCTATAAACTAAGAAGACAGAATTGGAAGGACACAGCCACGCAAATCTGCATTGCATACTATTACAATAGCCAAGATATGGAAGTAACCAAAAAGTCCACCGACAGATGGGTGGACAAAGAAGAACTGCTACCTGTATAGATGGAATATGAGCTAGTGAAAAAATGAAACAATGCCATTTGCAGCACCATAGATGAGTCTAGAAGTAATCACGCAACTTGGAGTAAGTGAGAAAGCGAAAGACACATATCCTATCATATCACATATAGGGGTTACCTAAAAAATGATACAAACAAAGATATTTCCACAAACACTATCATAGATTCATTAAAAAAACTTATGGTTCACCAAATGGAAAGGTGTGAGGATTGGATACATTACCATATTGAGGTTAACAGAGAGATACAAACACATGTGAAATATATAATCACCAAAGACCTACGCAATACCAAGGGAAGACTACTCAACATTCTGTCATAACCTACATGGGAAAAGGATCCGAAGAAGAATAGATATATGTATATGTGTGAAAGAACCACATCTTGCACACCTAGAACAAACAAAACATTGTAATCAAGTTTGCTGTGATAAAAAATAAAAATTAAGTTAAAAATACCAACAAGAAGTAATGAGACATAAACTTAAAGGGCTTTTTCCTCGCACATTCCATTCTAATTTACAACCTAGAACACCACTTCCAGTAAGGCTCTGTTGCCCTAGTAACCAGATTTGGTAAAGGAGAAATGCTGCCGCCTTGTGGCCGATTCCCGCAAGAGCAGCTTTTAACCCACAGCTAATGGTCACTTACCATTCATAAGGACTCAGGGCTCTAAAGGACACCTGCCCTCAAAATTGTGCTGCGGTAGGGAATGGATAAAATTTTCAAAACAGGCAAAATTTGCAAGAAGATAGTATGAAGAGGTATGTTTTACTCACTCCCTTTTGAAAGAAAGGAAAATGTATAAAAGCTCAGCCTCAGGAAGTATTAGACTCATGCAATCTAATCTACAAAAAGTTTTCAACTCACACCAGTCGACTGACCATTGGCAAAAAGTCTACAAATAATAAATGCTGAAGAGCTCTTAGAGAACTGTGTACCCTCTAGCTGCTGGTGAGATGTAAGAGGGTTAAACGCTAATAATGACAACAGAAAGGAGCTGCGTTTAAAAGGAAAAATTGAGGTACCATTCAATCCAGCAGGCGCACCAATGGGCCTCTCACCTGAGAAGACCAGAATGAAGAAGACCCGGGCTGCAAAAGCTGCACTGCAGCCTGATTCACAATAGACAAGACAGTGAAGCAACTAAAATGTCCATCAACAGATGAAAGGATAAAGAAGAAGTGGTCCATGTACACAATGAATACTAGCCATGGAAAACAATGAAACACTGCTCTTTGAGGCACCATAGATGATCTTGGAGATAATCACAGAACATGAGGTAAGTCGGAAAGCAAAAGTCCTATATCCTATGATATCACTTATAGGCGTTATCTAATAACTGACACAAATGAACATATTTCCACACAGAAAGTCAATCACAGACTTATTAAAAAAAAACTATGCTTATCTAAAAGGAAAGGTGGGGGGAATGGATAAATGAAGATTAGCGTTACCATATGTATACAAATATATATTATATACATATATCAAAAGACCAACCATATAGCAAGGAAGGATTATGGAACACTCTGTAATAATTTACACGGGAAGAGGATCTCTACCTAAATAGTTATATAGAATATGTAGATGAACCAGAGTGTGTACACCTTGGACGAGCAACATTCTAACCATTACCCCAATTGAAAAAATTAAAACAACGAACTAGGAGTAATGAGACATAAACTTATGAGGGGTTTTCCTGGCACATTCCATCCAAATTTAAAACCTAGGCAAACAACTTCCAGAACGGCTCTGCTGCCCTAGTACCCAGATTTGGGAATGGAGAAATGCTGCATCCTTGTGGCCGTTTTCCACAAGAGCAGCTTTAAACCCACTGCAAAAGGTCACTAAATATTCACCAATTGCAGGTCTGTAAATGACACCGGCCCTCCAAAAACTACTGAGGTCGAAAATCGACCAAAAAATTCCAGAGTGCAACCTTCCAAAAAGAAAATTTGAAGAGGTATATTATAGTCACACTTTTTTGCTTTTTTCTTTTAACAGAAAAGAAAAAGGCGTGGAAAAATGATGAATTGTAGGAATTTTTACAGACATGTAAACCCAAATTACAAAAACCTATCAGCTCACACCAGTCAGAACGGCCATCAACAAAAATGCTGCAAACAATAAATGCTGACGTGATTGTGGAGAAATGCGTACCCTCGATTCTAAGGGGGATGTGGTAAGAGCCGCTAATGAAAGCACAATTGAGGTGCCTTGAAAAGGTAAACGTTGACCTACCATACCAGTCAATCAATCATACCCACTGCTGTGTCTATCACCTGAGAAAATGAAAATCAAAAATCACAGGCTGGCAATCCTGCACTCCAGCAATATTTACCATAGGCAACACTTGGAAGCAACGAAACTGTCCATCAACAGAGGAATGCACCAAGAAGAAGTGGTCCGTGTACACAATGGAATATTAGCCATGGAAAACATTGAAGCACTGCTCTTTGAGGCACCATAGATGAGCCTGGAGATAATCACAAAACATGAAGTAGGTCGGACAGCAAAACACCTATATCCTATATGATCACTTATGGCATTATCTAATAACTGACACAGATGAACATATTTCCGAAGAGAAAGACACTCACAGGCTTAGAAAACAAACTATGCTCATCTGAAAGGAAAGGAGGGGGGAAATTGAGAAATGAAGATTAGTGTTACTATTCATATACAAATACATATTATATACATGTATCAAAAAGACCGAACATATAGCAAGGGAGGTCGACGGAACACTGTAATATTTTACATGGGAAGAGGATCTGTACATTAATAGACATACATAATGTACAAATGAACCAGATTGTGTACACCAAAGACAAACAATATTCTAAACTTTACCCAGATTAAAAAAATTTTAAAAACCAAGAAGAAGTAATGAGACATAAACTTATGGGGATTTCTCCTGGCAAATTCCATTCTAATTTACAACCTAGGACAATGACTTCCAGAAAGGCTCTGCTGCCCTAGTACCCAGATTGGGGAATGGAGAAATGCTACCTCCTTGTGGCCGTTTCCCACAACAGCAGCTTTGAACCCACTGCAAAAGGTCACTAAATTTTCACCTACTTGCAGTTCTGTAAATGCCACCTGCCCTCCAGAAAATTTCTGGGGTCAAAAATCGACCAAAAACTTCACAAGAGGGCAACCTTCGAAGAAGACAATTTCAAGAGCTATATTGTACTCACGGTTTTTTCTTTTAAGAGAAAAGCGAAAGGCGTAGGAATATGACGAATTTTAAAAATTTTAATGACAGGCACACCCATATTACAAAAACCTATCAGCTCACAGCAGTCAGAATGGCCATTAGGAAATATGCTGCAAAAAATAAAAGGTGAAGGGAGTGTGGAGAAATGCGTACCTTCGGTTGTAAGGGGGGCATGTAAAGAGCCACTAATGAAAACACAATGTAGGTGCTTCAAAAAGGGAAACATTGAGCTACCAGTCAATCAATCACAACCACTGCTTGGCCTATCACCTGAGAAAATGAGAATCAAAAAGTCACAGGCTGGCAAACCTGTACGCCAGCAAGATTTACCATAGCCAGCACTTGGAAGCAATGAAAATGTCCATCAACCGAGGAATGCACCAAGAAGAAGTGGTCCACGTACACAATGGAATATTACTCTAATAATAAATATAAATTAAATTTAAAAACAAACAAAAGCAAGGAGACATCAACATTTGTGGGTTTATCCGGGCACATTGCACTCTCATTTATAACCGAAGAACACCACTGGCCGGTAGGTCTGTTTCCCTAGTACCAGCAAGGGGAACGTAGAAAGGCTGCCGCTCTCTGGCCGTTACCTGCAAAAGCAGGTTTAAAGCCTGAGCCAATGGTCACTTCATATGAACAAGTACTGCAGGGCTGTAAATGAAACCTGCCCTCAAAATGTCTTGAGGGAGATAATGGCCAAAATATTTCAAATGGTGACACATACTTTAAGAAAACACTTTGAAGAAATAAGCTCTAATCACAGCTGGAAAAGTAAAAGGGACATGTCTTAAAGCTCAATTTCAACGCATTATGAGACACATGCAAATTCAACCACAAAGAGGTATCAGCTCACACAACTCAGAATAACCATCAGCAAAAACTACAGAGAAAAAATCCTGAAGGTGCTGGGAAGAAATACATGCCCTCCACTTTAAGTGGGACGTAACCTGGAAAGAGCCACTAAGGAGAACAGAACAGAGGTGCCTTTAAAAGGTAAACATTGAGCTACCATATGATCCAGCAGACCTATTCCTGGACCTATAAACTAAGAAGACAGAATTGGAAGGACACAGCCACGCAAATCTGCATTGCATACTATTACAATAGCCAAGATATGGAAGTAACCAAAAAGTCCACCGACAGATGGGTGGACAAAGAAGAACTGCTACCTGTATAGATGGAATATGAGCTAGTGAAAAAATGAAACAATGCCATTTGCAGCACCATAGATGAGTCTAGAAGTAATCACGCAACTTGGAGTAAGTGAGAAAGCGAAAGACACATATCCTATCATATCACATATAGGGGTTACCTAAAAAATGATACAAACAAAGATATTTCCACAAACACTATCATAGATTCATTAAAAAAAACTTATGGTTCACCAAATGGAAAGGTGTGAGGATTGGATACATTACCATATTGAGGTTAACAGAGAGATACAAACACATGTGAAATATATAATCACCAAAGACCTACGCAATACCAAGGGAAGACTACTCAACATTGTGTCATAACCTACATGGGAAAAGGATCCGAAGAAGAATAGATATATGTATATGTGTGAAAGAACCACATCTTGCACACCTAGAACAAACAAAACATTGTAATCAAGTTTGCTGTGATCAAAAATAAAAATTAAGTTAAAAATACCAACAAGAAGTAATGAGACATAAACTTAAAGGGCTTTTTCCTCGCACATTCCATTCTAATTTACAACCTAGAACACCACTTCCAGTAAGGCTCTGTTGCCCTAGTAACCAGATTTGGTAAAGGAGAAATGCTGCCGCCTTGTGGCCGATTCCCGCAAGAGCAGCTTTTAACCCACAGCTAATGGTCACTTACCATTCACAAGGACTCAGGGCTCTAAAGGACACCTGCCCTCAAAATTGTGCTGCGGTAGGGAATGGATAAAATTTTCAAAACAGGCAAAATTTGCAAGAAGATAGTATGAAGAGGTATGTTTTACTCACTCTCTTTTGAAAGAAAGGAAAATGTATAAAAGCTCAGCCTCAGGAAGTATTAGACTCATGCAATCTAATCTACAAAAAGTTTTCAACTCACACCAGTCGACTGACCATTGGCAAAAAGTCTACAAATAATAAATGCTGAAGAGCTCTTAGAGAACTGTGTACCCTCTAGCTGCTGGTGAGATGTAAGAGGGTTAAACGCTAATAATGACAACAGAAAGGAGCTGCGTTTAAAAGGAAAAATTGAGGTACCATTCAATCCAGCAGGCGCACCAATGGGCCTCTCACCTGAGAAGACCAGAATGAAGAAGACCCGGGCTGCAAAAGCTGCACTGCAGCCTGATTCACAATAGACAAGACAGTGAAGCAACTAAAATGTCCATCAACAGATGAAAGGATAAAGAAGAAGTGGTCCATGTACACAATGAATACTAGCCATGGAAAACAATGAAACACTGCTCTTTGAGGCACCATAGATGATCTTGGAGATAATCACAGAACATGAGGTAAGTCGGAAAGCAAAAGTCCTATATCCTATGATATCACTTATAGGCGTTATCTAATAACTGACACAAATGAACATATTTCCACACAGAAAGTCAATCACAGACTTATTAAAAAAAAACTATGCTTATCTAAAAGGAAAGGTGGGGGGAATGGATAAATGAAGATTAGCGTTACCATATGTATACAAATATATATTATATACATATATCAAAAGACCAACCATATAGCAAGGAAGGATTATGGAACACTCTGTAATAATTTACACGGGAAGAGGATCTCTACCTAAATAGTTATATAGAATATGTAGATGAACCAGAGTGTGTACACCTTGGACGAGCAACATTCTAACCATTACCCCAATTGAAAAAATTAAAACAACGAACTAGGAGTAATGAGACATAAACTTATGAGGGGTTTTCCTGGCACATTCCATCCAAATTTAAAACCTAGGCAAACAACTTCCAGAACGGCTCTGCTGCCCTAGTACCCAGATTTGGGAATGGAGAAATGCTGCATCCTTGTGGCCGTTTTCCACAAGAGCAGCTTTAAACCCACTGCAAAAGGTCACTAAATATTCACCAATTGCAGGTCTGTAAATGACACCGGCCCTCCAAAAACTACTGAGGTCGAAAATCGACCAAAAAATTCCAGAGTGCAACCTTCCAAAAAGAAAATTTGAAGAGGTATATTATAGTCACACTTTTTTGCTTTTTTCTTTTAACAGAAAAGAAAAAGGCGTGGAAAAATGATGAATTGTAGGAATTTTTACAGACATGTAAACCCAAATTACAAAAACCTATCAGCTCACACCAGTCAGAACGGCCATCAACAAAAATGCTGCAAACAATAAATGCTGACGTGATTGTGGAGAAATGCGTACCCTCGATTCTAAGGGGGATGTGGTAAGAGCCGCTAATGAAAGCACAATTGAGGTGCCTTGAAAAGGTAAACGTTGACCTACCATACCAGTCAATCAATCATACCCACTGCTGTGTCTATCACCTGAGAAAATGAAAATCAAAAATCACAGGCTGGCAATCCTGCACTCCAGCAATATTTACCATAGGCAACACTTGGAAGCAACGAAACTGTCCATCAACAGAGGAATGCACCAAGAAGAAGTGGTCCGTGTACACAATGGAATATTAGCCATGGAAAACATTGAAGCACTGCTCTTTGAGGCACCATAGATGAGCCTGGAGATAATCACAAAACATGAAGTAGGTCGGACAGCAAAACACCTATATCCTATATGATCACTTATGGCATTATCTAATAACTGACACAGATGAACATATTTCCGAAGAGAAAGACACTCACAGGCTTAGAAAACAAACTATGCTCATCTGAAAGGAAAGGAGGGGGGAAATTGAGAAATGAAGATTAGTGTTACTATTCATATACAAATACATATTATATACATGTATCAAAAAGACCGAACATATAGCAAGGGAGGTCGACGGAACACTGTAATATTTTACATGGGAAGAGGATCTGTACATTAATAGACATACATAATGTACAAATGAACCAGATTGTGTACACCAAAGACAAACAATATTCTAAACTTTACCCAGATTAAAAAAATTTTAAAAACCAAGAAGAAGTAATGAGACATAAACTTATGGGGATTTCTCCTGGCAAATTCCATTCTAATTTACAACCTAGGACAATGACTTCCAGAAAGGCTCTGCTGCCCTAGTACCCAGATTGGGGAATGGAGAAATGCTACCTCCTTGTGGCCGTTTCCCACAACAGCAGCTTTGAACCCACTGCAAAAGGTCACTAAATTTTCACCTACTTGCAGTTCTGTAAATGACACCTGCCCTCCAGAAAATTTCTGGGGTCAAAAATCGACCAAAAACTTCACAAGAGGGCAACCTTCGAAGAAGACAATTTCAAGAGCTATATTGTACTCACGGTTTTTTCTTTTAAGAGAAAAGCGAAAGGCGTAGGAATATGACGAATTTTAAAAATTTTAATGACAGGCACACCCATATTACAAAAACCTATCAGCTCACAGCAGTCAGAATGGCCATTAGGAAATATGCTGCAAAAAATAAAAGGTGAAGGGAGTGTGGAGAAATGCGTACCTTCGGTTGTAAGGGGGGCATGTAAAGAGCCACTAATGAAAACACAATGTAGGTGCTTCAAAAAGGGAAACATTGAGCTACCAGTCAATCAATCACAACCACTGCTTGGCCTATCACCTGAGAAAATGAGAATCAAAAAGTCACAGGCTGGCAAACCTGTACGCCAGCAAGATTTACCATAGCCAGCACTTGGAAGCAATGAAAATGTCCATCAACCGAGGAATGCACCAAGAAGAAGTGGTCCACGTACACAATGGAATATTACTCTAATAATAAATATAAATTAAATTTAAAAACAAACAAAAGCAAGGAGACATCAACATTTGTGGGTTTATCCGGGCACATTGCACTCTCATTTATAACCGAAGAACACCACTGGCCGGTAGGTCTGTTTCCCTAGTACCAGCAAGGGGAACGTAGAAAGGCTGCCGCTCTCTGGCCGTTACCTGCAAAAGCAGGTTTAAAGCCTGAGCCAATGGTCACTTCATATGAACAAGTACTGCAGGGCTGTAAATGAAACCTGCCCTCAAAATGTCTTGAGGGAGATAATGGCCAAAATATTTCAAATGGTGACACATACTTTAAGAAAACACTTTGAAGAAATAAGCTCTAATCACAGCTGGAAAAGTAAAAGGGACATGTCTTAAAGCTCAATTTCAACGCATTATGAGACACATGCAAATTCAACCACAAAGAGGTATCAGCTCACACAACTCAGAATAACCATCAGCAAAAACTACAGAGAAAAAATCCTGAAGGTGCTGGGAAGAAATACATGCCCTCCACTTTAAGTGGGACGTAACCTGGAAAGAGCCACTAAGGAGAACAGAACAGAGGTGCCTTTAAAAGGTAAACATTGAGCTACCATATGATCCAGCAGACCTATTCCTGGACCTATAAACTAAGAAGACAGAATTGGAAGGACACAGCCACGCAAATCTGCATTGCATACTATTACAATAGCCAAGATATGGAAGTAACCAAAAAGTCCACCGACAGATGGGTGGACAAAGAAGAACTGCTACCTGTATAGATGGAATATGAGCTAGTGAAAAAATGAAACAATGCCATTTGCAGCACCATAGATGAGTCTAGAAGTAATCACGCAACTTGGAGTAAGTGAGAAAGCGAAAGACACATATCCTATCATATCACATATAGGGGTTACCTAAAAAATGATACAAACAAAGATATTTCCACAAACACTATCATAGATTCATTAAAAAAACTTATGGTTCACCAAATGGAAAGGTGTGAGGATTGGATACATTACCATATTGAGGTTAACAGAGAGATACAAACACATGTGAAATATATAATCACCAAAGACCTACGCAATACCAAGGGAAGACTACTCAACATTCTGTCATAACCTACATGGGAAAAGGATCCGAAGAAGAATAGATATATGTATATGTGTGAAAGAACCACATCTTGCACACCTAGAACAAACAAAACATTGTAATCAAGTTTGCTGTGATCAAAAATAAAAATTAAGTTAAAAATACCAACAAGAAGTAATGAGACATAAACTTAAAGGGCTTTTTCCTCGCACATTCCATTCTAATTTACAACCTAGAACACCACTTCCAGTAAGGCTCTGTTGCCCTAGTAACCAGATTTGGTAAAGGAGAAATGCTGCCGCCTTGTGGCCGATTCCCGCAAGAGCAGCTTTTAACCCACAGCTAATGGTCACTTACCATTCATAAGGACTCAGGGCTCTAAAGGACACCTGCCCTCAAAATTGTGCTGCGGTAGGGAATGGATAAAATTTTCAAAACAGGCAAAATTTGCAAGAAGATAGTATGAAGAGGTATGTTTTACTCACTCTCTTTTGAAAGAAAGGAAAATGTATAAAAGCTCAGCCTCAGGAAGTATTAGACTCATGCAATCTAATCTACAAAAAGTTTTCAACTCACACCAGTCGACTGACCATTGGCAAAAAGTCTACAAATAATAAATGCTGAAGAGCTCTTAGAGAACTGTGTACCCTCTAGCTGCTGGTGAGATGTAAGAGGGTTAAACGCTAATAATGACAACAGAAAGGAGCTGCGTTTAAAAGGAAAAATTGAGGTACCATTCAATCCAGCAGGCGCACCAATGGGCCTCTCACCTGAGAAGACCAGAATGAAGAAGACCCGGGCTGCAAAAGCTGCACTGAAGCCTGATTCACAATAGACAAGACAGTGAAGCAACTAAAATGTCCATCAACAGATGAAAGGATAAAGAAGAAGTGGTCCATGTACACAATGAATACTAGCCATGGAAAACAATGAAACACTGCTCTTTGAGGCACCATAGATGATCTTGGAGATAATCACAGAACATGAGGTAAGTCGGAAAGCAAAAGTCCTATATCCTATGATATCACTTATAGGCGTTATCTAATAACTGACACAAATGAACATATTTCCACACAGAAAGTCAATCACAGACTTATTAAAAAAAAACTATGCTTATCTAAAAGGAAAGGTGGGGGGAATGGATAAATGAAGATTAGCGTTACCATATGTATACAAATATATATTATATACATATATCAAAAGACCAACCATATAGCAAGGAAGGATTATGGAACACTCTGTAATAATTTACACGGGAAGAGGATCTCTACCTAAATAGTTATATAGAATATGTAGATGAACCAGAGTGTGTACACCTTGGACGAGCAACATTCTAACCATTACCCCAATTGAAAAAATTAAAACAACGAACTAGGAGTAATGAGACATAAACTTATGAGGGGTTTTCCTGGCACATTCCATCCAAATTTAAAACCTAGGCAAACAACTTCCAGAACGGCTCTGCTGCCCTAGTACCCAGATTTGGGAATGGAGAAATGCTGCATCCTTGTGGCCGTTTTCCACAAGAGCAGCTTTAAACCCACTGCAAAAGGTCACTAAATATTCACCAATTGCAGGTCTGTAAATGACACCGGCCCTCCAAAAACTACTGAGGTCGAAAATCGACCAAAAAATTCCAGAGTGCAACCTTCCAAAAAGAAAATTTGAAGAGGTATATTATAGTCACACTTTTTTGCTTTTTTCTTTTAACAGAAAAGAAAAAGGCGTGGAAAAATGATGAATTGTAGGAATTTTTACAGACATGTAAACCCAAATTACAAAAACCTATCAGCTCACACCAGTCAGAACGGCCATCAACAAAAATGCTGCAAACAATAAATGCTGACGTGATTGTGGAGAAATGCGTACCCTCGATTCTAAGGGGGATGTGGTAAGAGCCGCTAATGAAAGCACAATTGAGGTGCCTTGAAAAGGTAAACGTTGACCTACCATACCAGTCAATCAATCATACCCACTGCTGTGTCTATCACCTGAGAAAATGAAAATCAAAAATCACAGGCTGGCAATCCTGCACTCCAGCAATATTTACCATAGGCAACACTTGGAAGCAACGAAACTGTCCATCAACAGAGGAATGCACCAAGAAGAAGTGGTCCGTGTACACAATGGAATATTAGCCATGGAAAACATTGAAGCACTGCTCTTTGAGGCACCATAGATGAGCCTGGAGATAATCACAAAACATGAAGTAGGTCGGACAGCAAAACACCTATATCCTATATGATCACTTATGGCATTATCTAATAACTGACACAGATGAACATATTTCCGAAGAGAAAGACACTCACAGGCTTAGAAAACAAACTATGCTCATCTGAAAGGAAAGGAGGGGGGAAATTGAGAAATGAAGATTAGTGTTACTATTCATATACAAATACATATTATATACATGTATCAAAAAGACCGAACATATAGCAAGGGAGGTCGACGGAACACTGTAATATTTTACATGGGAAGAGGATCTGTACATTAATAGACATACATAATGTACAAATGAACCAGATTGTGTACACCAAAGACAAACAATATTCTAAACTTTACCCAGATTAAAAAAATTTTAAAAACCAAGAAGAAGTAATGAGACATAAACTTATGGGGATTTCTCCTGGCAAATTCCATTCTAATTTACAACCTAGGACAATGACTTCCAGAAAGGCTCTGCTGCCCTAGTACCCAGATTGGGGAATGGAGAAATGCTACCTCCTTGTGGCCGTTTCCCACAACAGCAGCTTTGAACCCACTGCAAAAGGTCACTAAATTTTCACCTACTTGCAGTTCTGTAAATGACACCTGCCCTCCAGAAAATTTCTGGGGTCAAAAATCGACCAAAAACTTCACAAGAGGGCAACCTTCGAAGAAGACAATTTCAAGAGCTATATTGTACTCACGGTTTTTTCTTTTAAGAGAAAAGCGAAAGGCGTAGGAATATGACGAATTTTAAAAATTTTAATGACAGGCACACCCATATTACAAAAACCTATCAGCTCACAGCAGTCAGAATGGCCATTAGGAAATATGCTGCAAAAAATAAAAGGTGAAGGGAGTGTGGAGAAATGCGTACCTTCGGTTGTAAGGGGGGCATGTAAAGAGCCACTAATGAAAACACAATGTAGGTGCTTCAAAAAGGGAAACATTGAGCTACCAGTCAATCAATCACAACCACTGCTTGGCCTATCACCTGAGAAAATGAGAATCAAAAAGTCACAGGCTGGCAAACCTGTACGCCAGCAAGATTTACCATAGCCAGCACTTGGAAGCAATGAAAATGTCCATCAACCGAGGAATGCACCAAGAAGAAGTGGTCCACGTACACAATGGAATATTACTCTAATAATAAATATAAATTAAATTTAAAAACAAACAAAAGCAAGGAGACATCAACATTTGTGGGTTTATCCGGGCACATTGCACTCTCATTTATAACCGAAGAACACCACTGGCCGGTAGGTCTGTTTCCCTAGTACCAGCAAGGGGAACGTAGAAAGGCTGCCGCTCTCTGGCCGTTACCTGCAAAAGCAGGTTTAAAGCCTGAGCCAATGGTCACTTCATATGAACAAGTACTGCAGGGCTGTAAATGAAACCTGCCCTCAAAATGTCTTGAGGGAGATAATGGCCAAAATATTTCAAATGGTGACACATACTTTAAGAAAACACTTTGAAGAAATAAGCTCTAATCACAGCTGGAAAAGTAAAAGGGACATGTCTTAAAGCTCAATTTCAACGCATTATGAGACACATGCAAATTCAACCACAAAGAGGTATCAGCTCACACAACTCAGAATAACCATCAGCAAAAACTACAGAGAAAAAATCCTGAAGGTGCTGGGAAGAAATACATGCCCTCCACTTTAAGTGGGACGTAACCTGGAAAGAGCCACTAAGGAGAACAGAACAGAGGTGCCTTTAAAAGGTAAACATTGAGCTACCATATGATCCAGCAGACCTATTCCTGGACCTATAAACTAAGAAGACAGAATTGGAAGGACACAGCCACGCAAATCTGCATTGCATACTATTACAATAGCCAAGATATGGAAGTAACCAAAAAGTCCACCGACAGATGGGTGGACAAAGAAGAACTGCTACCTGTATAGATGGAATATGAGCTAGTGAAAAAATGAAACAATGCCATTTGCAGCACCATAGATGAGTCTAGAAGTAATCACGCAACTTGGAGTAAGTGAGAAAGCGAAAGACACATATCCTATCATATCACATATAGGGGTTACCTAAAAAATGATACAAACAAAGATATTTCCACAAACACTATCATAGATTCATTAAAAAAACTTATGGTTCACCAAATGGAAAGGTGTGAGGATTGGATACATTACCATATTGAGGTTAACAGAGAGATACAAACACATGTGAAATATATAATCACCAAAGACCTACGCAATACCAAGGGAAGACTACTCAACATTCTGTCATAACCTACATGGGAAAAGGATCCGAAGAAGAATAGATATATGTATATGTGTGAAAGAACCACATCTTGCACACCTAGAACAAACAAAACATTGTAATCAAGTTTGCTGTGATCAAAAATAAAAATTAAGTTAAAAATACCAACAAGAAGTAATGAGACATAAACTTAAAGGGCTTTTTCCTCGCACATTCCATTCTAATTTACAACCTAGAACACCACTTCCAGTAAGGCTCTGTTGCCCTAGTAACCAGATTTGGTAAAGGAGAAATGCTGCCGCCTTGTGGCCGATTCCCGCAAGAGCAGCTTTTAACCCACAGCTAATGGTCACTTACCATTCACAAGGACTCAGGGCTCTAAAGGACACCTGCCCTCAAAATTGTGCTGCGGTAGGGAATGGATAAAATTTTCAAAACAGGCAAAATTTGCCAGAAGATAGTATGAAGAGGTATGTTTTACTCACTCTCTTTTGAAAGAAAGGAAAATGTATAAAAGCTCAGCCTCAGGAAGTATTAGACTCATGCAATCTAATCTACAAAAAGTTTTCAACTCACACCAGTCGACTGACCATTGGCAAAAAGTCTACAAATAATAAATGCTGAAGAGCTCTTAGAGAACTGTGTACCCTCTAGCTGCTGGTGAGATGTAAGAGGGTTAAACGCTAATAATGACAACAGAAAGGAGCTGCGTTTAAAAGGAAAAATTGAGGTACCATTCAATCCAGCAGGCGCACCAATGGGCCTCTCACCTGAGAAGACCAGAATGAAGAAGACCCGGGCTGCAAAAGCTGCACTGCAGCCTGATTCACAATAGACAAGACAGTGAAGCAACTAAAATGTCCATCAACAGATGAAAGGATAAAGAAGAAGTGGTCCATGTACACAATGAATACTAGCCATGGAAAACAATGAAACACTGCTCTTTGAGGCACCATAGATGATCTTGGAGATAATCACAGAACATGAGGTAAGTCGGAAAGCAAAAGTCCTATATCCTATGATATCACTTATAGGCGTTATCTAATAACTGACACAAATGAACATATTTCCACACAGAAAGTCAATCACAGACTTATTAAAAAAAAACTATGCTTATCTAAAAGGAAAGGTGGGGGGAATGGATAAATGAAGATTAGCGTTACCATATGTATACAAATATATATTATATACATATATCAAAAGACCAACCATATAGCAAGGAAGGATTATGGAACACTCTGTAATAATTTACACGGGAAGAGGATCTCTACCTAAATAGTTATATAGAATATGTAGATGAACCAGAGTGTGTACACCTTGGACGAGCAACATTCTAACCATTACCCCAATTGAAAAAATTAAAACAACGAACTAGGAGTAATGAGACATAAACTTATGAGGGGTTTTCCTGGCACATTCCATCCAAATTTAAAACCTAGGCAAACAACTTCCAGAACGGCTCTGCTGCCCTAGTACCCAGATTTGGGAATGGAGAAATGCTGCATCCTTGTGGCCGTTTTCCACAAGAGCAGCTTTAAACCCACTGCAAAAGGTCACTAAATATTCACCAATTGCAGGTCTGTAAATGACACCGGCCCTCCAAAAACTACTGAGGTCGAAAATCGACCAAAAAATTCCAGAGTGCAACCTTCCAAAAAGAAAATTTGAAGAGGTATATTATAGTCACACTTTTTTGCTTTTTTCTTTTAACAGAAAAGAAAAAGGCGTGGAAAAATGATGAATTGTAGGAATTTTTACAGACATGTAAACCCAAATTACAAAAACCTATCAGCTCACACCAGTCAGAACGGCCATCAACAAAAATGCTGCAAACAATAAATGCTGACGTGATTGTGGAGAAATGCGTACCCTCGATTCTAAGGGGGATGTGGTAAGAGCCGCTAATGAAAGCACAATTGAGGTGCCTTGAAAAGGTAAACGTTGACCTACCATACCAGTCAATCAATCATACCCACTGCTGTGTCTATCACCTGAGAAAATGAAAATCAAAAATCACAGGCTGGCAATCCTGCACTCCAGCAATATTTACCATAGGCAACACTTGGAAGCAACGAAACTGTCCATCAACAGAGGAATGCACCAAGAAGAAGTGGTCCGTGTACACAATGGAATATTAGCCATGGAAAACATTGAAGCACTGCTCTTTGAGGCACCATAGATGAGCCTGGAGATAATCACAAAACATGAAGTAGGTCGGACAGCAAAACACCTATATCCTATATGATCACTTATGGCATTATCTAATAACTGACACAGATGAACATATTTCCGAAGAGAAAGACACTCACAGGCTTAGAAAACAAACTATGCTCATCTGAAAGGAAAGGAGGGGGGAAATTGAGAAATGAAGATTAGTGTTACTATTCATATACAAATACATATTATATACATGTATCAAAAAGACCGAACATATAGCAAGGGAGGTCGACGGAACACTGTAATATTTTACATGGGAAGAGGATCTGTACATTAATAGACATACATAATGTACAAATGAACCAGATTGTGTACACCAAAGACAAACAATATTCTAAACTTTACCCAGATTAAAAAAATTTTAAAAACCAAGAAGAAGTAATGAGACATAAACTTATGGGGATTTCTCCTGGCAAATTCCATTCTAATTTACAACCTAGGACAATGACTTCCAGAAAGGCTCTGCTGCCCTAGTACCCAGATTGGGGAATGGAGAAATGCTACCTCCTTGTGGCCGTTTCCCACAACAGCAGCTTTGAACCCACTGCAAAAGGTCACTAAATTTTCACCTACTTGCAGTTCTGTAAATGACACCTGCCCTCCAGAAAATTTCTGGGGTCAAAAATCGACCAAAAACTTCACAAGAGGGCAACCTTCGAAGAAGACAATTTCAAGAGCTATATTGTACTCACGGTTTTTTCTTTTAAGAGAAAAGCGAAAGGCGTAGGAATATGACGAATTTTAAAAATTTTAATGACAGGCACACCCATATTACAAAAACCTATCAGCTCACAGCAGTCAGAATGGCCATTAGGAAATATGCTGCAAAAAATAAAAGGTGAAGGGAGTGTGGAGAAATGCGTACCTTCGGTTGTAAGGGGGGCATGTAAAGAGCCACTAATGAAAACACAATGTAGGTGCTTCAAAAAGGGAAACATTGAGCTACCAGTCAATCAATCACAACCACTGCTTGGCCTATCACCTGAGAAAATGAGAATCAAAAAGTCACAGGCTGGCAAACCTGTACGCCAGCAAGATTTACCATAGCCAGCACTTGGAAGCAATGAAAATGTCCATCAACCGAGGAATGCACCAAGAAGAAGTGGTCCACGTACACAATGGAATATTACTCTAATAATAAATATAAATTAAATTTAAAAACAAACAAAAGCAAGGAGACATCAACATTTGTGGGTTTATCCGGGCACATTGCACTCTCATTTATAACCGAAGAACACCACTGGCCGGTAGGTCTGTTTCCCTAGTACCAGCAAGGGGAACGTAGAAAGGCTGCCGCTCTCTGGCCGTTACCTGCAAAAGCAGGTTTAAAGCCTGAGCCAATGGTCACTTCATATGAACAAGTACTGCAGGGCTGTAAATGAAACCTGCCCTCAAAATGTCTTGAGGGAGATAATGGCCAAAATATTTCAAATGGTGACACATACTTTAAGAAAACACTTTGAAGAAATAAGCTCTAATCACAGCTGGAAAAGTAAAAGGGACATGTCTTAAAGCTCAATTTCAACGCATTATGAGACACATGCAAATTCAACCACAAAGAGGTATCAGCTCACACAACTCAGAATAACCATCAGCAAAAACTACAGAGAAAAAATCCTGAAGGTGCTGGGAAGAAATACATGCCCTCCACTTTAAGTGGGACGTAACCTGGAAAGAGCCACTAAGGAGAACAGAACAGAGGTGCCTTTAAAAGGTAAACATTGAGCTACCATATGATCCAGCAGACCTATTCCTGGACCTATAAACTAAGAAGACAGAATTGGAAGGACACAGCCACGCAAATCTGCATTGCATACTATTACAATAGCCAAGATATGGAAGTAACCAAAAAGTCCACCGACAGATGGGTGGACAAAGAAGAACTGCTACCTGTATAGATGGAATATGAGCTAGTGAAAAAATGAAACAATGCCATTTGCAGCACCATAGATGAGTCTAGAAGTAATCACGCAACTTGGAGTAAGTGAGAAAGCGAAAGACACATATCCTATCATATCACATATAGGGGTTACCTAAAAAATGATACAAACAAAGATATTTCCACAAACACTATCATAGATTCATTAAAAAAACTTATGGTTCACCAAATGGAAAGGTGTGAGGATTGGATACATTACCATATTGAGGTTAACAGAGAGATACAAACACATGTGAAATATATAATCACCAAAGACCTACGCAATACCAAGGGAAGACTACTCAACATTCTGTCATAACCTACATGGGAAAAGGATCCGAAGAAGAATAGATATATGTATATGTGTGAAAGAACCACATCTTGCACACCTAGAACAAACAAAACATTGTAATCAAGTTTGCTGTGATCAAAAATAAAAATTAAGTTAAAAATACCAACAAGAAGTAATGAGACATAAACTTAAAGGGCTTTTTCCTCGCACATTCCATTCTAATTTACAACCTAGAACACCACTTCCAGTAAGGCTCTGTTGCCCTAGTAACCAGATTTGGTAAAGGAGAAATGCTGCCGCCTTGTGGCCGATTCCCGCAAGAGCAGCTTTTAACCCACAGCTAATGGTCACTTACCATTCATAAGGACTCAGGGCTCTAAAGGACACCTGCCCTCAAAATTGTGCTGCGGTAGGGAATGGATAAAATTTTCAAAACAGGCAAAATTTGCAAGAAGATAGTATGAAGAGGTATGTTTTACTCACTCCCTTTTGAAAGAAAGGAAAATGTATAAAAGCTCAGCCTCAGGAAGTATTAGACTCATGCAATCTAATCTACAAAAAGTTTTCAACTCACACCAGTCGACTGACCATTGGCAAAAAGTCTACAAATAATAAATGCTGAAGAGCTCTTAGAGAACTGTGTACCCTCTAGCTGCTGGTGAGATGTAAGAGGGTTAAACGCTAATAATGACAACAGAAAGGAGCTGCGTTTAAAAGGAAAAATTGAGGTACCATTCAATCCAGCAGGCGCACCAATGGGCCTCTCACCTGAGAAGACCAGAATGAAGAAGACCCGGGCTGCAAAAGCTGCACTGCAGCCTGATTCACAATAGACAAGACAGTGAAGCAACTAAAATGTCCATCAACAGATGAAAGGATAAAGAAGAAGTGGTCCATGTACACAATGAATACTAGCCATGGAAAACAATGAAACACTGCTCTTTGAGGCACCATAGATGATCTTGGAGATAATCACAGAACATGAGGTAAGTCGGAAAGCAAAAGTCCTATATCCTATGATATCACTTATAGGCGTTATCTAATAACTGACACAAATGAACATATTTCCACACAGAAAGTCAATCACAGACTTATTAAAAAAAACTATGCTTATCTAAAAGGAAAGGTGGGGGGAATGGATAAATGAAGATTAGCGTTACCATATGTATACAAATATATATTATATACATATATCAAAAGACCAACCATATAGCAAGGAAGGATTATGGAACACTCTGTAATAATTTACACGGGAAGAGGATCTCTACCTAAATAGTTATATAGAATATGTAGATGAACCAGAGTGTGTACACCTTGGACGAGCAACATTCTAACCATTACCCCAATTGAAAAAATTAAAACAACGAACTAGGAGTAATGAGACATAAACTTATGAGGGGTTTTCCTGGCACATTCCATCCAAATTTAAAACCTAGGCAAACAACTTCCAGAACGGCTCTGCTGCCCTAGTACCCAGATTTGGGAATGGAGAAATGCTGCATCCTTGTGGCCGTTTTCCACAAGAGCAGCTTTAAACCCACTGCAAAAGGTCACTAAATATTCACCAATTGCAGGTCTGTAAATGACACCGGCCCTCCAAAAACTACTGAGGTCGAAAATCGACCAAAAAATTCCAGAGTGCAACCTTCCAAAAAGAAAATTTGAAGAGGTATATTATAGTCACACTTTTTTGCTTTTTTCTTTTAACAGAAAAGAAAAAGGCGTGGAAAAATGATGAATTGTAGGAATTTTTACAGACATGTAAACCCAAATTACAAAAACCTATCAGCTCACACCAGTCAGAACGGCCATCAACAAAAATGCTGCAAACAATAAATGCTGACGTGATTGTGGAGAAATGCGTACCCTCGATTCTAAGGGGGATGTGGTAAGAGCCGCTAATGAAAGCACAATTGAGGTGCCTTGAAAAGGTAAACGTTGACCTACCATACCAGTCAATCAATCATACCCACTGCTGTGTCTATCACCTGAGAAAATGAAAATCAAAAATCACAGGCTGGCAATCCTGCACTCCAGCAATATTTACCATAGGCAACACTTGGAAGCAACGAAACTGTCCATCAACAGAGGAATGCACCAAGAAGAAGTGGTCCGTGTACACAATGGAATATTAGCCATGGAAAACATTGAAGCACTGCTCTTTGAGGCACCATAGATGAGCCTGGAGATAATCACAAAACATGAAGTAGGTCGGAGAGCAAAACACCTATATCCTATATGATCACTTATGGCATTATCTAATAACTGACACAGATGAACATATTTCCGAAGAGAAAGACACTCACAGGCTTAGAAAACAAACTATGCTCATCTGAAAGGAAAGGAGGGGGGAAATTGAGAAATGAAGATTAGTGTTACTATTCATATACAAATACATATTATATACATGTATCAAAAAGACCGAACATATAGCAAGGGAGGTCGACGGAACACTGTAATATTTTACATGGGAAGAGGATCTGTACATTAATAGACATACATAATGTACAAATGAACCAGATTGTGTACACCAAAGACAAACAATATTCTAAACTTTACCCAGATTAAAAAAATTTTAAAAACCAAGAAGAAGTAATGAGACATAAACTTATGGGGATTTCTCCTGGCAAATTCCATTCTAATTTACAACCTAGGACAATGACTTCCAGAAAGGCTCTGCTGCCCTAGTACCCAGATTGGGGAATGGAGAAATGCTACCTCCTTGTGGCCGTTTCCCACAACAGCAGCTTTGAACCCACTGCAAAAGGTCACTAAATTTTCACCTACTTGCAGTTCTGTAAATGACACCTTCCCTCCAGAAAATTTCTGGGGTCAAAAATCGACCAAAAACTTCACAAGAGGGCAACCTTCGAAGAAGACAATTTCAAGAGCTATATTGTACTCACGGTTTTTTCTTTTAAGAGAAAAGCGAAAGGCGTAGGAATATGACGAATTTTAAAAATTTTAATGACAGGCACACCCATATTACAAAAACCTATCAGCTCACAGCAGTCAGAATGGCCATTAGGAAATATGCTGCAAAAAATAAAAGGTGAAGGGAGTGTGGAGAAATGCGTACCTTCGGTTGTAAGGGGGGCATGTAAAGAGCCACTAATGAAAACACAATGTAGGTGCTTCAAAAAGGGAAACATTGAGCTACCAGTCAATCAATCACAACCACTGCTTGGCCTATCACCTGAGAAAATGAGAATCAAAAAGTCACAGGCTGGCAAACCTGTACGCCAGCAAGATTTACCATAGCCAGCACTTGGAAGCAATGAAAATGTCCATCAACCGAGGAATGCACCAAGAAGAAGTGGTCCACGTACACAATGGAATATTACTCTAATAATAAATATAAATTAAATTTAAAAACAAACAAAAGCAAGGAGACATCAACATTTGTGGGTTTATCCGGGCACATTGCACTCTCATTTATAACCGAAGAACACCACTGGCCGGTAGGTCTGTTTCCCTAGTACCAGCAAGGGGAACGTAGAAAGGCTGCCGCTCTCTGGCCGTTACCTGCAAAAGCAGGTTTAAAGCCTGAGCCAATGGTCACTTCATATGAACAAGTACTGCAGGGCTGTAAATGAAACCTGCCCTCAAAATGTCTTGAGGGAGATAATGGCCAAAATATTTCAAATGGTGACACATACTTTAAGAAAACACTTTGAAGAAATAAGCTCTAATCACAGCTGGAAAAGTAAAAGGGACATGTCTTAAAGCTCAATTTCAACGCATTATGAGACACATGCAAATTCAACCACAAAGAGGTATCAGCTCACACAACTCAGAATAACCATCAGCAAAAACTACAGAGAAAAAATCCTGAAGGTGCTGGGAAGAAATACATGCCCTCCACTTTAAGTGGGACGTAACCTGGAAAGAGCCACTAAGGAGAACAGAACAGAGGTGCCTTTAAAAGGTAAACATTGAGCTACCATATGATCCAGCAGACCTATTCCTGGACCTATAAACTAAGAAGACAGAATTGGAAGGACACAGCCACGCAAATCTGCATTGCATACTATTACAATAGCCAAGATATGGAAGTAACCAAAAAGTCCACCGACAGATGGGTGGACAAAGAAGAACTGCTACCTGTATAGATGGAATATGAGCTAGTGAAAAAATGAAACAATGCCATTTGCAGCACCATAGATGAGTCTAGAAGTAATCACGCAACTTGGAGTAAGTGAGAAAGCGAAAGACACATATCCTATCATATCACATATAGGGGTTACCTAAAAAATGATACAAACAAAGATATTTCCACAAACACTATCATAGATTCATTAAAAAAACTTATGGTTCACCAAATGGAAAGGTGTGAGGATTGGATACATTACCATATTGAGGTTAACAGAGAGATACAAACACATGTGAAATATATAATCACCAAAGACCTACGCAATACCAAGGGAAGACTACTCAACATTCTGTCATAACCTACATGGGAAAAGGATCCGAAGAAGAATAGATATATGTATATGTGTGAAAGAACCACATCTTGCACACCTAGAACAAACAAAACATTGTAATCAAGTTTGCTGTGATCAAAAATAAAAATTAAGTTAAAAATACCAACAAGAAGTAATGAGACATAAACTTAAAGGGCTTTTTCCTCGCACATTCCATTCTAATTTACAACCTAGAACACCACTTCCAGTAAGGCTCTGTTGCCCTAGTAACCAGATTTGGTAAAGGAGAAATGCTGCCGCCTTGTGGCCGATTCCCGCAAGAGCAGCTTTTAACCCACAGCTAATGGTCACTTACCATTCACAAGGACTCAGGGCTCTAAAGGACACCTGCCCTCAAAATTGTGCTGCGGTAGGGAATGGATAAAATTTTCAAAACAGGCAAAATTTGCCAGAAGATAGTATGAAGAGGTATGTTTTACTCACTCTCTTTTGAAAGAAAGGAAAATGTATAAAAGCTCAGCCTCAGGAAGTATTAGACTCATGCAATCTAATCTACAAAAAGTTTTCAACTCACACCAGTCGACTGACCATTGGCAAAAAGTCTACAAATAATAAATGCTGAAGAGCTCTTAGAGAACTGTGTACCCTCTAGCTGCTGGTGAGATGTAAGAGGGTTAAACGCTAATAATGACAACAGAAAGGAGCTGCGTTTAAAAGGAAAAATTGAGGTACCATTCAATCCAGCAGGCGCACCAATGGGCCTCTCACCTGAGAAGACCAGAATGAAGAAGACCCGGGCTGCAAAAGCTGCACTGCAGCCTGATTCACAATAGACAAGACAGTGAAGCAACTAAAATGTCCATCAACAGATGAAAGGATAAAGAAGAAGTGGTCCATGTACACAATGAATACTAGCCATGGAAAACAATGAAACACTGCTCTTTGAGGCACCATAGATGATCTTGGAGATAATCACAGAACATGAGGTAAGTCGGAAAGCAAAAGTCCTATATCCTATGATATCACTTATAGGCGTTATCTAATAACTGACACAAATGAACATATTTCCACACAGAAAGTCAATCACAGACTTATTAAAAAAAAACTATGCTTATCTAAAAGGAAAGGTGGGGGGAATGGATAAATGAAGATTAGCGTTACCATATGTATACAAATATATATTATATACATATATCAAAAGACCAACCATATAGCAAGGAAGGATTATGGAACACTCTGTAATAATTTACACGGGAAGAGGATCTCTACCTAAATAGTTATATAGAATATGTAGATGAACCAGAGTGTGTACACCTTGGACGAGCAACATTCTAACCATTACCCCAATTGAAAAAATTAAAACAACGAACTAGGAGTAATGAGACATAAACTTATGAGGGGTTTTCCTGGCACATTCCATCCAAATTTAAAACCTAGGCAAACAACTTCCAGAACGGCTCTGCTGCCCTAGTACCCAGATTTGGGAATGGAGAAATGCTGCATCCTTGTGGCCGTTTTCCACAAGAGCAGCTTTAAACCCACTGCAAAAGGTCACTAAATATTCACCAATTGCAGGTCTGTAAATGACACCGGCCCTCCAAAAACTACTGAGGTCGAAAATCGACCAAAAAATTCCAGAGTGCAACCTTCCAAAAAGAAAATTTGAAGAGGTATATTATAGTCACACTTTTTTGCTTTTTTCTTTTAACAGAAAAGAAAAAGGCGTGGAAAAATGATGAATTGTAGGAATTTTTACAGACATGTAAACCCAAATTACAAAAACCTATCAGCTCACACCAGTCAGAACGGCCATCAACAAAAATGCTGCAAACAATAAATGCTGACGTGATTGTGGAGAAATGCGTACCCTCGATTCTAAGGGGGATGTGGTAAGAGCCGCTAATGAAAGCACAATTGAGGTGCCTTGAAAAGGTAAACGTTGACCTACCATACCAGTCAATCAATCATACCCACTGCTGTGTCTATCACCTGAGAAAATGAAAATCAAAAATCACAGGCTGGCAATCCTGCACTCCAGCAATATTTACCATAGGCAACACTTGGAAGCAACGAAACTGTCCATCAACAGAGGAATGCACCAAGAAGAAGTGGTCCGTGTACACAATGGAATATTAGCCATGGAAAACATTGAAGCACTGCTCTTTGAGGCACCATAGATGAGCCTGGAGATAATCACAAAACATGAAGTAGGTCGGACAGCAAAACACCTATATCCTATATGATCACTTATGGCATTATCTAATAACTGACACAGATGAACATATTTCCGAAGAGAAAGACACTCACAGGCTTAGAAAACAAACTATGCTCATCTGAAAGGAAAGGAGGGGGGAAATTGAGAAATGAAGATTAGTGTTACTATTCATATACAAATACATATTATATACATGTATCAAAAAGACCGAACATATAGCAAGGGAGGTCGACGGAACACTGTAATATTTTACATGGGAAGAGGATCTGTACATTAATAGACATACATAATGTACAAATGAACCAGATTGTGTACACCAAAGACAAACAATATTCTAAACTTTACCCAGATTAAAAAAATTTTAAAAACCAAGAAGAAGTAATGAGACATAAACTTATGGGGATTTCTCCTGGCAAATTCCATTCTAATTTACAACCTAGGACAATGACTTCCAGAAAGGCTCTGCTGCCCTAGTACCCAGATTGGGGAATGGAGAAATGCTACCTCCTTGTGGCCGTTTCCCACAACAGCAGCTTTGAACCCACTGCAAAAGGTCACTAAATTTTCACCTACTTGCAGTTCTGTAAATGCCACCTGCCCTCCAGAAAATTTCTGGGGTCAAAAATCGACCAAAAACTTCACAAGAGGGCAACCTTCGAAGAAGACAATTTCAAGAGCTATATTGTACTCACGGTTTTTTCTTTTAAGAGAAAAGCGAAAGGCGTAGGAATATGACGAATTTTAAAAATTTTAATGACAGGCACACCCATATTACAAAAACCTATCAGCTCACAGCAGTCAGAATGGCCATTAGGAAATATGCTGCAAAAAATAAAAGGTGAAGGGAGTGTGGAGAAATGCGTACCTTCGGTTGTAAGGGGGGCATGTAAAGAGCCACTAATGAAAACACAATGTAGGTGCTTCAAAAAGGGAAACATTGAGCTACCAGTCAATCAATCACAACCACTGCTTGGCCTATCACCTGAGAAAATGAGAATCAAAAAGTCACAGGCTGGCAAACCTGTACGCCAGCAAGATTTACCATAGCCAGCACTTGGAAGCAATGAAAATGTCCATCAACCGAGGAATGCACCAAGAAGAAGTGGTCCACGTACACAATGGAATATTACTCTAATAATAAATATAAATTAAATTTAAAAACAAACAAAAGCAAGGAGACATCAACATTTGTGGGTTTATCCGGGCACATTGCACTCTCATTTATAACCGAAGAACACCACTGGCCGGTAGGTCTGTTTCCCTAGTACCAGCAAGGGGAACGTAGAAAGGCTGCCGCTCTCTGGCCGTTACCTGCAAAAGCAGGTTTAAAGCCTGAGCCAATGGTCACTTCATATGAACAAGTACTGCAGGGCTGTAAATGAAACCTGCCCTCAAAATGTCTTGAGGGAGATAATGGCCAAAATATTTCAAATGGTGACACATACTTTAAGAAAACACTTTGAAGAAATAAGCTCTAATCACAGCTGGAAAAGTAAAAGGGACATGTCTTAAAGCTCAATTTCAACGCATTATGAGACACATGCAAATTCAACCACAAAGAGGTATCAGCTCACACAACTCAGAATAACCATCAGCAAAAACTACAGAGAAAAAATCCTGAAGGTGCTGGGAAGAAATACATGCCCTCCACTTTAAGTGGGACGTAACCTGGAAAGAGCCACTAAGGAGAAGAGAACAGAGGTGCCTTTAAAAGGTAAACATTGAGCTACCATATGATCCAGCAGACCTATTCCTGGACCTATAAACTAAGAAGACAGAATTGGAAGGACACAGCCACGCAAATCTGCATTGCATACTATTACAATAGCCAAGATATGGAAGTAACCAAAAAGTCCACCGACAGATGGGTGGACAAAGAAGAACTGCTACCTGTATAGATGGAATATGAGCTAGTGAAAAAATGAAACAATGCCATTTGCAGCACCATAGATGAGTCTAGAAGTAATCACGCAACTTGGAGTAAGTGAGAAAGCGAAAGACACATATCCTATCATATCACATATAGGGGTTACCTAAAAAATGATACAAACAAAGATATTTCCACAAACACTATCATAGATTCATTAAAAAAACTTATGGTTCACCAAATGGAAAGGTGTGAGGATTGGATACATTACCATATTGAGGTTAACAGAGAGATACAAACACATGTGAAATATATAATCACCAAAGACCTACGCAATACCAAGGGAAGACTACTCAACATTCTGTCATAACCTACATGGGAAAAGGATCCGAAGAAGAATAGATATATGTATATGTGTGAAAGAACCACATCTTGCACACCTAGAACAAACAAAACATTGTAATCAAGTTTGCTGTGATCAAAAATAAAAATTAAGTTAAAAATACCAACAAGAAGTAATGAGACATAAACTTAAAGGGCTTTTTCCTCGCACATTCCATTCTAATTTACAACCTAGAACACCACTTCCAGTAAGGCTCTGTTGCCCTAGTAACCAGATTTGGTAAAGGAGAAATGCTGCCGCCTTGTGGCCGATTCCCGCAAGAGCAGCTTTTAACCCACAGCTAATGGTCACTTACCATTCACAAGGACTCAGGGCTGTAAAGGACACCTGCCCTCAAAATTGTGCTGCGGTAGGGAATGGATAAAATTTTCAAAACAGGCAAAATTTGCAAGAAGATAGTATGAAGAGGTATGTTTTACTCACTCTCTTTTGAAAGAAAGGAAAATGTATAAAAGCTCAGCCTCAGGAAGTATTAGACTCATGCAATCTAATCTACAAAAAGTTTTCAACTCACACCAGTCGACTGACCATTGGCAAAAAGTCTACAAATAATAAATGCTGAAGAGCTCTTAGAGAACTGTGTACCCTCTAGCTGCTGGTGAGATGTAAGAGGGTTAAACGCTAATAATGACAACAGAAAGGAGCTGCGTTTAAAAGGAAAAATTGAGGTACCATTCAATCCAGCAGGCGCACCAATGGGCCTCTCACCTGAGAAGACCAGAATGAAGAAGACCCGGGCTGCAAAAGCTGCACTGCAGCCTGATTCACAATAGACAAGACAGTGAAGCAACTAAAATGTCCATCAACAGATGAAAGGATAAAGAAGAAGTGGTCCATGTACACAATGAATACTAGCCATGGAAAACAATGAAACACTGCTCTTTGAGGCACCATAGATGATCTTGGAGATAATCACAGAACATGAGGTAAGTCGGAAAGCAAAAGTCCTATATCCTATGATATCACTTATAGGCGTTATCTAATAACTGACACAAATGAACATATTTCCACACAGAAAGTCAATCACAGACTTATTAAAAAAAACTATGCTTATCTAAAAGGAAAGGTGGGGGGAATGGATAAATGAAGATTAGCGTTACCATATGTATACAAATATATATTATATACATATATCAAAAGACCAACCATATAGCAAGGAAGGATTATGGAACACTCTGTAATAATTTACACGGGAAGAGGATCTCTACCTAAATAGTTATATAGAATATGTAGATGAACCAGAGTGTGTACACCTTGGACGAGCAACATTCTAACCATTACCCCAATTGAAAAAATTAAAACAACGAACTAGGAGTAATGAGACATAAACTTATGAGGGGTTTTCCTGGCACATTCCATCCAAATTTAAAACCTAGGCAAACAACTTCCAGAACGGCTCTGCTGCCCTAGTACCCAGATTTGGGAATGGAGAAATGCTGCATCCTTGTGGCCGTTTTCCACAAGAGCAGCTTTAAACCCACTGCAAAAGGTCACTAAATATTCACCAATTGCAGGTCTGTAAATGACACCGGCCCTCCAAAAACTACTGAGGTCGAAAATCGACCAAAAAATTCCAGAGTGCAACCTTCCAAAAAGAAAATTTGAAGAGGTATATTATAGTCACACTTTTTTGCTTTTTTCTTTTAACAGAAAAGAAAAAGGCGTGGAAAAATGATGAATTGTAGGAATTTTTACAGACATGTAAACCCAAATTACAAAAACCTATCAGCTCACACCAGTCAGAACGGCCATCAACAAAAATGCTGCAAACAATAAATGCTGACGTGATTGTGGAGAAATGCGTACCCTCGATTCTAAGGGGGATGTGGTAAGAGCCGCTAATGAAAGCACAATTGAGGTGCCTTGAAAAGGTAAACGTTGACCTACCATACCAGTCAATCAATCATACCCACTGCTGTGTCTATCACCTGAGAAAATGAAAATCAAAAATCACAGGCTGGCAATCCTGCACTCCAGCAATATTTACCATAGGCAACACTTGGAAGCAACGAAACTGTCCATCAACAGAGGAATGCACCAAGAAGAAGTGGTCCGTGTACACAATGGAATATTAGCCATGGAAAACATTGAAGCACTGCTCTTTGAGGCACCATAGATGAGCCTGGAGATAATCACAAAACATGAAGTAGGTCGGACAGCAAAACACCTATATCCTATATGATCACTTATGGCATTATCTAATAACTGACACAGATGAACATATTTCCGAAGAGAAAGACACTCACAGGCTTAGAAAACAAACTATGCTCATCTGAAAGGAAAGGAGGGGGGAAATTGAGAAATGAAGATTAGTGTTACTATTCATATACAAATACATATTATATACATGTATCAAAAAGACCGAACATATAGCAAGGGAGGTCGACGGAACACTGTAATATTTTACATGGGAAGAGGATCTGTACATTAATAGACATACATAATGTACAAATGAACCAGATTGTGTACACCAAAGACAAACAATATTCTAAACTTTACCCAGATTAAAAAAATTTTAAAAACCAAGAAGAAGTAATGAGACATAAACTTATGGGGATTTCTCCTGGCAAATTCCATTCTAATTTACAACCTAGGACAATGACTTCCAGAAAGGCTCTGCTGCCCTAGTACCCAGATTGGGGAATGGAGAAATGCTACCTCCTTGTGGCCGTTTCCCACAACAGCAGCTTTGAACCCACTGCAAAAGGTCACTAAATTTTCACCTACTTGCAGTTCTGTAAATGCCACCTGCCCTCCAGAAAATTTCTGGGGTCAAAAATCGACCAAAAACTTCACAAGAGGGCAACCTTCGAAGAAGACAATTTCAAGAGCTATATTGTACTCACGGTTTTTTCTTTTAAGAGAAAAGCGAAAGGCGTAGGAATATGACGAATTTTAAAAATTTTAATGACAGGCACACCCATATTACAAAAACCTATCAGCTCACAGCAGTCAGAATGGCCATTAGGAAATATGCTGCAAAAAATAAAAGGTGAAGGGAGTGTGGAGAAATGCGTACCTTCGGTTGTAAGGGGGGCATGTAAAGAGCCACTAATGAAAACACAATGTAGGTGCTTCAAAAAGGGAAACATTGAGCTACCAGTCAATCAATCACAACCACTGCTTGGCCTATCACCTGAGAAAATGAGAATCAAAAAGTCACAGGCTGGCAAACCTGTACGCCAGCAAGATTTACCATAGCCAGCACTTGGAAGCAATGAAAATGTCCATCAACCGAGGAATGCACCAAGAAGAAGTGGTCCACGTACACAATGGAATATTACTCTAATAATAAATATAAATTAAATTTAAAAACAAACAAAAGCAAGGAGACATCAACATTTGTGGGTTTATCCGGGCACATTGCACTCTCATTTATAACCGAAGAACACCACTGGCCGGTAGGTCTGTTTCCCTAGTACCAGCAAGGGGAACGTAGAAAGGCTGCCGCTCTCTGGCCGTTACCTGCAAAAGCAGGTTTAAAGCCTGAGCCAATGGTCACTTCATATGAACAAGTACTGCAGGGCTGTAAATGAAACCTGCCCTCAAAATGTCTTGAGGGAGATAATGGCCAAAATATTTCAAATGGTGACACATACTTTAAGAAAACACTTTGAAGAAATAAGCTCTAATCACAGCTGGAAAAGTAAAAGGGACATGTCTTAAAGCTCAATTTCAACGCATTATGAGACACATGCAAATTCAACCACAAAGAGGTATCAGCTCACACAACTCAGAATAACCATCAGCAAAAACTACAGAGAAAAAATCCTGAAGGTGCTGGGAAGAAATACATGCCCTCCACTTTAAGTGGGACGTAACCTGGAAAGAGCCACTAAGGAGAACAGAACAGAGGTGCCTTTAAAAGGTAAACATTGAGCTACCATATGATCCAGCAGACCTATTCCTGGACCTATAAACTAAGAAGACAGAATTGGAAGGACACAGCCACGCAAATCTGCATTGCATACTATTACAATAGCCAAGATATGGAAGTAACCAAAAAGTCCACCGACAGATGGGTGGACAAAGAAGAACTGCTACCTGTATAGATGGAATATGAGCTAGTGAAAAAATGAAACAATGCCATTTGCAGCACCATAGATGAGTCTAGAAGTAATCACGCAACTTGGAGTAAGTGAGAAAGCGAAAGACACATATCCTATCATATCACATATAGGGGTTACCTAAAAAATGATACAAACAAAGATATTTCCACAAACACTATCATAGATTCATTAAAAAAACTTATGGTTCACCAAATGGAAAGGTGTGAGGATTGGATACATTACCATATTGAGGTTAACAGAGAGATACAAACACATGTGAAATATATAATCACCAAAGACCTACGCAATACCAAGGGAAGACTACTCAACATTCTGTCATAACCTACATGGGAAAAGGATCCGAAGAAGAATAGATATATGTATATGTGTGAAAGAACCACATCTTGCACACCTAGAACAAACAAAACATTGTAATCAAGTTTGCTGTGATCAAAAATAAAAATTAAGTTAAAAATACCAACAAGAAGTAATGAGACATAAACTTAAAGGGCTTTTTCCTCGCACATTCCATTCTAATTTACAACCTAGAACACCACTTCCAGTAAGGCTCTGTTGCCCTAGTAACCAGATTTGGTAAAGGAGAAATGCTGCCGCCTTGTGGCCGATTCCCGCAAGAGCAGCTTTTAACCCACAGCTAATGGTCACTTACCATTCACAAGGACTCAGGGCTCTAAAGGACACCTGCCCTCAAAATTGTGCTGCGGTAGGGAATGGATAAAATTTTCAAAACAGGCAAAATTTGCAAGAAGATAGTATGAAGAGGTATGTTTTACTCACTCCCTTTTGAAAGAAAGGAAAATGTATAAAAGCTCAGCCTCAGGAAGTATTAGACTCATGCAATCTAATCTACAAAAAGTTTTCAACTCACACCAGTCGACTGACCATTGGCAAAAAGTCTACAAATAATAAATGCTGAAGAGCTCTTAGAGAACTGTGTACCCTCTAGCTGCTGGTGAGATGTAAGAGGGTTAAACGCTAATAATGACAACAGAAAGGAGCTGCGTTTAAAAGGAAAAATTGAGGTACCATTCAATCCAGCAGGCGCACCAATGGGCCTCTCACCTGAGAAGACCAGAATGAAGAAGACCCGGGCTGCAAAAGCTGCACTGCAGCCTGATTCACAATAGACAAGACAGTGAAGCAACTAAAATGTCCATCAACAGATGAAAGGATAAAGAAGAAGTGGTCCATGTACACAATGAATACTAGCCATGGAAAACAATGAAACACTGCTCTTTGAGGCACCATAGATGATCTTGGAGATAATCACAGAACATGAGGTAAGTCGGAAAGCAAAAGTCCTATATCCTATGATATCACTTATAGGCGTTATCTAATAACTGACACAAATGAACATATTTCCACACAGAAAGTCAATCACAGACTTATTAAACAAAAACTATGCTTATCTAAAAGGAAAGGTGGGGGGAATGGATAAATGAAGATTAGCGTTACCATATGTATACAAATATATATTATATACATATATCAAAAGACCAACCATATAGCAAGGAAGGATTATGGAACACTCTGTAATAATTTACACGGGAAGAGGATCTCTACCTAAATAGTTATATAGAATATGTAGATGAACCAGAGTGTGTACACCTTGGACGAGCAACATTCTAACCATTACCCCAATTGAAAAAATTAAAACAACGAACTAGGAGTAATGAGACATAAACTTATGAGGGGTTTTCCTGGCACATTCCATCCAAATTTAAAACCTAGGCAAACAACTTCCAGAACGGCTCTGCTGCCCTAGTACCCAGATTTGGGAATGGAGAAATGCTGCATCCTTGTGGCCGTTTTCCACAAGAGCAGCTTTAAACCCACTGCAAAAGGTCACTAAATATTCACCAATTGCAGGTCTGTAAATGACACCGGCCCTCCAAAAACTACTGAGGTCGAAAATCGACCAAAAAATTCCAGAGTGCAACCTTCCAAAAAGAAAATTTGAAGAGGTATATTATAGTCACACTTTTTTGCTTTTTTCTTTTAACAGAAAAGAAAAAGGCGTGGAAAAATGATGAATTGTAGGAATTTTTACAGACATGTAAACCCAAATTACAAAAACCTATCAGCTCACACCAGTCAGAACGGCCATCAACAAAAATGCTGCAAACAATAAATGCTGACGTGATTGTGGAGAAATGCGTACCCTCGATTCTAAGGGGGATGTGGTAAGAGCCGCTAATGAAAGCACAATTGAGGTGCCTTGAAAAGGTAAACGTTGACCTACCATACCAGTCAATCAATCATACCCACTGCTGTGTCTATCACCTGAGAAAATGAAAATCAAAAATCACAGGCTGGCAATCCTGCACTCCAGCAATATTTACCATAGGCAACACTTGGAAGCAACGAAACTGTCCATCAACAGAGGAATGCACCAAGAAGAAGTGGTCCGTGTACACAATGGAATATTAGCCATGGAAAACATTGAAGCACTGCTCTTTGAGGCACCATAGATGAGCCTGGAGATAATCACAAAACATGAAGTAGGTCGGACAGCAAAACACCTATATCCTATATGATCACTTATGGCATTATCTAATAACTGACACAGATGAACATATTTCCGAAGAGAAAGACACTCACAGGCTTAGAAAACAAACTATGCTCATCTGAAAGGAAAGGAGGGGGGAAATTGAGAAATGAAGATTAGTGTTACTATTCATATACAAATACATATTATATACATGTATCAAAAAGACCGAACATATAGCAAGGGAGGTCGACGGAACACTGTAATATTTTACATGGGAAGAGGATCTGTACATTAATAGACATACATAATGTACAAATGAACCAGATTGTGTACACCAAAGACAAACAATATTCTAAACTTTACCCAGATTAAAAAAATTTTAAAAACCAAGAAGAAGTAATGAGACATAAACTTATGGGGATTTCTCCTGGCAAATTCCATTCTAATTTACAACCTAGGACAATGACTTCCAGAAAGGCTCTGCTGCCCTAGTACCCAGATTGGGGAATGGAGAAATGCTACCTCCTTGTGGCCGTTTCCCACAACAGCAGCTTTGAACCCACTGCAAAAGGTCACTAAATTTTCACCTACTTGCAGTTCTGTAAATGACACCTGCCCTCCAGAAAATTTCTGGGGTCAAAAATCGACCAAAAACTTCACAAGAGGGCAACCTTCGAAGAAGACAATTTCAAGAGCTATATTGTACTCACGGTTTTTTCTTTTAAGAGAAAAGCGAAAGGCGTAGGAATATGACGAATTTTAAAAATTTTAATGACATGCACACCCATATTACAAAAACCTATCAGCTCACAGCAGTCAGAATGGCCATTAGGAAATATGCTGCAAAAAATAAAAGGTGAAGGGAGTGTGGAGAAATGCGTACCTTCGGTTGTAAGGGGGGCATGTAAAGAGCCACTAATGAAAACACAATGTAGGTGCTTCAAAAAGGGAAACATTGAGCTACCAGTCAATCAATCACAACCACTGCTTGGCCTATCACCTGAGAAAATGAGAATCAAAAAGTCACAGGCTGGCAAACCTGTACGCCAGCAAGATTTACCATAGCCAGCACTTGGAAGCAATGAAAATGTCCATCAACCGAGGAATGCACCAAGAAGAAGTGGTCCACGTACACAATGGAATATTACTCTAATAATAAATATAAATTAAATTTAAAAACAAACAAAAGCAAGGAGACATCAACATTTGTGGGTTTATCCGGGCACATTGCACTCTCATTTATAACCGAAGAACACCACTGGCCGGTAGGTCTGTTTCCCTAGTACCAGCAAGGGGAACGTAGAAAGGCTGCCGCTCTCTGGCCGTTACCTGCAAAAGCAGGTTTAAAGCCTGAGCCAATGGTCACTTCATATGAACAAGTACTGCAGGGCTGTAAATGAAACCTGCCCTCAAAATGTCTTGAGGGAGATAATGGCCAAAATATTTCAAATGGTGACACATACTTTAAGAAAACACTTTGAAGAAATAAGCTCTAATCACAGCTGGAAAAGTAAAAGGGACATGTCTTAAAGCTCAATTTCAACGCATTATGAGACACATGCAAATTCAACCACAAAGAGGTATCAGCTCACACAACTCAGAATAACCATCAGCAAAAACTACAGAGAAAAAATCCTGAAGGTGCTGGGAAGAAATACATGCCCTCCACTTTAAGTGGGACGTAACCTGGAAAGAGCCACTAAGGAGAACAGAACAGAGGTGCCTTTAAAAGGTAAACATTGAGCTACCATATGATCCAGCAGACCTATTCCTGGACCTATAAACTAAGAAGACAGAATTGGAAGGACACAGCCACGCAAATCTGCATTGCATACTATTAAAATAGCCAAGATATGGAAGTAACCAAAAAGTCCACCGACAGATGGGTGGACAAAGAAGAACTGCTACCTGTATAGATGGAATATGAGCTAGTGAAAAAATGAAACAATGCCATTTGCAGCACCATAGATGAGTCTAGAAGTAATCACGCAACTTGGAGTAAGTGAGAAAGCGAAAGACACATATCCTATCATATCACATATAGGGGTTACCTAAAAAATGATACAAACAAAGATATTTCCACAAACACTATCATAGATTCATTAAAAAAACTTATGGTTCACCAAATGGAAAGGTGTGAGGATTGGATACATTACCATATTGAGGTTAACAGAGAGATACAAACACATGTGAAATATATAATCACCAAAGACCTACGCAATACCAAGGGAAGACTACTCAACATTCTGTCATAACCTACATGGGAAAAGGATCCGAAGAAGAATAGATATATGTATATGTGTGAAAGAACCACATCTTGCACACCTAGAACAAACAAAACATTGTAATCAAGTTTGCTGTGATCAAAAATAAAAATTAAGTTAAAAATACCAACAAGAAGTAATGAGACATAAACTTAAAGGGCTTTTTCCTCGCACATTCCATTCTAATTTACAACCTAGAACACCACTTCCAGTAAGGCTCTGTTGCCCTAGTAACCAGATTTGGTAAAGGAGAAATGCTGCCGCCTTGTGGCCGATTCCCGCAAGAGCAGCTTTTAACCCACAGCTAATGGTCACTTACCATTCACAAGGACTCAGGGCTGTAAAGGACACCTGCCCTCAAAATTGTGCTGCGGTAGGGAATGGATAAAATTTTCAAAACAGGCAAAATTTGCAAGAAGATAGTATGAAGAGGTATGTTTTACTCACTCTCTTTTGAAAGAAAGGAAAATGTATAAAAGCTCAGCCTCAGGAAGTATTAGACTCATGCAATCTAATCTACAAAAAGTTTTCAACTCACACCAGTCGACTGACCATTGGCAAAAAGTCTACAAATAATAAATGCTGTAGAGCTCTTAGAGAACTGTGTACCCTCTAGCTGCTGGTGAGATGTAAGAGGGTTAAACGCTAATAATGACAACAGAAAGGAGCTGCGTTTAAAAGGAAAAATTGAGGTACCATTCAATCCAGCAGGCGCACCAATGGGCCTCTCACCTGAGAAGACCAGAATGAAGAAGACCCGGGCTGCAAAAGCTGCACTGCAGCCTGATTCACAATAGACAAGACAGTGAAGCAACTAAAATGTCCATCAACAGATGAAAGGATAAAGAAGAAGTGGTCCATGTACACAATGAATACTAGCCATGGAAAACAATGAAACACTGCTCTTTGAGGCACCATAGATGATCTTGGAGATAATCACAGAACATGAGGTAAGTCGGAAAGCAAAAGTCCTATATCCTATGATATCACTTATAGGCGTTATCTAATAACTGACACAAATGAACATATTTCCACACAGAAAGTCAATCACAGACTTATTAAAAAAAAACTATGCTTATCTAAAAGGAAAGGTGGGGGGAATGGATAAATGAAGATTAGCGTTACCATATGTATACAAATATATATTATATACATATATCAAAAGACCAACCATATAGCAAGGAAGGATTATGGAACACTCTGTAATAATTTACACGGGAAGAGGATCTCTACCTAAATAGTTATATAGAATATGTAGATGAACCAGAGTGTGTACACCTTGGACGAGCAACATTCTAACCATTACCCCAATTGAAAAAATTAAAACAACGAACTAGGAGTAATGAGACATAAACTTATGAGGGGTTTTCCTGGCACATTCCATCCAAATTTAAAACCTAGGCAAACAACTTCCAGAACGGCTCTGCTGCCCTAGTACCCAGATTTGGGAATGGAGAAATGCTGCATCCTTGTGGCCGTTTTCCACAAGAGCAGCTTTAAACCCACTGCAAAAGGTCACTAAATATTCACCAATTGCAGGTCTGTAAATGACACCGGCCCTCCAAAAACTACTGAGGTCGAAAATCGACCAAAAAATTCCAGAGTGCAACCTTCCAAAAAGAAAATTTGAAGAGGTATATTATAGTCACACTTTTTTGCTTTTTTCTTTTAACAGAAAAGAAAAAGGCGTGGAAAAATGATGAATTGTAGGAATTTTTACAGACATGTAAACCCAAATTACAAAAACCTATCAGCTCACACCAGTCAGAACGGCCATCAACAAAAATGCTGCAAACAATAAATGCTGACGTGATTGTGGAGAAATGCGTACCCTCGATTCTAAGGGGGATGTGGTAAGAGCCGCTAATGAAAGCACAATTGAGGTGCCTTGAAAAGGTAAACGTTGACCTACCATACCAGTCAATCAATCATACCCACTGCTGTGTCTATCACCTGAGAAAATGAAAATCAAAAATCACAGGCTGGCAATCCTGCACTCCAGCAATATTTACCATAGGCAACACTTGGAAGCAACGAAACTGTCCATCAACAGAGGAATGCACCAAGAAGAAGTGGTCCGTGTACACAATGGAATATTAGCCATGGAAAACATTGAAGCACTGCTCTTTGAGGCACCATAGATGAGCCTGGAGATAATCACAAAACATGAAGTAGGTCGGACAGCAAAACACCTATATCCTATATGATCACTTATGGCATTATCTAATAACTGACACAGATGAACATATTTCCGAAGAGAAAGACACTCACAGGCTTAGAAAACAAACTATGCTCATCTGAAAGGAAAGGAGGGGGGAAATTGAGAAATGAAGATTAGTGTTACTATTCATATACAAATACATATTATATACATGTATCAAAAAGACCGAACATATAGCAAGGGAGGTCGACGGAACACTGTAATATTTTACATGGGAAGAGGATCTGTACATTAATAGACATACATAATGTACAAATGAACCAGATTGTGTACACCAAAGACAAACAATATTCTAAACTTTACCCAGATTAAAAAAATTTTAAAAACCAAGAAGAAGTAATGAGACATAAACTTATGGGGATTTCTCCTGGCAAATTCCATTCTAATTTACAACCTAGGACAATGACTTCCAGAAAGGCTCTGCTGCCCTAGTACCCAGATTGGGGAATGGAGAAATGCTACCTCCTTGTGGCCGTTTCCCACAACAGCAGCTTTGAACCCACTGCAAAAGGTCACTAAATTTTCACCTACTTGCAGTTCTGTAAATGACACCTGCCCTCCAGAAAATTTCTGGGGTCAAAAATCGACCAAAAACTTCACAAGAGGGCAACCTTCGAAGAAGACAATTTCAAGAGCTATATTGTACTCACGGTTTTTTCTTTTAAGAGAAAAGCGAAAGGCGTAGGAATATGACGAATTTTAAAAATTTTAATGACAGGCACACCCATATTACAAAAACCTATCAGCTCACAGCAGTCAGAATGGCCATTAGGAAATATGCTGCAAAAAATAAAAGGTGAAGGGAGTGTGGAGAAATGCGTACCTTCGGTTGTAAGGGGGGCATGTAAAGAGCCACTAATGAAAACACAATGTAGGTGCTTCAAAAAGGGAAACATTGAGCTACCAGTCAATCAATCACAACCACTGCTTGGCCTATCACCTGAGAAAATGAGAATCAAAAAGTCACAGGCTGGCAAACCTGTACGCCAGCAAGATTTACCATAGCCAGCACTTGGAAGCAATGAAAATGTCCATCAACCGAGGAATGCACCAAGAAGAAGTGGTCCACGTACACAATGGAATATTACTCTAATAATAAATATAAATTAAATTTAAAAACAAACAAAAGCAAGGAGACATCAACATTTGTGGGTTTATCCGGGCACATTGCACTCTCATTTATAACCGAAGAACACCACTGGCCGGTAGGTCTGTTTCCCTAGTACCAGCAAGGGGAACGTAGAAAGGCTGCCACTCTCTGGCCGTTACCTGCAAAAGCAGGTTTAAAGCCTGAGCCAATGGTCACTTCATATGAACAAGTACTGCAGGGCTGTAAATGAAACCTGCCCTCAAAATGTCTTGAGGGAGATAATGGCCAAAATATTTCAAATGGTGACACATACTTTAAGAAAACACTTTGAAGAAATAAGCTCTAATCACAGCTGGAAAAGTAAAAGGGACATGTCTTAAAGCTCAATTTCAACGCATTATGAGACACATGCAAATTCAACCACAAAGAGGTATCAGCTCACACAACTCAGAATAACCATCAGCAAAAACTACAGAGAAAAAATCCTGAAGGTGCTGGGAAGAAATACATGCCCTCCACTTTAAGTGGGACGTAACCTGGAAAGAGCCACTAAGGAGAACAGAACAGAGGTGCCTTTAAAAGGTAAACATTGAGCTACCATATGATCCAGCAGACCTATTCCTGGACCTATAAACTAAGAAGACAGAATTGGAAGGACACAGCCACGCAAATCTGCATTGCATACTATTACAATAGCCAAGATATGGAAGTAACCAAAAAGTCCACCGACAGATGGGTGGACAAAGAAGAACTGCTACCTGTATAGATGGAATATGAGCTAGTGAAAAAATGAAACAATGCCATTTGCAGCACCATAGATGAGTCTAGAAGTAATCACGCAACTTGGAGTAAGTGAGAAAGCGAAAGACACATATCCTATCATATCACATATAGGGGTTACCTAAAAAATGATACAAACAAAGATATTTCCACAAACACTATCATAGATTCATTAAAAAAACTTATGGTTCACCAAATGGAAAGGTGTGAGGATTGGATACATTACCATATTGAGGTTAACAGAGAGATACAAACACATGTGAAATATATAATCACCAAAGACCTACGCAATACCAAGGGAAGACTACTCAACATTCTGTCATAACCTACATGGGAAAAGGATCCGAAGAAGAATAGATATATGTATATGTGTGAAAGAACCACATCTTGCACACCTAGAACAAACAAAACATTGTAATCAAGTTTGCTGTGATCAAAAATAAAAATTAAGTTAAAAATACCAACAAGAAGTAATGAGACATAAACTTAAAGGGCTTTTTCCTCGCACATTCCATTCTAATTTACAACCTAGAACACCACTTCCAGTAAGGCTCTGTTGCCCTAGTAACCAGATTTGGTAAAGGAGAAATGCTGCCGCCTTGTGGCCGATTCCCGCAAGAGCAGCTTTTAACCCACAGCTAATGGTCACTTACCATTCATAAGGACTCAGGGCTCTAAAGGACACCTGCCCTCAAAATTGTGCTGCGGTAGGGAATGGATAAAATTTTCAAAACAGGCAAAATTTGCAAGAAGATAGTATGAAGAGGTATGTTTTACTCACTCCCTTTTGAAAGAAAGGAAAATGTATAAAAGCTCAGCCTCAGGAAGTATTAGACTCATGCAATCTAATCTACAAAAAGTTTTCAACTCACACCAGTCGACTGACCATTGGCAAAAAGTCTACAAATAATAAATGCTGAAGAGCTCTTAGAGAACTGTGTACCCTCTAGCTGCTGGTGAGATGTAAGAGGGTTAAACGCTAATAATGACAACAGAAAGGAGCTGCGTTTAAAAGGAAAAATTGAGGTACCATTCAATCCAGCAGGCGCACCAATGGGCCTCTCACCTGAGAAGACCAGAATGAAGAAGACCCGGGCTGCAAAAGCTGCACTGCAGCCTGATTCACAATAGACAAGACAGTGAAGCAACTAAAATGTCCATCAACAGATGAAAGGATAAAGAAGAAGTGGTCCATGTACACAATGAATACTAGCCATGGAAAACAATGAAACACTGCTCTTTGAGGCACCATAGATGATCTTGGAGATAATCACAGAACATGAGGTAAGTCGGAAAGCAAAAGTCCTATATCCTATGATATCACTTATAGGCGTTATCTAATAACTGACACAAATGAACATATTTCCACACAGAAAGTCAATCACAGACTTATTAAAAAAAAACTATGCTTATCTAAAAGGAAAGGTGGGGGGAATGGATAAATGAAGATTAGCGTTACCATATGTATACAAATATATATTATATACATATATCAAAAGACCAACCATATAGCAAGGAAGGATTATGGAACACTCTGTAATAATTTACACGGGAAGAGGATCTCTACCTAAATAGTTATATAGAATATGTAGATGAACCAGAGTGTGTACACCTTGGACGAGCAACATTCTAACCATTACCCCAATTGAAAAAATTAAAACAACGAACTAGGAGTAATGAGACATAAACTTATGAGGGGTTTTCCTGGCACATTCCATCCAAATTTAAAACCTAGGCAAACAACTTCCAGAACGGCTCTGCTGCCCTAGTACCCAGATTTGGGAATGGAGAAATGCTGCATCCTTGTGGCCGTTTTCCACAAGAGCAGCTTTAAACCCACTGCAAAAGGTCACTAAATATTCACCAATTGCAGGTCTGTAAATGACACCGGCCCTCCAAAAACTACTGAGGTCGAAAATCGACCAAAAAATTCCAGAGTGCAACCTTCCAAAAAGAAAATTTGAAGAGGTATATTATAGTCACACTTTTTTGCTTTTTTCTTTTAACAGAAAAGAAAAAGGCGTGGAAAAATGATGAATTGTAGGAATTTTTACAGACATGTAAACCCAAATTACAAAAACCTATCAGCTCACACCAGTCAGAACGGCCATCAACAAAAATGCTGCAAACAATAAATGCTGACGTGATTGTGGAGAAATGCGTACCCTCGATTCTAAGGGGGATGTGGTAAGAGCCGCTAATGAAAGCACAATTGAGGTGCCTTGAAAAGGTAAACGTTGACCTACCATACCAGTCAATCAATCATACCCACTGCTGTGTCTATCACCTGAGAAAATGAAAATCAAAAATCACAGGCTGGCAATCCTGCACTCCAGCAATATTTACCATAGGCAACACTTGGAAGCAACGAAACTGTCCATCAACAGAGGAATGCACCAAGAAGAAGTGGTCCGTGTACACAATGGAATATTAGCCATGGAAAACATTGAAGCACTGCTCTTTGAGGCACCATAGATGAGCCTGGAGATAATCACAAAACATGAAGTAGGTCGGACAGCAAAACACCTATATCCTATATGATCACTTATGGCATTATCTAATAACTGACACAGATGAACATATTTCCGAAGAGAAAGACACTCACAGGCTTAGAAAACAAACTATGCTCATCTGAAAGGAAAGGAGGGGGGAAATTGAGAAATGAAGATTAGTGTTACTATTCATATACAAATACATATTATATACATGTATCAAAAAGACCGAACATATAGCAAGGGAGGTCGACGGAACACTGTAATATTTTACATGGGAAGAGGATCTGTACATTAATAGACATACATAATGTACAAATGAACCAGATTGTGTACACCAAAGACAAACAATATTCTAAACTTTATCCAGATTAAAAAAATTTTAAAAACCAAGAAGTAATGAGACATAAACTTATGGGGATTTCTCCTGGCAAATTCCATTCTAATTTACAACCTAGGACAATGACTTCCAGAAAGGCTCTGCTGCCCTAGTACCCAGATTGGGGAATGGAGAAATGCTACCTCCTTGTGGCCGTTTCCCACAACAGCAGCTTTGAACCCACTGCAAAAGGTCACTAAATTTTCACCTACTTGCAGTTCTGTAAATGACACCTGCCCTCCAGAAAATTTCTGGGGTCAAAAATCGACCAAAAACTTCACAAGAGGGCAACCTTCGAAGAAGACAATTTCAAGAGCTATATTGTACTCACGGTTTTTTCTTTTAAGAGAAAAGCGAAAGGCGTAGGAATATGACGAATTTTAAAAATTTTAATGACAGGCACACCCATATTACAAAAACCTATCAGCTCACAGCAGTCAGAATGGCCATTAGGAAATATGCTGCAAAAAATAAAAGGTGAAGGGAGTGTGGAGAAATGCGTACCTTCGGTTGTAAGGGGGGCATGTAAAGAGCCACTAATGAAAACACAATGTAGGTGCTTCAAAAAGGGAAACATTGAGCTACCAGTCAATCAATCACAACCACTGCTTGGCCTATCACCTGAGAAAATGAGAATCAAAAAGTCACAGGCTGGCAAACCTGTACGCCAGCAAGATTTACCATAGCCAGCACTTGGAAGCAATGAAAATGTCCATCAACCGAGGAATGCACCAAGAAGAAGTGGTCCACGTACACAATGGAATATTACTCTAATAATAAATATAAATTAAATTTAAAAACAAACAAAAGCAAGGAGACATCAACATTTGTGGGTTTATCCGGGCACATTGCACTCTCATTTATAACCGAAGAACACCACTGGCCGGTAGGTCTGTTTCCCTAGTACCAGCAAGGGGAACGTAGAAAGGCTGCCGCTCTCTGGCCGTTACCTGCAAAAGCAGGTTTAAAGCCTGAGCCAATGGTCACTTCATATGAACAAGTACTGCAGGGCTGTAAATGAAACCTGCCCTCAAAATGTCTTGAGGGAGATAATGGCCAAAATATTTCAAATGGTGACACATACTTTAAGAAAACACTTTGAAGAAATAAGCTCTAATCACAGCTGGAAAAGTAAAAGGGACATGTCTTAAAGCTCAATTTCAACGCATTATGAGACACATGCAAATTCAACCACAAAGAGGTATCAGCTCACACAACTCAGAATAACCATCAGCAAAAACTACAGAGAAAAAATCCTGAAGGTGCTGGGAAGAAATACATGCCCTCCACTTTAAGTGGGACGTAACCTGGAAAGAGCCACTAAGGAGAACAGAACAGAGGTGCCTTTAAAAGGTAAACATTGAGCTACCATATGATCCAGCAGACCTATTCCTGGACCTATAAACTAAGAAGACAGAATTGGAAGGACACAGCCACGCAAATCTGCATTGCATACTATTACAATAGCCAAGATATGGAAGTAACCAAAAAGTCCACCGACAGATGGGTGGACAAAGAAGAACTGCTACCTGTATAGATGGAATATGAGCTAGTGAAAAAATGAAACAATGCAATTTGCAGCACCATAGATGAGTCTAGAAGTAATCACGCAACTTGGAGTAAGTGAGAAAGCGAAAGACACATATCCTATCATATCACATATAGGGGTTACCTAAAAAATGATACAAACAAAGATATTTCCACAAACACTATCATAGATTCATTAAAAAAACTTATGGTTCACCAAATGGAAAGGTGTGAGGATTGGATACATTACCATATTGAGGTTAACAGAGAGATACAAACACATGTGAAATATATAATCACCAAAGACCTACGCAATACCAAGGGAAGACTACTCAACATTCTGTCATAACCTACATGGGAAAAGGATCCGAAGAAGAATAGATATATGTATATGTGTGAAAGAACCACATCTTGCACACCTAGAACAAACAAAACATTGTAATCAAGTTTGCTGTGATCAAAAATAAAAATTAAGTTAAAAATACCAACAAGAAGTAATGAGACATAAACTTAAAGGGCTTTTTCCTCGCACATTCCATTCTAATTTACAACCTAGAACACCACTTCCAGTAAGGCTCTGTTGCCCTAGTAACCAGATTTGGTAAAGGAGAAATGCTGCCGCCTTGTGGCCGATTCCCGCAAGAGCAGCTTTTAACCCACAGCTAATGGTCACTTACCATTCACAAGGACTCAGGGCTCTAAAGGACACCTGCCCTCAAAATTGTGCTGCGGTAGGGAATGGATAAAATTTTCAAAACAGGCAAAATTTGCAAGAAGATAGTATGAAGAGGTATGTTTTACTCACTCTCTTTTGAAAGAAAGGAAAATGTATAAAAGCTCAGCCTCAGGAAGTATTAGACTCATGCAATCTAATCTACAAAAAGTTTTCAACTCACACCAGTCGACTGACCATTGGCAAAAAGTCTACAAATAATAAATGCTGAAGAGCTCTTAGAGAACTGTGTACCCTCTAGCTGCTGGTGAGATGTAAGAGGGTTAAACGCTAATAATGACAACAGAAAGGAGCTGCGTTTAAAAGGAAAAATTGAGGTACCATTCAATCCAGCAGGCGCACCAATGGGCCTCTCACCTGAGAAGACCAGAATGAAGAAGACCCGGGCTGCAAAAGCTGCACTGCAGCCTGATTCACAATAGACAAGACAGTGAAGCAACTAAAATGTCCATCAACAGATGAAAGGATAAAGAAGAAGTGGTCCATGTACACAATGAATACTAGCCATGGAAAACAATGAAACACTGCTCTTTGAGGCACCATAGATGATCTTGGAGATAATCACAGAACATGAGGTAAGTCGGAAAGCAAAAGACCTATATCCTATGATATCACTTATAGGCGTTATCTAATAACTGACACAAATGAACATATTTCCACACAGAAAGTCAATCACAGACTTATTAAAAAAAAACTATGCTTATCTAAAAGGAAAGGTGGGGGGAATGGATAAATGAAGATTAGCGTTACCATATGTATACAAATATATATTATATACATATATCAAAAGACCAACCATATAGCAAGGAAGGATTATGGAACACTCTGTAATAATTTACACGGGAAGAGGATCTCTACCTAAATAGTTATATAGAATATGTAGATGAACCAGAGTGTGTACACCTTGGACGAGCAACATTCTAACCATTACCCCAATTGAAAAAATTAAAACAACGAACTAGGAGTAATGAGACATAAACTTATGAGGGGTTTTCCTGGCACATTCCATCCAAATTTAAAACCTAGGCAAACAACTTCCAGAACGGCTCTGCTGCCCTAGTACCCAGATTTGGGAATGGAGAAATGTTGCATCCTTGTGGCCGTTTTCCACAAGAGCAGCTTTAAACCCACTGCAAAAGGTCACTAAATATTCACCAATTGCAGGTCTGTAAATGACACCGGCCCTCCAAAAAATACTGAGGTCGAAAATCGACCAAAAAATTCCAGAGTGCAACCTTCCAAAAAGAAAATTTGAAGAGGTATATTATAGTCACACTTTTTTGCTTTTTTCTTTTAACAGAAAAGAAAAAGGCGTGGAAAAATGATGAATTGTAGGAATTTTTACAGACATGTAAACCCAAATTACAAAAACCTATCAGCTCACACCAGTCAGAACGGCCATCAACAAAAATGCTGCAAACAATAAATGCTGACGTGATTGTGGAGAAATGCGTACCCTCGATTCTAAGGGGGATGTGGTAAGAGCCGCTAATGAAAGCACAATTGAGGTGCCTTGAAAAGGTAAACGTTGACCTACCATACCAGTCAATCAATCATACCCACTGCTGTGTCTATCACCTGAGAAAATGAAAATCAAAAATCACAGGCTGGCAATCCTGCACTCCAGCAATATTTACCATAGGCAACACTTGGAAGCAACGAAACTGTCCATCAACAGAGGAATGCACCAAGAAGAAGTGGTCCGTGTACACAATGGAATATTAGCCATGGAAAACATTGAAGCACTGCTCTTTGAGGCACCATAGATGAGCCTGGAGATAATCACAAAACATGAAGTAGGTCGGACAGCAAAACACCTATATCCTATATGATCACTTATGGCATTATCTAATAACTGACACAGATGAACATATTTCCGAAGAGAAAGACACTCACAGGCTTAGAAAACAAACTATGCTCATCTGAAAGGAAAGGAGGGGGGAAATTGAGAAATGAAGATTAGTGTTACTATTCATATACAAATACATATTATATACATGTATCAAAAAGACCGAACATATAGCAAGGGAGGTCGACGGAACACTGTAATATTTTACATGGGAAGAGGATCTGTACATTAATAGACATACATAATGTACAAATGAACCAGATTGTGTACACCAAAGACAAACAATATTCTAAACTTTACCCAGATTAAAAAAATTTTAAAAACCAAGAAGAAGTAATGAGACATAAACTTATGGGGATTTCTCCTGGCAAATTCCATTCTAATTTACAACCTAGGACAATGACTTCCAGAAAGGCTCTGCTGCCCTAGTACCCAGATTGGGGAATGGAGAAATGCTACCTCCTTGTGGCCGTTTCCCACAACAGCAGCTTTGAACCCACTGCAAAAGGTCACTAAATTTTCACCTACTTGCAGTTCTGTAAATGACACCTGCCCTCCAGAAAATTTCTGGGGTCAAAAATCGACCAAAAACTTCACAAGAGGGCAACCTTCGAAGAAGACAATTTCAAGAGCTATATTGTACTCACGGTTTTTTCTTTTAAGAGAAAAGCGAAAGGCGTAAGAATATGACGAATTTTAAAAATTTTAATGACATGCACACCCATATTACAAAAACCTATCAGCTCACAGCAGTCAGAATGGCCATTAGGAAATATGCTGCAAAAAATAAAAGGTGAAGGGAGTGTGGAGAAATGCGTACCTTCGGTTGTAAGGGGGGCATGTAAAGAGCCACTAATGAAAACACAATGTAGGTGCTTCAAAAAGGGAAACATTGAGCTACCAGTCAATCAATCACAACCACTGCTTGGCCTATCACCTGAGAAAATGAGAATCAAAAAGTCACAGGCTGGCAAACCTGTACGCCAGCAAGATTTACCATAGCCAGCACTTGGAAGCAATGAAAATGTCCATCAACCGAGGAATGCACCAAGAAGAAGTGGTCCACGTACACAATGGAATATTACTCTAATAATAAATATAAATTAAATTTAAAAACAAACAAAAGCAAGGAGACATCAACATTTGTGGGTTTATCCGGGCACATTGCACTCTCATTTATAACCGAAGAACACCACTGGCCGGTAGGTCTGTTTCCCTAGTACCAGCAAGGGGAACGTAGAAAGGCTGCCGCTCTCTGGCCGTTACCTGCAAAAGCAGGTTTAAAGCCTGAGCCAATGGTCACTTCATATGAACAAGTACTGCAGGGCTGTAAATGAAACCTGCCCTCAAAATGTCTTGAGGGAGATAATGGCCAAAATATTTCAAATGGTGACACATACTTTAAGAAAACACTTTGAAGAAATAAGCTCTAATCACAGCTGGAAAAGTAAAAGGGACATGTCTTAAAGCTCAATTTCAACGCATTATGAGACACATGCAAATTCAACCACAAAGAGGTATCAGCTCACACAACTCAGAATAACCATCAGCAAAAACTACAGAGAAAAAATCCTGAAGGTGCTGGGAAGAAATACATGCCCTCCACTTTAAGTGGGACGTAACCTGGAAAGAGCCACTAAGGAGAACAGAACAGAGGTGCCTTTAAAAGGTAAACATTGAGCTACCATATGATCCAGCAGACCTATTCCTGGACCTATAAACTAAGAAGACAGAATTGGAAGGACACAGCCACGCAAATCTGCATTGCATACTATTACAATAGCCAAGATATGGAAGTAACCAAAAAGTCCACCGACAGATGGGTGGACAAAGAAGAACTGCTACCTGTATAGATGGAATATGAGCTAGTGAAAAAATGAAACAATGCCATTTGCAGCACCATAGATGAGTCTAGAAGTAATCACGCAACTTGGAGTAAGTGAGAAAGCGAAAGACACATATCCTATCATATCACATATAGGGGTTACCTAAAAAATGATACAAACAAAGATATTTCCACAAACACTATCATAGATTCATTAAAAAAACTTATGGTTCACCAAATGGAAAGGTGTGAGGATTGGATACATTACCATATTGAGGTTAACAGAGAGATACAAACACATGTGAAATATATAATCACCAAAGACCTACGCAATACCAAGGGAAGACTACTCAACATTCTGTCATAACCTACATGGGAAAAGGATCCGAAGAAGAATAGATATATGTATATGTGTGAAAGAACCACATCTTGCACACCTAGAACAAACAAAACATTGTAATCAAGTTTGCTGTGATAAAAAATAAAAATTAAGTTAAAAATACCAACAAGAAGTAATGAGACATAAACTTAAAGGGCTTTTTCCTCGCACATTCCATTCTAATTTACAACCTAGAACACCACTTCCAGTAAGGCTCTGTTGCCCTAGTAACCAGATTTGGTAAAGGAGAAATGCTGCCGCCTTGTGGCCGATTCCCGCAAGAGCAGCTTTTAACCCACAGCTAATGGTCACTTACCATTCATAAGGACTCAGGGCTCTAAAGGACACCTGCCCTCAAAATTGTGCTGCGGTAGGGAATGGATAAAATTTTCAAAACAGGCAAAATTTGCAAGAAGATAGTATGAAGAGGTATGTTTTACTCACTCCCTTTTGAAAGAAAGGAAAATGTATAAAAGCTCAGCCTCAGGAAGTATTAGACTCATGCAATCTAATCTACAAAAAGTTTTCAACTCACACCAGTCGACTGACCATTGGCAAAAAGTCTACAAATAATAAATGCTGAAGAGCTCTTAGAGAACTGTGTACCCTCTAGCTGCTGGTGAGATGTAAGAGGGTTAAACGCTAATAATGACAACAGAAAGGAGCTGCGTTTAAAAGGAAAAATTGAGGTACCATTCAATCCAGCAGGCGCACCAATGGGCCTCTCACCTGAGAAGACCAGAATGAAGAAGACCCGGGCTGCAAAAGCTGCACTGCAGCCTGATTCACAATAGACAAGACAGTGAAGCAACTAAAATGTCCATCAACAGATGAAAGGATAAAGAAGAAGTGGTCCATGTACACAATGAATACTAGCCATGGAAAACAATGAAACACTGCTCTTTGAGGCACCATAGATGATCTTGGAGATAATCACAGAACATGAGGTAAGTCGGAAAGCAAAAGTCCTATATCCTATGATATCACTTATAGGCGTTATCTAATAACTGACACAAATGAACATATTTCCACACAGAAAGTCAATCACAGACTTATTAAAAAAAAACTATGCTTATCTAAAAGGAAAGGTGGGGGGAATGGATAAATGAAGATTAGCGTTACCATATGTATACAAATATATATTATATACATATATCAAAAGACCAACCATATAGCAAGGAAGGATTATGGAACACTCTGTAATAATTTACACGGGAAGAGGATCTCTACCTAAATAGTTATATAGAATATGTAGATGAACCAGAGTGTGTACACCTTGGACGAGCAACATTCTAACCATTACCCCAATTGAAAAAATTAAAACAACGAACTAGGAGTAATGAGACATAAACTTATGAGGGGTTTTCCTGGCACATTCCATCCAAATTTAAAACCTAGGCAAACAACTTCCAGAACGGCTCTGCTGCCCTAGTACCCAGATTTGGGAATGGAGAAATGCTGCATCCTTGTGGCCGTTTTCCACAAGAGCAGCTTTAAACCCACTGCAAAAGGTCACTAAATATTCACCAATTGCAGGTCTGTAAATGACACCGGCCCTCCAAAAACTACTGAGGTCGAAAATCGACCAAAAAATTCCAGAGTGCAACCTTCCAAAAAGAAAATTTGAAGAGGTATATTATAGTCACACTTTTTTGCTTTTTTCTTTTAACAGAAAAGAAAAAGGCGTGGAAAAATGATGAATTGTAGGAATTTTTACAGACATGTAAACCCAAATTACAAAAACCTATCAGCTCACACCAGTCAGAACGGCCATCAACAAAAATGCTGCAAACAATAAATGCTGACGTGATTGTGGAGAAATGCGTACCCTCGATTCTAAGGGGGATGTGGTAAGAGCCGCTAATGAAAGCACAATTGAGGTGCCTTGAAAAGGTAAACGTTGACCTACCATACCAGTCAATCAATCATACCCACTGCTGTGTCTATCACCTGAGAAAATGAAAATCAAAAATCACAGGCTGGCAATCCTGCACTCCAGCAATATTTACCATAGGCAACACTTGGAAGCAACGAAACTGTCCATCAACAGAGGAATGCACCAAGAAGAAGTGGTCCGTGTACACAATGGACTATTAGCCATGGAAAACATTGAAGCACTGCTCTTTGAGGCACCATAGATGAGCCTGGAGATAATCACAAAACATGAAGTAGGTCGGACAGCAAAACACCTATATCCTATATGATCACTTATGGCATTATCTAATAACTGACACAGATGAACATATTTCCGAAGAGAAAGACACTCACAGGCTTAGAAAACAAACTATGCTCATCTGAAAGGAAAGGAGGGGGGAAATTGAGAAATGAAGATTAGTGTTACTATTCATATACAAATACATATTATATACATGTATCAAAAAGACCGAACATATAGCAAGGGAGGTCGACGGAACACTGTAATATTTTACATGGGAAGAGGATCTGTACATTAATAGACATACATAATGTACAAATGAACCAGATTGTGTACACCAAAGACAAACAATATTCTAAACTTTACCCAGATTAAAAAAATTTTAAAAACCAAGAAGAAGTAATGAGACATAAACTTATGGGGATTTCTCCTGGCAAATTCCATTCTAATTTACAACCTAGGACAATGACTTCCAGAAAGGCTCTGCTGCCCTAGTACCCAGATTGGGGAATGGAGAAATGCTACCTCCTTGTGGCCGTTTCCCACAACAGCAGCTTTGAACCCACTGCAAAAGGTCACTAAATTTTCACCTACTTGCAGTTCTGTAAATGACACCTGCCCTCCAGAAAATTTCTGGGGTCAAAAATCGACCAAAAACTTCACAAGAGGGCAACCTTCGAAGAAGACAATTTCAAGAGCTATATTGTACTCACGGTTTTTTCTTTTAAGAGAAAAGCGAAAGGCGTAGGAATATGACGAATTTTAAAAATTTTAATGACATGCACACCCATATTACAAAAACCTATCAGCTCACAGCAGTCAGAATGGCCATTAGGAAATATGCTGCAAAAAATAAAAGGTGAAGGGAGTGTGGAGAAATGCGTACCTTCGGTTGTAAGGGGGGCATGTAAAGAGCCACTAATGAAAACACAATGTAGGTGCTTCAAAAAGGGAAACATTGAGCTACCAGTCAATCAATCACAACCACTGCTTGGCCTATCACCTGAGAAAATGAGAATCAAAAAGTCACAGGCTGGCAAACCTGTACGCCAGCAAGATTTACCATAGCCAGCACTTGGAAGCAATGAAAATGTCCATCAACCGAGGAATGCACCAAGAAGAAGTGGTCCACGTACACAATGGAATATTACTCTAATAATAAATATAAATTAAATTTAAAAACAAACAAAAGCAAGGAGACATCAACATTTGTGGGTTTATCCGGGCACATTGCACTCTCATTTATAACCGAAGAACACCACTGGCCGGTAGGTCTGTTTCCCTAGTACCAGCAAGGGGAACGTAGAAAGGCTGCCGCTCTCTGGCCGTTACCTGCAAAAGCAGGTTTAAAGCCTGAGCCAATGGTCACTTCATATGAACAAGTACTGCAGGGCTGTAAATGAAACCTGCCCTCAAAATGTCTTGAGGGAGATAATGGCCAAAATATTTCAAATGGTGACACATACTTTAAGAAAACACTTTGAAGAAATAAGCTCTAATCACAGCTGGAAAAGTAAAAGGGACATGTCTTAAAGCTCAATTTCAACGCATTATGAGACACATGCAAATTCAACCACAAAGAGGTATCAGCTCACACAACTCAGAATAACCATCAGCAAAAACTACAGAGAAAAAATCCTGAAGGTGCTGGGAAGAAATACATGCCCTCCACTTTAAGTGGGACGTAACCTGGAAAGAGCCACTAAGGAGAACAGAACAGAGGTGCCTTTAAAAGGTAAACATTGAGCTACCATATGATCCAGCAGACCTATTCCTGGACCTATAAACTAAGAAGACAGAATTGGAAGGACACAGCCACGCAAATCTGCATTGCATACTATTACAATAGCCAAGATATGGAAGTAACCAAAAAGTCCACCGACAGATGGGTGGACAAAGAAGAACTGCTACCTGTATAGATGGAATATGAGCTAGTGAAAAAATGAAACAATGCCATTTGCAGCACCATAGATGAGTCTAGAAGTAATCACGCAACTTGGAGTAAGTGAGAAAGCGAAAGACACATATCCTATCATATCACATATAGGGGTTACCTAAAAAATGATACAAACAAAGATATTTCCACAAACACTATCATAGATTCATTAAAAAAACTTATGGTTCACCAAATGGAAAGGTGTGAGGATTGGATACATTACCATATTGAGGTTAACAGAGAGATACAAACACATGTGAAATATATAATCACCAAAGACCTACGCAATACCAAGGGAAGACTACTCAACATTCTGTCATAACCTACATGGGAAAAGGATCCGAAGAAGAATAGATATATGTATATGTGTGAAAGAACCACATCTTGCACACCTAGAACAAACAAAACATTGTAATCAAGTTTGCTGTGATAAAAAATAAAAATTAAGTTAAAAATACCAACAAGAAGTAATGAGACATAAACTTAAAGGGCTTTTTCCTCGCACATTCCATTCTAATTTACAACCTAGAACACCACTTCCAGTAAGGCTCTGTTGCCCTAGTAACCAGATTTGGTAAAGGAGAAATGCTGCCGCCTTGTGGCCGATTCCCGCAAGAGCAGCTTTTAACCCACAGCTAAAGGTCACTTACCATTCACAAGGACTCAGGGCTGTAAAGGACACCTGCCCTCAAAATTGTGCTGCGGTAGGGAATGGATAAAATTTTCAAAACAGGCAAAATTTGCAAGAAGATAGTATGAAGAGGTATGTTTTACTCACTCTCTTTTGAAAGAAAGGAAAATGTATAAAAGCTCAGCCTCAGGAAGTATTAGACTCATGCAATCTAATCTACAAAACGTTTTCAACTCACACCAGTCGACTGACCATTGGCAAAAAGTCTACAAATAATAAATGCTGAAGAGCTCTTAGAGAACTGTGTACCCTCTAGCTGCTGGTGAGATGTAAGAGGGTTAAACGCTAATAATGACAACAGAAAGGAGCTGCGTTTAAAAGGAAAAATTGAGGTACCATTCAATCCAGCAGGCGCACCAATGGGCCTCTCACCTGAGAAGACCAGAATGAAGAAGACCCGGGCTGCAAAAGCTGCACTGCAGCCTGATTCACAATAGACAAGACAGTGAAGCAACTAAAATGTCCATCAACAGATGAAAGGATAAAGAAGAAGTGGTCCATGTACACAATGAATACTAGCCATGGAAAACAATGAAACACTGCTCTTTGAGGCACCATAGATGATCTTGGAGATAATCACAGAACATGAGGTAAGTCGGAAAGCAAAAGACCTATATCCTATGATATCACTTATAGGCGTTATCTAATAACTGACACAAATGAACATATTTCCACACAGAAAGTCAATCACAGACTTATTAAAAAAAAACTATGCTTATCTAAAAGGAAAGGTGGGGGGAATGGATAAATGAAGATTAGCGTTACCATATGTATACAAATATATATTATATACATATATCAAAAGACCAACCATATAGCAAGGAAGGATTATGGAACACTCTGTAATAATTTACACGGGAAGAGGATCTCTACCTAAATAGTTATATAGAATATGTAGATGAACCAGAGTGTGTACACCTTGGACGAGCAACATTCTAACCATTACCCCAATTGAAAAAATTAAAACAACGAACTAGGAGTAATGAGACATAAACTTATGAGGGGTTTTCCTGGCACATTCCATCCAAATTTAAAACCTAGGCAAACAACTTCCAGAACGGCTCTGCTGCCCTAGTACCCAGATTTGGGAATGGAGAAATGCTGCATCCTTGTGGCCGTTTTCCACAAGAGCAGCTTTAAACCCACTGCAAAAGGTCACTAAATATTCACCAATTGCAGGTCTGTAAATGACACCGGCCCTCCAAAAACTACTGAGGTCGAAAATCGACCAAAAAATTCCAGAGTGCAACCTTCCAAAAAGAAAATTTGAAGAGGTATATTATAGTCACACTTTTTTGCTTTTTTCTTTTAACAGAAAAGAAAAAGGCGTGGAAAAATGATGAATTGTAGGAATTTTTACAGACATGTAAACCCAAATTACAAAAACCTATCAGCTCACACCAGTCAGAACGGCCATCAACAAAAATGCTGCAAACAATAAATGCTGACGTGATTGTGGAGAAATGCGTACCCTCGATTCTAAGGGGGATGTGGTAAGAGCCGCTAATGAAAGCACAATTGAGGTGCCTTGAAAAGGTAAACGTTGACCTACCATACCAGTCAATCAATCATACCCACTGCTGTGTCTATCACCTGAGAAAATGAAAATCAAAAATCACAGGCTGGCAATCCTGCACTCCAGCAATATTTACCATAGGCAACACTTGGAAGCAACGAAACTGTCCATCAACAGAGGAATGCACCAAGAAGAAGTGGTCCGTGTACACAATGGAATATTAGCCATGGAAAACATTGAAGCACTGCTCTTTGAGGCACCATAGATGAGCCTGGAGATAATCACAAAACATGAAGTAGGTCGGACAGCAAAACACCTATATCCTATATGATCACTTATGGCATTATCTAATAACTGACACAGATGAACATATTTCCGAAGAGAAAGACACTCACAGGCTTAGAAAACAAACTATGCTCATCTGAAAGGAAAGGAGGGGGGAAATTGAGAAATGAAGATTAGTGTTACTATTCATATACAAATACATATTATATACATGTATCAAAAAGACCGAACATATAGCAAGGGAGGTCGACGGAACACTGTAATATTTTACATGGGAAGAGGATCTGTACATTAATAGACATACATAATGTACAAATGAACCAGATTGTGTACACCAAAGACAAACAATATTCTAAACTTTACCCAGATTAAAAAAAATTTAAAAACCAAGAAGAAGTAATGAGACATAAACTTATGGGGATTTCTCCTGGCAAATTCCATTCTAATTTACAACCTAGGACAATGACTTCCAGAAAGGCTCTGCTGCCCTAGTACCCAGATTGGGGAATGGAGAAATGCTACCTCCTTGTGGCCGTTTCCCACAACAGCAGCTTTGAACCCACTGCAAAAGGTCACTAAATTTTCACCTACTTGCAGTTCTGTAAATGACACCTGCCCTCCAGAAAATTTCTGGGGTCAAAAATCGACCAAAAACTTCACAAGAGGGCAACCTTCGAAGAAGACAATTTCAAGAGCTATATTGTACTCACGGTTTTTTCTTTTAAGAGAAAAGCGAAAGGCGTAGGAATATGACGAATTTTAAAAATTTTAATGACATGCACACCCATATTACAAAAACCTATCAGATCACAGCAGTCAGAATGGCCATTAGGAATAATGCTGCAAAAAATAAACGGTGAAGGGAGTGTGGAGAAATGCGTACCCTCGGTTGTAAGGGGGGGCATGTAAAGAGCCACTAATGAAAACACAATGTAGGTGCTTCAAAAAGGGAAACATTGAGCTACCAGTCAATCAATCACAACCACTGCTTGGCCTATCACCTGAGAAAATGAGAATCAAAAAGTCACAGGCTGGCAAACCTGTACGCCAGCAAGATTTACCATAGCCAGCACTTGGAAGCAATGAAAATGTCCATCAACCGAGGAATGCACCAAGAAGAAGTGGTCCACGTACACAATGGAATATTACTCTAATAATAAATATAAATTAAATTTAAAAACAAACAAAAGCAAGGAGACATCAACATTTGTGGGTTTATCCGGGCACATTGCACTCTCATTTATAACCGAAGAACACCACTGGCCGGTAGGTCTGTTTCCCTAGTACCAGCAAGGGGAACGTAGAAAGGCTGCCGCTCTCTGGCCGTTACCTGCAAAAGCAGGTTTAAAGCCTGAGCCAATGGTCACTTCATATGAACAAGTACTGCAGGGCTGTAAATGAAACCTGCCCTCAAAATGTCTTGAGGGAGATAATGGCCAAAATATTTCAAATGGTGACACATACTTTAAGAAAACACTTTGAAGAAATAAGCTCTAATCACAGCTGGAAAAGTAAAAGGGACATGTCTTAAAGCTCAATTTCAACGCATTATGAGACACATGCAAATTCAACCACAAAGAGGTATCAGCTCACACAACTCAGAATAACCATCAGCAAAAACTACAGAGAAAAAATCCTGAAGGTGCTGGGAAGAAATACATGCCCTCCACTTTAAGTGGGACGTAACCTGGAAAGAGCCACTAAGGAGAACAGAACAGAGGTGCCTTTAAAAGGTAAACATTGAGCTACCATATGATCCAGCAGACCTATTCCTGGACCTATAAACTAAGAAGACAGAATTGGAAGGACACAGCCACGCAAATCTGCATTGCATACTATTACAATAGCCAAGATATGGAAGTAACCAAAAAGTCCACCGACAGATGGGTGGACAAAGAAGAACTGCTACCTGTATAGATGGAATATGAGCTAGTGAAAAAATGAAACAATGCCATTTGCAGCACCATAGATGAGTCTAGAAGTAATCACGCAACTTGGAGTAAGTGAGAAAGCGAAAGACACATATCCTATCATATCACATATAGGGGTTACCTAAAAAATGATACAAACAAAGATATTTCCACAAACACTATCATAGATTCATTAAAAAAACTTATGGTTCACCAAATGGAAAGGTGTGAGGATTGGATACATTACCATATTGAGGTTAACAGAGAGATACAAACACATGTGAAATATATAATCACCAAAGACCTACGCAATACCAAGGGAAGACTACTCAACATTCTGTCATAACCTACATGGGAAAAGGATCCGAAGAAGAATAGATATATGTATATGTGTGAAAGAACCACATCTTGCACACCTAGAACAAACAAAACATTGTAATCAAGTTTGCTGTGATCAAAAATAAAAATTAAGTTAAAAATACCAACAAGAAGTAATGAGACATAAACTTAAAGGGCTTTTTCCTCGCACATTCCATTCTAATTTACAACCTAGAACACCACTTCCAGTAAGGCTCTGTTGCCCTAGTAACCAGATTTGGTAAAGGAGAAATGCTGCCGCCTTGTGGCCGATTCCCGCAAGAGCAGCTTTTAACCCACAGCTAAAGGTCACTTACCATTCACAAGGACTCAGGGCTGTAAAGGACACCTGCCCTCAAAATTGTGCTGCGGTAGGGAATGGATAAAATTTTCAAAACAGGCAAAATTTGCAAGAAGATAGTATGAAGAGGTATGTTTTACTCACTCTCTTTTGAAAGAAAGGAAAATGTATAAAAGCTCAGCCTCAGGAAGTATTAGACTCATGCAATCTAATCTACAAAACGTTTTCAACTCACACCAGTCGACTGACCATTGGCAAAAAGTCTACAAATAATAAATGCTGAAGAGCTCTTAGAGAACTGTGTACCCTCTAGCTGCTGGTGAGATGTAAGAGGGTTAAACGCTAATAATGACAACAGAAAGGAGCTGCGTTTAAAAGGAAAAATTGAGGTACCATTCAATCCAGCAGGCGCACCAATGGGCCTCTCACCTGAGAAGACCAGAATGAAGAAGACCCGGGCTGCAAAAGCTGCACTGCAGCCTGATTCACAATAGACAAGACAGTGAAGCAACTAAAATGTCCATCAACAGATGAAAGGATAAAGAAGAAGTGGTCCATGTACACAATGAATACTAGCCATGGAAAACAATGAAACACTGCTCTTTGAGGCACCATAGATGATCTTGGAGATAATCACAGAACATGAGGTAAGTCGGAAAGCAAAAGACCTATATCCTATGATATCACTTATAGGCGTTATCTAATAACTGACACAAATGAACATATTTCCACACAGAAAGTCAATCACAGACTTATTAAAAAAAAACTATGCTTATCTAAAAGGAAAGGTGGGGGGAATGGATAAATGAAGATTAGCGTTACCATATGTATACAAATATATATTATATACATATATCAAAAGACCAACCATATAGCAAGGAAGGATTATGGAACACTCTGTAATAATTTACACGGGAAGAGGATCTCTACCTAAATAGTTATATAGAATATGTAGATGAACCAGAGTGTGTACACCTTGGACGAGCAACATTCTAACCATTACCCCAATTGAAAAAATTAAAACAACGAACTAGGAGTAATGAGACATAAACTTATGAGGGGTTTTCCTGGCACATTCCATCCAAATTTAAAACCTAGGCAAACAACTTCCAGAACGGCTCTGCTGCCCTAGTACCCAGATTTGGGAATGGAGAAATGCTGCATCCTTGTGGCCGTTTTCCACAAGAGCAGCTTTAAACCCACTGCAAAAGGTCACTAAATATTCACCAATTGCAGGTCTGTAAATGACACCGGCCCTCCAAAAACTACTGAGGTCGAAAATCGACCAAAAAATTCCAGAGTGCAACCTTCCAAAAAGAAAATTTGAAGAGGTATATTATAGTCACACTTTTTTGCTTTTTTCTTTTAACAGAAAAGAAAAAGGCGTGGAAAAATGATGAATTGTAGGAATTTTTACAGACATGTAAACCCAAATTACAAAAACCTATCAGCTCACACCAGTCAGAACGGCCATCAACAAAAATGCTGCAAACAATAAATGCTGACGTGATTGTGGAGAAATGCGTACCCTCGATTCTAAGGGGGATGTGGTAAGAGCCGCTAATGAAAGCACAATTGAGGTGCCTTGAAAAGGTAAACGTTGACCTACCATACCAGTCAATCAATCATACCCACTGCTGTGTCTATCACCTGAGAAAATGAAAATCAAAAATCACAGGCTGGCAATCCTGCACTCCAGCAATATTTACCATAGGCAACACTTGGAAGCAACGAAACTGTCCATCAACAGAGGAATGCACCAAGAAGAAGTGGTCCGTGTACACAATGGAATATTAGCCATGGAAAACATTGAAGCACTGCTCTTTGAGGCACCATAGATGAGCCTGGAGATAATCACAAAACATGAAGTAGGTCGGACAGCAAAACACCTATATCCTATATGATCACTTATGGCATTATCTAATAACTGACACAGATGAACATATTTCCGAAGAGAAAGACACTCACAGGCTTAGAAAACAAACTATGCTCATCTGAAAGGAAAGGAGGGGGGAAATTGAGAAATGAAGATTAGTGTTACTATTCATATACAAATACATATTATATACATGTATCAAAAAGACCGAACATATAGCAAGGGAGGTCGACGGAACACTGTAATATTTTACATGGGAAGAGGATCTGTACATTAATAGACATACATAATGTACAAATGAACCAGATTGTGTACACCAAAGACAAACAATATTCTAAACTTTACCCAGATTAAAAAAAATTTAAAAACCAAGAAGAAGTAATGAGACATAAACTTATGGGGATTTCTCCTGGCAAATTCCATTCTAATTTACAACCTAGGACAATGACTTCCAGAAAGGCTCTGCTGCCCTAGTACCCAGATTGGGGAATGGAGAAATGCTACCTCCTTGTGGCCGTTTCCCACAACAGCAGCTTTGAACCCACTGCAAAAGGTCACTAAATTTTCACCTACTTGCAGTTCTGTAAATGACACCTGCCCTCCAGAAAATTTCTGGGGTCAAAAATCGACCAAAAACTTCACAAGAGGGCAACCTTCGAAGAAGACAATTTCAAGAGCTATATTGTACTCACGGTTTTTTCTTTTAAGAGAAAAGCGAAAGGCGTAGGAATATGACGAATTTTAAAAATTTTAATGACATGCACACCCATATTACAAAAACCTATCAGCTCACAGCAGTCAGAATGGCCATTAGGAAATATGCTGCAAAAAATAAAAGGTGAAGGGAGTGTGGAGAAATGCGTACCTTCGGTTGTAAGGGGGGCATGTAAAGAGCCACTAATGAAAACACAATGTAGGTGCTTCAAAAAGGGAAACATTGAGCTACCAGTCAATCAATCACAACCACTGCTTGGCCTATCACCTGAGAAAATGAGAATCAAAAAGTCACAGGCTGGCAAACCTGTACGCCAGCAAGATTTACCATAGCCAGCACTTGGAAGCAATGAAAATGTCCATCAACCGAGGAATGCACCAAGAAGAAGTGGTCCACGTACACAATGGAATATTACTCTAATAATAAATATAAATTAAATTTAAAAACAAACAAAAGCAAGGAGACATCAACATTTGTGGGTTTATCCGGGCACATTGCACTCTCATTTATAACCGAAGAACACCACTGGCCGGTAGGTCTGTTTCCCTAGTACCAGCAAGGGGAACGTAGAAAGGCTGCCGCTCTCTGGCCGTTACCTGCAAAAGCAGGTTTAAAGCCTGAGCCAATGGTCACTTCATATGAACAAGTACTGCAGGGCTGTAAATGAAACCTGCCCTCAAAATGTCTTGAGGGAGATAATGGCCAAAATATTTCAAATGGTGACACATACTTTAAGAAAACACTTTGAAGAAATAAGCTCTAATCACAGCTGGAAAAGTAAAAGGGACATGTCTTAAAGCTCAATTTCAACGCATTATGAGACACATGCAAATTCAACCACAAAGAGGTATCAGCTCACACAACTCAGAATAACCATCAGCAAAAACTACAGAGAAAAAATCCTGAAGGTGCTGGGAAGAAATACATGCCCTCCACTTTAAGTGGGACGTAACCTGGAAAGAGCCACTAAGGAGAACAGAACAGAGGTGCCTTTAAAAGGTAAACATTGAGCTACCATATGATCCAGCAGACCTATTCCTGGACCTATAAACTAAGAAGACAGAATTGGAAGGACACAGCCACGCAAATCTGCATTGCATACTATTACAATAGCCAAGATATGGAAGTAACCAAAAAGTCCACCGACAGATGGGTGGACAAAGAAGAACTGCTACCTGTATAGATGGAATATGAGCTAGTGAAAAAATGAAACAATGCCATTTGCAGCACCATAGATGAGTCTAGAAGTAATCACGCAACTTGGAGTAAGTGAGAAAGCGAAAGACACATATCCTATCATATCACATATAGGGGTTACCTAAAAAATGATACAAACAAAGATATTTCCACAAACACTATCATAGATTCATTAAAAAAACTTATGGTTCACCAAATGGAAAGGTGTGAGGATTGGATACATTACCATATTGAGGTTAACAGAGAGATACAAACACATGTGAAATATATAATCACCAAAGACCTACGCAATACCAAGGGAAGACTACTCAACATTCTGTCATAACCTACATGGGAAAAGGATCCGAAGAAGAATAGATATATGTATATGTGTGAAAGAACCACATCTTGCACACCTAGAACAAACAAAACATTGTAATCAAGTTTGCTGTGATAAAAAATAAAAATTAAGTTAAAAATACCAACAAGAAGTAATGAGACATAAACTTAAAGGGCTTTTTCCTCGCACATTCCATTCTAATTTACAACCTAGAACACCACTTCCAGTAAGGCTCTGTTGCCCTAGTAACCAGATTTGGTAAAGGAGAAATGCTGCCGCCTTGTGGCCGATTCCCGCAAGAGCAGCTTTTAACCCACAGCTAAAGGTCACTTACCATTCACAAGGACTCAGGGCTGTAAAGGACACCTGCCCTCAAAATTGTGCTGCGGTAGGGAATGGATAAAATTTTCAAAACAGGCAAAATTTGCAAGAAGATAGTATGAAGAGGTATGTTTTACTCACTCTCTTTTGAAAGAAAGGAAAATGTATAAAAGCTCAGCCTCAGGAAGTATTAGACTCATGCAATCTAATCTACAAAACGTTTTCAACTCACACCAGTCGACTGACCATTGGCAAAAAGTCTACAAATAATAAATGCTGAAGAGCTCTTAGAGAACTGTGTACCCTCTAGCTGCTGGTGAGATGTAAGAGGGTTAAACGCTAATAATGACAACAGAAAGGAGCTGCGTTTAAAAGGAAAAATTGAGGTACCATTCAATCCAGCAGGCGCACCAATGGGCCTCTCACCTGAGAAGACCAGAATGAAGAAGACCCGGGCTGCAAAAGCTGCACTGCAGCCTGATTCACAATAGACAAGACAGTGAAGCAACTAAAATGTCCATCAACAGATGAAAGGATAAAGAAGAAGTGGTCCATGTACACAATGAATACTAGCCATGGAAAACAATGAAACACTGCTCTTTGAGGCACCATAGATGATCTTGGAGATAATCACAGAACATGAGGTAAGTCGGAAAGCAAAAGACCTATATCCTATGATATCACTTATAGGCGTTATCTAATAACTGACACAAATGAACATATTTCCACACAGAAAGTCAATCACAGACTTATTAAAAAAAAACTATGCTTATCTAAAAGGAAAGGTGGGGGGAATGGATAAATGAAGATTAGCGTTACCATATGTATACAAATATATATTATATACATATATCAAAAGACCAACCATATAGCAAGGAAGGATTATGGAACACTCTGTAATAATTTACACGGGAAGAGGATCTCTACCTAAATAGTTATATAGAATATGTAGATGAACCAGAGTGTGTACACCTTGGACGAGCAACATTCTAACCATTACCCCAATTGAAAAAATTAAAACAACGAACTAGGAGTAATGAGACATAAACTTATGAGGGGTTTTCCTGGCACATTCCATCCAAATTTAAAACCTAGGCAAACAACTTCCAGAACGGCTCTGCTGCCCTAGTACCCAGATTTGGGAATGGAGAAATGCTGCATCCTTGTGGCCGTTTTCCACAAGAGCAGCTTTAAACCCACTGCAAAAGGTCACTAAATATTCACCAATTGCAGGTCTGTAAATGACACCGGCCCTCCAAAAACTACTGAGGTCGAAAATCGACCAAAAAATTCCAGAGTGCAACCTTCCAAAAAGAAAATTTGAAGAGGTATATTATAGTCACACTTTTTTGCTTTTTTCTTTTAACAGAAAAGAAAAAGGCGTGGAAAAATGATGAATTGTAGGAATTTTTACAGACATGTAAACCCAAATTACAAAAACCTATCAGCTCACACCAGTCAGAACGGCCATCAACAAAAATGCTGCAAACAATAAATGCTGACGTGATTGTGGAGAAATGCGTACCCTCGATTCTAAGGGGGATGTGGTAAGAGCCGCTAATGAAAGCACAATTGAGGTGCCTTGAAAAGGTAAACGTTGACCTACCATACCAGTCAATCAATCATACCCACTGCTGTGTCTATCACCTGAGAAAATGAAAATCAAAAATCACAGGCTGGCAATCCTGCACTCCAGCAATATTTACCATAGGCAACACTTGGAAGCAACGAAACTGTCCATCAACAGAGGAATGCACCAAGAAGAAGTGGTCCGTGTACACAATGGAATATTAGCCATGGAAAACATTGAAGCACTGCTCTTTGAGGCACCATAGATGAGCCTGGAGATAATCACAAAACATGAAGTAGGTCGGACAGCAAAACACCTATATCCTATATGATCACTTATGGCATTATCTAATAACTGACACAGATGAACATATTTCCGAAGAGAAAGACACTCACAGGCTTAGAAAACAAACTATGCTCATCTGAAAGGAAAGGAGGGGGGAAATTGAGAAATGAAGATTAGTGTTACTATTCATATACAAATACATATTATATACATGTATCAAAAAGACCGAACATATAGCAAGGGAGGTCGACGGAACACTGTAATATTTTACATGGGAAGAGGATCTGTACATTAATAGACATACATAATGTACAAATGAACCAGATTGTGTACACCAAAGACAAACAATATTCTAAACTTTACCCAGATTAAAAAAAATTTAAAAACCAAGAAGAAGTAATGAGACATAAACTTATGGGGATTTCTCCTGGCAAATTCCATTCTAATTTACAACCTAGGACAATGACTTCCAGAAAGGCTCTGCTGCCCTAGTACCCAGATTGGGGAATGGAGAAATGCTACCTCCTTGTGGCCGTTTCCCACAACAGCAGCTTTGAACCCACTGCAAAAGGTCACTAAATTTTCACCTACTTGCAGTTCTGTAAATGACACCTGCCCTCCAGAAAATTTCTGGGGTCAAAAATCGACCAAAAACTTCACAAGAGGGCAACCTTCGAAGAAGACAATTTCAAGAGCTATATTGTACTCACGGTTTTTTCTTTTAAGAGAAAAGCGAAAGGCGTAGGAATATGACGAATTTTAAAAATTTTAATGACATGCACACCCATATTACAAAAACCTATCAGCTCACAGCAGTCAGAATGGCCATTAGGAAATATGCTGCAAAAAATAAAAGGTGAAGGGAGTGTGGAGAAATGCGTACCTTCGGTTGTAAGGGGGGCATGTAAAGAGCCACTAATGAAAACACAATGTAGGTGCTTCAAAAAGGGAAACATTGAGCTACCAGTCAATCAATCACAACCACTGCTTGGCCTATCACCTGAGAAAATGAGAATCAAAAAGTCACAGGCTGGCAAACCTGTACGCCAGCAAGATTTACCATAGCCAGCACTTGGAAGCAATGAAAATGTCCATCAACCGAGGAATGCACCAAGAAGAAGTGGTCCACGTACACAATGGAATATTACTCTAATAATAAATATAAATTAAATTTAAAAACAAACAAAAGCAAGGAGACATCAACATTTGTGGGTTTATCCGGGCACATTGCACTCTCATTTATAACCGAAGAACACCACTGGCCGGTAGGTCTGTTTCCCTAGTACCAGCAAGGGGAACGTAGAGAGGCTGCCGCTCTCTGGCCGTTACCTGCAAAAGCAGGTTTAAAGCCTGAGCCAATGGTCACTTCATATGAACAAGTACTGCAGGGCTGTAAATGAAACCTGCCCTCAAAATGTCTTGAGGGAGATAATGGCCAAAATATTTCAAATGGTGACACATACTTTAAGAAAACACTTTGAAGAAATAAGCTCTAATCACAGCTGGAAAAGTAAAAGGGACATGTCTTAAAGCTCAATTTCAACGCATTATGAGACACATGCAAATTCAACCACAAAGAGGTATCAGCTCACACAACTCAGAATAACCATCAGCAAAAACTACAGAGAAAAAATCCTGAAGGTGCTGGGAAGAAATACATGCCCTCCACTTTAAGTGGGACGTAACCTGGAAAGAGCCACTAAGGAGAACAGAACAGAGGTGCCTTTAAAAGGTAAACATTGAGCTACCATATGATCCAGCAGACCTATTCCTGGACCTATAAACTAAGAAGACAGAATTGGAAGGACACAGCCACGCAAATCTGCATTGCATACTATTACAATAGCCAAGATATGGAAGTAACCAAAAAGTCCACCGACAGATGGGTGGACAAAGAAGAACTGCTACCTGTATAGATGGAATATGAGCTAGTGAAAAAATGAAACAATGCCATTTGCAGCACCATAGATGAGTCTAGAAGTAATCACGCAACTTGGAGTAAGTGAGAAAGCGAAAGACACATATCCTATCATATCACATATAGGGGTTACCTAAAAAATGATACAAACAAAGATATTTCCACAAACACTATCATAGATTCATTAAAAAAACTTATGGTTCACCAAATGGAAAGGTGTGAGGATTGGATACATTACCATATTGAGGTTAACAGAGAGATACAAACACATGTGAAATATATAATCACCAAAGACCTACGCAATACCAAGGGAAGACTACTCAACATTCTGTCATAACCTACATGGGAAAAGGATCCGAAGAAGAATAGATATATGTATATGTGTGAAAGAACCACATCTTGCACACCTAGAACAAACAAAACATTGTAATCAAGTTTGCTGTGATCAAAAATAAAAATTAAGTTAAAAATACCAACAAGAAGTAATGAGACATAAACTTAAAGGGCTTTTTCCTCGCACATTCCATTCTAATTTACAACCTAGAACACCACTTCCAGTAAGGCTCTGTTGCCCTAGTAACCAGATTTGGTAAAGGAGAAATGCTGCCGCCTTGTGGCCGATTCCCGCAAGAGCAGCTTTTAACCCACAGCTAAAGGTCACTTACCATTCACAAGGACTCAGGGCTGTAAAGGACACCTGCCCTCAAAATTGTGCTGCGGTAGGGAATGGATAAAATTTTCAAAACAGGCAAAATTTGCAAGAAGATAGTATGAAGAGGTATGTTTTACTCACTCTCTTTTGAAAGAAAGGAAAATGTATAAAAGCTCAGCCTCAGGAAGTATTAGACTCATGCAATCTAATCTACAAAACGTTTTCAACTCACACCAGTCGACTGACCATTGGCAAAAAGTCTACAAATAATAAATGCTGAAGAGCTCTTAGAGAACTGTGTACCCTCTAGCTGCTGGTGAGATGTAAGAGGGTTAAACGCTAATAATGACAACAGAAAGGAGCTGCGTTTAAAAGGAAAAATTGAGGTACCATTCAATCCAGCAGGCGCACCAATGGGCCTCTCACCTGAGAAGACCAGAATGAAGAAGACCCGGGCTGCAAAAGCTGCACTGCAGCCTGATTCACAATAGACAAGACAGTGAAGCAACTAAAATGTCCATCAACAGATGAAAGGATAAAGAAGAAGTGGTCCATGTACACAATGAATACTAGCCATGGAAAACAATGAAACACTGCTCTTTGAGGCACCATAGATGATCTTGGAGATAATCACAGAACATGAGGTAAGTCGGAAAGCAAAAGACCTATATCCTATGATATCACTTATAGGCGTTATCTAATAACTGACACAAATGAACATATTTCCACACAGAAAGTCAATCACAGACTTATTAAAAAAAAACTATGCTTATCTAAAAGGAAAGGTGGGGGGAATGGATAAATGAAGATTAGCGTTACCATATGTATACAAATATATATTATATACATATATCAAAAGACCAACCATATAGCAAGGAAGGATTATGGAACACTCTGTAATAATTTACACGGGAAGAGGATCTCTACCTAAATAGTTATATAGAATATGTAGATGAACCAGAGTGTGTACACCTTGGACGAGCAACATTCTAACCATTACCCCAATTGAAAAAATTAAAACAACGAACTAGGAGTAATGAGACATAAACTTATGAGGGGTTTTCCTGGCACATTCCATCCAAATTTAAAACCTAGGCAAACAACTTCCAGAACGGCTCTGCTGCCCTAGTACCCAGATTTGGGAATGGAGAAATGCTGCATCCTTGTGGCCGTTTTCCACAAGAGCAGCTTTAAACCCACTGCAAAAGGTCACTAAATATTCACCAATTGCAGGTCTGTAAATGACACCGGCCCTCCAAAAACTACTGAGGTCGAAAATCGACCAAAAAATTCCAGAGTGCAACCTTCCAAAAAGAAAATTTGAAGAGGTATATTATAGTCACACTTTTTTGCTTTTTTCTTTTAACAGAAAAGAAAAAGGCGTGGAAAAATGATGAATTGTAGGAATTTTTACAGACATGTAAACCCAAATTACAAAAACCTATCAGCTCACACCAGTCAGAACGGCCATCAACAAAAATGCTGCAAACAATAAATGCTGACGTGATTGTGGAGAAATGCGTACCCTCGATTCTAAGGGGGATGTGGTAAGAGCCGCTAATGAAAGCACAATTGAGGTGCCTTGAAAAGGTAAACGTTGACCTACCATACCAGTCAATCAATCATACCCACTGCTGTGTCTATCACCTGAGAAAATGAAAATCAAAAATCACAGGCTGGCAATCCTGCACTCCAGCAATATTTACCATAGGCAACACTTGGAAGCAACGAAACTGTCCATCAACAGAGGAATGCACCAAGAAGAAGTGGTCCGTGTACACAATGGAATATTAGCCATGGAAAACATTGAAGCACTGCTCTTTGAGGCACCATAGATGAGCCTGGAGATAATCACAAAACATGAAGTAGGTCGGACAGCAAAACACCTATATCCTATATGATCACTTATGGCATTATCTAATAACTGACACAGATGAACATATTTCCGAAGAGAAAGACACTCACAGGCTTAGAAAACAAACTATGCTCATCTGAAAGGAAAGGAGGGGGGAAATTGAGAAATGAAGATTAGTGTTACTATTCATATACAAATACATATTATATACATGTATCAAAAAGACCGAACATATAGCAAGGGAGGTCGACGGAACACTGTAATATTTTACATGGGAAGAGGATCTGTACATTAATAGACATACATAATGTACAAATGAACCAGATTGTGTACACCAAAGACAAACAATATTCTAAACTTTACCCAGATTAAAAAAAATTTAAAAACCAAGAAGAAGTAATGAGACATAAACTTATGGGGATTTCTCCTGGCAAATTCCATTCTAATTTACAACCTAGGACAATGACTTCCAGAAAGGCTCTGCTGCCCTAGTACCCAGATTGGGGAATGGAGAAATGCTACCTCCTTGTGGCCGTTTCCCACAACAGCAGCTTTGAACCCACTGCAAAAGGTCACTAAATTTTCACCTACTTGCAGTTCTGTAAATGACACCTGCCCTCCAGAAAATTTCTGGGGTCAAAAATCGACCAAAAACTTCACAAGAGGGCAACCTTCGAAGAAGACAATTTCAAGAGCTATATTGTACTCACGGTTTTTTCTTTTAAGAGAAAAGCGAAAGGCGTAGGAATATGACGAATTTTAAAAATTTTAATGACATGCACACCCATATTACAAAAACCTATCAGCTCACAGCAGTCAGAATGGCCATTAGGAAATATGCTGCAAAAAATAAAAGGTGAAGGGAGTGTGGAGAAATGCGTACCTTCGGTTGTAAGGGGGGCATGTAAAGAGCCACTAATGAAAACACAATGTAGGTGCTTCAAAAAGGGAAACATTGAGCTACCAGTCAATCAATCACAACCACTGCTTGGCCTATCACCTGAGAAAATGAGAATCAAAAAGTCACAGGCTGGCAAACCTGTACGCCAGCAAGATTTACCATAGCCAGCACTTGGAAGCAATGAAAATGTCCATCAACCGAGGAATGCACCAAGAAGAAGTGGTCCACGTACACAATGGAATATTACTCTAATAATAAATATAAATTAAATTTAAAAACAAACAAAAGCAAGGAGACATCAACATTTGTGGGTTTATCCGGGCACATTGCACTCTCATTTATAACCGAAGAACACCACTGGCCGGTAGGTCTGTTTCCCTAGTACCAGCAAGGGGAACGTAGAGAGGCTGCCGCTCTCTGGCCGTTACCTGCAAAAGCAGGTTTAAAGCCTGAGCCAATGGTCACTTCATATGAACAAGTACTGCAGGGCTGTAAATGAAACCTGCCCTCAAAATGTCTTGAGGGAGATAATGGCCAAAATATTTCAAATGGTGACACATACTTTAAGAAAACACTTTGAAGAAATAAGCTCTAATCACAGCTGGAAAAGTAAAAGGGACATGTCTTAAAGCTCAATTTCAACGCATTATGAGACACATGCAAATTCAACCACAAAGAGGTATCAGCTCACACAACTCAGAATAACCATCAGCAAAAACTACAGAGAAAAAATCCTGAAGGTGCTGGGAAGAAATACATGCCCTCCACTTTAAGTGGGACGTAACCTGGAAAGAGCCACTAAGGAGAACAGAACAGAGGTGCCTTTAAAAGGTAAACATTGAGCTACCATATGATCCAGCAGACCTATTCCTGGACCTATAAACTAAGAAGACAGAATTGGAAGGACACAGCCACGCAAATCTGCATTGCATACTATTACAATAGCCAAGATATGGAAGTAACCAAAAAGTCCACCGACAGATGGGTGGACAAAGAAGAACTGCTACCTGTATAGATGGAATATGAGCTAGTGAAAAAATGAAACAATGCCATTTGCAGCACCATAGATGAGTCTAGAAGTAATCACGCAACTTGGAGTAAGTGAGAAAGCGAAAGACACATATCCTATCATATCACATATAGGGGTTACCTAAAAAATGATACAAACAAAGATATTTCCACAAACACTATCATAGATTCATTAAAAAAACTTATGGTTCACCAAATGGAAAGGTGTGAGGATTGGATACATTACCATATTGAGGTTAACAGAGAGATACAAACACATGTGAAATATATAATCACCAAAGACCTACGCAATACCAAGGGAAGACTACTCAACATTCTGTCATAACCTACATGGGAAAAGGATCCGAAGAAGAATAGATATATGTATATGTGTGAAAGAACCACATCTTGCACACCTAGAACAAACAAAACATTGTAATCAAGTTTGCTGTGATAAAAAATAAAAATTAAGTTAAAAATACCAACAAGAAGTAATGAGACATAAACTTAAAGGGCTTTTTCCTCGCACATTCCATTCTAATTTACAACCTAGAACACCACTTCCAGTAAGGCTCTGTTGCCCTAGTAACCAGATTTGGTAAAGGAGAAATGCTGCCGCCTTGTGGCCGATTCCCGCAAGAGCAGCTTTTAACCCACAGCTAAAGGTCACTTACCATTCACAAGGACTCAGGGCTGTAAAGGACACCTGCCCTCAAAATTGTGCTGCGGTAGGGAATGGATAAAATTTTCAAAACAGGCAAAATTTGCAAGAAGATAGTATGAAGAGGTATGTTTTACTCACTCTCTTTTGAAAGAAAGGAAAATGTATAAAAGCTCAGCCTCAGGAAGTATTAGACTCATGCAATCTAATCTACAAAACGTTTTCAACTCACACCAGTCGACTGACCATTGGCAAAAAGTCTACAAATAATAAATGCTGAAGAGCTCTTAGAGAACTGTGTACCCTCTAGCTGCTGGTGAGATGTAAGAGGGTTAAACGCTAATAATGACAACAGAAAGGAGCTGCGTTTAAAAGGAAAAATTGAGGTACCATTCAATCCAGCAGGCGCACCAATGGGCCTCTCACCTGAGAAGACCAGAATGAAGAAGACCCGGGCTGCAAAAGCTGCACTGCAGCCTGATTCACAATAGACAAGACAGTGAAGCAACTAAAATGTCCATCAACAGATGAAAGGATAAAGAAGAAGTGGTCCATGTACACAATGAATACTAGCCATGGAAAACAATGAAACACTGCTCTTTGAGGCACCATAGATGATCTTGGAGATAATCACAGAACATGAGGTAAGTCGGAAAGCAAAAGACCTATATCCTATGATATCACTTATAGGCGTTATCTAATAACTGACACAAATGAACATATTTCCACACAGAAAGTCAATCACAGACTTATTAAAAAAAAACTATGCTTATCTAAAAGGAAAGGTGGGGGGAATGGATAAATGAAGATTAGCGTTACCATATGTATACAAATATATATTATATACATATATCAAAAGACCAACCATATAGCAAGGAAGGATTATGGAACACTCTGTAATAATTTACACGGGAAGAGGATCTCTACCTAAATAGTTATATAGAATATGTAGATGAACCAGAGTGTGTACACCTTGGACGAGCAACATTCTAACCATTACCCCAATTGAAAAAATTAAAACAACGAACTAGGAGTAATGAGACATAAACTTATGAGGGGTTTTCCTGGCACATTCCATCCAAATTTAAAACCTAGGCAAACAACTTCCAGAACGGCTCTGCTGCCCTAGTACCCAGATTTGGGAATGGAGAAATGCTGCATCCTTGTGGCCGTTTTCCACAAGAGCAGCTTTAAACCCACTGCAAAAGGTCACTAAATATTCACCAATTGCAGGTCTGTAAATGACACCGGCCCTCCAAAAACTACTGAGGTCGAAAATCGACCAAAAAATTCCAGAGTGCAACCTTCCAAAAAGAAAATTTGAAGAGGTATATTATAGTCACACTTTTTTGCTTTTTTCTTTTAACAGAAAAGAAAAAGGCGTGGAAAAATGATGAATTGTAGGAATTTTTACAGACATGTAAACCCAAATTACAAAAACCTATCAGCTCACACCAGTCAGAACGGCCATCAACAAAAATGCTGCAAACAATAAATGCTGACGTGATTGTGGAGAAATGCGTACCCTCGATTCTAAGGGGGATGTGGTAAGAGCCGCTAATGAAAGCACAATTGAGGTGCCTTGAAAAGGTAAACGTTGACCTACCATACCAGTCAATCAATCATACCCACTGCTGTGTCTATCACCTGAGAAAATGAAAATCAAAAATCACAGGCTGGCAATCCTGCACTCCAGCAATATTTACCATAGGCAACACTTGGAAGCAACGAAACTGTCCATCAACAGAGGAATGCACCAAGAAGAAGTGGTCCGTGTACACAATGGAATATTAGCCATGGAAAACATTGAAGCACTGCTCTTTGAGGCACCATAGATGAGCCTGGAGATAATCACAAAACATGAAGTAGGTCGGACAGCAAAACACCTATATCCTATATGATCACTTATGGCATTATCTAATAACTGACACAGATGAACATATTTCCGAAGAGAAAGACACTCACAGGCTTAGAAAACAAACTATGCTCATCTGAAAGGAAAGGAGGGGGGAAATTGAGAAATGAAGATTAGTGTTACTATTCATATACAAATACATATTATATACATGTATCAAAAAGACCGAACATATAGCAAGGGAGGTCGACGGAACACTGTAATATTTTACATGGGAAGAGGATCTGTACATTAATAGACATACATAATGTACAAATGAACCAGATTGTGTACACCAAAGACAAACAATATTCTAAACTTTACCCAGATTAAAAAAAATTTAAAAACCAAGAAGAAGTAATGAGACATAAACTTATGGGGATTTCTCCTGGCAAATTCCATTCTAATTTACAACCTAGGACAATGACTTCCAGAAAGGCTCTGCTGCCCTAGTACCCAGATTGGGGAATGGAGAAATGCTACCTCCTTGTGGCCGTTTCCCACAACAGCAGCTTTGAACCCACTGCAAAAGGTCACTAAATTTTCACCTACTTGCAGTTCTGTAAATGACACCTGCCCTCCAGAAAATTTCTGGGGTCAAAAATCGACCAAAAACTTCACAAGAGGGCAACCTTCGAAGAAGACAATTTCAAGAGCTATATTGTACTCACGGTTTTTTCTTTTAAGAGAAAAGCGAAAGGCGTAGGAATATGACGAATTTTAAAAATTTTAATGACATGCACACCCATATTACAAAAACCTATCAGCTCACAGCAGTCAGAATGGCCATTAGGAAATATGCTGCAAAAAATAAAAGGTGAAGGGAGTGTGGAGAAATGCGTACCTTCGGTTGTAAGGGGGGCATGTAAAGAGCCACTAATGAAAACACAATGTAGGTGCTTCAAAAAGGGAAACATTGAGCTACCAGTCAATCAATCACAACCACTGCTTGGCCTATCACCTGAGAAAATGAGAATCAAAAAGTCACAGGCTGGCAAACCTGTACGCCAGCAAGATTTACCATAGCCAGCACTTGGAAGCAATGAAAATGTCCATCAACCGAGGAATGCACCAAGAAGAAGTGGTCCACGTACACAATGGAATATTACTCTAATAATAAATATAAATTAAATTTAAAAACAAACAAAAGCAAGGAGACATCAACATTTGTGGGTTTATCCGGGCACATTGCACTCTCATTTATAACCGAAGAACACCACTGGCCGGTAGGTCTGTTTCCCTAGTACCAGCAAGGGGAACGTAGAGAGGCTGCCGCTCTCTGGCCGTTACCTGCAAAAGCAGGTTTAAAGCCTGAGCCAATGGTCACTTCATATGAACAAGTACTGCAGGGCTGTAAATGAAACCTGCCCTCAAAATGTCTTGAGGGAGATAATGGCCAAAATATTTCAAATGGTGACACATACTTTAAGAAAACACTTTGAAGAAATAAGCTCTAATCACAGCTGGAAAAGTAAAAGGGACATGTCTTAAAGCTCAATTTCAACGCATTATGAGACACATGCAAATTCAACCACAAAGAGGTATCAGCTCACACAACTCAGAATAACCATCAGCAAAAACTACAGAGAAAAAATCCTGAAGGTGCTGGGAAGAAATACATGCCCTCCACTTTAAGTGGGACGTAACCTGGAAAGAGCCACTAAGGAGAACAGAACAGAGGTGCCTTTAAAAGGTAAACATTGAGCTACCATATGATCCAGCAGACCTATTCCTGGACCTATAAACTAAGAAGACAGAATTGGAAGGACACAGCCACGCAAATCTGCATTGCATACTATTACAATAGCCAAGATATGGAAGTAACCAAAAAGTCCACCGACAGATGGGTGGACAAAGAAGAACTGCTACCTGTATAGATGGAATATGAGCTAGTGAAAAAATGAAACAATGCCATTTGCAGCACCATAGATGAGTCTAGAAGTAATCACGCAACTTGGAGTAAGTGAGAAAGCGAAAGACACATATCCTATCATATCACATATAGGGGTTACCTAAAAAATGATACAAACAAAGATATTTCCACAAACACTATCATAGATTCATTAAAAAAACTTATGGTTCACCAAATGGAAAGGTGTGAGGATTGGATACATTACCATATTGAGGTTAACAGAGAGATACAAACACATGTGAAATATATAATCACCAAAGACCTACGCAATACCAAGGGAAGACTACTCAACATTCTGTCATAACCTACATGGGAAAAGGATCCGAAGAAGAATAGATATATGTATATGTGTGAAAGAACCACATCTTGCACACCTAGAACAAACAAAACATTGTAATCAAGTTTGCTGTGATCAAAAATAAAAATTAAGTTAAAAATACCAACAAGAAGTAATGAGACATAAACTTAAAGGGCTTTTTCCTCGCACATTCCATTCTAATTTACAACCTAGAACACCACTTCCAGTAAGGCTCTGTTGCCCTAGTAACCAGATTTGGTAAAGGAGAAATGCTGCCGCCTTGTGGCCGATTCCCGCAAGAGCAGCTTTTAACCCACAGCTAATGGTCACTTACCATTCATAAGGACTCAGGGCTCTAAAGGACACCTGCCTTCAAAATTGTGCTGCGGTAGGGAATGGATAAAATTTTCAAAACAGGCAAAATTTGCAAGAAGATAGTATGAAGAGGTATGTTTTACTCACTCCCTTTTGAAAGAAAGGAAAATGTATAAAAGCTCAGCCTCAGGAAGTATTAGACTCATGCAATCTAATCTACAAAAAGTTTTCAACTCACACCAGTCGACTGACCATTGGCAAAAAGTCTACAAATAATAAATGCTGAAGAGCTCTTAGAGAACTGTGTACCCTCTAGCTGCTGGTGAGATGTAAGAGGGTTAAACGCTAATAATGACAACAGAAAGGAGCTGCGTTTAAAAGGAAAAATTGAGGTACCATTCAATCCAGCAGGCGCACCAATGGGCCTCTCACCTGAGAAGACCAGAATGAAGAAGACCCGGGCTGCAAAAGCTGCACTGCAGCCTGATTCACAATAGACAAGACAGTGAAGCAACTAAAATGTCCATCAACAGATGAAAGGATAAAGAAGAAGTGGTCCATGTACACAATGAATACTAGCCATGGAAAACAATGAAACACTGCTCTTTGAGGCACCATAGATGATCTTGGAGATAATCACAGAACATGAGGTAAGTCGGAAAGCAAAAGTCCTATATCCTATGATATCACTTATAGGCGTTATCTAATAACTGACACAAATGAACATATTTCCACACAGAAAGTCAATCACAGACTTATTAAAAAAAAACTATGCTTATCTAAAAGGAAAGGTGGGGGGAATGGATAAATGAAGATTAGCGTTACCATATGTATACAAATATATATTATATACATATATCAAAAGACCAACCATATAGCAAGGAAGGATTATGGAACACTCTGTAATAATTTACACGGGAAGAGGATCTCTACCTAAATAGTTATATAGAATATGTAGATGAACCAGAGTGTGTACACCTTGGACGAGCAACATTCTAACCATTACCCCAATTGAAAAAATTAAAACAACGAACTAGGAGTAATGAGACATAAACTTATGAGGGGTTTTCCTGGCACATTCCATCCAAATTTAAAACCTAGGCAAACAACTTCCAGAACGGCTCTGCTGCCCTAGTACCCAGATTTGGGAATGGAGAAATGCTGCATCCTTGTGGCCGTTTTCCACAAGAGCAGCTTTAAACCCACTGCAAAAGGTCACTAAATATTCACCAATTGCAGGTCTGTAAATGACACCGGCCCTCCAAAAACTACTGAGGTCGAAAATCGACCAAAAAATTCCAGAGTGCAACCTTCCAAAAAGAAAATTTGAAGAGGTATATTATAGTCACACTTTTTTGCTTTTTTCTTTTAACAGAAAAGAAAAAGGCGTGGAAAAATGATGAATTGTAGGAATTTTTACAGACATGTAAACCCAAATTACAAAAACCTATCAGCTCACACCAGTCAGAACGGCCATCAACAAAAATGCTGCAAACAATAAATGCTGACGTGATTGTGGAGAAATGCGTACCCTCGATTCTAAGGGGGATGTGGTAAGAGCCGCTAATGAAAGCACAATTGAGGTGCCTTGAAAAGGTAAACGTTGACCTACCATACCAGTCAATCAATCATACCCACTGCTGTGTCTATCACCTGAGAAAATGAAAATCAAAAATCACAGGCTGGCAATCCTGCACTCCAGCAATATTTACCATAGGCAACACTTGGAAGCAACGAAACTGTCCATCAACAGAGGAATGCACCAAGAAGAAGTGGTCCGTGTACACAATGGACTATTAGCCATGGAAAACATTGAAGCACTGCTCTTTGAGGCACCATAGATGAGCCTGGAGATAATCACAAAACATGAAGTAGGTCGGACAGCAAAACACCTATATCCTATATGATCACTTATGGCATTATCTAATAACTGACACAGATGAACATATTTCCGAAGAGAAAGACACTCACAGGCTTAGAAAACAAACTATGCTCATCTGAAAGGAAAGGAGGGGGGAAATTGAGAAATGAAGATTAGTGTTACTATTCATATACAAATACATATTATATACATGTATCAAAAAGACCGAACATATAGCAAGGGAGGTCGACGGAACACTGTAATATTTTACATGGGAAGAGGATCTGTACATTAATAGACATACATAATGTACAAATGAACCAGATTGTGTACACCAAAGACAAACAATATTCTAAACTTTACCCAGATTAAAAAAATTTTAAAAACCAAGAAGAAGTAATGAGACATAAACTTATGGGGATTTCTCCTGGCAAATTCCATTCTAATTTACAACCTAGGACAATGACTTCCAGAAAGGCTCTGCTGCCCTAGTACCCAGATTGGGGAATGGAGAAATGCTACCTCCTTGTGGCCGTTTCCCACAACAGCAGCTTTGAACCCACTGCAAAAGGTCACTAAATTTTCACCTACTTGCAGTTCTGTAAATGACACCTGCCCTCCAGAAAATTTCTGGGGTCAAAAATCGACCAAAAACTTCACAAGAGGGCAACCTTCGAAGAAGACAATTTCAAGAGCTATATTGTACTCACGGTTTTTTCTTTTAAGAGAAAAGCGAAAGGCGTAGGAATATGACGAATTTTAAAAATTTTAATGACATGCACACCCATATTACAAAAACCTATCAGCTCACAGCAGTCAGAATGGCCATTAGGAAATATGCTGCAAAAAATAAAAGGTGAAGGGAGTGTGGAGAAATGCGTACCTTCGGTTGTAAGGGGGGCATGTAAAGAGCCACTAATGAAAACACAATGTAGGTGCTTCAAAAAGGGAAACATTGAGCTACCAGTCAATCAATCACAACCACTGCTTGGCCTATCACCTGAGAAAATGAGAATCAAAAAGTCACAGGCTGGCAAACCTGTACGCCAGCAAGATTTACCATAGCCAGCACTTGGAAGCAATGAAAATGTCCATCAACCGAGGAATGCACCAAGAAGAAGTGGTCCACGTACACAATGGAATATTACTCTAATAATAAATATAAATTAAATTTAAAAACAAACAAAAGCAAGGAGACATCAACATTTGTGGGTTTATCCGGGCACATTGCACTCTCATTTATAACCGAAGAACACCACTGGCCGGTAGGTCTGTTTCCCTAGTACCAGCAAGGGGAACGTAGAAAGGCTGCCGCTCTCTGGCCGTTACCTGCAAAAGCAGGTTTAAAGCCTGAGCCAATGGTCACTTCATATGAACAAGTACTGCAGGGCTGTAAATGAAACCTGCCCTCAAAATGTCTTGAGGGAGATAATGGCCAAAATATTTCAAATGGTGACACATACTTTAAGAAAACACTTTGAAGAAATAAGCTCTAATCACAGCTGGAAAAGTAAAAGGGACATGTCTTAAAGCTCAATTTCAACGCATTATGAGACACATGCAAATTCAACCACAAAGAGGTATCAGCTCACACAACTCAGAATAACCATCAGCAAAAACTACAGAGAAAAAATCCTGAAGGTGCTGGGAAGAAATACATGCCCTCCACTTTAAGTGGGACGTAACCTGGAAAGAGCCACTAAGGAGAACAGAACAGAGGTGCCTTTAAAAGGTAAACATTGAGCTACCATATGATCCAGCAGACCTATTCCTGGACCTATAAACTAAGAAGACAGAATTGGAAGGACACAGCCACGCAAATCTGCATTGAATACTATTACAATAGCCAAGATATGGAAGTAACCAAAAAGTCCACCGACAGATGGGTGGACAAAGAAGAACTGCTACCTGTATAGATGGAATATGAGCTAGTGAAAAAATGAAACAATGCCATTTGCAGCACCATAGATGAGTCTAGAAGTAATCACGCAACTTGGAGTAAGTGAGAAAGCGAAAGACACATATCCTATCATATCACATATAGGGGTTACCTAAAAAATGATACAAACAAAGATATTTCCACAAACACTATCATAGATTCATTAAAAAAACTTATGGTTCACCAAATGGAAAGGTGTGAGGATTGGATACATTACCATATTGAGGTTAACAGAGAGATACAAACACATGTGAAATATATAATCACCAAAGACCTACGCAATACCAAGGGAAGACTACTCAACATTCTGTCATAACCTACATGGGAAAAGGATCCGAAGAAGAATAGATATATGTATATGTGTGAAAGAACCACATCTTGCACACCTAGAACAAACAAAACATTGTAATCAAGTTTGCTGTGATCAAAAATAAAAATTAAGTTAAAAATACCAACAAGAAGTAATGAGACATAAACTTAAAGGGCTTTTTCCTCGCACATTCCATTCTAATTTACAACCTAGAACACCACTTCCAGTAAGGCTCTGTTGCCCTAGTAACCAGATTTGGTAAAGGAGAAATGCTGCCGCCTTGTGGCCGATTCCCGCAAGAGCAGCTTTTAACCCACAGCTAATGGTCACTTACCATTCACAAGGACTCAGGGCTCTAAAGGACACCTGCCCTCAAAATTGTGCTGCGGTAGGGAATGGATAAAATTTTCAAAACAGGCAAAATTTGCAAGAAGATAGTATGAAGAGGTATGTTTTACTCACTCTCTTTTGAAAGAAAGGAAAATGTATAAAAGCTCAGCCTCAGGAAGTATTAGACTCATGCAATCTAATCTACAAAAAGTTTTCAACTCACACCAGTCGACTGACCATTGGCAAAAAGTCTACAAATAATAAATGCTGAAGAGCTCTTAGAGAACTGTGTACCCTCTAGCTGCTGGTGAGATGTAAGAGGGTTAAACGCTAATAATGACAACAGAAAGGAGCTGCGTTTAAAAGGAAAAATTGAGGTACCATTCAATCCAGCAGGCGCACCAATGGGCCTCTCACCTGAGAAGACCAGAATGAAGAAGACCCGGGCTGCAAAAGCTGCACTGCAGCCTGATTCACAATAGACAAGACAGTGAAGCAACTAAAATGTCCATCAACAGATGAAAGGATAAAGAAGAAGTGGTCCATGTACACAATGAATACTAGCCATGGAAAACAATGAAACACTGCTCTTTGAGGCACCATAGATGATCTTGGAGATAATCACAGAACATGAGGTAAGTCGGAAAGCAAAAGACCTATATCCTATGATATCACTTATAGGCGTTATCTAATAACTGACACAAATGAACATATTTCCACACAGAAAGTCAATCACAGACTTATTAAAAAAAAACTATGCTTATCTAAAAGGAAAGGTGGGGGGAATGGATAAATGAAGATTAGCGTTACCATATGTATACAAATATATATTATATACATATATCAAAAGACCAACCATATAGCAAGGAAGGATTATGGAACACTCTGTAATAATTTACACGGGAAGAGGATCTCTACCTAAATAGTTATATAGAATATGTAGATGAACCAGAGTGTGTACACCTTGGACGAGCAACATTCTAACCATTACCCCAATTGAAAAAATTAAAACAACGAACTAGGAGTAATGAGACATAAACTTATGAGGGGTTTTCCTGGCACATTCCATCCAAATTTAAAACCTAGGCAAACAACTTCCAGAACGGCTCTGCTGCCCTAGTACCCAGATTTGGGAATGGAGAAATGCTGCATCCTTGTGGCCGTTTTCCACAAGAGCAGCTTTAAACCCACTGCAAAAGGTCACTAAATATTCACCAATTGCAGGTCTGTAAATGACACCGGCCCTCCAAAAACTACTGAGGTCGAAAATCGACCAAAAAATTCCAGAGTGCAACCTTCCAAAAAGAAAATTTGAAGAGGTATATTATAGTCACACTTTTTTGCTTTTTTCTTTTAACAGAAAAGAAAAAGGCGTGGAAAAATGATGAATTGTAGGAATTTTTACAGACATGTAAACCCAAATTACAAAAACCTATCAGCTCACACCAGTCAGAACGGCCATCAACAAAAATGCTGCAAACAATAAATGCTGACGTGATTGTGGAGAAATGCGTACCCTCGATTCTAAGGGGGATGTGGTAAGAGCCGCTAATGAAAGCACAATTGAGGTGCCTTGAAAAGGTAAACGTTGACCTACCATACCAGTCAATCAATCATACCCACTGCTGTGTCTATCACCTGAGAAAATGAAAATCAAAAATCACAGGCTGGCAATCCTGCACTCCAGCAATATTTACCATAGGCAACACTTGGAAGCAACGAAACTGTCCATCAACAGAGGAATGCACCAAGAAGAAGTGGTCCGTGTACACAATGGAATATTAGCCATGGAAAACATTGAAGCACTGCTCTTTGAGGCACCATAGATGAGCCTGGAGATAATCACAAAACATGAAGTAGGTCGGACAGCAAAACACCTATATCCTATATGATCACTTATGGCATTATCTAATAACTGACACAGATGAACATATTTCCGAAGAGAAAGACACTCACAGGCTTAGAAAACAAACTATGCTCATCTGAAAGGAAAGGAGGGGGGAAATTGAGAAATGAAGATTAGTGTTACTATTCATATACAAATACATATTATATACATGTATCAAAAAGACCGAACATATAGCAAGGGAGGTCGACGGAACACTGTAATATTTTACATGGGAAGAGGATCTGTACATTAATAGACATACATAATGTACAAATGAACCAGATTGTGTACACCAAAGACAAACAATATTCTAAACTTTACCCAGATTAAAAAAATTTTAAAAACCAAGAAGAAGTAATGAGACATAAACTTATGGGGATTTCTCCTGGCAAATTCCATTCTAATTTACAACCTAGGACAATGACTTCCAGAAAGGCTCTGCTGCCCTAGTACCCAGATTGGGGAATGGAGAAATGCTACCTCCTTGTGGCCGTTTCCCACAACAGCAGCTTTGAACCCACTGCAAAAGGTCACTAAATTTTCACCTACTTGCAGTTCTGTAAATGACACCTGCCCTCCAGAAAATTTCTGGGGTCAAAAATCGACCAAAAACTTCACAAGAGGGCAACCTTCGAAGAAGACAATTTCAAGAGCTATATTGTACTCACGGTTTTTTCTTTTAAGAGAAAAGCGAAAGGCGTAAGAATATGACGAATTTTAAAAATTTTAATGACATGCACACCCATATTACAAAAACCTATCAGCTCACAGCAGTCAGAATGGCCATTAGGAAATATGCTGCAAAAAATAAAAGGTGAAGGGAGTGTGGAGAAATGCGTACCTTCGGTTGTAAGGGGGGCATGTAAAGAGCCACTAATGAAAACACAATGTAGGTGCTTCAAAAAGGGAAACATTGAGCTACCAGTCAATCAATCACAACCACTGCTTGGCCTATCACCTGAGAAAATGAGAATCAAAAAGTCACAGGCTGGCAAACCTGTACGCCAGCAAGATTTACCATAGCCAGCACTTGGAAGCAATGAAAATGTCCATCAACCGAGGAATGCACCAAGAAGAAGTGGTCCACGTACACAATGGAATATTACTCTAATAATAAATATAAATTAAATTTAAAAACAAACAAAAGCAAGGAGACATCAACATTTGTGGGTTTATCCGGGCACATTGCACTCTCATTTATAACCGAAGAACACCACTGGCCGGTAGGTCTGTTTCCCTAGTACCAGCAAGGGGAACGTAGAAAGGCTGCCGCTCTCTGGCCGTTACCTGCAAAAGCAGGTTTAAAGCCTGAGCCAATGGTCACTTCATATGAACAAGTACTGCAGGGCTGTAAATGAAACCTGCCCTCAAAATGTCTTGAGGGAGATAATGGCCAAAATATTTCAAATGGTGACACATACTTTAAGAAAACACTTTGAAGAAATAAGCTCTAATCACAGCTGGAAAAGTAAAAGGGACATGTCTTAAAGCTCAATTTCAACGCATTATGAGACACATGCAAATTCAACCACAAAGAGGTATCAGCTCACACAACTCAGAATAACCATCAGCAAAAACTACAGAGAAAAAATCCTGAAGGTGCTGGGAAGAAATACATGCCCTCCACTTTAAGTGGGACGTAACCTGGAAAGAGCCACTAAGGAGAACAGAACAGAGGTGCCTTTAAAAGGTAAACATTGAGCTACCATATGATCCAGCAGACCTATTCCTGGACCTATAAACTAAGAAGACAGAATTGGAAGGACACAGCCACGCAAATCTGCATTGCATACTATTACAATAGCCAAGATATGGAAGTAACCAAAAAGTCCACCGACAGATGGGTGGACAAAGAAGAACTGCTACCTGTATAGATGGAATATGAGCTAGTGAAAAAATGAAACAATGCCATTTGCAGCACCATAGATGAGTCTAGAAGTAATCACGCAACTTGGAGTAAGTGAGAAAGCGAAAGACACATATCCTATCATATCACATATAGGGGTTACCTAAAAAATGATACAAACAAAGATATTTCCACAAACACTATCATAGATTCATTAAAAAAACTTATGGTTCACCAAATGGAAAGGTGTGAGGATTGGATACATTACCATATTGAGGTTAACAGAGAGATACAAACACATGTGAAATATATAATCACCAAAGACCTACGCAATACCAAGGGAAGACTACTCAACATTCTGTCATAACCTACATGGGAAAAGGATCCGAAGAAGAATAGATATATGTATATGTGTGAAAGAACCACATCTTGCACACCTAGAACAAACAAAACATTGTAATCAAGTTTGCTGTGATAAAAAATAAAAATTAAGTTAAAAATACCAACAAGAAGTAATGAGACATAAACTTAAAGGGCTTTTTCCTCGCACATTCCATTCTAATTTACAACCTAGAACACCACTTCCAGTAAGGCTCTGTTGCCCTAGTAACCAGATTTGGTAAAGGAGAAATGCTGCCGCCTTGTGGCCGATTCCCGCAAGAGCAGCTTTTAACCCACAGCTAATGGTCACTTACCATTCATAAGGACTCAGGGCTCTAAAGGACACCTGCCCTCAAAATTGTGCTGCGGTAGGGAATGGATAAAATTTTCAAAACAGGCAAAATTTGCAAGAAGATAGTATGAAGAGGTATGTTTTACTCACTCCCTTTTGAAAGAAAGGAAAATGTATAAAAGCTCAGCCTCAGGAAGTATTAGACTCATGCAATCTAATCTACAAAAAGTTTTCAACTCACACCAGTCGACTGACCATTGGCAAAAAGTCTACAAATAATAAATGCTGAAGAGCTCTTAGAGAACTGTGTACCCTCTAGCTGCTGGTGAGATGTAAGAGGGTTAAACGCTAATAATGACAACAGAAAGGAGCTGCGTTTAAAAGGAAAAATTGAGGTACCATTCAATCCAGCAGGCGCACCAATGGGCCTCTCACCTGAGAAGACCAGAATGAAGAAGACCCGGGCTGCAAAAGCTGCACTGCAGCCTGATTCACAATAGACAAGACAGTGAAGCAACTAAAATGTCCATCAACAGATGAAAGGATAAAGAAGAAGTGGTCCATGTACACAATGAATACTAGCCATGGAAAACAATGAAACACTGCTCTTTGAGGCACCATAGATGATCTTGGAGATAATCACAGAACATGAGGTAAGTCGGAAAGCAAAAGTCCTATATCCTATGATATCACTTATAGGCGTTATCTAATAACTGACACAAATGAACATATTTCCACACAGAAAGTCAATCACAGACTTATTAAAAAAAAACTATGCTTATCTAAAAGGAAAGGTGGGGGGAATGGATAAATGAAGATTAGCGTTACCATATGTATACAAATATATATTATATACATATATCAAAAGACCAACCATATAGCAAGGAAGGATTATGGAACACTCTGTAATAATTTACACGGGAAGAGGATCTCTACCTAAATAGTTATATAGAATATGTAGATGAACCAGAGTGTGTACACCTTGGACGAGCAACATTCTAACCATTACCCCAATTGAAAAAATTAAAACAACGAACTAGGAGTAATGAGACATAAACTTATGAGGGGTTTTCCTGGCACATTCCATCCAAATTTAAAACCTAGGCAAACAACTTCCAGAACGGCTCTGCTGCCCTAGTACCCAGATTTGGGAATGGAGAAATGCTGCATCCTTGTGGCCGTTTTCCACAAGAGCAGCTTTAAACCCACTGCAAAAGGTCACTAAATATTCACCAATTGCAGGTCTGTAAATGACACCGGCCCTCCAAAAACTACTGAGGTCGAAAATCGACCAAAAAATTCCAGAGTGCAACCTTCCAAAAAGAAAATTTGAAGAGGTATATTATAGTCACACTTTTTTGCTTTTTTCTTTTAACAGAAAAGAAAAAGGCGTGGAAAAATGATGAATTGTAGGAATTTTTACAGACATGTAAACCCAAATTACAAAAACCTATCAGCTCACACCAGTCAGAACGGCCATCAACAAAAATGCTGCAAACAATAAATGCTGACGTGATTGTGGAGAAATGCGTACCCTCGATTCTAAGGGGGATGTGGTAAGAGCCGCTAATGAAAGCACAATTGAGGTGCCTTGAAAAGGTAAACGTTGACCTACCATACCAGTCAATCAATCATACCCACTGCTGTGTCTATCACCTGAGAAAATGAAAATCAAAAATCACAGGCTGGCAATCCTGCACTCCAGCAATATTTACCATAGGCAACACTTGGAAGCAACGAAACTGTCCATCAACAGAGGAATGCACCAAGAAGAAGTGGTCCGTGTACACAATGGACTATTAGCCATGGAAAACATTGAAGCACTGCTCTTTGAGGCACCATAGATGAGCCTGGAGATAATCACAAAACATGAAGTAGGTCGGACAGCAAAACACCTATATCCTATATGATCACTTATGGCATTATCTAATAACTGACACAGATGAACATATTTCCGAAGAGAAAGACACTCACAGGCTTAGAAAACAAACTATGCTCATCTGAAAGGAAAGGAGGGGGGAAATTGAGAAATGAAGATTAGTGTTACTATTCATATACAAATACATATTATATACATGTATCAAAAAGACCGAACATATAGCAAGGGAGGTCGACGGAACACTGTAATATTTTACATGGGAAGAGGATCTGTACATTAATAGACATACATAATGTACAAATGAACCAGATTGTGTACACCAAAGACAAACAATATTCTAAACTTTACCCAGATTAAAAAAATTTTAAAAACCAAGAAGAAGTAATGAGACATAAACTTATGGGGATTTCTCCTGGCAAATTCCATTCTAATTTACAACCTAGGACAATGACTTCCAGAAAGGCTCTGCTGCCCTAGTACCCAGATTGGGGAATGGAGAAATGCTACCTCCTTGTGGCCGTTTCCCACAACAGCAGCTTTGAACCCACTGCAAAAGGTCACTAAATTTTCACCTACTTGCAGTTCTGTAAATGACACCTGCCCTCCAGAAAATTTCTGGGGTCAAAAATCGACCAAAAACTTCACAAGAGGGCAACCTTCGAAGAAGACAATTTCAAGAGCTATATTGTACTCACGGTTTTTTCTTTTAAGAGAAAAGCGAAAGGCGTAGGAATATGACGAATTTTAAAAATTTTAATGACATGCACACCCATATTACAAAAACCTATCAGCTCACAGCAGTCAGAATGGCCATTAGGAAATATGCTGCAAAAAATAAAAGGTGAAGGGAGTGTGGAGAAATGCGTACCTTCGGTTGTAAGGGGGGCATGTAAAGAGCCACTAATGAAAACACAATGTAGGTGCTTCAAAAAGGGAAACATTGAGCTACCAGTCAATCAATCACAACCACTGCTTGGCCTATCACCTGAGAAAATGAGAATCAAAAAGTCACAGGCTGGCAAACCTGTACGCCAGCAAGATTTACCATAGCCAGCACTTGGAAGCAATGAAAATGTCCATCAACCGAGGAATGCACCAAGAAGAAGTGGTCCACGTACACAATGGAATATTACTCTAATAATAAATATAAATTAAATTTAAAAACAAACAAAAGCAAGGAGACATCAACATTTGTGGGTTTATCCGGGCACATTGCACTCTCATTTATAACCGAAGAACACCACTGGCCGGTAGGTCTGTTTCCCTAGTACCAGCAAGGGGAACGTAGAAAGGCTGCCGCTCTCTGGCCGTTACCTGCAAAAGCAGGTTTAAAGCCTGAGCCAATGGTCACTTCATATGAACAAGTACTGCAGGGCTGTAAATGAAACCTGCCCTCAAAATGTCTTGAGGGAGATAATGGCCAAAATATTTCAAATGGTGACACATACTTTAAGAAAACACTTTGAAGAAATAAGCTCTAATCACAGCTGGAAAAGTAAAAGGGACATGTCTTAAAGCTCAATTTCAACGCATTATGAGACACATGCAAATTCAACCACAAAGAGGTATCAGCTCACACAACTCAGAATAACCATCAGCAAAAACTACAGAGAAAAAATCCTGAAGGTGCTGGGAAGAAATACATGCCCTCCACTTTAAGTGGGACGTAACCTGGAAAGAGCCACTAAGGAGAACAGAACAGAGGTGCCTTTAAAAGGTAAACATTGAGCTACCATATGATCCAGCAGACCTATTCCTGGACCTATAAACTAAGAAGACAGAATTGGAAGGACACAGCCACGCAAATCTGCATTGCATACTATTACAATAGCCAAGATATGGAAGTAACCAAAAAGTCCACCGACAGATGGGTGGACAAAGAAGAACTGCTACCTTTATAGATGGAATATGAGCTAGTGAAAAAATGAAACAATGCCATTTGCAGCACCATAGATGAGTCTAGAAGTAATCACGCAACTTGGAGTAAGTGAGAAAGCGAAAGACACATATCCTATCATATCACATATAGGGGTTACCTAAAAAATGATACAAACAAAGATATTTCCACAAACACTATCATAGATTCATTAAAAAAACTTATGGTTCACCAAATGGAAAGGTGTGAGGATTGGATACATTACCATATTGAGGTTAACAGAGAGATACAAACACATGTGAAATATATAATCACCAAAGACCTACGCAATACCAAGGGAAGACTACTCAACATTCTGTCATAACCTACATGGGAAAAGGATCCGAAGAAGAATAGATATATGTATATGTGTGAAAGAACCACATCTTGCACACCTAGAACAAACAAAACATTGTAATCAAGTTTGCTGTGATAAAAAATAAAAATTAAGTTAAAAATACCAACAAGAAGTAATGAGACATAAACTTAAAGGGCTTTTTCCTCGCACATTCCATTCTAATTTACAACCTAGAACACCACTTCCAGTAAGGCTCTGTTGCCCTAGTAACCAGATTTGGTAAAGGAGAAATGCTGCCGCCTTGTGGCCGATTCCCGCAAGAGCAGCTTTTAACCCACAGCTAAAGGTCACTTACCATTCACAAGGACTCAGGGCTGTAAAGGACACCTGCCCTCAAAATTGTGCTGCGGTAGGGAATGGATAAAATTTTCAAAACAGGCAAAATTTGCAAGAAGATAGTATGAAGAGGTATGTTTTACTCACTCTCTTTTGAAAGAAAGGAAAATGTATAAAAGCTCAGCCTCAGGAAGTATTAGACTCATGCAATCTAATCTACAAAACGTTTTCAACTCACACCAGTCGACTGACCATTGGCAAAAAGTCTACAAATAATAAATGCTGAAGAGCTCTTAGAGAACTGTGTACCCTCTAGCTGCTGGTGAGATGTAAGAGGGTTAAACGCTAATAATGACAACAGAAAGGAGCTGCGTTTAAAAGGAAAAATTGAGGTACCATTCAATCCAGCAGGCGCACCAATGGGCCTCTCACCTGAGAAGACCAGAATGAAGAAGACCCGGGCTGCAAAAGCTGCACTGCAGCCTGATTCACAATAGACAAGACAGTGAAGCAACTAAAATGTCCATCAACAGATGAAAGGATAAAGAAGAAGTGGTCCATGTACACAATGAATACTAGCCATGGAAAACAATGAAACACTGCTCTTTGAGGCACCATAGATGATCTTGGAGATAATCACAGAACATGAGGTAAGTCGGAAAGCAAAAGACCTATATCCTATGATATCACTTATAGGCGTTATCTAATAACTGACACAAATGAACATATTTCCACACAGAAAGTCAATCACAGACTTATTAAAAAAAAACTATGCTTATCTAAAAGGAAAGGTGGGGGGAATGGATAAATGAAGATTAGCGTTACCATATGTATACAAATATATATTATATACATATATCAAAAGACCAACCATATAGCAAGGAAGGATTATGGAACACTCTGTAATAATTTACACGGGAAGAGGATCTCTACCTAAATAGTTATATAGAATATGTAGATGAACCAGAGTGTGTACACCTTGGACGAGCAACATTCTAACCATTACCCCAATTGAAAAAATTAAAACAACGAACTAGGAGTAATGAGACATAAACTTATGAGGGGTTTTCCTGGCACATTCCATCCAAATTTAAAACCTAGGCAAACAACTTCCAGAACGGCTCTGCTGCCCTAGTACCCAGATTTGGGAATGGAGAAATGCTGCATCCTTGTGGCCGTTTTCCACAAGAGCAGCTTTAAACCCACTGCAAAAGGTCACTAAATATTCACCAATTGCAGGTCTGTAAATGACACCGGCCCTCCAAAAACTACTGAGGTCGAAAATCGACCAAAAAATTCCAGAGTGCAACCTTCCAAAAAGAAAATTTGAAGAGGTATATTATAGTCACACTTTTTTGCTTTTTTCTTTTAACAGAAAAGAAAAAGGCGTGGAAAAATGATGAATTGTAGGAATTTTTACAGACATGTAAACCCAAATTACAAAAACCTATCAGCTCACACCAGTCAGAACGGCCATCAACAAAAATGCTGCAAACAATAAATGCTGACGTGATTGTGGAGAAATGCGTACCCTCGATTCTAAGGGGGATGTGGTAAGAGCCGCTAATGAAAGCACAATTGAGGTGCCTTGAAAAGGTAAACGTTGACCTACCATACCAGTCAATCAATCATACCCACTGCTGTGTCTATCACCTGAGAAAATGAAAATCAAAAATCACAGGCTGGCAATCCTGCACTCCAGCAATATTTACCATAGGCAACACTTGGAAGCAACGAAACTGTCCATCAACAGAGGAATGCACCAAGAAGAAGTGGTCCGTGTACACAATGGAATATTAGCCATGGAAAACATTGAAGCACTGCTCTTTGAGGCACCATAGATGAGCCTGGAGATAATCACAAAACATGAAGTAGGTCGGACAGCAAAACACCTATATCCTATATGATCACTTATGGCATTATCTAATAACTGACACAGATGAACATATTTCCGAAGAGAAAGACACTCACAGGCTTAGAAAACAAACTATGCTCATCTGAAAGGAAAGGAGGGGGGAAATTGAGAAATGAAGATTAGTGTTACTATTCATATACAAATACATATTATATACATGTATCAAAAAGACCGAACATATAGCAAGGGAGGTCGACGGAACACTGTAATATTTTACATGGGAAGAGGATCTGTACATTAATAGACATACATAATGTACAAATGAACCAGATTGTGTACACCAAAGACAAACAATATTCTAAACTTTACCCAGATTAAAAAAATTTTAAAAACCAAGAAGAAGTAATGAGACATAAACTTATGGGGATTTCTCCTGGCAAATTCCATTCTAATTTACAACCTAGGACAATGACTTCCAGAAAGGCTCTGCTGCCCTAGTACCCAGATTGGGGAATGGAGAAATGCTACCTCCTTGTGGCCGTTTCCCACAACAGCAGCTTTGAACCCACTGCAAAAGGTCACTAAATTTTCACCTACTTGCAGTTCTGTAAATGACACCTGCCCTCCAGAAAATTTCTGGGGTCAAAAATCGACCAAAAACTTCACAAGAGGGCAACCTTCGAAGAAGACAATTTCAAGAGCTATATTGTACTCACGGTTTTTTCTTTTAAGAGAAAAGCGAAAGGCGTAGGAATATGACGAATTTTAAAAATTTTAATGACATGCACACCCATATTACAAAAACCTATCAGCTCACAGCAGTCAGAATGGCCATTAGGAAATATGCTGCAAAAAATAAAAGGTGAAGGGAGTGTGGAGAAATGCGTACCTTCGGTTGTAAGGGGGGCATGTAAAGAGCCACTAATGAAAACACAATGTAGGTGCTTCAAAAAGGGAAACATTGAGCTACCAGTCAATCAATCACAACCACTGCTTGGCCTATCACCTGAGAAAATGAGAATCAAAAAGTCACAGGCTGGCAAACCTGTACGCCAGCAAGATTTACCATAGCCAGCACTTGGAAGCAATGAAAATGTCCATCAACCGAGGAATGCACCAAGAAGAAGTGGTCCACGTACACAATGGAATATTACTCTAATAATAAATATAAATTAAATTTAAAAACAAACAAAAGCAAGGAGACATCAACATTTGTGGGTTTATCCGGGCACATTGCACTCTCATTTATAACCGAAGAACACCACTGGCCGGTAGGTCTGTTTCCCTAGTACCAGCAAGGGGAACGTAGAAAGGCTGCCGCTCTCTGGCCGTTACCTGCAAAAGCAGGTTTAAAGCCTGAGCCAATGGTCACTTCATATGAACAAGTACTGCAGGGCTGTAAATGAAACCTGCCCTCAAAATGTCTTGAGGGAGATAATGGCCAAAATATTTCAAATGGTGACACATACTTTAAGAAAACACTTTGAAGAAATAAGCTCTAATCACAGCTGGAAAAGTAAAAGGGACATGTCTTAAAGCTCAATTTCAACGCATTATGAGACACATGCAAATTCAACCACAAAGAGGTATCAGCTCACACAACTCAGAATAACCATCAGCAAAAACTACAGAGAAAAAATCCTGAAGGTGCTGGGAAGAAATACATGCCCTCCACTTTAAGTGGGACGTAACCTGGAAAGAGCCACTAAGGAGAACAGAACAGAGGTGCCTTTAAAAGGTAAACATTGAGCTACCATATGATCCAGCAGACCTATTCCTGGACCTATAAACTAAGAAGACAGAATTGGAAGGACACAGCCACGCAAATCTGCATTGCATACTATTACAATAGCCAAGATATGGAAGTAACCAAAAAGTCCACCGACAGATGGGTGGACAAAGAAGAACTGCTACCTGTATAGATGGAATATGAGCTAGTGAAAAAATGAAACAATGCCATTTGCAGCACCATAGATGAGTCTAGAAGTAATCACGCAACTTGGAGTAAGTGAGAAAGCGAAAGACACATATCCTATCATATCACATATAGGGGTTACCTAAAAAATGATACAAACAAAGATATTTCCACAAACACTATCATAGATTCATTAAAAAAACTTATGGTTCACCAAATGGAAAGGTGTGAGGATTGGATACATTACCATATTGAGGTTAACAGAGAGATACAAACACATGTGAAATATATAATCACCAAAGACCTACGCAATACCAAGGGAAGACTACTCAACATTCTGTCATAACCTACATGGGAAAAGGATCCGAAGAAGAATAGATATATGTATATGTGTGAAAGAACCACATCTTGCACACCTAGAACAAACAAAACATTGTAATCAAGTTTGCTGTGATAAAAAATAAAAATTAAGTTAAAAATACCAACAAGAAGTAATGAGACATAAACTTAAAGGGCTTTTTCCTCGCACATTCCATTCTAATTTACAACCTAGAACACCACTTCCAGTAAGGCTCTGTTGCCCTAGTAACCAGATTTGGTAAAGGAGAAATGCTGCCGCCTTGTGGCCGATTCCCGCAAGAGCAGCTTTTAACCCACAGCTAAAGGTCACTTACCATTCACAAGGACTCAGGGCTGTAAAGGACACCTGCCCTCAAAATTGTGCTGCGGTAGGGAATGGATAAAATTTTCAAAACAGGCAAAATTTGCAAGAAGATAGTATGAAGAGGTATGTTTTACTCACTCTCTTTTGAAAGAAAGGAAAATGTATAAAAGCTCAGCCTCAGGAAGTATTAGACTCATGCAATCTAATCTACAAAACGTTTTCAACTCACACCAGTCGACTGACCATTGGCAAAAAGTCTACAAATAATAAATGCTGAAGAGCTCTTAGAGAACTGTGTACCCTCTAGCTGCTGGTGAGATGTAAGAGGGTTAAACGCTAATAATGACAACAGAAAGGAGCTGCGTTTAAAAGGAAAAATTGAGGTACCATTCAATCCAGCAGGCGCACCAATGGGCCTCTCACCTGAGAAGACCAGAATGAAGAAGACCCGGGCTGCAAAAGCTGCACTGCAGCCTGATTCACAATAGACAAGACAGTGAAGCAACTAAAATGTCCATCAACAGATGAAAGGATAAAGAAGAAGTGGTCCATGTACACAATGAATACTAGCCATGGAAAACAATGAAACACTGCTCTTTGAGGCACCATAGATGATCTTGGAGATAATCACAGAACATGAGGTAAGTCGGAAAGCAAAAGACCTATATCCTATGATATCACTTATAGGCGTTATCTAATAACTGACACAAATGAACATATTTCCACACAGAAAGTCAATCACAGACTTATTAAAAAAAAACTATGCTTATCTAAAAGGAAAGGTGGGGGGAATGGATAAATGAAGATTAGCGTTACCATATGTATACAAATATATATTATATACATATATCAAAAGACCAACCATATAGCAAGGAAGGATTATGGAACACTCTGTAATAATTTACACGGGAAGAGGATCTCTACCTAAATAGTTATATAGAATATGTAGATGAACCAGAGTGTGTACACCTTGGACGAGCAACATTCTAACCATTACCCCAATTGAAAAAATTAAAACAACGAACTAGGAGTAATGAGACATAAACTTATGAGGGGTTTTCCTGGCACATTCCATCCAAATTTAAAACCTAGGCAAACAACTTCCAGAACGGCTCTGCTGCCCTAGTACCCAGATTTGGGAATGGAGAAATGCTGCATCCTTGTGGCCGTTTTCCACAAGAGCAGCTTTAAACCCACTGCAAAAGGTCACTAAATATTCACCAATTGCAGGTCTGTAAATGACACCGGCCCTCCAAAAACTACTGAGGTCGAAAATCGACCAAAAAATTCCAGAGTGCAACCTTCCAAAAAGAAAATTTGAAGAGGTATATTATAGTCACACTTTTTTGCTTTTTTCTTTTAACAGAAAAGAAAAAGGCGTGGAAAAATGATGAATTGTAGGAATTTTTACAGACATGTAAACCCAAATTACAAAAACCTATCAGCTCACACCAGTCAGAACGGCCATCAACAAAAATGCTGCAAACAATAAATGCTGACGTGATTGTGGAGAAATGCGTACCCTCGATTCTAAGGGGGATGTGGTAAGAGCCGCTAATGAAAGCACAATTGAGGTGCCTTGAAAAGGTAAACGTTGACCTACCATACCAGTCAATCAATCATACCCACTGCTGTGTCTATCACCTGAGAAAATGAAAATCAAAAATCACAGGCTGGCAATCCTGCACTCCAGCAATATTTACCATAGGCAACACTTGGAAGCAACGAAACTGTCCATCAACAGAGGAATGCACCAAGAAGAAGTGGTCCGTGTACACAATGGAATATTAGCCATGGAAAACATTGAAGCACTGCTCTTTGAGGCACCATAGATGAGCCTGGAGATAATCACAAAACATGAAGTAGGTCGGACAGCAAAACACCTATATCCTATATGATCACTTATGGCATTATCTAATAACTGACACAGATGAACATATTTCCGAAGAGAAAGACACTCACAGGCTTAGAAAACAAACTATGCTCATCTGAAAGGAAAGGAGGGGGGAAATTGAGAAATGAAGATTAGTGTTACTATTCATATACAAATACATATTATATACATGTATCAAAAAGACCGAACATATAGCAAGGGAGGTCGACGGAACACTGTAATATTTTACATGGGAAGAGGATCTGTACATTAATAGACATACATAATGTACAAATGAACCAGATTGTGTACACCAAAGACAAACAATATTCTAAACTTTACCCAGATTAAAAAAATTTTAAAAACCAAGAAGAAGTAATGAGACATAAACTTATGGGGATTTCTCCTGGCAAATTCCATTCTAATTTACAACCTAGGACAATGACTTCCAGAAAGGCTCTGCTGCCCTAGTACCCAGATTGGGGAATGGAGAAATGCTACCTCCTTGTGGCCGTTTCCCACAACAGCAGCTTTGAACCCACTGCAAAAGGTCACTAAATTTTCACCTACTTGCAGTTCTGTAAATGACACCTGCCCTCCAGAAAATTTCTGGGGTCAAAAATCGACCAAAAACTTCACAAGAGGGCAACCTTCGAAGAAGACAATTTCAAGAGCTATATTGTACTCACGGTTTTTTCTTTTAAGAGAAAAGCGAAAGGCGTAGGAATATGACGAATTTTAAAAATTTTAATGACATGCACACCCATATTACAAAAACCTATCAGCTCACAGCAGTCAGAATGGCCATTAGGAAATATGCTGCAAAAAATAAAAGGTGAAGGGAGTGTGGAGAAATGCGTACCTTCGGTTGTAAGGGGGGCATGTAAAGAGCCACTAATGAAAACACAATGTAGGTGCTTCAAAAAGGGAAACATTGAGCTACCAGTCAATCAATCACAACCACTGCTTGGCCTATCACCTGAGAAAATGAGAATCAAAAAGTCACAGGCTGGCAAACCTGTACGCCAGCAAGATTTACCATAGCCAGCACTTGGAAGCAATGAAAATGTCCATCAACCGAGGAATGCACCAAGAAGAAGTGGTCCACGTACACAATGGAATATTACTCTAATAATAAATATAAATTAAATTTAAAAACAAACAAAAGCAAGGAGACATCAACATTTGTGGGTTTATCCGGGCACATTGCACTCTCATTTATAACCGAAGAACACCACTGGCCGGTAGGTCTGTTTCCCTAGTACCAGCAAGGGGAACGTAGAAAGGCTGCTGCTCTCTGGCCGTTACCTGCAAAAGCAGGTTTAAAGCCTGAGCCAATGGTCACTTCATATGAACAAGTACTGCAGGGCTGTAAATGAAACCTGCCCTCAAAATGTCTTGAGGGAGATAATGGCCAAAATATTTCAAATGGTGACACATACTTTAAGAAAACACTTTGAAGAAATAAGCTCTAATCACAGCTGGAAAAGTAAAAGGGACATGTCTTAAAGCTCAATTTCAACGCATTATGAGACACATGCAAATTCAACCACAAAGAGGTATCAGCTCACACAACTCAGAATAACCATCAGCAAAAACTACAGAGAAAAAATCCTGAAGGTGCTGGGAAGAAATACATGCCCTCCACTTTAAGTGGGACGTAACCTGGAAAGAGCCACTAAGGAGAACAGAACAGAGGTGCCTTTAAAAGGTAAACATTGAGCTACCATATGATCCAGCAGACCTATTCCTGGACCTATAAACTAAGAAGACAGAATTGGAAGGACACAGCCACGCAAATCTGCATTGCATACTATTACAATAGCCAAGATATGGAAGTAACCAAAAAGTCCACCGACAGATGGGTGGACAAAGAAGAACTGCTACCTTTATAGATGGAATATGAGCTAGTGAAAAAATGAAACAATGCCATTTGCAGCACCATAGATGAGTCTAGAAGTAATCACGCAACTTGGAGTAAGTGAGAAAGCGAAAGACACATATCCTATCATATCACATATAGGGGTTACCTAAAAAATGATACAAACAAAGATATTTCCACAAACACTATCATAGATTCATTAAAAAAACTTATGGTTCACCAAATGGAAAGGTGTGAGGATTGGATACATTACCATATTGAGGTTAACAGAGAGATACAAACACATGTGAAATATATAATCACCAAAGACCTACGCAATACCAAGGGAAGACTACTCAACATTCTGTCATAACCTACATGGGAAAAGGATCCGAAGAAGAATAGATATATGTATATGTGTGAAAGAACCACATCTTGCACACCTAGAACAAACAAAACATTGTAATCAAGTTTGCTGTGATAAAAAATAAAAATTAAGTTAAAAATACCAACAAGAAGTAATGAGACATAAACTTAAAGGGCTTTTTCCTCGCACATTCCATTCTAATTTACAACCTAGAACACCACTTCCAGTAAGGCTCTGTTGCCCTAGTAACCAGATTTGGTAAAGGAGAAATGCTGCCGCCTTGTGGCCGATTCCCGCAAGAGCAGCTTTTAACCCACAGCTAAAGGTCACTTACCATTCACAAGGACTCAGGGCTGTAAAGGACACCTGCCCTCAAAATTGTGCTGCGGTAGGGAATGGATAAAATTTTCAAAACAGGCAAAATTTGCAAGAAGATAGTATGAAGAGGTATGTTTTACTCACTCTCTTTTGAAAGAAAGGAAAATGTATAAAAGCTCAGCCTCAGGAAGTATTAGACTCATGCAATCTAATCTACAAAACGTTTTCAACTCACACCAGTCGACTGACCATTGGCAAAAAGTCTACAAATAATAAATGCTGAAGAGCTCTTAGAGAACTGTGTACCCTCTAGCTGCTGGTGAGATGTAAGAGGGTTAAACGCTAATAATGACAACAGAAAGGAGCTGCGTTTAAAAGGAAAAATTGAGGTACCATTCAATCCAGCAGGCGCACCAATGGGCCTCTCACCTGAGAAGACCAGAATGAAGAAGACCCGGGCTGCAAAAGCTGCACTGCAGCCTGATTCACAATAGACAAGACAGTGAAGCAACTAAAATGTCCATCAACAGATGAAAGGATAAAGAAGAAGTGGTCCATGTACACAATGAATACTAGCCATGGAAAACAATGAAACACTGCTCTTTGAGGCACCATAGATGATCTTGGAGATAATCACAGAACATGAGGTAAGTCGGAAAGCAAAAGACCTATATCCTATGATATCACTTATAGGCGTTATCTAATAACTGACACAAATGAACATATTTCCACACAGAAAGTCAATCACAGACTTATTAAAAAAAAACTATGCTTATCTAAAAGGAAAGGTGGGGGGAATGGATAAATGAAGATTAGCGTTACCATATGTATACAAATATATATTATATACATATATCAAAAGACCAACCATATAGCAAGGAAGGATTATGGAACACTCTGTAATAATTTACACGGGAAGAGGATCTCTACCTAAATAGTTATATAGAATATGTAGATGAACCAGAGTGTGTACACCTTGGACGAGCAACATTCTAACCATTACCCCAATTGAAAAAATTAAAACAACGAACTAGGAGTAATGAGACATAAACTTATGAGGGGTTTTCCTGGCACATTCCATCCAAATTTAAAACCTAGGCAAACAACTTCCAGAACGGCTCTGCTGCCCTAGTACCCAGATTTGGGAATGGAGAAATGCTGCATCCTTGTGGCCGTTTTCCACAAGAGCAGCTTTAAACCCACTGCAAAAGGTCACTAAATATTCACCAATTGCAGGTCTGTAAATGACACCGGCCCTCCAAAAACTACTGAGGTCGAAAATCGACCAAAAAATTCCAGAGTGCAACCTTCCAAAAAGAAAATTTGAAGAGGTATATTATAGTCACACTTTTTTGCTTTTTTCTTTTAACAGAAAAGAAAAAGGCGTGGAAAAATGATGAATTGTAGGAATTTTTACAGACATGTAAACCCAAATTACAAAAACCTATCAGCTCACACCAGTCAGAACGGCCATCAACAAAAATGCTGCAAACAATAAATGCTGACGTGATTGTGGAGAAATGCGTACCCTCGATTCTAAGGGGGATGTGGTAAGAGCCGCTAATGAAAGCACAATTGAGGTGCCTTGAAAAGGTAAACGTTGACCTACCATACCAGTCAATCAATCATACCCACTGCTGTGTCTATCACCTGAGAAAATGAAAATCAAAAATCACAGGCTGGCAATCCTGCACTCCAGCAATATTTACCATAGGCAACACTTGGAAGCAACGAAACTGTCCATCAACAGAGGAATGCACCAAGAAGAAGTGGTCCGTGTACACAATGGAATATTAGCCATGGAAAACATTGAAGCACTGCTCTTTGAGGCACCATAGATGAGCCTGGAGATAATCACAAAACATGAAGTAGGTCGGACAGCAAAACACCTATATCCTATATGATCACTTATGGCATTATCTAATAACTGACACAGATGAACATATTTCCGAAGAGAAAGACACTCACAGGCTTAGAAAACAAACTATGCTCATCTGAAAGGAAAGGAGGGGGGAAATTGAGAAATGAAGATTAGTGTTACTATTCATATACAAATACATATTATATACATGTATCAAAAAGACCGAACATATAGCAAGGGAGGTCGACGGAACACTGTAATATTTTACATGGGAAGAGGATCTGTACATTAATAGACATACATAATGTACAAATGAACCAGATTGTGTACACCAAAGACAAACAATATTCTAAACTTTACCCAGATTAAAAAAAATTTAAAAACCAAGAAGAAGTAATGAGACATAAACTTATGGGGATTTCTCCTGGCAAATTCCATTCTAATTTACAACCTAGGACAATGACTTCCAGAAAGGCTCTGCTGCCCTAGTACCCAGATTGGGGAATGGAGAAATGCTACCTCCTTGTGGCCGTTTCCCACAACAGCAGCTTTGAACCCACTGCAAAAGGTCACTAAATTTTCACCTACTTGCAGTTCTGTAAATGACACCTGCCCTCCAGAAAATTTCTGGGGTCAAAAATCGACCAAAAACTTCACAAGAGGGCAACCTTCGAAGAAGACAATTTCAAGAGCTATATTGTACTCACGGTTTTTTCTTTTAAGAGAAAAGCGAAAGGCGTAGGAATATGACGAATTTTAAAAATTTTAATGACATGCACACCCATATTACAAAAACCTATCAGCTCACAGCAGTCAGAATGGCCATTAGGAAATATGCTGCAAAAAATAAAAGGTGAAGGGAGTGTGGAGAAATGCGTACCTTCGGTTGTAAGGGGGGCATGTAAAGAGCCACTAATGAAAACACAATGTAGGTGCTTCAAAAAGGGAAACATTGAGCTACCAGTCAATCAATCACAACCACTGCTTGGCCTATCACCTGAGAAAATGAGAATCAAAAAGTCACAGGCTGGCAAACCTGTACGCCAGCAAGATTTACCATAGCCAGCACTTGGAAGCAATGAAAATGTCCATCAACCGAGGAATGCACCAAGAAGAAGTGGTCCACGTACACAATGGAATATTACTCTAATAATAAATATAAATTAAATTTAAAAACAAACAAAAGCAAGGAGACATCAACATTTGTGGGTTTATCCGGGCACATTGCACTCTCATTTATAACCGAAGAACACCACTGGCCGGTAGGTCTGTTTCCCTAGTACCAGCAAGGGGAACGTAGAAAGGCTGCCGCTCTCTGGCCGTTACCTGCAAAAGCAGGTTTAAAGCCTGAGCCAATGGTCACTTCATATGAACAAGTACTGCAGGGCTGTAAATGAAACCTGCCCTCAAAATGTCTTGAGGGAGATAATGGCCAAAATATTTCAAATGGTGACACATACTTTAAGAAAACACTTTGAAGAAATAAGCTCTAATCACAGCTGGAAAAGTAAAAGGGACATGTCTTAAAGCTCAATTTCAACGCATTATGAGACACATGCAAATTCAACCACAAAGAGGTATCAGCTCACACAACTCAGAATAACCATCAGCAAAAACTACAGAGAAAAAATCCTGAAGGTGCTGGGAAGAAATACATGCCCTCCACTTTAAGTGGGACGTAACCTGGAAAGAGCCACTAAGGAGAACAGAACAGAGGTGCCTTTAAAAGGTAAACATTGAGCTACCATATGATCCAGCAGACCTATTCCTGGACCTATAAACTAAGAAGACAGAATTGGAAGGACACAGCCACGCAAATCTGCATTGCATACTATTACAATAGCCAAGATATGGAAGTAACCAAAAAGTCCACCGACAGATGGGTGGACAAAGAAGAACTGCTACCTGTATAGATGGAATATGAGCTAGTGAAAAAATGAAACAATGCCATTTGCAGCACCATAGATGAGTCTAGAAGTAATCACGCAACTTGGAGTAAGTGAGAAAGCGAAAGACACATATCCTATCATATCACATATAGGGGTTACCTAAAAAATGATACAAACAAAGATATTTCCACAAACACTATCATAGATTCATTAAAAAAACTTATGGTTCACCAAATGGAAAGGTGTGAGGATTGGATACATTACCATATTGAGGTTAACAGAGAGATACAAACACATGTGAAATATATAATCACCAAAGACCTACGCAATACCAAGGGAAGACTACTCAACATTCTGTCATAACCTACATGGGAAAAGGATCCGAAGAAGAATAGATATATGTATATGTGTGAAAGAACCACATCTTGCACACCTAGAACAAACAAAACATTGTAATCAAGTTTGCTGTGATAAAAAATAAAAATTAAGTTAAAAATACCAACAAGAAGTAATGAGACATAAACTTAAAGGGCTTTTTCCTCGCACATTCCATTCTAATTTACAACCTAGAACACCACTTCCAGTAAGGCTCTGTTGCCCTAGTAACCAGATTTGGTAAAGGAGAAATGCTGCCGCCTTGTGGCCGATTCCCGCAAGAGCAGCTTTTAACCCACAGCTAAAGGTCACTTACCATTCACAAGGACTCAGGGCTGTAAAGGACACCTGCCCTCAAAATTGTGCTGCGGTAGGGAATGGATAAAATTTTCAAAACAGGCAAAATTTGCAAGAAGATAGTATGAAGAGGTATGTTTTACTCACTCTCTTTTGAAAGAAAGGAAAATGTATAAAAGCTCAGCCTCAGGAAGTATTAGACTCATGCAATCTAATCTACAAAACGTTTTCAACTCACACCAGTCGACTGACCATTGGCAAAAAGTCTACAAATAATAAATGCTGAAGAGCTCTTAGAGAACTGTGTACCCTCTAGCTGCTGGTGAGATGTAAGAGGGTTAAACGCTAATAATGACAACAGAAAGGAGCTGCGTTTAAAAGGAAAAATTGAGGTACCATTCAATCCAGCAGGCGCACCAATGGGCCTCTCACCTGAGAAGACCAGAATGAAGAAGACCCGGGCTGCAAAAGCTGCACTGCAGCCTGATTCACAATAGACAAGACAGTGAAGCAACTAAAATGTCCATCAACAGATGAAAGGATAAAGAAGAAGTGGTCCATGTACACAATGAATACTAGCCATGGAAAACAATGAAACACTGCTCTTTGAGGCACCATAGATGATCTTGGAGATAATCACAGAACATGAGGTAAGTCGGAAAGCAAAAGACCTATATCCTATGATATCACTTATAGGCGTTATCTAATAACTGACACAAATGAACATATTTCCACACAGAAAGTCAATCACAGACTTATTAAAAAAAAACTATGCTTATCTAAAAGGAAAGGTGGGGGGAATGGATAAATGAAGATTAGCGTTACCATATGTATACAAATATATATTATATACATATATCAAAAGACCAACCATATAGCAAGGAAGGATTATGGAACACTCTGTAATAATTTACACGGGAAGAGGATCTCTACCTAAATAGTTATATAGAATATGTAGATGAACCAGAGTGTGTACACCTTGGACGAGCAACATTCTAACCATTACCCCAATTGAAAAAATTAAAACAACGAACTAGGAGTAATGAGACATAAACTTATGAGGGGTTTTCCTGGCACATTCCATCCAAATTTAAAACCTAGGCAAACAACTTCCAGAACGGCTCTGCTGCCCTAGTACCCAGATTTGGGAATGGAGAAATGCTGCATCCTTGTGGCCGTTTTCCACAAGAGCAGCTTTAAACCCACTGCAAAAGGTCACTAAATATTCACCAATTGCAGGTCTGTAAATGACACCGGCCCTCCAAAAACTACTGAGGTCGAAAATCGACCAAAAAATTCCAGAGTGCAACCTTCCAAAAAGAAAATTTGAAGAGGTATATTATAGTCACACTTTTTTGCTTTTTTCTTTTAACAGAAAAGAAAAAGGCGTGGAAAAATGATGAATTGTAGGAATTTTTACAGACATGTAAACCCAAATTACAAAAACCTATCAGCTCACACCAGTCAGAACGGCCATCAACAAAAATGCTGCAAACAATAAATGCTGACGTGATTGTGGAGAAATGCGTACCCTCGATTCTAAGGGGGATGTGGTAAGAGCCGCTAATGAAAGCACAATTGAGGTGCCTTGAAAAGGTAAACGTTGACCTACCATACCAGTCAATCAATCATACCCACTGCTGTGTCTATCACCTGAGAAAATGAAAATCAAAAATCACAGGCTGGCAATCCTGCACTCCAGCAATATTTACCATAGGCAACACTTGGAAGCAACGAAACTGTCCATCAACAGAGGAATGCACCAAGAAGAAGTGGTCCGTGTACACAATGGAATATTAGCCATGGAAAACATTGAAGCACTGCTCTTTGAGGCACCATAGATGAGCCTGGAGATAATCACAAAACATGAAGTAGGTCGGACAGCAAAACACCTATATCCTATATGATCACTTATGGCATTATCTAATAACTGACACAGATGAACATATTTCCGAAGAGAAAGACACTCACAGGCTTAGAAAACAAACTATGCTCATCTGAAAGGAAAGGAGGGGGGAAATTGAGAAATGAAGATTAGTGTTACTATTCATATACAAATACATATTATATACATGTATCAAAAAGACCGAACATATAGCAAGGGAGGTCGACGGAACACTGTAATATTTTACATGGGAAGAGGATCTGTACATTAATAGACATACATAATGTACAAATGAACCAGATTGTGTACACCAAAGACAAACAATATTCTAAACTTTACCCAGATTAAAAAAAATTTAAAAACCAAGAAGAAGTAATGAGACATAAACTTATGGGGATTTCTCCTGGCAAATTCCATTCTAATTTACAACCTAGGACAATGACTTCCAGAAAGGCTCTGCTGCCCTAGTACCCAGATTGGGGAATGGAGAAATGCTACCTCCTTGTGGCCGTTTCCCACAACAGCAGCTTTGAACCCACTGCAAAAGGTCACTAAATTTTCACCTACTTGCAGTTCTGTAAATGACACCTGCCCTCCAGAAAATTTCTGGGGTCAAAAATCGACCAAAAACTTCACAAGAGGGCAACCTTCGAAGAAGACAATTTCAAGAGCTATATTGTACTCACGGTTTTTTCTTTTAAGAGAAAAGCGAAAGGCGTAGGAATATGACGAATTTTAAAAATTTTAATGACATGCACACCCATATTACAAAAACCTATCAGCTCACAGCAGTCAGAATGGCCATTAGGAAATATGCTGCAAAAAATAAAAGGTGAAGGGAGTGTGGAGAAATGCGTACCTTCGGTTGTAAGGGGGGCATGTAAAGAGCCACTAATGAAAACACAATGTAGGTGCTTCAAAAAGGGAAACATTGAGCTACCAGTCAATCAATCACAACCACTGCTTGGCCTATCACCTGAGAAAATGAGAATCAAAAAGTCACAGGCTGGCAAACCTGTACGCCAGCAAGATTTACCATAGCCAGCACTTGGAAGCAATGAAAATGTCCATCAACCGAGGAATGCACCAAGAAGAAGTGGTCCACGTACACAATGGAATATTACTCTAATAATAAATATAAATTAAATTTAAAAACAAACAAAAGCAAGGAGACATCAACATTTGTGGGTTTATCCGGGCACATTGCACTCTCATTTATAACCGAAGAACACCACTGGCCGGTAGGTCTGTTTCCCTAGTACCAGCAAGGGGAACGTAGAAAGGCTGCCGCTCTCTGGCCGTTACCTGCAAAAGCAGGTTTAAAGCCTGAGCCAATGGTCACTTCATATGAACAAGTACTGCAGGGCTGTAAATGAAACCTGCCCTCAAAATGTCTTGAGGGAGATAATGGCCAAAATATTTCAAATGGTGACACATACTTTAAGAAAACACTTTGAAGAAATAAGCTCTAATCACAGCTGGAAAAGTAAAAGGGACATGTCTTAAAGCTCAATTTCAACGCATTATGAGACACATGCAAATTCAACCACAAAGAGGTATCAGCTCACACAACTCAGAATAACCATCAGCAAAAACTACAGAGAAAAAATCCTGAAGGTGCTGGGAAGAAATACATGCCCTCCACTTTAAGTGGGACGTAACCTGGAAAGAGCCACTAAGGAGAACAGAACAGAGGTGCCTTTAAAAGGTAAACATTGAGCTACCATATGATCCAGCAGACCTATTCCTGGACCTATAAACTAAGAAGACAGAATTGGAAGGACACAGCCACGCAAATCTGCATTGCATACTATTACAATAGCCAAGATATGGAAGTAACCAAAAAGTCCACCGACAGATGGGTGGACAAAGAAGAACTGCTACCTGTATAGATGGAATATGAGCTAGTGAAAAAATGAAACAATGCCATTTGCAGCACCATAGATGAGTCTAGAAGTAATCACGCAACTTGGAGTAAGTGAGAAAGCGAAAGACACATATCCTATCATATCACATATAGGGGTTACCTAAAAAATGATACAAACAAAGATATTTCCACAAACACTATCATAGATTCATTAAAAAAACTTATGGTTCACCAAATGGAAAGGTGTGAGGATTGGATACATTACCATATTGAGGTTAACAGAGAGATACAAACACATGTGAAATATATAATCACCAAAGACCTACGCAATACCAAGGGAAGACTACTCAACATTCTGTCATAACCTACATGGGAAAAGGATCCGAAGAAGAATAGATATATGTATATGTGTGAAAGAACCACATCTTGCACACCTAGAACAAACAAAACATTGTAATCAAGTTTGCTGTGATCAAAAATAAAAATTAAGTTAAAAATACCAACAAGAAGTAATGAGACATAAACTTAAAGGGCTTTTTCCTCGCACATTCCATTCTAATTTACAACCTAGAACACCACTTCCAGTAAGGCTCTGTTGCCCTAGTAACCAGATTTGGTAAAGGAGAAATGCTGCCGCCTTGTGGCCGATTCCCGCAAGAGCAGCTTTTAACCCACAGCTAATGGTCACTTACCATTCATAAGGACTCAGGGCTCTAAAGGACACCTGCCCTCAAAATTGTGCTGCGGTAGGGAATGGATAAAATTTTCAAAACAGGCAAAATTTGCAAGAAGATAGTATGAAGAGGTATGTTTTACTCACTCCCTTTTGAAAGAAAGGAAAATGTATAAAAGCTCAGCCTCAGGAAGTATTAGACTCATGCAATCTAATCTACAAAACGTTTTCAACTCACACCAGTCGACTGACCATTGGCAAAAAGTCTACAAATAATAAATGCTGAAGAGCTCTTAGAGAACTGTGTACCCTCTAGCTGCTGGTGAGATGTAAGAGGGTTAAACGCTAATAATGACAACAGAAAGGAGCTGCGTTTAAAAGGAAAAATTGAGGTACCATTCAATCCAGCAGGCGCACCAATGGGCCTCTCACCTGAGAAGACCAGAATGAAGAAGACCCGGGCTGCAAAAGCTGCACTGCAGCCTGATTCACAATAGACAAGACAGTGAAGCAACTAAAATGTCCATCAACAGATGAAAGGATAAAGAAGAAGTGGTCCATGTACACAATGAATACTAGCCATGGAAAACAATGAAACACTGCTCTTTGAGGCACCATAGATGATCTTGGAGATAATCACAGAACATGAGGTAAGTCGGAAAGCAAAAGTCCTATATCCTATGATATCACTTATAGGCGTTATCTAATAACTGACACAAATGAACATATTTCCACACAGAAAGTCAATCACAGACTTATTAAAAGAAAACTATGCTTATCTAAAAGGAAAGGTGGGGGGAATGGATAAATGAAGATTAGCGTTACCGTATGTATACAAATATATATTATATACATATATCAAAAGACCAACCATATAGCAAGGAAGGATTATGGAACACTCTGTAATAATTTACACGGGAAGAGGATCTCTACCTAAATAGTTATATAGAATATGTAGATGAACCAGAGTGTGTACACCTTGGACGAGCAACATTCTAACCATTACCCCAATTGAAAAAATTAAAACAACGAACTAGGAGTAATGAGACATAAACTTATGAGGGGTTTTCCTGGCACATTCCATCCAAATTTAAAACCTAGGCAAACAACTTCCAGAACGGCTCTGCTGCCCTAGTACCCAGATTTGGGAATGGAGAAATGCTGCATCCTTGTGGCCGTTTTCCACAAGAGCAGCTTTAAACCCACTGCAAAAGGTCACTAAATATTCACCAATTGCAGGTCTGTAAATGACACCGGCCCTCCAAAAACTACTGAGGTCGAAAATCGACCAAAAAATTCCAGAGTGCAACCTTCCAAAAAGAAAATTTGAAGAGGTATATTATAGTCACACTTTTTTGCTTTTTTCTTTTAACAGAAAAGAAAAAGGCGTGGAAAAATGATGAATTGTAGGAATTTTTACAGACATGTAAACCCAAATTACAAAAACCTATCAGCTCACACCAGTCAGAACGGCCATCAACAAAAATGCTGCAAACAATAAATGCTGACGTGATTGTGGAGAAATGCGTACCCTCGATTCTAAGGGGGATGTGGTAAGAGCCGCTAATGAAAGCACAATTGAGGTGCCTTGAAAAGGTAAACGTTGACCTACCATACCAGTCAATCAATCATACCCACTGCTGTGTCTATCACCTGAGAAAATGAAAATCAAAAATCACAGGCTGGCAATCCTGCACTCCAGCAATATTTACCATAGGCAACACTTGGAAGCAACGAAACTGTCCATCAACAGAGGAATGCACCAAGAAGAAGTGGTCCGTGTACACAATGGAATATTAGCCATGGAAAACATTGAAGCACTGCTCTTTGAGGCACCATAGATGAGCCTGGAGATAATCACAAAACATGAAGTAGGTCGGACAGCAAAACACCTATATCCTATATGATCACTTATGGCATTATCTAATAACTGACACAGATGAACATATTTCCGAAGAGAAAGACACTCACAGGCTTAGAAAACAAACTATGCTCATCTGAAAGGAAAGGAGGGGGGAAATTGAGAAATGAAGATTAGTGTTACTATTCATATACAAATACATATTATATACATGTATCAAAAAGACCGAACATATAGCAAGGGAGGTCGACGGAACACTGTAATATTTTACATGGGAAGAGGATCTGTACATTAATAGACATACATAATGTACAAATGAACCAGATTGTGTACACCAAAGACAAACAATATTCTAAACTTTACCCAGATTAAAAAAATTTTAAAAACCAAGAAGAAGTAATGAGACATAAACTTATGGGGATTTCTCCTGGCAAATTCCATTCTAATTTACAACCTAGGACAATGACTTCCAGAAAGGCTCTGCTGCCCTAGTACCCAGATTGGGGAATGGAGAAATGCTACCTCCTTGTGGCCGTTTCCCACAACAGCAGCTTTGAACCCACTGCAAAAGGTCACTAAATTTTCACCTACTTGCAGTTCTGTAAATGACACCTGCCCTCCAGAAAATTTCTGGGGTCAAAAATCGACCAAAAACTTCACAAGAGGGCAACCTTCGAAGAAGACAATTTCAAGAGCTATATTGTACTCACGGTTTTTTCTTTTAAGAGAAAAGCGAAAGGCGTAGGAATATGACGAATTTTAAAAATTTTAATGACATGCACACCCATATTACAAAAACCTATCAGCTCACAGCAGTCAGAATGGCCATTAGGAAATATGCTGCAAAAAATAAAAGGTGAAGGGAGTGTGGAGAAATGCGTACCTTCGGTTGTAAGGGGGGCATGTAAAGAGCCACTAATGAAAACACAATGTAGGTGCTTCAAAAAGGGAAACATTGAGCTACCAGTCAATCAATCACAACCACTGCTTGGCCTATCACCTGAGAAAATGAGAATCAAAAAGTCACAGGCTGGCAAACCTGTACGCCAGCAAGATTTACCATAGCCAGCACTTGGAAGCAATGAAAATGTCCATCAACCGAGGAATGCACCAAGAAGAAGTGGTCCACGTACACAATGGAATATTACTCTAATAATAAATATAAATTAAATTTAAAAACAAACAAAAGCAAGGAGACATCAACATTTGTGGGTTTATCCGGGCACATTGCACTCTCATTTATAACCGAAGAACACCACTGGCCGGTAGGTCTGTTTCCCTAGTACCAGCAAGGGGAACGTAGAAAGGCTGCCGCTCTCTGGCCGTTACCTGCAAAAGCAGGTTTAAAGCCTGAGCCAATGGTCACTTCATATGAACAAGTACTGCAGGGCTGTAAATGAAACCTGCCCTCAAAATGTCTTGAGGGAGATAATGGCCAAAATATTTCAAATGGTGACACATACTTTAAGAAAACACTTTGAAGAAATAAGCTCTAATCACAGCTGGAAAAGTAAAAGGGACATGTCTTAAAGCTCAATTTCAACGCATTATGAGACACATGCAAATTCAACCACAAAGAGGTATCAGCTCACACAACTCAGAATAACCATCAGCAAAAACTACAGAGAAAAAATCCTGAAGGTGCTGGGAAGAAATACATGCCCTCCACTTTAAGTGGGACATAACCTGGAAAGAGCCACTAAGGAGAACAGAACAGAGGTGCCTTTAAAAGGTAAACATTGAGCTACCATATGATCCAGCAGACCTATTCCTGGACCTATAAACTAAGAAGACAGAATTGGAAGGACACAGCCACGCAAATCTGCATTGCATACTATTACAATAGCCAAGATATGGAAGTAACCAAAAAGTCCACCGACAGATGGGTGGACAAAGAAGAACTGCTACCTTTATAGATGGAATATGAGCTAGTGAAAAAATGAAACAATGCCATTTGCAGCACCATAGATGAGTCTAGAAGTAATCACGCAACTTGGAGTAAGTGAGAAAGCGAAAGACACATATCCTATCATATCACATATAGGGGTTACCTAAAAAATGATACAAACAAAGATATTTCCACAAACACTATCATAGATTCATTAAAAAAACTTATGGTTCACCAAATGGAAAGGTGTGAGGATTGGATACATTACCATATTGAGGTTAACAGAGAGATACAAACACATGTGAAATATATAATCACCAAAGACCTACGCAATACCAAGGGAAGACTACTCAACATTCTGTCATAACCTACATGGGAAAAGGATCCGAAGAAGAATAGATATATGTATATGTGTGAAAGAACCACATCTTGCACACCTAGAACAAACAAAACATTGTAATCAAGTTTGCTGTGATAAAAAATAAAAATTAAGTTAAAAATACCAACAAGAAGTAATGAGACATAAACTTAAAGGGCTTTTTCCTCGCACATTCCATTCTAATTTACAACCTAGAACACCACTTCCAGTAAGGCTCTGTTGCCCTAGTAACCAGATTTGGTAAAGGAGAAATGCTGCCGCCTTGTGGCCGATTCCCGCAAGAGCAGCTTTTAACCCACAGCTAATGGTCACTTACCATTCACAAGGACTCAGGGCTGTAAAGGACACCTGCCCTCAAAATTGTGCTGCGGTAGGGAATGGATAAAATTTTCAAAACAGGCAAAATTTGCAAGAAGATAGTATGAAGAGGTATGTTTTACTCACTCTCTTTTGAAAGAAAGGAAAATGTATAAAAGCTCAGCCTCAGGAAGTATTAGACTCATGCAATCTAATCTACAAAACGTTTTCAACTCACACCAGTCGACTGACCATTGGCAAAAAGTCTACAAATAATAAATGCTGAAGAGCTCTTAGAGAACTGTGTACCCTCTAGCTGCTGGTGAGATGTAAGAGGGTTAAACGCTAATAATGACAACAGAAAGGAGCTGCGTTTAAAAGGAAAAATTGAGGTACCATTCAATCCAGCAGGCGCACCAATGGGCCTCTCACCTGAGAAGACCAGAATGAAGAAGACCCGGGCTGCAAAAGCTGCACTGCAGCCTGATTCACAATAGACAAGACAGTGAAGCAACTAAAATGTCCATCAACAGATGAAAGGATAAAGAAGAAGTGGTCCATGTACACAATGAATACTAGCCATGGAAAACAATGAAACACTGCTCTTTGAGGCACCATAGATGATCTTGGAGATAATCACAGAACATGAGGTAAGTCGGAAAGCAAAAGTCCTATATCCTATGATATCACTTATAGGCGTTATCTAATAACTGACACAAATGAACATATTTCCACACAGAAAGTCAATCACAGACTTATTAAAAGAAAACTATGCTTATCTAAAAGGAAAGGTGGGGGGAATGGATAAATGAAGATTAGCGTTACCATATGTATACAAATATATATTATATACATATATCAAAAGACCAACCATATAGCAAGGAAGGATTATGGAACACTCTGTAATAATTTACACGGGAAGAGGATCTCTACCTAAATAGTTATATAGAATATGTAGATGAACCAGAGTGTGTACACCTTGGACGAGCAACATTCTAACCATTACCCCAATTGAAAAAATTAAAACAACGAACTAGGAGTAATGAGACATAAACTTATGAGGGGTTTTCCTGGCACATTCCATCCAAATTTAAAACCTAGGCAAACAACTTCCAGAACGGCTCTGCTGCCCTAGTACCCAGATTTGGGAATGGAGAAATGCTGCATCCTTGTGGCCGTTTTCCACAAGAGCAGCTTTAAACCCACTGCAAATGGTCACTAAATATTCACCAATTGCAGGTCTGTAAATGACACCGGCCCTCCAAAAACTACTGAGGTCGAAAATCGACCAAAAAATTCCAGAGTGCAACCTTCCAAAAAGAAAATTTGAAGAGGTATATTATAGTCACACTTTTTTGCTTTTTTCTTTTAACAGAAAAGAAAAAGGCGTGGAAAAATGATGAATTGTAGGAATTTTTACAGACATGTAAACCCAAATTACAAAAACCTATCAGCTCACACCAGTCAGAACGGCCATCAACAAAAATGCTGCAAACAATAAATGCTGACGTGATTGTGGAGAAATGCGTACCCTCGATTCTAAGGGGGATGTGGTAAGAGCCGCTAATGAAAGCACAATTGAGGTGCCTTGAAAAGGTAAACGTTGACCTACCATACCAGTCAATCAATCATACCCACTGCTGTGTCTATCACCTGAGAAAATGAAAATCAAAAATCACAGGCTGGCAATCCTGCACTCCAGCAATATTTACCATAGGCAACACTTGGAAGCAACGAAACTGTCCATCAACAGAGGAATGCACCAAGAAGAAGTGGTCCGTGTACACAATGGAATATTAGCCATGGAAAACATTGAAGCACTGCTCTTTGAGGCACCATAGATGAGCCTGGAGATAATCACAAAACATGAAGTAGGTCGGACAGCAAAACACCTATATCCTATATGATCACTTATGGCATTATCTAATAACTGACACAGATGAACATATTTCCGAAGAGAAAGACACTCACAGGCTTAGAAAACAAACTATGCTCATCTGGAAGGAAAGGAGGGGGGAAACTGAGAAATGAAGATTAGTGTTACTATTCATATACAAATACATATTATATACATGTATCAAAAAGACCGAACATATAGCAAGGGAGGTCGACGGAACACTGTAATATTTTACATGGGAAGAGGATCTGTACATTAATAGACATACATAATGTACAAATGAACCAGATTGTGTACACCAAAGACAAACAATATTCTAAACTTTACCCAGATTAAAAAAATTTTAAAAACCAAGAAGAAGTAATGAGACATAAACTTATGGGGATTTCTCCTGGCAAATTCCATTCTAATTTACAACCTAGGACAATGACTTCCAGAAAGGCTCTGCTGCCCTAGTACCCAGATTGGGGAATGGAGAAATGCTACCTCCTTGTGGCCGTTTCCCACAACAGCAGCTTTGAACCCACTGCAAAAGGTCACTAAATTTTCACCTACTTGCAGTTCTGTAAATGACACCTGCCCTCCAGAAAATTTCTGGGGTCAAAAATCGACCAAAAACTTCACAAGAGGGCAACCTTCGAAGAAGACAATTTCAAGAGCTATATTGTACTCACGGTTTTTTCTTTTAAGAGAAAAGCGAAAGGCGTAGGAATATGACGAATTTTAAAAATTTTAATGACATGCACACCCATATTACAAAAACCTATCAGCTCACAGCAGTCAGAATGGCCATTAGGAAATATGCTGCAAAAAATAAAAGGTGAAGGGAGTGTGGAGAAATGCGTACCTTCGGTTGTAAGGGGGGCATGTAAAGAGCCACTAATGAAAACACAATGTAGGTGCTTCAAAAAGGGAAACATTGAGCTACCAGTCAATCAATCACAACCACTGCTTGGCCTATCACCTGAGAAAATGAGAATCAAAAAGTCACAGGCTGGCAAACCTGTACGCCAGCAAGATTTACCATAGCCAGCACTTGGAAGCAATGAAAATGTCCATCAACCGAGGAATGCACCAAGAAGAAGTGGTCCACGTACACAATGGAATATTACTCTAATAATAAATATAAATTAAATTTAAAAACAAACAAAAGCAAGGAGACATCAACATTTGTGGGTTTATCCGGGCACATTGCACTCTCATTTATAACCGAAGAACACCACTGGCCGGTAGGTCTGTTTCCCTAGTACCAGCAAGGGGAACGTAGAAAGGCTGCCGCTCTCTGGCCGTTACCTGCAAAAGCAGGTTTAAAGCCTGAGCCAATGGTCACTTCATATGAACAAGTACTGCAGGGCTGTAAATGAAACCTGCCCTCAAAATGTCTTGAGGGAGATAATGGCCAAAATATTTCAAATGGTGACACATACTTTAAGAAAACACTTTGAAGAAATAAGCTCTAATCACAGCTGGAAAAGTAAAAGGGACATGTCTTAAAGCTCAATTTCAACGCATTATGAGACACATGCAAATTCAACCACAAAGAGGTATCAGCTCACACAACTCAGAATAACCATCAGCAAAAACTACAGAGAAAAAATCCTGAAGGTGCTGGGAAGAAATACATGCCCTCCACTTTAAGTGGGACGTAACCTGGAAAGAGCCACTAAGGAGAACAGAACAGAGGTGCCTTTAAAAGGTAAACATTGAGCTACCATATGATCCAGCAGACCTATTCCTGGACCTATAAACTAAGAAGACAGAATTGGAAGGACACAGCCACGCAAATCTGCATTGCATACTATTACAATAGCCAAGATATGGAAGTAACCAAAAAGTCCACCGACAGATGGGTGGACAAAGAAGAACTGCTACCTGTATAGATGGAATATGAGCTAGTGAAAAAATGAAACAATGCCATTTGCAGCACCATAGATGAGTCTAGAAGTAATCACGCAACTTGGAGTAAGTGAGAAAGCGAAAGACACATATCCTATCATATCACATATAGGGGTTACCTAAAAAATGATACAAACAAAGATATTTCCACAAACACTATCATAGATTCATTAAAAAAACTTATGGTTCACCAAATGGAAAGGTGTGAGGATTGGATACATTACCATATTGAGGTTAACAGAGAGATACAAACACATGTGAAATATATAATCACCAAAGACCTATGCAATACCAAGGGAAGACTACTCAACATTCTGTCATAACCTACATGGGAAAAGGATCCGAAGAAGAATAGATATATGTATATGTGTGAAAGAACCACATCTTGCACACCTAGAACAAACAAAACATTGTAATCAAGTTTGCTGTGATAAAAAATAAAAATTAAGTTAAAAATACCAACAAGAAGTAATGAGACATAAACTTAAAGGGCTTTTTCCTCGCACATTCCATTCTAATTTACAACCTAGAACACCACTTCCAGTAAGGCTCTGTTGCCCTAGTAACCAGATTTGGTAAAGGAGAAATGCTGCCGCCTTGTGGCCGATTCCCGCAAGAGCAGCTTTTAACCCACAGCTAATGGTCACTTACCATTCACAAGGACTCAGGGCTGTAAAGGACACCTGCCCTCAAAATTGTCCTGCGGTAGGGAATGGATAAAAATTTCAAAACAGGCAAAATTTGCAAGAAGATAGTATGAAGAGGTATGTTTTACTCACTCTCTTTTGAAAGAAAGGAAAATGTATAAAAGCTCAGCCTCAGGAAGTATTAGACTCATGCAATCTAATCTACAAAACGTTTTCAACTCACACCAGTCGACTGACCATTGGCAAAAAGTCTACAAATAATAAATGCTGAAGAGCTCTTAGAGAACTGTGTACCCTCTAGCTGCTGGTGAGATGTAAGAGGGTTAAACGCTAATAATGACAACAGAAAGGAGCTGCGTTTAAAAGGAAAAATTGAGGTACCATTCAATCCAGCAGGCGCACCAATGGGCCTCTCACCTGAGAAGACCAGAATGAAGAAGACCCGGGCTGCAAAAGCTGCACTGCAGCCTGATTCACAATAGACAAGACAGTGAAGCAACTAAAATGTCCATCAACAGATGAAAGGATAAAGAAGAAGTGGTCCATGTACACAATGAATACTAGCCATGGAAAACAATGAAACACTGCTCTTTGAGGCACCATAGATGATCTTGGAGATAATCACAGAACATGAGGTAAGTCGGAAAGCAAAAGTCCTATATCCTATGATATCACTTATAGGCGTTATCTAATAACTGACACAAATGAACATATTTCCTCACAGAAAGTCAATCACAGACTTATTAAAAAAAAAACTATGCTTATCTAAAAGGAAAGGTGGGGGGAATGGATAAATGAAGATTAGCGTTACCATATGTATACAAATATATATTATATACATATATCAAAAGACCAACCATATAGCAAGGAAGGATTATGGAACACTCTGTAATAATTTACACGGGAAGAGGATCTCTACCTAAATAGTTATATAGAATATGTAGATGAACCAGAGTGTGTACACCTTGGACGAGCAACATTCTAACCATTACCCCAATTGAAAAAATTAAAACAACGAACTAGGAGTAATGAGACATAAACTTATGAGGGGTTTTCCTGGCACATTCCATCCAAATTTAAAACCTAGGCAAACAACTTCCAGAACGGCTCTGCTGCCCTAGTACCCAGATTTGGGAATGGAGAAATGCTGCATCCTTGTGGCCGTTTTCCACAAGAGCAGCTTTAAACCCACTGCAAAAGGTCACTAAATATTCACCAATTGCAGGTCTGTAAATGACACCGGCCCTCCAAAAACTACTGAGGTCGAAAATCGACCAAAAAATTCCAGAGTGCAACCTTCCAAAAAGAAAATTTGAAGAGGTATATTATAGTCACACTTTTTTGCTTTTTTCTTTTAACAGAAAAGAAAAAGGCGTGGAAAAATGATGAATTGTAGGAATTTTTACAGACATGTAAACCCAAATTACAAAAACCTATCAGCTCACACCAGTCAGAACGGCCATCAACAAAAATGCTGCAAACAATAAATGCTGACGTGATTGTGGAGAAATGCGTACCCTCGATTCTAAGGGGGATGTGGTAAGAGCCGCTAATGAAAGCACAATTGAGGTGCCTTGAAAAGGTAAACGTTGACCTACCATACCAGTCAATCAATCATACCCACTGCTGTGTCTATCACCTGAGAAAATGAAAATCAAAAATCACAGGCTGGCAATCCTGCACTCCAGCAATATTTACCATAGGCAACACTTGGAAGCAACGAAACTGTCCATCAACAGAGGAATGCACCAAGAAGAAGTGGTCCGTGTACACAATGGAATATTAGCCATGGAAAACATTGAAGCACTGCTCTTTGAGGCACCATAGATGAGCCTGGAGATAATCACAAAACATGAAGTAGGTCGGACAGCAAAACACCTATATCCTATATGATCACTTATGGCATTATCTAATAACTGACACAGATGAACATATTTCCGAAGAGAAAGACACTCACAGGCTTAGAAAACAAACTATGCTCATCTGAAAGGAAAGGAGGGGGGAAACTGAGAAATGAAGATTAGTGTTACTATTCATAAACAAATACATATTATATACATGTATCAAAAAGACCGAACATATAGCAAGGGAGGTCGACGGAACACTGTAATATTTTACATGGGAAGAGGATCTGTACATTAATAGACATACATAATGTACAAATGAACCAGATTGTGTACACCAAAGACAAACAATATTCTAAACTTTACCCAGATTAAAAAAATTTTAAAAACCAAGAAGAAGTAATGAGACATAAACTTATGGGGATTTCTCCTGGCAAATTCCATTCTAATTTACAACCTAGGACAATGACTTCCAGAAAGGCTCTGCTGCCCTAGTACCCAGATTGGGGAATGGAGAAATGCTACCTCCTTGTGGCCGTTTCCCACAACAGCAGCTTTGAACCCACTGCAAAAGGTCACTAAATTTTCACCTACTTGCAGTTCTGTAAATGACACCTGCCCTCCAGAAAATTTCTGGGGTCAAAAATCGACCAAAAACTTCACAAGAGGGCAACCTTCGAAGAAGACAATTTCAAGAGCTATATTGTACTCACGGTTTTTTCTTTTAAGAGAAAAGCGAAAGGCGTAGGAATATGACGAATTTTAAAAATTTTAATGACATGCACACCCATATTACAAAAACCTATCAGCTCACAGCAGTCAGAATGGCCATTAGGAAATATGCTGCAAAAAATAAAAGGTGAAGGGAGTGTGGAGAAATGCGTACCTTCGGTTGTAAGGGGGGCATGTAAAGAGCCACTAATGAAAACACAATGTAGGTGCTTCAAAAAGGGAAACATTGAGCTACCAGTCAATCAATCACAACCACTGCTTGGCCTATCACCTGAGAAAATGAGAATCAAAAAGTCACAGGCTGGCAAACCTGTACGCCAGCAAGATTTACCATAGCCAGCACTTGGAAGCAATGAAAATGTCCATCAACCGAGGAATGCACCAAGAAGAAGTGGTCCACGTACACAATGGAATATTACTCTAATAATAAATATAAATTAAATTTAAAAACAAACAAAAGCAAGGAGACATCAACATTTGTGGGTTTATCCGGGCACATTGCACTCTCATTTATAACCGAAGAACACCACTGGCCGGTAGGTCTGTTTCCCTAGTACCAGCAAGGGGAACGTAGAAAGGCTGCCGCTCTCTGGCCGTTACCTGCAAAAGCAGGTTTAAAGCCTGAGCCAATGGTCACTTCATATGAACAAGTACTGCAGGGCTGTAAATGAAACCTGCCCTCAAAATGTCTTGAGGGAGATAATGGCCAAAATATTTCAAATGGTGACACATACTTTAAGAAAACACTTTGAAGAAATAAGCTCTAATCACAGCTGGAAAAGTAAAAGGGACATGTCTTAAAGCTCAATTTCAACGCATTATGAGACACATGCAAATTCAACCACAAAGAGGTATCAGCTCACACAACTCAGAATAACCATCAGCAAAAACTACAGAGAAAAAATCCTGAAGGTGCTGGGAAGAAATACATGCCCTCCACTTTAAGTGGGACGTAACCTGGAAAGAGCCACTAAGGAGAACAGAACAGAGGTGCCTTTAAAAGGTAAACATTGAGCTACCATATGATCCAGCAGACCTATTCCTGGACCTATAAACTAAGAAGACAGAATTGGAAGGACACAGCCACGCAAATCTGCATTGCATACTATTACAATAGCCAAGATATGGAAGTAACCAAAAAGTCCACCGACAGATGGGTGGACAAAGAAGAACTGCTACCTGTATAGATGGAATATGAGCTAGTGAAAAAATGAAACAATGCCATTTGCATCACCATAGATGAGTCTAGAAGTAATCACGCAACTTGGAGTAAGTGAGAAAGCGAAAGACACATATCCTATCATATCACATATAGGGGTTACCTAAAAAATGATACAAACAAAGATATTTCCACAAACACTATCATAGATTCATTAAAAAAACTTATGGTTCACCAAATGGAAAGGTGTGAGGATTGGATACATTACCATATTGAGGTTAACAGAGAGATACAAACACATGTGAAATATATAATCACCAAAGACCTACGCAATACCAAGGGAAGACTACTCAACATTCTGTCATAACCTACATGGGAAAAGGATCCGAAGAAGAATAGATATATGTATATGTGTGAAAGAACCACATCTTGCACACCTAGAACAAACAAAACATTGTAATCAAGTTTGCTGTGATAAAAAATAAAAATTAAGTTAAAAATACCAACAAGAAGTAATGAGACATAAACTTAAAGGGCTTTTTCCTCGCACATTCCATTCTAATTTACAACCTAGAACACCACTTCCAGTAAGGCTCTGTTGCCCTAGTAACCAGATTTGGTAAAGGAGAAATGCTGCCGCCTTGTGGCCGATTCCCGCAAGAGCAGCTTTTAACCCACAGCTAATGGTCACTTACCATTCACAAGGACTCAGGGCTCTAAAGGACACCTGCCCTCAAAATTGTGCTGCGGTAGGGAATGGATAAAATTTTCAAAACAGGCAAAATTTGCAAGAAGATAGTATGAAGAGGTATGTTTTACTCACTCTCTTTTGAAAGAAAGGAAAATGTATAAAAGCTCAGCCTCAGGAAGTATTAGACTCATGCAATCTAATCTACAAAACGTTTTCAACTCACACCAGTCGACTGACCATTGGCAAAAAGTCTACAAATAATAAATGCTGAAGAGCTCTTAGAGAACTGTGTACCCTCTAGCTGCTGGTGAGATGTAAGAGGGTTAAACGCTAATAATGACAACAGAAAGGAGCTGCGTTTAAAAGGAAAAATTGAGGTACCATTCAATCCAGCAGGCGCACCAATGGGCCTCTCACCTGAGAAGACCAGAATGAAGAAGACCCGGGCTGCAAAAGCTGCACTGCAGCCTGATTCACAATAGACAAGACAGTGAAGCAACTAAAATGTCCATCAACAGATGAAAGGATAAAGAAGAAGTGGTCCATGTACACAATGAATACTAGCCATGGAAAACAATGAAACACTGCTCTTTGAGGCACCATAGATGATCTTGGAGATAATCACAGAACATGAGGTAAGTCGGAAAGCAAAAGTCCTATATCCTATGATATCACTTATAGGCGTTATCTAATAACTGACACAAATGAACATATTTCCTCACAGAAAGTCAATCACAGACTTATTAAAAAAAAACTATGCTTATCTAAAAGGAAAGGTGGGGGGAATGGATAAATGAAGATTAGCGTTACCATATGTATACAAATATATATTATATACATATATCAAAAGACCAACCATATAGCAAGGAAGGATTATGGAACACTCTGTAATAATTTACACGGGAAGAGGATCTCTACCTAAATAGTTATATAGAATATGTAGATGAACCAGAGTGTGTACACCTTGGACGAGCAACATTCTAACCATTACCCCAATTGAAAAAATTAAAACAACGAACTAGGAGTAATGAGACATAAACTTATGAGGGGTTTTCCTGGCACATTCCATCCAAATTTAAAACCTAGGCAAACAACTTCCAGAACGGCTCTGCTGCCCTAGTACCCAGATTTGGGAATGGAGAAATGCTGCATCCTTGTGGCCGTTTTCCACAAGAGCAGCTTTAAACCCACTGCAAATGGTCACTAAATATTCACCAATTGCAGGTCTGTAAATGACACCGGCCCTCCAAAAACTACTGAGGTCGAAAATCGACCAAAAAATTCCAGAGTGCAACCTTCCAAAAAGAAAATTTGAAGAGGTATATTATAGTCACACTTTTTTGCTTTTTTCTTTTAACAGAAAAGAAAAAGGCGTGGAAAAATGATGAATTGTAGGAATTTTTACAGACATGTAAACCCAAATTACAAAAACCTATCAGCTCACACCAGTCAGAACGGCCATCAACAAAAATGCTGCAAACAATAAATGCTGACGTGATTGTGGAGAAATGCGTACCCTCGATTCTAAGGGGGATGTGGTAAGAGCCGCTAATGAAAGCACAATTGAGGTGCCTTGAAAAGGTAAACGTTGACCTACCATACCAGTCAATCAATCATACCCACTGCTGTGTCTATCACCTGAGAAAATGAAAATCAAAAATCACAGGCTGGCAATCCTGCACTCCAGCAATATTTACCATAGGCAACACTTGGAAGCAACGAAACTGTCCATCAACAGAGGAATGCACCAAGAAGAAGTGGTCCGTGTACACAATGGAATATTAGCCATGGAAAACATTGAAGCACTGCTCTTTGAGGCACCATAGATGAGCCTGGAGATAATCACAAAACATGAAGTAGGTCGGACAGCAAAACACCTATATCCTATATGATCACTTATGGCATTATCTAATAACTGACACAGATGAACATATTTCCGAAGAGAAAGACACTCACAGGCTTAGAAAACAAACTATGCTCATCTGGAAGGAAAGGAGGGGGGAAATTGAGAAATGAAGATTAGTGTTACTATTCATATACAAATACATATTATATACATGTATCAAAAAGACCGAACATATAGCAAGGGAGGTCGACGGAACACTGTAATATTTTACATGGGAAGAGGATCTGTACATTAATAGACATACATAATGTACAAATGAACCAGATTGTGTACACCAAAGACAAACAATATTCTAAACTTTACCCAGATTAAAAAAATTTTAAAAACCAAGAAGAAGTAATGAGACATAAACTTATGGGGATTTCTCCTGGCAAATTCCATTCTAATTTACAACCTAGGACAATGACTTCCAGAAAGGCTCTGCTGCCCTAGTACCCAGATTGGGGAATGGAGAAATGCTACCTCCTTGTGGCCGTTTCCCACAACAGCAGCTTTGAACCCACTGCAAAAGGTCACTAAATTTTCACCTACTTGCAGTTCTGTAAATGACACCTGCCCTCCAGAAAATTTCTGGGGTCAAAAATCGACCAAAAACTTCACAAGAGGGCAACCTTCGAAGAAGACAATTTCAAGAGCTATATTGTACTCACGGTTTTTTCTTTTAAGAGAAAAGCGAAAGGCGTAGGAATATGACGAATTTTAAAAATTTTAATGACATGCACACCCATATTACAAAAACCTATCAGCTCACAGCAGTCAGAATGGCCATTAGGAAATATGCTGCAAAAAATAAAAGGTGAAGGGAGTGTGGAGAAATGCGTACCTTCGGTTGTAAGGGGGGCATGTAAAGAGCCACTAATGAAAACACAATGTAGGTGCTTCAAAAAGGGAAACATTGAGCTACCAGTCAATCAATCACAACCACTGCTTGGCCTATCACCTGAGAAAATGAGAATCAAAAAGTCACAGGCTGGCAAACCTGTACGCCAGCAAGATTTACCATAGCCAGCACTTGGAAGCAATGAAAATGTCCATCAACCGAGGAATGCACCAAGAAGAAGTGGTCCACGTACACAATGGAATATTACTCTAATAATAAATATAAATTAAATTTAAAAACAAACAAAAGCAAGGAGACATCAACATTTGTGGGTTTATCCGGGCACATTGCACTCTCATTTATAACCGAAGAACACCACTGGCCGGTAGGTCTGTTTCCCTAGTACCAGCAAGGGGAACGTAGAAAGGCTGCCGCTCTCTGGCCGTTACCTGCAAAAGCAGGTTTAAAGCCTGAGCCAATGGTCACTTCATATGAACAAGTACTGCAGGGCTGTAAATGAAACCTGCCCTCAAAATGTCTTGAGGGAGATAATGGCCAAAATATTTCAAATGGTGACACATACTTTAAGAAAACACTTTGAAGAAATAAGCTCTAATCACAGCTGGAAAAGTAAAAGGGACATGTCTTAAAGCTCAATTTCAACGCATTATGAGACACATGCAAATTCAACCACAAAGAGGTATCAGCTCACACAACTCAGAATAACCATCAGCAAAAACTACAGAGAAAAAATCCTGAAGGTGCTGGGAAGAAATACATGCCCTCCACTTTAAGTGGGACGTAACCTGGAAAGAGCCACTAAGGAGAACAGAACAGAGGTGCCTTTAAAAGGTAAACATTGAGCTACCATATGATCCAGCAGACCTATTCCTGGACCTATAAACTAAGAAGACAGAATTGGAAGGACACAGCCACGCAAATCTGCATTGCATACTATTACAATAGCCAAGATATGGAAGTAACCAAAAAGTCCACCGACAGATGGGTGGACAAAGAAGAACTGCTACCTGTATAGATGGAATATGAGCTAGTGAAAAAATGAAACAATGCCATTTGCAGCACCATAGATGAGTCTAGAAGTAATCACGCAACTTGGAGTAAGTGAGAAAGCGAAAGACACATATCCTATCATATCACATATAGGGGTTACCTAAAAAATGATACAAACAAAGATATTTCCACAAACACTATCATAGATTCATTAAAAAAACTTATGGTTCACCAAATGGAAAGGTGTGAGGATTGGATACATTACCATATTGAGGTTAACAGAGAGATACAAACACATGTGAAATATATAATCACCAAAGACCTACGCAATACCAAGGGAAGACTACTCAACATTCTGTCATAACCTACATGGGAAAAGGATCCGAAGAAGAATAGATATATGTATATGTGTGAAAGAACCACATCTTGCACACCTAGAACAAACAAAACATTGTAATCAAGTTTGCTGTGATAAAAAATAAAAATTAAGTTAAAAATACCAACAAGAAGTAATGAGACATAAACTTAAAGGGCTTTTTCCTCGCACATTCCATTCTAATTTACAACCTAGAACACCACTTCCAGTAAGGCTCTGTTGCCCTAGTAACCAGATTTGGTAAAGGAGAAATGCTGCCGCCTTGTGGCCGATTCCCGCAAGAGCAGCTTTTAACCCACAGCTAATGGTCACTTACCATTCACAAGGACTCAGGGCTCTAAAGGACACCTGCCCTCAAAATTGTGCTGCGGTAGGGAATGGATAAAATTTTCAAAACAGGCAAAATTTGCAAGAAGATAGTATGAAGAGGTATGTTTTACTCACTCTCTTTTGAAAGAAAGGAAAATGTATAAAAGCTCAGCCTCAGGAAGTATTAGACTCATGCAATCTAATCTACAAAACGTTTTCAACTCACACCAGTCGACTGACCATTGGCAAAAAGTCTACAAATAATAAATGCTGAAGAGCTCTTAGAGAACTGTGTACCCTCTAGCTGCTGGTGAGATGTAAGAGGGTTAAACGCTAATAATGACAACAGAAAGGAGCTGCGTTTAAAAGGAAAAATTGAGGTACCATTCAATCCAGCAGGCGCACCAATGGGCCTCTCACCTGAGAAGACCAGAATGAAGAAGACCCGGGCTGCAAAAGCTGCACTGCAGCCTGATTCACAATAGACAAGACAGTGAAGCAACTAAAATGTCCATCAACAGATGAAAGGATAAAGAAGAAGTGGTCCATGTACACAATGAATACTAGCCATGGAAAACAATGAAACACTGCTCTTTGAGGCACCATAGATGATCTTGGAGATAATCACAGAACATGAGGTAAGTCGGAAAGCAAAAGTCCTATATCCTATGATATCACTTATAGGCGTTATCTAATAACTGACACAAATGAACATATTTCCACACAGAAAGTCAATCACAGACTTATTAAAAGAAAACTATGCTTATCTAAAAGGAAAGGTGGGGGGAATGGATAAATGAAGATTAGCGTTACCATATGTATACAAATATATATTATATACATATATCAAAAGACCAACCATATAGCAAGGAAGGATTATGGAACACTCTGTAATAATTTACACGGGAAGAGGATCTCTACCTAAATAGTTATATAGAATATGTAGATGAACCAGAGTGTGTACACCTTGGACGAGCAACATTCTAACCATTACCCCAATTGAAAAAATTAAAACAACGAACTAGGAGTAATGAGACATAAACTTATGAGGGGTTTTCCTGGCACATTCCATCCAAATTTAAAACCTAGGCAAACAACTTCCAGAACGGCTCTGCTGCCCTAGTACCCAGATTTGGGAATGGAGAAATGCTGCATCCTTGTGGCCGTTTTCCACAAGAGCAGCTTTAAACCCACTGCAAATGGTCACTAAATATTCACCAATTGCAGGTCTGTAAATGACACCGGCCCTCCAAAAACTACTGAGGTCGAAAATCGACCAAAAAATTCCAGAGTGCAACCTTCCAAAAAGAAAATTTGAAGAGGTATATTATAGTCACACTTTTTTGCTTTTTTCTTTTAACAGAAAAGAAAAAGGCGTGGAAAAATGATGAATTGTAGGAATTTTTACAGACATGTAAACCCAAATTACAAAAACCTATCAGCTCACACCAGTCAGAACGGCCATCAACAAAAATGCTGCAAACAATAAATGCTGACGTGATTGTGGAGAAATGCGTACCCTCGATTCTAAGGGGGATGTGGTAAGAGCCGCTAATGAAAGCACAATTGAGGTGCCTTGAAAAGGTAAACGTTGACCTACCATACCAGTCAATCAATCATACCCACTGCTGTGTCTATCACCTGAGAAAATGAAAATCAAAAATCACAGGCTGGCAATCCTGCACTCCAGCAATATTTACCATAGGCAACACTTGGAAGCAACGAAACTGTCCATCAACAGAGGAATGCACCAAGAAGAAGTGGTCCGTGTACACAATGGAATATTAGCCATGGAAAACATTGAAGCACTGCTCTTTGAGGCACCATAGATGAGCCTGGAGATAATCACAAAACATGAAGTAGGTCGGACAGCAAAACACCTATATCCTATATGATCACTTATGGCATTATCTAATAACTGACACAGATGAACATATTTCCGAAGAGAAAGACACTCACAGGCTTAGAAAACAAACTATGCTCATCTGGAAGGAAAGGAGGGGGGAAATTGAGAAATGAAGATTAGTGTTACTATTCATATACAAATACATATTATATACATGTATCAAAAAGACCGAACATATAGCAAGGGAGGTCGACGGAACACTGTAATATTTTACATGGGAAGAGGATCTGTACATTAATAGACATACATAATGTACAAATGAACCAGATTGTGTACACCAAAGACAAACAATATTCTAAACTTTACCCAGATTAAAAAAATTTTAAAAACCAAGAAGAAGTAATGAGACATAAACTTATGGGGATTTCTCCTGGCAAATTCCATTCTAATTTACAACCTAGGACAATGACTTCCAGAAAGGCTCTGCTGCCCTAGTACCCAGATTGGGGAATGGAGAAATGCTACCTCCTTGTGGCCGTTTCCCACAACAGCAGCTTTGAACCCACTGCAAAAGGTCACTAAATTTTCACCTACTTGCAGTTCTGTAAATGACACCTGCCCTCCAGAAAATTTCTGGGGTCAAAAATCGACCAAAAACTTCACAAGAGGGCAACCTTCGAAGAAGACAATTTCAAGAGCTATATTGTACTCACGGTTTTTTCTTTTAAGAGAAAAGCGAAAGGCGTAGGAATATGACGAATTTTAAAAATTTTAATGACATGCACACCCATATTACAAAAACCTATCAGCTCACAGCAGTCAGAATGGCCATTAGGAAATATGCTGCAAAAAATAAAAGGTGAAGGGAGTGTGGAGAAATGCGTACCTTCGGTTGTAAGGGGGGCATGTAAAGAGCCACTAATGAAAACACAATGTAGGTGCTTCAAAAAGGGAAACATTGAGCTACCAGTCAATCAATCACAACCACTGCTTGGCCTATCACCTGAGAAAATGAGAATCAAAAAGTCACAGGCTGGCAAACCTGTACGCCAGCAAGATTTACCATAGCCAGCACTTGGAAGCAATGAAAATGTCCATCAACCGAGGAATGCACCAAGAAGAAGTGGTCCACGTACACAATGGAATATTACTCTAATAATAAATATAAATTAAATTTAAAAACAAACAAAAGCAAGGAGACATCAACATTTGTGGGTTTATCCGGGCACATTGCACTCTCATTTATAACCGAAGAACACCACTGGCCGGTAGGTCTGTTTCCCTAGTACCAGCAAGGGGAACGTAGAAAGGCTGCCGCTCTCTGGCCGTTACCTGCAAAAGCAGGTTTAAAGCCTGAGCCAATGGTCACTTCATATGAACAAGTACTGCAGGGCTGTAAATGAAACCTGCCCTCAAAATGTCTTGAGGGAGATAATGGCCAAAATATTTCAAATGGTGACACATACTTTAAGAAAACACTTTGAAGAAATAAGCTCTAATCACAGCTGGAAAAGTAAAAGGGACATGTCTTAAAGCTCAATTTCAACGCATTATGAGACACATGCAAATTCAACCACAAAGAGGTATCAGCTCACACAACTCAGAATAACCATCAGCAAAAACTACAGAGAAAAAATCCTGAAGGTGCTGGGAAGAAATACATGCCCTCCACTTTAAGTGGGACGTAACCTGGAAAGAGCCACTAAGGAGAACAGAACAGAGGTGCCTTTAAAAGGTAAACATTGAGCTACCATATGATCCAGCAGACCTATTCCTGGACCTATAAACTAAGAAGACAGAATTGGAAGGACACAGCCACGCAAATCTGCATTGCATACTATTACAATAGCCAAGATATGGAAGTAACCAAAAAGTCCACCGACAGATGGGTGGACAAAGAAGAACTGCTACCTGTATAGATGGAATATGAGCTAGTGAAAAAATGAAACAATGCCATTTGCAGCACCATAGATGAGTCTAGAAGTAATCACGCAACTTGGAGTAAGTGAGAAAGCGAAAGACACATATCCTATCATATCACATATAGGGGTTACCTAAAAAATGATACAAACAAAGATATTTCCACAAACACTATCATAGATTCATTAAAAAAACTTATGGTTCACCAAATGGAAAGGTGTGAGGATTGGATACATTACCATATTGAGGTTAACAGAGAGATACAAACACATGTGAAATATATAATCACCAAAGACCTACGCAATACCAAGGGAAGACTACTCAACATTCTGTCATAACCTACATGGGAAAAGGATCCGAAGAAGAATAGATATATGTATATGTGTGAAAGAACCACATCTTGCACACCTAGAACAAACAAAACATTGTAATCAAGTTTGCTGTGATAAAAAATAAAAATTAAGTTAAAAATACCAACAAGAAGTAATGAGACATAAACTTAAAGGGCTTTTTCCTCGCACATTCCATTCTAATTTACAACCTAGAACACCACTTCCAGTAAGGCTCTGTTGCCCTAGTAACCAGATTTGGTAAAGGAGAAATGCTGCCGCCTTGTGGCCGATTCCCGCAAGAGCAGCTTTTAACCCACAGCTAATGGTCACTTACCATTCACAAGGACTCAGGGCTGTAAAAGACACCTGCCCTCAAAATTGTCCTGCGGTAGGGAATGGATAAAAATTTCAAAACAGGCAAAATTTGCAAGAAGATAGTATGAAGAGGTATGTTTTACTCACTCTCTTTTGAAAGAAAGGAAAATGTATAAAAGCTCAGCCTCAGGAAGTATTAGACTCATGCAATCTAATCTACAAAACGTTTTCAACTCACACCAGTCGACTGACCATTGGCAAAAAGTCTACAAATAATAAATGCTGAAGAGCTCTTAGAGAACTGTGTACCCTCTAGCTGCTGGTGAGATGTAAGAGGGTTAAACGCTAATAATGACAACAGAAAGGAGCTGCGTTTAAAAGGAAAAATTGAGGTACCATTCAATCCAGCAGGCGCACCAATGGGCCTCTCACCTGAGAAGACCAGAATGAAGAAGACCCGGGCTGCAAAAGCTGCACTGCAGCCTGATTCACAATAGACAAGACAGTGAAGCAACTAAAATGTCCATCAACAGATGAAAGGATAAAGAAGAAGTGGTCCATGTACACAATGAATACTAGCCATGGAAAACAATGAAACACTGCTCTTTGAGGCACCATAGATGATCTTGGAGATAATCACAGAACATGAGGTAAGTCGGAAAGCAAAAGTCCTATATCCTATGATATCACTTATAGGCGTTATCTAATAACTGACACAAATGAACATATTTCCTCACAGAAAGTCAATCACAGACTTATTAAAAAAAAAACTATGCTTATCTAAAAGGAAAGGTGGGGGGAATGGATAAATGAAGATTAGCGTTACCATATGTATACAAATATATATTATATACATATATCAAAAGACCAACCATATAGCAAGGAAGGATTATGGAACACTCTGTAATAATTTACACGGGAAGAGGATCTCTACCTAAATAGTTATATAGAATATGTAGATGAACCAGAGTGTGTACACCTTGGACGAGCAACATTCTAACCATTACCCCAATTGAAAAAATTAAAACAACGAACTAGGAGTAATGAGACATAAACTTATGAGGGGTTTTCCTGGCACATTCCATCCAAATTTAAAACCTAGGCAAACAACTTCCAGAACGGCTCTGCTGCCCTAGTACCCAGATTTGGGAATGGAGAAATGCTGCATCCTTGTGGCCGTTTTCCACAAGAGCAGCTTTAAACCCACTGCAAAAGGTCACTAAATATTCACCAATTGCAGGTCTGTAAATGACACCGGCCCTCCAAAAACTACTGAGGTCGAAAATCGACCAAAAAATTCCAGAGTGCAACCTTCCAAAAAGAAAATTTGAAGAGGTATATTATAGTCACACTTTTTTGCTTTTTTCTTTTAACAGAAAAGAAAAAGGCGTGGAAAAATGATGAATTGTAGGAATTTTTACAGACATGTAAACCCAAATTACAAAAACCTATCAGCTCACACCAGTCAGAACGGCCATCAACAAAAATGCTGCAAACAATAAATGCTGACGTGATTGTGGAGAAATGCGTACCCTCGATTCTAAGGGGGATGTGGTAAGAGCCGCTAATGAAAGCACAATTGAGGTGCCTTGAAAAGGTAAACGTTGACCTACCATACCAGTCAATCAATCATACCCACTGCTGTGTCTATCACCTGAGAAAATGAAAATCAAAAATCACAGGCTGGCAATCCTGCACTCCAGCAATATTTACCATAGGCAACACTTGGAAGCAACGAAACTGTCCATCAACAGAGGAATGCACCAAGAAGAAGTGGTCCGTGTACACAATGGAATATTAGCCATGGAAAACATTGAAGCACTGCTCTTTGAGGCACCATAGATGAGCCTGGAGATAATCACAAAACATGAAGTAGGTCGGACAGCAAAACACCTATATCCTATATGATCACTTATGGCATTATCTAATAACTGACACAGATGAACATATTTCCGAAGAGAAAGACACTCACAGGCTTAGAAAACAAACTATGCTCATCTGAAAGGAAAGGAGGGGGGAAACTGAGAAATGAAGATTAGTGTTACTATTCATAAACAAATACATATTATATACATGTATCAAAAAGACCGAACATATAGCAAGGGAGGTCGACGGAACACTGTAATATTTTACATGGGAAGAGGATCTGTACATTAATAGACATACATAATGTACAAATGAACCAGATTGTGTACACCAAAGACAAACAATATTCTAAACTTTACCCAGATTAAAAAAATTTTAAAAACCAAGAAGAAGTAATGAGACATAAACTTATGGGGATTTCTCCTGGCAAATTCCATTCTAATTTACAACCTAGGACAATGACTTCCAGAAAGGCTCTGCTGCCCTAGTACCCAGATTGGGGAATGGAGAAATGCTACCTCCTTGTGGCCGTTTCCCACAACAGCAGCTTTGAACCCACTGCAAAAGGTCACTAAATTTTCACCTACTTGCAGTTCTGTAAATGACACCTGCCCTCCAGAAAATTTCTGGGGTCAAAAATCGACCAAAAACTTCACAAGAGGGCAACCTTCGAAGAAGACAATTTCAAGAGCTATATTGTACTCACGGTTTTTTCTTTTAAGAGAAAAGCGAAAGGCGTAGGAATATGACGAATTTTAAAAATTTTAATGACATGCACACCCATATTACAAAAACCTATCAGCTCACAGCAGTCAGAATGGCCATTAGGAAATATGCTGCAAAAAATAAAAGGTGAAGGGAGTGTGGAGAAATGCGTACCTTCGGTTGTAAGGGGGGCATGTAAAGAGCCACTAATGAAAACACAATGTAGGTGCTTCAAAAAGGGAAACATTGAGCTACCAGTCAATCAATCACAACCACTGCTTGGCCTATCACCTGAGAAAATGAGAATCAAAAAGTCACAGGCTGGCAAACCTGTACGCCAGCAAGATTTACCATAGCCAGCACTTGGAAGCAATGAAAATGTCCATCAACCGAGGAATGCACCAAGAAGAAGTGGTCCACGTACACAATGGAATATTACTCTAATAATAAATATAAATTAAATTTAAAAACAAACAAAAGCAAGGAGACATCAACATTTGTGGGTTTATCCGGGCACATTGCACTCTCATTTATAACCGAAGAACACCACTGGCCGGTAGGTCTGTTTCCCTAGTACCAGCAAGGGGAACGTAGAAAGGCTGCCGCTCGCTGGCCGTTACCTGCAAAAGCAGGTTTAAAGCCTGAGCCAATGGTCACTTCATATGAACAAGTACTGCAGGGCTGTAAATGAAACCTGCCCTCAAAATGTCTTGAGGGAGATAATGGCCAAAATATTTCAAATGGTGACACATACTTTAAGAAAACACTTTGAAGAAATAAGCTCTAATCACAGCTGGAAAAGTAAAAGGGACATGTCTTAAAGCTCAATTTCAACGCATTATGAGACACATGCAAATTCAACCACAAAGAGGTATCAGCTCACACAACTCAGAATAACCATCAGCAAAAACTACAGAGAAAAAATCCTGAAGGTGCTGGGAAGAAATACATGCCCTCCACTTTAAGTGGGACGTAACCTGGAAAGAGCCACTAAGGAGAACAGAACAGAGGTGCCTTTAAAAGGTAAACATTGAGCTACCATATGATCCAGCAGACCTATTCCTGGACCTATAAACTAAGAAGACAGAATTGGAAGGACACAGCCACGCAAATCTGCATTGCATACTATTACAATAGCCAAGATATGGAAGTAACCAAAAAGTCCACCGACAGATGGGTGGACAAAGAAGAACTGCTACCTGTATAGATGGAATATGAGCTAGTGAAAAAATGAAACAATGCCATTTGCAGCACCATAGATGAGTCTAGAAGTAATCACGCAACTTGGAGTAAGTGAGAAAGCGAAAGACACATATCCTATCATATCACATATAGGGGTTACCTAAAAAATGATACAAACAAAGATATTTCCACAAACACTATCATAGATTCATTAAAAAAACTTATGGTTCACCAAATGGAAAGGTGTGAGGATTGGATACATTACCATATTGAGGTTAACAGAGAGATACAAACACATGTGAAATATATAATCACCAAAGACCTACGCAATACCAAGGGAAGACTACTCAACATTCTGTCATAACCTACATGGGAAAAGGATCCGAAGAAGAATAGATATATGTATATGTGTGAAAGAACCACATCTTGCACACCTAGAACAAACAAAACATTGTAATCAAGTTTGCTGTGATAAAAAATAAAAATTAAGTTAAAAATACCAACAAGAAGTAATGAGACATAAACTTAAAGGGCTTTTTCCTCGCACATTCCATTCTAATTTACAACCTAGAACACCACTTCCAGTAAGGCTCTGTTGCCCTAGTAACCAGATTTGGTAAAGGAGAAATGCTGCCGCCTTGTGGCCGATTCCCGCAAGAGCAGCTTTTAACCCACAGCTAATGGTCACTTACCATTCATAAGGACTCAGGGCTCTAAAGGACACCTGCCCTCAAAATTGTGCTGCGGTAGGGAATGGATAAAATTTTCAAAACAGGCAAAATTTGCAAGAAGATAGTATGAAGAGGTATGTTTTACTCACTCCCTTTTGAAAGAAAGGAAAATGTATAAAAGCTCAGCCTCAGGAAGTATTAGACTCATGCAATCTAATCTACAAAAAGTTTTCAACTCACACCAGTCGACTGACCATTGGCAAAAAGTCTACAAATAATAAATGCTGAAGAGCTCTTAGAGAACTGTGTACCCTCTAGCTGCTGGTGAGATGTAAGAGGGTTAAACGCTAATAATGACAACAGAAAGGAGCTGCGTTTAAAAGGAAAAATTGAGGTACCATTCAATCCAGCAGGCGCACCAATGGGCCTCTCACCTGAGAAGACCAGAATGAAGAAGACCCGGGCTGCAAAAGCTGCACTGCAGCCTGATTCACAATAGACAAGACAGTGAAGCAACTAAAATGTCCATCAACAGATGAAAGGATAAAGAAGAAGTGGTCCATGTACACAATGAATACTAGCCATGGAAAACAATGAAACACTGCTCTTTGAGGCACCATAGATGATCTTGGAGATAATCACAGAACATGAGGTAAGTCGGAAAGCAAAAGTCCTATATCCTATGATATCACTTATAGGCGTTATCTAATAACTGACACAAATGAACATATTTCCACACAGAAAGTCAATCACAGACTTATTAAAAGAAAACTATGCTTATCTAAAAGGAAAGGTGGGGGGAATGGATAAATGAAGATTAGCGTTACCATATGTATACAAATATATATTATATACATATATCAAAAGACCAACCATATAGCAAGGAAGGATTATGGAACACTCTGTAATAATTTACACGGGAAGAGGATCTCTACCTAAATAGTTATATAGAATATGTAGATGAACCAGAGTGTGTACACCTTGGACGAGCAACATTCTAACCATTACCCCAATTGAAAAAATTAAAACAACGAACTAGGAGTAATGAGACATAAACTTATGAGGGGTTTTCCTGGCACATTCCATCCAAATTTAAAACCTAGGCAAACAACTTCCAGAACGGCTCTGCTGCCCTAGTACCCAGATTTGGGAATGGAGAAATGCTGCATCCTTGTGGCCGTTTTCCACAAGAGCAGCTTTAAACCCACTGCAAAAGGTCACTAAATATTCACCAATTGCAGGTCTGTAAATGACACCGGCCCTCCAAAAACTACTGAGGTCGAAAATCGACCAAAAAATTCCAGAGTGCAACCTTCCAAAAAGAAAATTTGAAGAGGTATATTATAGTCACACTTTTTTGCTTTTTTCTTTTAACAGAAAAGAAAAAGGCGTGGAAAAATGATGAATTGTAGGAATTTTTACAGACATGTAAACCCAAATTACAAAAACCTATCAGCTCACACCAGTCAGAACGGCCATCAACAAAAATGCTGCAAACAATAAATGCTGACGTGATTGTGGAGAAATGCGTACCCTCGATTCTAAGGGGGATGTGGTAAGAGCCGCTAATGAAAGCACAATTGAGGTGCCTTGAAAAGGTAAACGTTGACCTACCATACCAGTCAATCAATCATACCCACTGCTGTGTCTATCACCTGAGAAAATGAAAATCAAAAATCACAGGCTGGCAATCCTGCACTCCAGCAATATTTACCATAGGCAACACTTGGAAGCAACGAAACTGTCCATCAACAGAGGAATGCACCAAGAAGAAGTGGTCCGTGTACACAATGGAATATTAGCCATGGAAAACATTGAAGCACTGCTCTTTGAGGCACCATAGATGAGCCTGGAGATAATCACAAAACATGAAGTAGGTCGGACAGCAAAACACCTATATCCTATATGATCACTTATGGCATTATCTAATAACTGACACAGATGAACATATTTCCGAAGAGAAAGACACTCACAGGCTTAGAAAACAAACTATGCTCATCTGAAAGGAAAGGAGGGGGGAAACTGAGAAATGAAGATTAGTGTTACTATTCATAAACAAATACATATTATATACATGTATCAAAAAGACCGAACATATAGCAAGGGAGGTCGACGGAACACTGTAATATTTTACATGGGAAGAGGATCTGTACATTAATAGACATACATAATGTACAAATGAACCAGATTGTGTACACCAAAGACAAACAATATTCTAAACTTTACCCAGATTAAAAAAATTTTAAAAACCAAGAAGAAGTAATGAGACATAAACTTATGGGGATTTCTCCTGGCAAATTCCATTCTAATTTACAACCTAGGACAATGACTTCCAGAAAGGCTCTGCTGCCCTAGTACCCAGATTGGGGAATGGAGAAATGCTACCTCCTTGTGGCCGTTTCCCACAACAGCAGCTTTGAACCCACTGCAAAAGGTCACTAAATTTTCACCTACTTGCAGTTCTGTAAATGACACTTGCCCTCCAGAAAATTTCTGGGGTCAAAAATCGACCAAAAACTTCACAAGAGGGCAACCTTCGAAGAAGACAATTTCAAGAGCTATATTGTACTCACGGTTTTTTCTTTTAAGATAAAAGCGAAAGGCGTAGGAATATGACGAATTTCAAAAATTTTAATGACATGCACACCCATATTACAAAAACCTATCAGCTCACAGCAGTCAGAATGGCCATTAGGAAATATGCTGCAAAAAATAAAAGGTGAAGGGAGTGTGGAGAAATGCATACCTTCGGTTGTAAGGGGGGCATGTAAAGAACCACTAATGAAAACACAATGTAGGTGCTTCAAAAAGGGAAACATTGAGCTACCAGTCAATCAATCACAACCACTGCTTGGCCTATCACCTGAGAAAATGAGAATCAAAAAGTCACAGGCTGGCAAACCTGTACGCCAGCAAGATTTACCATAGCCAGCACTTGGAAGCAATGAAAATGTCCATCAACCGAGGAATGCACCAAGAAGAAGTGGTCCACGTACACAATGGAATATTACTCTAATAATAAATATAAATTAAATTTAAAAACAAACAAAAGCAAGGAGACATCAACATTTGTGGGTTTATCCGGGCACATTGCACTCTCATTTATAACCGAAGAACACCACTGGCCGGTAGGTCTGTTTCCCTAGTACCAGCAAGGGGAACGTAGAAAGGCTGCCGCTCTCTGGCCGTTACCTGCAAAAGCAGGTTTAAAGCCTGAGCCAATGGTCACTTCATATGAACAAGTACTGCAGGGCTGTAATTGAAACCTGCCCTCAAAATGTCTTGAGGGAGATAATGGCCAAAATATTTCAAATGGTGACACATACTTTAAGAAAACACTTTGAAGAAATAAGCTCTAATCACAGCTGGAAAAGTAAAAGGGACATGTCTTAAAGCTCAATTTCAACGCATTATGAGACACATGCAAATTCAACCACAAAGAGGTATCAGCTCACACAACTCAGAATAACCATCAGCAAAAACTACAGAGAAAAAATCCTGAAGGTGCTGGGAAGAAATACATGCCCTCCACTTTAAGTGGGACGTAACCTGGAAAGAGCCACTAAGGAGAACAGAACAGAGGTGCCTTTAAAAGGTACACATTGAGCTACCATATGATCCAGCAGACCTATTCCTGGACCTATAAACTAAGAAGACAGAATTGGAAGGACACAGCCACGCAAATCTGCATTGCATACTATTACAATAGCCAAGATATGGAAGTAACCAAAAAGTCCACCGACAGATGGGTGGACAAAGAAGAACTGCTACCTGTATAGATGGAATATGAGCTAGTGAAAAAATGAAACAATGCCATTTGCAGCACCATAGATGAGTCTAGAAGTAATCACGCAACTTGGAGTAAGTGAGAAAGCGAAAGACACATATCCTATCATATCACATATAGGGGTTACCTAAAAAATGATACAAACAAAGATATTTCCACAGACAAACACTATCATAGATTCATTCAAAAAACTTATGGTTCACCAAATGGAAAGGTGTGAGGATTGGATACATTACCATATTGAGGTTAACAGAGAGATACAAACACATGTGAAATATATAATCACCAAAGACCTACGCAATACCAAGGGAAGACTACTCAACATTGTGTCATAACCTACATGGGAAAAGGATCCGAAGAAGAATAGATATATGTATATGTGTGAAAGAACCACATCTTGCACACCTAGAACAAACAAAACATTGTAATCAAGTTTGCTGTGATAAAAAATAAAAATTAAGTTAAAAATACCAACAAGAAGTAATGAGACATAAACTTAAAGGGCTTTTTCCTCGCACATTCCATTCTAATTTACAACCTAGAACACCACTTCCAGTAAGGCTCTGTTGCCCTAGTAACCAGATTTGGTAAAGGAGAAATGCTGCCGCCTTGTGGCCGATTCCCGCAAGAGCAGCTTTTAACCCACAGCTAATGGTCACTTACCATTCACAAGGACTCAGGGCTGTAAAGGACACCTGCCCTCAAAATTGTGCTGCGGTAGGGAATGGATAAAATTTTCAAAACAGGCAAAATTTGCAAGAAGATAGTATGAAGAGGTATGTTTTACTCACTCTCTTTTGAAAGAAAGGAAAATGTATAAAAGCTCAGCCTCAGGAAGTATTAGACTCATGCAATCTAATCTACAAAAAGTTTTCAACTCACACCAGTCGACTGACCATTGGCAAAAAGTCTACAAATAATAAATGCTGAAGAGCTCTTAGAGAACTGTGTACCCTCTAGCTGCTGGTGAGATGTAAGAGGGTTAAACGCTAATAATGACAACAGAAAGGAGCTGCGTTTAAAAGGAAAAATTGAGGTACCATTCAATCCAGCAGGCGCACCAATGGGCCTCTCACCTGAGAAGACCAGAATGAAGAAGACCCGGGCTGCAAAAGCTGCACTGCAGCCTGATTCACAATAGACAAGACAGTGAAGCAACTAAAATGTCCATCAACAGATGAAAGGATAAAGAAGAAGTGGTCCATGTACACAATGAATACTAGCCATGGAAAACAATGAAACACTGCTCTTTGAGGCACCATAGATGATCTTGGAGATAATCACAGAACATGAGGTAAGTCGGAAAGCAAAAGTCCTATATCCTATGATATCACTTATAGGCGTTATCTAATAACTGACACAAATGAACATATTTCCACACAGAAAGTCAATCACAGACTTATTAAAAAAAAACTATGCTTATCTAAAAGGAAAGGTGGGGGGAATGGATAAATGAAGATTAGCGTTACCATATGTATACAAATATATATTATATACATATATCAAAAGACCAACCATATAGCAAGGAAGGATTATGGAACACTCTGTAATAATTTACACGGGAAGAGGATCTCTACCTAAATAGTTATATAGAATATGTAGATGAACCAGAGTGTGTACACCTTGGACGAGCAACATTCTAACCATTACCCCAATTGAAAAAATTAAAACAACGAACTAGGAGTAATGAGACATAAACTTATGAGGGGTTTTCCTGGCACATTCCATCCAAATTTAAAACCTAGGCAAACAACTTCCAGAACGGCTCTGCTGCCCTAGTACCCAGATTTGGGAATGGAGAAATGCTGCATCCTTGTGGCCGTTTTCCACAAGAGCAGCTTTAAACCCACTGCAAAAGGTCACTAAATATTCACCAATTGCAGGTCTGTAAATGACACCGGCCCTCCAAAAAATACTGAGGTCGAAAATCGACCAAAAAATTCCAGAGTGCAACCTTCCAAAAAGAAAATTTGAAGAGGTATATTATAGTCACACTTTTTTGCTTTTTTCTTTTAACAGAAAAGAAAAAGGCGTGGAAAAATGATGAATTGTAGGAATTTTTACAGACATGTAAACCCAAATTACAAAAACCTATCAGCTCACACCAGTCAGAACGGCCATCAACAAAAATGCTGCAAACAATAAATGCTGACGTGATTGTGGAGAAATGCGTACCCTCGATTCTAAGGGGGATGTGGTAAGAGCCACTAATGAAAGCACAATTGAGGTGCCTTGAAAAGGTAAACGTTGACCTACCATACCAGTCAATCAATCATACCCACTGCTGTGTCTATCACCTGAGAAAATGAAAATCAAAAATCACAGGCTGGCAATCCTGCACTCCAGCAATATTTACCATAGGCAACACTTGGAAGCAACGAAACTGTCCATCAACAGAGGAATCCACCAAGAAGAAGTGGTCCGTGTACACAATGGGATATTAGCCATGGAAAACATTGAAGCACTGCTCTTTGAGGCACCATAGATGAGCCTGGAGATAATCACAAAACATGAAGTAGGTCGGACAGCAAAACACCTATATCCTATATGATCATTTATGGCATTATCTAATAACTGACACAGATGAACATATTTCCGAAGAGAAAGACACTCACAGGCTTAGAAAACAAACTATGCTCATCTGAAAGGAAAGGAGGGGGGAAACTGAGAAATGAAGATTAGTGTTACTATTCATAAACAAATACATATTATATACATGTATCAAAAAGACCGAACATATAGCAAGGGAGGTCGACGGAACACTGTAATATTTTACATGGGAAGAGGATCTGTACATTAATAGACATACATAATGTACAAATGAACCAGATTGTGTACACCAAAGACAAACAATATTCTAAACTTTACCCAGATTAAAAAAATTTTAAAAACCAAGAAGAAGTAATGAGACATAAACTTATGGGGATTTCTCCTGGCAAATTCCATTCTAATTTACAACCTAGGACAATGACTTCCAGAGAGGCTCTGCTGCCCTAGTACCCAGATTGGGGAATGGAGAAATGCTACCTCCTTGTGGCCGTTTCCCACAACAGCAGCTTTGAACCCACTGCAAAAGGTCACTAAATTTTCACCTACTTGCAGTTCTGTAAATGACACCTGCCCTCCAGAAAATTTCTGGGGTCAAAAATCGACCAAAAACTTCACAAGAGGGCAACCTTCGAAGAAGACAATTTCAAGAGCTATATTGTACTCACGGTTTTTTCTTTTAAGAGAAAAGCGAAAGGCGTAGGAATATGACGAATTTTAAAAATTTTAATGACATGCACACCCATATTACAAAAACCTATCAGCTCACAGCAGTCAGAATGGCCATTAGGAAATATGCTGCAAAAAATAAAAGGTGAAGGGAGTGTGGAGAAATGCGTACCCTCGGTTGTAAGGGGGGCATGTAAAGAGCCACTAATGAAAACACAATGTAGGTGCTTCAAAAAGGGAAACATTGAGCTACCAGTCAATCAATCACAACCACTGCTTGGCCTATCACCTGAGAAAATGAGAATCAAAAAGTCACAGGCTGGCAAACCTGTACGCCAGCAAGATTTACCATAGCCAGCACTTGGAAGCAATGAAAATGTCCATCAACCGAGGAATGCACCAAGAAGAAGTGGTCCACGTACACAATGGAATATTACTCTAATAATAAATATAAATTAAATTTAAAAACAAACAAAAGCAAGGAGACATCAACATTTGTGGGTTTATCCGGGCACATTGCACTCTAATTTATAACCGAAGAACACCACTGGCCGGTAGGTCTGTTTCCCTAGTACCAGCAAGGGGAACGTAGAAAGGCTGCCGCTCTCTGGCCGTTACCTGCAAAAGCAGGTTTAAAGCCTGAGCCAATGGTCACTTCATATGAACAAGTACTGCAGGGCTGTAATTGAAACCTGCCCTCAAAATGTCTTGAGGGAGATAATGGCCAAAATATTTCAAATGGTGACACATACTTTAAGAAAACACTTTGAAGAAATAAGCTCTAATCACAGCTGGAAAAGTAAAAGGGACATGTCTTAAAGCTCAATTTCAACGCATTATGAGACACATGCAAATTCAACCACAAAGAGGTATCAGCTCACACAACTCAGAATAACCATCAGCAAAAACTACAGAGAAAAAATCCTGAAGGTGCTGGGAAGAAATACATGCCCTCCACTTTAAGTGGGACGTAACCTGGAAAGAGCCACTAAGGAGAACAGAACAGAGGTGCCTTTAAAAGGTAAACATTGAGCTACCATATGATCCAGCAGACCTATTCCTGGACCTATAAACTAAGAAGACAGAATTGGAAGGACACAGCCACGCAAATCTGCATTGCATACTATTACAATAGCCAAGATATGGAAGTAACCAAAAAGTCCACCGACAGATGGGTGGACAAAGAAGAACTGCTACCTGCATAGATGGAATATGAGCTAGTGAAAAAATGAAACAATGCCATTTGCAGCACCATAGATGAGTCTAGAAGTAATCACGCAACTTGGAGTAAGTGAGAAAGCGAAAGACACATATCCTATCATATCACATATAGGGGTTACCTAAAAAATGATACAAACAAAGATATTTCCACAGACAAACACTATCATAGATTCATTCAAAAAACTTATGGTTCACCAAATGGAAAGGTGTGAGGATTGGATACATTACCATATTGAGGTTAACAGAGAGATACAAACACATGTGAAATATATAATCACCAAAGACCTACGCAATACCAAGGGAAGACTACTCAACATTCTGTCATAACCTACATGGGAAAAGGATCCGAAGAAGAATAGATATATGTATATGTGTGAAAGAACCACATCTTGCACACCTAGAACAAACAAAACATTGTAATCAAGTTTGCTGTGATAAAAAATAAAAATTAAGTTAAAAATACCAACAAGAAGTAATGAGACATAAACTTAAAGGGCTTTTTCCTCGCACATTCCATTCTAATTTACAACCTAGAACACCACTTCCAGTAAGGCTCTGTTGCCCTAGTAACCAGATTTGGTAAAGGAGAAATGCTGCCGCCTTGTGGCCGATTCCCGCAAGAGCAGCTTTTAACCCACAGCTAATGGTCACTTACCATTCACAAGGACTCAGGGCTGTAAAGGACACCTGCCCTCAAAATTGTGCTGTGGTAGGGAATGGATAAAATTTTCAAAACAGGCAAAATTTGCAAGAAGATAGTATGAAGAGGTATGTTTTACTCACTCTCTTTTGAAAGAAAGGAAAATGTATAAAAGCTCAGCCTCAGGAAGTATTAGACTCATGCAATCTAATCTACAAAAAGTTTTCAACTCACACCAGTCGACTGACCATTGGCAAAAAGTCTACAAATAATAAATGCTGAAGAGCTCTTAGAGAACTGTGTACCCTCTAGCTGCTGGTGAGATGTAAGAGGGTTAAACGCTAATAATGACAACAGAAAGGAGCTGCGTTTAAAAGGAAAAATTGAGGTACCATTCAATCCAGCAGGCGCACCAATGGGCCTCTCACCTGAGAAGACCAGAATGAAGAAGACCCGGGCTGCAAAAGCTGCACTGCAGCCTGATTCACAATAGACAAGACAGTGAAGCAACTAAAATGTCCATCAACAGATGAAAGGATAAAGAAGAAGTGGTCCATGTACACAATGAATACTAGCCATGGAAAACAATGAAACACTGCTCTTTGAGGCACCATAGATGATCTTGGAGATAATCACAGAACATGAGGTAAGTCGGAAAGCAAAAGTCCTATATCCTATGATATCACTTATAGGCGTTATCTAATAACTGACACAAATGAACATATTTCCACACAGAAAGTCAATCACAGACTTATTAAAAAAAAACTATGCTTATCTAAAAGGAAAGGTGGGGGGAATGGATAAATGAAGATTAGCGTTACCATATGTATACAAATATATATTATATACATATATCAAAAGACCAACCATATAGCAAGGAAGGATTATGGAACACTCTGTAATAATTTACACGGGAAGAGGATCTCTACCTAAATAGTTATATAGAATATGTAGATGAACCAGAGTGTGTACACCTTGGACGAGCAACATTCTAACCATTACCCCAATTGAAAAAATTAAAACAACGAACTAGGAGTAATGAGACATAAACTTATGAGGGGTTTTCCTGGCACATTCCATCCAAATTTAAAACCTAGGCAAACAACTTCCAGAACGGCTCTGCTGCCCTAGTACCCAGATTTGGGAATGGAGAAATGCTGCATCCTTGTGGCCGTTTTCCACAAGAGCAGCTTTAAACCCACTGCAAAAGGTCACTAAATATTCACCAATTGCAGGTCTGTAAATGACACCGGCCCTCCAAAAAATACTGAGGTCGAAAATCGACCAAAAAATTCCAGAGTGCAACCTTCCAAAAAGAAAATTTGAAGAGGTATATTATAGTCACACTTTTTTGCTTTTTTCTTTTAACAGAAAAGAAAAAGGCGTGGAAAAATGATGAATTGTAGGAATTTTTACAGACATGTAAACCCAAATTACAAAAACCTATCAGCTCACACCAGTCAGAACGGCCATCAACAAAAATGCTGCAAACAATAAATGCTGACGTGATTGTGGAGAAATGCGTACCCTCGATTCTAAGGGGGATGTGGTAAGAGCCACTAATGAAAGCACAATTGAGGTGCCTTGAAAAGGTAAACGTTGACCTACCATACCAGTCAATCAATCATACCCACTGCTGTGTCTATCACCTGAGAAAATGAAAATCAAAAATCACAGGCTGGCAATCCTGCACTCCAGCAAAATTTACCATAGGCAACACTTGGAAGCAACGAAACTGTCCATCAACAGAGGAATGCACCAAGAAGAAGTGGTCCGTGTACACAATGGAATATTAGCCATGGAAAACATTGAAGCACTGCACTTTGAGGCACCATAGATGAGCCTGGAGATAATCACAAAACATGAAGTAGGTCGGACAGCAAAACACCTATATCCTATATGATCACTTATGGCATTATCTAATAACTGACACAGATGAACATATTTCCGAAGAGAAAGACACTCACAGGCTTAGAAAACAAACTATGCTCATCTGAAAGGAAAGGAGGGGGGAAACTGAGAAATGAAGATTAGTGTTACTATTCATATACAAATACATATTATATACATGTATCAAAAAGACCGAACATATAGCAAGGGAGGTCGACGGAACACTGTAATATTTTACATGCGAAGAGGATCTGTACATTAATAGACATACATAATGTACAAATGAACCAGATTGTGTACACCAAAGACAAACAATATTCTAAACTTTACCCAGATTAAAAAAATTTTAAAAATCAAGAAGAAGTAATGAGACATAAACTTATGGGGATTTCTCCTGGCAAATTCCATTCTAATTTACAACCTAGGACAATGACTTCCAGAGAGGCTCTGCTGCCCTAGTACCCAGATTGGGGAATGGAGAAATGCTACCTCCTTGTGGCCGTTTCCCACAACAGCAGCTTTGAACCCACTGCAAAAGGTCACTAAATTTTCACCTACTTGCAGTTCTGTAAATGACACCTGCCTTCCAGAAAATTTCTGGGGTCAAAAATCGACCAAAAACTTCACAAGAGGGCAACCTTCGAAGAAGACAATTTCAAGAGCTATATTGTACTCACGGTTTTTTCTTTTAAGAGAAAAGCGAAAGGCGTAGGAATATGACGAATTTCAAAAATTTTAATGACATGCACACCCATATTACAAAAACCTATCAGCTCACAGCAGTCAGAATGGCCATTAGGAAATATGCTGCAAAAAATAAAAGGTGAAGGGAGTGTGGAGAAATGCGTACCTTCGGTTGTAAGGGGGGCATGTAAAGAGCCACTAATGAAAACACAATGTAGGTGCTTCAAAAAGGGAAACATTGAGCTACCAGTCAATCAATCACAACCACTGCTTGGCCTATCACCTGAGAAAATGAGAATCAAAAAGTCACAGGCTGGCAAACCTGTACGCCAGCAAGATTTACCATAGCCAGCACTTGGAAGCAATGAAAATGTCCATCAACCGAGGAATGCACCAAGAAGAAGTGGTCCACGTACACAATGGAATATTACTCTAATAATAAATATAAATTAAATTTAAAAACAAACAAAAGCAAGGAGACATCAACATTTGTGGGTTTATCCGGGCACATTACACTCTAATTTATAACCGAAGAACACCACTGGCCGGTAGGTCTGTTTCCCTAGTACCAGCAAGGGGAACGTAGAAAGGCTGCCGCTCTCTGGCCGTTACCTGCAAAAGCAGGTTTAAAGCCTGAGCCAATGGTCACTTCATATGAACAAGTACTGCAGGGCTGTAATTGAAACCTGCCCTCAAAATGTCTTGAGGGAGATAATGGCCAAAATATTTCAAATGGTGACACATACTTTAAGAAAACACTTTGAAGAAATAAACTCTAATCACAGCTGGAAAAGTAAAAGGGACATGTCTTAAAGCTCAATTTCAACGCATTATGAGACACATGCAAATTCAACCACAAAGAGGTATCAGCTCACACAACTCAGAATAACCATCAGCAAAAACTACAGAGAAAAAATCCTGAAGGTGCTGGGAAGAAATACATGCCCTCCACTTTAAGTGGGACGTAACCTGGAAAGAGCCACTAAGGAGAACAGAACAGAGGTGCCTTTAAAAGGTAAACATTGAGCTACCATATGATCCAGCAGACCTATTCCTGGACCTATAAACTAAGAAGACAGAATTGGAAGGACACAGCCACGCAAATCTGCATTGCATACTATTACAATAGCCAAGATATGGAAGTAACCAAAAAGTCCACCGACAGATGGGTGGACAAAGAAGAACTGCTACCTGTATAGATGGAATATGAGCTAGTGAAAAAATGAAACAATGCCATTTGCAGCACCATAGATGAGTCTAGAAGTAATCACGCAACTTGGAGTAAGTGAGAAAGCGAAAGACACATATCCTATCATATCACATATAGGGGTTACCTAAAAAATGATACAAACAAAGATATTTCCACAGACAAACACTATCATAGATTCATTCAAAAAACTTATGGTTCACCAAATGGAAAGGTGTGAGGATTGGATACATTACCATATTGAGGTTAACAGAGAGATACAAACACATGTGAAATATATAATCACCAAAGACCTACGCAATACCAAGGGAAGACTACTCAACATTGTGTTATAACCTACATGGGAAAAGGATCCGAAGAAGAATAGATATATGTATATGTGTGAAAGAACCACATCTTGCACACCTAGAACAAACAAAACATTGTAATCAAGTTTGCTGTGATAAAAAATAAAAATTAAGTTAAAAATACCAACAAGAAGTAATGAGACATAAACTTAAAGGGCTTTTTCCTCGCACATTCCATTCTAATTTACAACCTACAACACCACTTCCAGTAAGGCTCTGTTGCCCTAGTAACCAGATTTGGTAAAGGAGAAATGCTGCCGCCTTGTGGCCGATTCCCGCAAGAGCAGCTTTTAACCCACAGCTAATGGTCACTTACCATTCACAAGGACTCAGGGCTGTAAAGGACACCTGCCCTCAAAATTGTGCTGCGGTAGGGAATGGATAAAATTTTCAAAACAGGCAAAATTTGCAAGAAGATAGTATGAAGAGGTATGTTTTACTCACTCTCTTTTGAAAGAAAGGAAAATGTATAAAAGCTCAGCCTCAGGAAGCATTAGACTCATGCAATCTAATCTACAAAAAGTTTTCAACTCACACCAGTCGACTGACCATTGGCAAAAAGTCTACAAATAATAAATGCTGAAGAGCTCTTAGAGAACTGTGTACCCTCTAGCTGCTGGTGAGATGTAAGAGGGTTAAACGCTAATAATGACAACAGAAAGGAGCTGCGTTTAAAAGGAAAAATTGAGGTACCATTCAATCCAGCAGGCGCACCAATGGGCCTCTCACCTGAGAAGACCAGAATGAAGAAGACCCGGGCTGCAAAAGCTGCACTGCAGCCTGATTCACAATAGACAAGACAGTGAAGCAACTAAAATGTCCATCAACAGATGAAAGGATAAAGAAGAAGTGGTCCATGTACACAATGAATACTAGCCATGGAAAACAATGAAACACTGCTCTTTGAGGCACCATAGATGATCTTGGAGATAATCACAGAACATGAGGTAAGTCGGAAAGCAAAAGTCCTATATCCTATGATATCACTTATAGGCGTTATCTAATAACTGACACAAATGAACATATTTCCACACAGAAAGTCAATCACAGACTTATTAAAAAAAAACTATGCTTATCTAAAAGGAAAGGTGGGGGGAATGGATAAATGAAGATTAGCGTTACCATATGTATACAAATATATATTATATACATATATCAAAAGACCAACCATATAGCAAGGAAGGATTATGGAACACTCTGTAATAATTTACACGGGAAGAGGATCTCTACCTAAATAGTTATATAGAATATGTAGATGAACCAGAGTGTGTACACCTTGGACGAGCAACATTCTAACCATTACCCCAATTGAAAAAATTAAAACAACGAACTAGGAGTAATGAGACATAAACTTATGAGGGGTTTTCCTGGCACATTCCATCCAAATTTAAAACCTAGGCAAACAACTTCCAGAACGGCTCTGCTGCCCTAGTACCCAGATTTGGGAATGGAGAAATGCTGCATCCTTGTGGCCGTTTTCCACAAGAGCAGCTTTAAACCCACTGCAAAAGGTCACTAAATATTCACCAATTGCAGGTCTGTAAATGACACCGGCCCTCCAAAAAATACTGAGGTCGAAAATCGACCAAAAAATTCCAGAGTGCAACCTTCCAAAAAGAAAATTTGAAGAGGTATATTATAGTCACACTTTTTTGCTTTTTTCTTTTAACAGAAAAGAAAAAGGCGTGGAAAAATGATGAATTGTAGGAATTTTTACAGACATGTAAACCCAAATTACAAAAACCTATCAGCTCACACCAGTCAGAACGGCCATCAACAAAAATGCTGCAAACAATAAATGCTGACGTGATTGTGGAGAAATGCGTACCCTCGATTCTAAGGGGGATGTGGTAAGAGCCACTAATGAAAGCACAATTGAGGTGCCTTGAAAAGGTAAACGTTGACCTACCATACCAGTCAATCAATCATACCCACTGCTGTGTCTATCACCTGAGAAAATGAAAATCAAAAATCACAGGCTGGCAATCCTGCACTCCAGCAATATTTACCATAGGCAACACTTGGAAGCAACGAAACTGTCCATCAACAGAGGAATGCACCAAGAAGAAGTGGTCCGTGTACACAATGGGATATTAGCCATGGAAAACATTGAAGCACTGCTCTTTGAGGCACCATAGATGAGCCTGGAGATAATCACAAAACATGAAGTAGGTCGGACAGCAAAACACCTATATCCTATATGATCATTTATGGCATTATCTAATAACTGACACAGATGAACATATTTCCGAAGAGAAAGACACTCACAGGCTTAGAAAACAAACTATGCTCATCTGAAAGGAAAGGAGGGGGGAAACTGAGAAATGAAGATTAGTGTTACTATTCATAAACAAATACATATTATATACATGTATCAAAAAGACCGAACATATAGCAAGGGAGGTCGACGGAACACTGTAATATTTTACATGCGAAGAGGATCTGTACATTAATAGACATACATAATGTACAAATGAACCAGATTGTGTACACCAAAGACAAACAATATTCTAAACTTTACCCAGATTAAAAAAATTTTAAAAACCAAGAAGAAGTAATGAGACATAAACTTATGGGGATTTCTCCTGGCAAATTCCATTCTAATTTACAACCTAGGACAATGACTTCCAGAGAGGCTCTGCTGCCCTAGTACCCAGATTGGGGAATGGAGAAATGCTACCTCCTTGTGGCCGTTTCCCACAACAGCAGCTTTGAACCCACTGCAAAAGGTCACTAAATTTTCACCTACTTGCAGTTCTGTAAATGACACCTGCCCTCCAGAAAATTTCTGGGGTCAAAAATCGACCAAAAACTTCACAAGAGGGCAACCTTCGAAGAAGACAATTTCAAGAGCTATATTGTACTCACGGTTTTTTCTTTTAAGAGAAAAGCGAAAGGCGTAGGAATATGACGAATTTTAAAAATTTTAATGACATGCACACCCATATTACAAAAACCTATCAGCTCACAGCAGTCAGAATGGCCATTAGGAAATATGCTGCAAAAAATAAAAGGTGAAGGGAGTGTGGAGAAATGCGTACCTTCGGTTGTAAGGGGGGCATGTAAAGAGCCACTAATGAAAACACAATGTAGGTGCTTCAAAAAGGGAAACATTGAGCTACCAGTCAATCAATCACAACCACTGCTTGGCCTATCACCTGAGAAAATGAGAATCAAAAAGTCACAGGCTGGCAAACCTGTACGCCAGCAAGATTTACCATAGCCAGCACTTGGAAGCAATGAAAATGTCCATCAACCGAGGAATGCACCAAGAAGAAGTGGTCCACGTACACAATGGAATATTACTCTAATAATAAATATAAATTAAATTTAAAAACAAACAAAAGCAAGGAGACATCAACATTTGTGGGTTTATCCGGGCACATTGCACTCTCATTTATAACCGAAGAACACCACTGGCCGGTAGGTCTGTTTCCCTAGTACCAGCAAGGGGAACGTAGAAAGGCTGCCGCTCTCTGGCCGTTACCTGCAAAAGCAGGTTTAAAGCCTGAGCCAATGGTCACTTCATATGAACAAGTACTGCAGGGCTGTAAATGAAACCTGCCCTCAAAATGTCTTGAGGGAGATAATGGCCAAAATATTTCAAATGGTGACACATACTTTAAGAAAACACTTTGAAGAAATAAGCTCTAATCACAGCTGGAAAAGTAAAAGGGACATGTCTTAAAGCTCAATTTCAATGCATTTTGAGACATGCAAATTCAACCACAAAGAGGTATCAGCTCACACAACTCAGAATAACCATCAGCAAAAACTACAGAGAAAAAATCCTGAAGGTGCTGGGAAGAAATACATGCCCTCCACTTTAAGTGGGACGTAACCTGGAAAGAGCCACTAAGGAGAACAGAACAGAGGTGCCTTTAAAAGGTAAACATTGAGCTACCATATGATCCAGCAGACCTATTCCTGGACCTATAAACTAAGAAGACAGAATTGGAAGGACACAGCCACGCAAATCTGCATTGCATACTATTACAATAGCCAAGATATGGAAGTAACCAAAAAGTCCACCGACAGATGGGTGGACAAAGAAGAACTGCTACCTGCATAGATGGAATATGAGCTAGTGAAAAAATGAAACAATGCCATTTGCAGCACCATAGATGAGTCTAGAAGTAATCACGCAACTTGGAGTAAGTGAGAAAGCGAAAGACACATATCCTATCATATCACATATAGGGGTTACCTAAAAAATGATACAAACAAAGATATTTCCACAGACAAACACTATCATAGATTCATTCAAAAAACTTATGGTTCACCAAATGGAAAGGTGTGAGGATTGGATACATTACCATATTGAGGTTAACAGAGAGATACAAACACATGTGAAATATATAATCACCAAAGACCTACGCAATACCAAGGGAAGACTACTCAACATTGTGTCATAACCTACATGGGAAAAGGATCCGAAGAAGAATAGATATATGTATATGTGTGAAAGAACCACATCTTGCACACCTAGAGCAAACAAAACATTGTAATCAAGTTTGCTGTGATAAAAAATAAAAATTAAGTTAAAAATACCAACAAGAAGTAATGAGACATAAACTTAAAGGGTTTTTTCCTCGCACATTCCATTCTAATTTACAACCTAGAACACCACTTCCAGTAAGGCTCTGTTGCCCTAGTAACCAGATTTGGTAAAGGAGAAATGCTGCCGCCTTGTGGCCGATTCCCGCAAGAGCAGCTTTTAACCCACAGCTAATGGTCACTTACCATTCACAAGGACTCAGGGCTGTAAAGGACACCTGCCCTCAAAATTGTGCTGCGGTAGGGAATGGATAAAAATTTCAAAACAGGCAAAATTTGCAAGAAGATAGTATGAAGAGGTATGTTTTACTCACTCTCTTTTGAAAGAAAGGAAAATGTATAAAAGCTCAGCCTCAGGAAGTATTAGACTCATGCAATCTAATCTACAAAAAGTTTTCAACTCACACCAGTCGACTGACCATTGGCAAAAAGTCTACAAATAATAAATGCTGAAGAGCTCTTAGAGAACTGTGTACCCTCTAGCTGCTGGTGAGATGTAAGAGGGTTAAACGCTAATAATGACAACAGAAAGGAGCTGCGTTTAAAAGGAAAAATTGAGGTACCATTCAATCCAGCAGGCGCACCAATGGGCCTCTCACCTGAGAAGACCAGAATGAAGAAGACCCGGGCTGCAAAAGCTGCACTGCAGGCTGATTCACAATAGACAAGACAGTGAAGCAACTAAAATGTCCATCAACAGATGAAAGGATAAAGAAGAAGTGGTCCATGTACACAATGAATACTAGCCATGGAAAACAATGAAACACTGCTCTTTGAGGCACCATAGATGATCTTGGAGATAATCACAGAACATGAGGTAAGTCGGAAAGCAAAAGTCCTATATCCTATGATATCACTTATAGGCGTTATCTAATAACTGACACAAATGAACATATTTCCACACAGAAAGTCAATCACAGACTTATTAAAAAAAAACTATGCTTATCTAAAAGGAAAGGTGGGGGGAATGGATAAATGAAGATTAGCGTTACCATATGTATACAAATATATATTATATACATATATCAAAAGACCAACCATATAGCAAGGAAGGATTATGGAACACTCTGTAATAATTTACACGGGAAGAGGATCTCTACCTAAATAGTTATATAGAATATGTAGATGAACCAGAGTGTGTACACCTTGGACGAGCAACATTCTAACCATTACCCCAATTGAAAAAATTAAAACAACGAACTAGGAGTAATGAGACATAAACTTATGAGGGGTTTTCCTGGCACATTCCATCCAAATTTAAAACCTAGGCAAACAACTTCCAGAACGGCTCTGCTGCCCTAGTACCCAGATTTGGGAATGGAGAAATGCTGCATCCTTGTGGCCGTTTTCCACAAGAGCAGCTTTAAACCCACTGCAAAAGGTCACTAAATATTCACCAATTGCAGGTCTGTAAATGACACCGGCCCTCCAAAAAATACTGAGGTCGAAAATCGACCAAAAAATTCCAGAGTGCAACCTTCCAAAAAGAAAATTTGAAGAGGTATATTATAGTCACACTTTTTTGCTTTTTTCTTTTAACAGAAAAGAAAAAGGCGTGGAAAAATGATGAATTGTAGGAATTTTTACAGACATGTAAACCCAAATTACAAAAACCTATCAGCTCACACCAGTCAGAACGGCCATCAACAAAAATGCTGCAAACAATAAATGCTGACGTGATTGTGGAGAAATGCGTACCCTCGATTCTAAGGGGGATGTGGTAAGAGCCACTAATGAAAGCACAATTGAGGTGCCTTGAAAAGGTAAACGTTGACCTACCATACCAGTCAATCAATCATACCCACTGCTGTGTCTATCACCTGAGAAAATGAAAATCAAAAATCACAGGCTGGCAATCCTGCACTCCAGCAATATTTACCATAGGCAACACTTGGAAGCAACGAAACTGTCCATCAACAGAGGAATGCACCAAGAAGAAGTGGTCCGTGTACACAATGGGATATTAGCCATGGAAAACATTGAAGCACTGCTCTTTGAGGCACCATAGATGAGCCTGGAGATAATCACAAAACATGAAGTAGGTCGGACAGCAAAACACCTATATCCTATATGATCATTTATGGCATTATCTAATAACTGACACAGATGAACATATTTCCGAAGAGAAAGACACTCACAGGCTTAGAAAACAAACTATGCTCATCTGAAAGGAAAGGAGGGGGGAAACTGAGAAATGAAGATTAGTGTTACTATTCATAAACAAATACATATTATATACATGTATCAAAAAGACCGAACATATAGCAAGGGAGGTCGACGGAACACTGTAATATTTTACATGGGAAGAGGATCTGTACATTAATAGACATACATAATGTACAAATGAACCAGATTGTGTACACCAAAGACAAACAATATTCTAAACTTTACCCAGATTAAAAAAATTTTAAAAACCAAGAAGAAGTAATGAGACATAAACTTATGGGGATTTCTCCTGGCAAATTCCATTCTAATTTACAACCTAGGACAATGACTTCCAGAGAGGCTCTCCTGCCCTAGTACCCAGATTGGGGAATGGAGAAATGCTACCTCCTTGTGGCCGTTTCCCACAACAGCAGCTTTGAACCCACTGCAAAAGGTCACTAAATTTTCACCTACTTGCAGTTCTGTAAATGACACCTGCCCTCCAGAAAATTTCTGGGGTCAAAAATCGACCAAAAACTTCACAAGAGGGCAACCATCGAAGAAGACAATTTCAAGAGCTATATTGTACTCACGGTTTTTTCTTTTAAGAGAAAAGCGAAAGGCGTAGGAATATGACGAATTTTAAAAATTTTAATGACATGCACACCCATATTACAAAAACCTATCAGCTCACAGCAGTCAGAATGGCCATTAGGAAATATGCTGCAAAAAATAAAAGGTGAAGGGAGTGTGGAGAAATGCGTACCTTCGGTTGTAAGGGGGGCATGTAAAGAGCCACTAATGAAAACACAATGTAGGTGCTTCAAAAAGGGAAACATTGAGCTACCAGTCAATCAATCACAACCACTGCTTGGCCTATCACCTGAGAAAATGAGAATCAAAAAGTCACAGGCTGGCAAACCTGTACGCCAGCAAGATTTACCATAGCCAGCACTTGGAAGCAATGAAAATGTCCATCAACCGAGGAATGCACCAAGAAGAAGTTGTCCACGTACACAATGGAATATTACTCTAATAATAAATATAAATTAAATTTAAAAACAAACAAAAGCAAGGAGACATCAACATTTGTGGGTTTATCCGGGCACATTGCACTCTCATTTATAACCGAAGAACACCACTGGCCGGTAGGTCTGTTTCCCTAGTACCAGCAAGGGGAACGTAGAAAGGCTGCCGCTCTCTGGCCGTTACCTGCAAAAGCAGGTTTAAAGCCTGAGCCAATGGTCACTTCATATGAACAAGTACTGCAGGGCTGTAATTGAAACCTGCCCTCAAAATGTCTTGAGGGAGATAATGGCCAAAATATTTCAAATGGTGACACATACTTTAAGAAAACACTTTGAAGAAATAAGCTCTAATCACAGCTGGAAAAGTAAAAGGGACATGTCTTAAAGCTCAATTTCAACGCATTATGAGACACATGCAAATTCAACCACAAAGAGGTATCAGCTCACACAACTCAGAATAACCATCAGCAAAAACTACAGAGAAAAAATCCTGAAGGTGCTGGGAAGAAATACATGCCCTCCACTTTAAGTGGGACGTAACCTGGAAAGAGCCACTAAGGAGAACAGAACAGAGGTGCCTTTAAAAGGTAAACATTGAGCTACCATATGATCCAGCAGACCTATTCCTGGACCTATAAACTAAGAAGACAGAATTGGAAGGACACAGCCACGCAAATCTGCATTGCATACTATTACAATAGCCAAGATATGGAAGTAACCAAAAAGTCCACCGACAGATGGGTGGACAAAGAAGAACTGCTACCTGCATAGATGGAATATGAGCTAGTGAAAAAATGAAACAATGCCATTTGCAGCACCATAGATGAGTCTAGAAGTAATCACGCAACTTGGAGTAAGTGAGAAAGCGAAAGACACATATCCTATCATATCACATATAGGGGTTACCTAAAAAATGATACAAACAAAGATATTTCCACAGACAAACACTATCATAGATTCATTCAAAAAACTTATGGTTCACCAAATGGAAAGGTGTGAGGATTGGATACATTACCATATTGAGGTTAACAGAGAGATACAAACACATGTGAAATATATAATCACCAAAGACCTACGCAATACCAAGGGAAGACTACTCAACATTGTGTCATAACCTACATGGGAAAAGGATCCGAAGAAGAATAGATATATGTATATGTGTGAAAGAACCACATCTTGCACACCTAGAACAAACAAAACATTGTAATCAAGTTTGCTGTGATAAAAAATAAAAATTAAGTTAAAAATACCAACAAGAAGTAATGAGACATAAACATAAAGGGCTTTTTCCTCGCACATTCCATTCTAATTTACAACCTAGAACACCACTTCCAGTAAGGCTCTGTTGCCCTAGTAACCAGATTTGGTAAAGGAGAAATGCTGCCGCCTTGTGCCCGATTCCCGCAAGAGCAGCTTTTAACCCACAGCTAATGGTCACTTACCATTCACAAGGACTCAGGGCTGTAAAGGACACCTGCCCTCAAAATTGTGCTGTGGTAAGGAATGGATAAAATTTTCAAAACAGGCAAAATTTGCAAGAAGATAGTATGAAGAGGTATGTTTTACTCACTCTCTTTTGAAAGAAAGGAAAATGTATAAAAGCTCAGCCTCAGGAAGTATTAGACTCATGCAATCTAATCTACAAAAAGTTTTCAACTCACACCAGTCGACTGACCATTGGCAAAAAGTCTACAAATAATAAATGCTGAAGAGCTCTTAGAGAACTGTGTACCCTCTAGCTGCTGGTGAGATGTAAGAGGGTTAAACGCTAATAATGACAACAGAAAGGAGCTGCGTTTAAAAGGAAAAATTGAGGTACCATTCAATCCAGCAGGCGCACCAATGGGCCTCTCACCTGAGAAGACCAGAATGAAGAAGACCCGGGCTGCAAAAGCTGCACTGCAGCCTGATTCACAATAGACAAGACAGTGAAGCAACTAAAATGTCCATCAACAGATGAAAGGATAAAGAAGAAGTGGTCCATGTACACAATGAATACTAGCCATGGAAAACAATGAAACACTGCTCTTTGAGGCACCATAGATGATCTTGGAGATAATCACAGAACATGAGGTAAGTCGGAAAGCAAAAGTCCTATATCCTATGATATCACTTATAGGCGTTATCTAATAACTGACACAAATGAACATATTTCCACACAGAAAGTCAATCACAGACTTATTAAAAAAAAACTATGCTTATCTAAAAGGAAAGGTGGGGGGAATGGATAAATGAAGATTAGCGTTACCATATGTATACAAATATATATTATATACATATATCAAAAGACCAACCATATAGCAAGGAAGGATTATGGAACACTCTGTAATAATTTACACGGGAAGAGGATCTCTACCTAAATAGTTATATAGAATATGTAGATGAACCAGAGTGTGTACACCTTGGACGAGCAACATTCTAACCATTACCCCAATTGAAAAAATTAAAACAACGAACTAGGAGTAATGAGACATAAACTTATGAGGGGTTTTCCTGGCACATTCCATCCAAATTTAAAACCTAGGCAAACAACTTCCAGAACGGCTCTGCTGCCCTAGTACCCAGATTTGGGAATGGAGAAATGCTGCATCCTTGTGGCCGTTTTCCACAAGAGCAGCTTTAAACCCACTGCAAAAGGTCACTAAATATTCACCAATTGCAGGTCTGTAAATGACACCGGCCCTCCAAAAAATACTGAGGTCGAAAATCGACCAAAAAATTCCAGAGTGCAACCTTCCAAAAAGAAAATTTGAAGAGGTATATTATAGTCACACTTTTTTGCTTTTTTCTTTTAACAGAAAAGAAAAAGGCGTGGAAAAATGATGAATTGTAGGAATTTTTACAGACATGTAAACCCAAATTACAAAAACCTATCAGCTCACACCAGTCAGAACGGCCATCAACAAAAATGCTGCAAACAATAAATGCTGACGTGATTGTGGAGAAATGCGTACCCTCGATTCTAAGGGGGATGTGGTAAGAGCCACTAATGAAAGCACAATTGAGGTGCCTTGAAAAGGTAAACGTTGACCTACCATACCAGTCAATCAATCATACCCACTGCTGTGTCTATCACCTGAGAAAATGAAAATCAAAAATCACAGGCTGGCAATCCTGCACTCCAGCAATATTTACCATAGGCAACACTTGGAAGCAACGAAACTGTCCATCAACAGAGGAATGCACCAAGAAGAAGTGGTCCGTGTACACAATGGGATATTAGCCATGGAAAACATTGAAGCACTGCTCTTTGAGGCACCATAGATGAGCCTGGAGATAATCACAAAACATGAAGTAGGTCGGACAGCAAAACACCTATATCCTATATGATCATTTATGGCATTATCTAATAACTGACACAGATGAACATATTTCCGAAGAGAAAGACACTCACAGGTTTAGAAAACAAACTATGCTCATCTGAAAGGAAAGGAGGGGGGAAACTGAGAAATGAAGATTAGTGTTACTATTCATAAACAAATACATATTATATACATGTATCAAAAAGACCGAACATATAGCAAGGGAGGTCGACGGAACACTGTAATATTTTACATGGGAAGAGGATCTGTACATTAATAGACATACATAATGTACAAATGAACCAGATTGTGTACACCAAAGACAAACAATATTCTAAACTTTACCCAGATTAAAAAAATTTTAAAAACCAAGAAGAAGTAATGAGACATAAACTTATGGGGATTTCTCCTGGCAAATTCCATTCTAATTTACAACCTAGGACAATGACTTCCAGAGAGGCTCTGCTGCCCTAGTACCCAGATTGGGGAATGGAGAAATGCTACCTCCTTGTGGCCGTTTCCCACAACAGCAGCTTTGAACCCACTGCAAAAGGTCACTAAATTTTCACCTACTTGCAGTTCTGTAAATGACACCTGCCCTCCAGAAAATTTCTGGGGTCAAAAATCGACCAAAAACTTCACAAGAGGGCAACCTTCGAAGAAGAGAATTTCAAGAGCTATATTGTACTCACGGTTTTTTCTTTTAAGAGAAAAGCGAAAGGCGTAGGAATATGACGAATTTTAAAAATTTTAATGACATGCACACCCATATTACAAAAACCTATCAGCTCACAGCAGTCAGAATGGCCATTAGGAAATATGCTGCAAAAAATAAAAGGTGAAGGGAGTGTGGAGAAATGCGTACCTTCGGTTGTAAGGGGGGCATGTAAAGAGCCACTAATGAAAACACAATGTAGGTGCTTCAAAAAGGGAAACATTGAGCTACCAGTCAATCAATCACAACCACTGCTTGGCCTATCACCTGAGAAAATGAGAATCAAAAAGTCACAGGCTGGCAAACCTGTACGCCAGCAAGATTTACCATAGCCAGCACTTGGAAGCAATGAAAATGTCCATCAACCGAGGAATGCACCAAGAAGAAGTGGTCCACGTACACAATGGAATATTACTCTAATAATAAATATAAATTAAATTTAAAAACAAACAAAAGCAAGGAGACATCAACATTTGTGGGTTTATCCGGGCACATTGCACTCTCATTTATAACCGAAGAACACCACTGGCCGGTAGGTCTGTTTCCCTAGTACCAGCAAGGGGAACGTAGAAAGGCTGCCGCTCTCTGGCCGTTACCTGCAAAAGCAGGTTTAAAGCCTGAGCCAATGGTCACTTCATATGAACAAGTACTGCAGGGCTGTAATTGAAACCTGCCCTCAAAATGTCTTGAGGGAGATAATGGCCAAAATATTTCAAATGGTGACACATACTTTAAGAAAACACTTTGAAGAAATAAGCTCTAATCACAGCTGGAAAAGTAAAAGGGACATGTCTTAAAGCTCAATTTCAACGCATTATGAGACACATGCAAATTCAACCACAAAGAGGTATCAGCTCACACAACTCAGAATAACCATCAGCAAAAACTACAGAGAAAAAATCCTGAAGGTGCTGGGAAGAAATACATGCCCTCCACTTTAAGTGGGACGTAACCTGGAAAGAGCCACTAAGGAGAACAGAACAGAGGTGCCTTTAAAAGGTAAACATTGAGCTACCATATGATCCAGCAGACCTATTCCTGGACCTATAAACTAAGAAGACAGAATTGGAAGGACACAGCCACGCAAATCTGCATTGCATACTATTACAATAGCCAAGATATGGAAGTAACCAAAAAGTCCACCGACAGATGGGTGGACAAAGAAGAACTGCTACCTGCATAGATGGAATATGAGCTAGTGAAAAAATGAAACAATGCCATTTGCAGCACCATAGATGAGTCTAGAAGTAATCACGCAACTTGGAGTAAGTGAGAAAGCGAAAGACACATATCCTATCATATCACATATAGGGGTTACCTAAAAAATGATACAAACAAAGATATTTCCACAGACAAACACTATCATAGATTCATTCAAAAAACTTATGGTTCACCAAATGGAAAGGTGTGAGGATTGGATACATTACCATATTGAGGTTAACAGAGAGATACAAACACATGTGAAATATATAATCACCAAAGACCTACGCAATACCAAGGGAAGACTACTCAACATTGTGTCATAACCTACATGGGAAAAGGATCCGAAGAAGAATAGATATATGTATATGTGTGAAAGAACCACATCTTGCACACCTAGAACAAACAAAACATTGTAATCAAGTTTGCTGTGATAAAAAATAAAAATTAAGTTAAAAATACCAACAAGAAGTAATGAGACATAAACTTAAAGGGCTTTTTCCTCGCACATTCCATTCTAATTTACAACCTAGAACACCACTTCCAGTAAGGCTCTGTTGCCCTAGTAACCAGATTTGGTAAAGGAGAAATGCTGCCGCCTTGTGGCCGATTCCCGCAAGAGCAGCTTTTAACCCACAGCTAATGGTCACTTACCATTCACAAGGACTCAGGGCTGTAAAGGACACCTGCCCTCAAAATTGTGCTGTGGTAGGGAATGGATAAAATTTTCAAAACAGGCAAAATTTGCAAGAAGATAGTATGAAGAAGTATGTTTTACTCACTCTCTTTTGAAAGAAAGGAAAATGTATAAAAGCTCAGCCTCAGGAAGTATTAGACTCATGCAATCTAATCTACAAAAAGTTTTCAACTCACACCAGTCGACTGACCATTGGCAAAAAGTCTACAAATAATAAATGCTGAAGAGCTCTTAGAGAACTGTGTACCCTCTAGCTGCTGGTGAGATGTAAGAGGGTTAAACGCTAATAATGACAACAGAAAGGAGCTGCGTTTAAAAGGAAAAATTGAGGTACCATTCAATCCAGCAGGCGCACCAATGGGCCTCTCACCTGAGAAGACCAGAATGAAGAAGACCCGGGCTGCAAAAGCTGCACTGCAGCCTGATTCACAATAGACAAGACAGTGAAGCAACTAAAATGTCCATCAACAGATGAAAGGATAAAGAAGAAGTGGTCCATGTACACAATGAATACTAGCCATGGAAAACAATGAAACACTGCTCTTTGAGGCACCATAGATGATCTTGGAGATAATCACAGAACATGAGGTAAGTCGGAAAGCAAAAGTCCTATATCCTATGATATCACTTATAGGCGTTATCTAATAACTGACACAAATGAACATATTTCCACACAGAAAGTCAATCACAGACTTATTAAAAAAAAACTATGCTTATCTAAAAGGAAAGGTGGGGGGAATGGATAAATGAAGATTAGCGTTACCATATGTATACAAATATATATTATATACATATATCAAAAGACCAACCATATAGCAAGGAAGGATTATGGAACACTCTGTAATAATTTACACGGGAAGAGGATCTCTACCTAAATAGTTATATAGAATATGTAGATGAACCAGAGTGTGTACACCTTGGACGAGCAACATTCTAACCATTACCCCAATTGAAAAAATTAAAACAACGAACTAGGAGTAATGAGACATAAACTTATGAGGGGTTTTCCTGGCACATTCCATCCAAATTTAAAACCTAGGCAAACAACTTCCAGAACGGCTCTGCTGCCCTAGTACCCAGATTTGGGAATGGAGAAATGCTGCATCCTTGTGGCCGTTTTCCACAAGAGCAGCTTTAAACCCACTGCAAAAGGTCACTAAATATTCACCAATTGCAGGTCTGTAAATGACACCGGCCCTCCAAAAAATACTGAGGTCGAAAATCGACCAAAAAATTCCAGAGTGCAACCTTCCAAAAAGAAAATTTGAAGAGGTATATTATAGTCACACTTTTTTGCTTTTTTCTTTTAACAGAAAAGAAAAAGGCGTGGAAAAATGATGAATTGTAGGAATTTTTACAGACATGTAAACCCAAATTACAAAAACCTATCAGCTCACACCAGTCAGAACGGCCATCAACAAAAATGCTGCAAACAATAAATGCTGACGTGATTGTGGAGAAATGCGTACCCTCGATTCTAAGGGGGATGTGGTAAGAGCCACTAATGAAAGCACAATTGAGGTGCCTTGAAAAGGTAAACGTTGACCTACCATACCAGTCAATCAATCATACCCACTGCTGTGTCTATCACCTGAGAAAATGAAAATCAAAAATCACAGGCTGGCAATCCTGCACTCCAGCAATATTTACCATAGGCAACACTTGGAAGCAACGAAACTGTCCATCAACAGAGGAATGCACCAAGAAGAAGTGGTCCGTGTACACAATGGGATATTAGCCATGGAAAACATTGAAGCACTGCTCTTTGAGGCACCATAGATGAGCCTGGAGATAATCACAAAACATGAAGTAGGTCGGACAGCAAAACACCTATATCCTATATGATCATTTATGGCATTATCTAATAACAGACACAGATGAACATATTTCTGAAGAGAAAGACACTCACAGGTTTAGAAAACAAACTATGCTCATCTGAAAGGAAAGGAGGGGGGAAACTGAGAAATGAAGATTAGTGTTACTATTCATAAACAAATACATATTATATACATGTATCAAAAAGACCGAACATATAGCAAGGGAGGTCGACGGAACACTGTAATATTTTACATGGGAAGAGGATCTGTACATTAATAGACATACATAATGTACAAATGAACCAGATTGTGTACACCAAAGACAAACAATATTCTAAACTTTACCCAGATTAAAAAAATTTTAAAAACCAAGAAGAAGTAATGAGACATAAACTTATGGGGATTTCTCCTGGCAAATTCCATTCTAATTTACAACCTAGGACAATGACTTCCAGAGAGGCTCTGCTGCCCTAGTACCCAGATTGGGGAATGGAGAAATGCTACCTCCTTGTGGCCGTTTCCCACAACAGCAGCTTTGAACCCACTGCAAAAGGTCACTAAATTTTCACCTACTTGCAGTTCTGTAAATGACACCTGCCCTCCAGAAAATTTCTGGGGTCAAAAATCGACCAAAAACTTCACAAGAGGGCAACCTTCGAAGAAGACAATTTCAAGAGCTATATTGTACTCACGGTTTTTTCTTTTAAGAGAAAAGCGAAAGGCGTAGGAATATGACGAATTTTAAAAATTTTAATGACATGCACACCCATATTACAAAAACCTATCAGCTCACAGCAGTCAGAATGGCCATTAGGAAATATGCTGCAAAAAATAAAAGGTGAAGGGAGTGTGGAGAAATGCGTACCTTCGGTTGTAAGGGGGGCATGTAAAGAGCCACTAATGAAAACACAATGTAGGTGCTTCAAAAAGGGAAACATTGAGCTACCAGTCAATCAATCACAACCACTGCTTGGCCTATCACCTGAGAAAATGAGAATCAAAAAGTCACAGGCTGGCAAACCTGTACGCCAGCAAGATTTACCATAGCCAGCACTTGGAAGCAATGAAAATGTCCATCAACCGAGGAATGCACCAAGAAGAAGTGGTCCACGTACACAATGGAATATTACTCTAATAATAAATATAAATTAAATTTAAAAACAAACAAAAGCAAGGAGACATCAACATTTGTGGGTTTATCCGGGCACATTGCACTCTCATTTATAACCGAAGAACACCACTGGCCGGTAGGTCTGTTTCCCTAGTACCAGCAAGGGGAACGTAGAAAGGCTGCCGCTCTCTGGCCGTTACCTGCAAAAGCAGGTTTAAAGCCTGAGCCAATGGTCACTTCATATGAACAAGTACTGCAGGGCTGTAATTGAAACCTGCCCTCAAAATGTCTTGAGGGAGATAATGGCCAAAATATTTCAAATGGTGACACATACTTTAAGAAAACACTTTGAAGAAATAAGCTCTAATCACAGCTGGAAAAGTAAAAGGGACATGTCTTAAAGCTCAATTTCAACGCATTATGAGACACATGCAAATTCAACCACAAAGAGGTATCAGCTCACACAACTCAGAATAACCATCAGCAAAAACTACAGAGAAAAAATCCTGAAGGTGCTGGGAAGAAATACATGCCCTCCACTTTAAGTGGGACGTAACCTGGAAAGAGCCACTAAGGAGAACAGAACAGAGGTGCCTTTAAAAGGTAAACATTGAGCTACCATATGATCCAGCAGACCTATTCCTGGACCTATAAACTAAGAAGACAGAATTGGAAGGACACAGCCACGCAAATCTGCATTGCATACTATTACAATAGCCAAGATATGGAAGTAACCAAAAAGTCCACCGACAGATGGGTGGACAAAGAAGAACTGCTACCTGTATAGATGGAATATGAGCTAGTGAAAAAATGAAACAATGCCATTTGCAGCACCATAGATGAGTCTAGAAGTAATCACGCAACTTGGAGTAAGTGAGAAAGCGAAAGACACATATCCTATCATATCACATATAGGGGTTACCTAAAAAATGATACAAACAAAGATATTTCCACAGACAAACACTATCATAGATTCATTCAAAAAACTTATGGTTCACCAAATGGAAAGGTGTGAGGATTGGATACATTACCATATTGAGGTTAACAGAGAGATACAAACACATGTGAAATATATAATCACCAAAGACCTACGCAATACCAAGGGAAGACTACTCAACATTCTGTCATAACCTACATGGGAAAAGGATCCGAAGAAGAATAGATATATGTATATGTGTGAAAGAACCACATCTTGCACACCTAGAACAAACAAAACATTGTAATCAAGTTTGCTGTGATAAAAAATAAAAATTAAGTTAAAAATACCAACAAGAAGTAATGAGACATAAACTTAAAGGGCTTTTTCCTCGCACATTCCATTCTAATTTACAACCTAGAACACCACTTCCAGTAAGGCTCTGTTGCCCTAGTAACCAGATTTGGTAAAGGAGAAATGCTGCCGCCTTGTGGCCGATTCCCGCAAGAGCAGCTTTTAACCCACAGCTAATGGTCACTTACCATTCACAAGGACTCAGGGCTGTAAAGGACACCTGCCCTCAAAATTGTGCTGCGGTAGGGAATGGATAAAAATTTCAAAACAGGCAAAATTTGCAAGAAGATAGTATGAAGAGGTATGTTTTACTCACTCTCTTTTGAAAGAAAGGAAAATGTATAAAAGCTCAGCCTCAGGAAGTATTAGACTCATGCAATCTAATCTACAAAAAGTTTTCAACTCACACCAGTCGACTGACCATTGGCAAAAAGTCTACAAATAATAAATGCTGAAGAGCTCTTAGAGAACTGTGTACCCTCTAGCTGCTGGTGAGATGTAAGAGGGTTAAACGCTAATAATGACAACAGAAAGGAGCTGCGTTTAAAAGGAAAAATTGAGGTACCATTCAATCCAGGAGGCGCACCAATGGGCCTCTCACCTGAGAAGACCAGAATGAAGAAGACCCGGGCTGCAAAAGCTGCACTGCAGCCTGATTCACAATAGACAAGACAGTGAAGCAACTAAAATGTCCATCAACAGATGAAAGGATAAAGAAGAAGTGGTCCATGTACACAATGAATACTAGCCATGGAAAACAATGAAACACTGCTCTTTGAGGCACCATAGATGATCTTGGAGATAATCACAGAACATGAGGTAAGTCGGAAAGCAAAAGTCCTATATCCTATGATATCACTTATAGGCGTTATCTAATAACTGACACAAATGAACATATTTCCACACAGAAAGTCAATCACAGACTTATTAAAAAAAAACTATGCTTATCTAAAAGGAAAGGTGGGGGGAATGGATAAATGAAGATTAGCGTTACCATATGTATACAAATATATATTATATACATATATCAAAAGACCAACCATATAGCAAGGAAGGATTATGGAACACTCTGTAATAATTTACACGGGAAGAGGATCTCTACCTAAATAGTTATATAGAATATGTAGATGAACCAGAGTGTGTACACCTTGGACGAGCAACATTCTAACCATTACCCCAATTGAAAAAATTAAAACAACGAACTAGGAGTAATGAGACATAAACTTATGAGGGGTTTTCCTGGCACATTCCATCCAAATTTAAAACCTAGGCAAACAACTTCCAGAACGGCTCTGCTGCCCTAGTACCCAGATTTGGGAATGGAGAAATGCTGCATCCTTGTGGCCGTTTTCCACAAGAGCAGCTTTAAACCCACTGCAAAAGGTCACTAAATATTCACCAATTGCAGGTCTGTAAATGACACCGGCCCTCCAAAAAATACTGAGGTCGAAAATCGACCAAAAAATTCCAGAGTGCAACCTTCCAAAAAGAAAATTTGAAGAGGTATATTATAGTCACACTTTTTTGCTTTTTTCTTTTAACAGAAAAGAAAAAGGCGTGGAAAAATGATGAATTGTAGGAATTTTTACAGACATGTAAACCCAAATTACAAAAACCTATCAGCTCACACCAGTCAGAACGGCCATCAACAAAAATGCTGCAAACAATAAATGCTGACGTGATTGTGGAGAAATGCGTACCCTCGATTCTAAGGGGGATGTGGTAAGAGCCACTAATGAAAGCACAATTGAGGTGCCTTGAAAAGGTAAACGTTGACCTACCATACCAGTCAATCAATCATACCCACTGCTGTGTCTATCACCTGAGAAAATGAAAATCAAAAATCACAGGCTGGCAATCCTGCACTCCAGCAATATTTACCATAGGCAACACTTGGAAGCAACGAAACTGTCCATCAACAGAGGAATGCACCAAGAAGAAGTGGTCCGTGTACACAATGGGATATTAGCCATGGAAAACATTGAAGCACTGCTCTTTGAGGCACCATAGATGAGCCTGGAGATAATCACAAAACATGAAGTAGGTCGGACAGCAAAACACCTATATCCTATATGATCATTTATGGCATTATCTAATAACTGACACAGATGAACATATTTCCGAAGAGAAAGACACTCACAGGCTTAGAAAACAAACTATGCTCATCTGAAAGGAAAGGAGGGGGGAAACTGAGAAATGAAGATTAGTGTTACTATTCATAAACAAATACATATTATATACATGTATCAAAAAGACCGAACATATAGCAAGGGAGGTCGACGGAACACTGTAATATTTTACATGGGAAGAGGATCTGTACATTAATAGACATACATAATGTACAAATGAACCAGATTGTGTACACCAAAGACAAACAATATTCTAAACTTTACCCAGATTAAAAAAATTTTAAAAACCAAGAAGAAGTAATGAGACATAAACTTATGGGGATTTCTCCTGGCAAATTCCATTCTAATTTACAACCTAGGACAATGACTTCCAGAAAGGCTCTGCTGCCCTAGTACCCAGATTGGGGAATGGAGAAATGCTACCTCCTTGTGGCCGTTTCCCACAACAGCAGCTTTGAACCCACTGCAAAAGGTCACTAAATTTTCACCTACTTGCAGTTCTGTAAATGACACCTGCCCTCCAGAAAATTTCTGGGGTCAAAAATCGACCAAAAACTTCACAAGAGGGCAACCATCGAAGAAGACAATTTCAAGAGCTATATTGTACTCACGGTTTTTTCTTTTAAGAGAAAAGCGAAAGGCGTAGGAATATGACGAATTTTAAAAATTTTAATGACATGCACACCCATATTACAAAAACCTATCAGCTCACAGCAGTCAGAATGGCCATTAGGAAATATGCTGCAAAAAATAAAAGGTGAAGGGAGTGTGGAGAAATGCGTACCTTCGGTTGTAAGGGGGGCATGTAAAGAGCCACTAATGAAAACACAATGTAGGTGCTTCAAAAAGGGAAACATTGAGCTACCAGTCAATCAATCACAACCACTGCTTGGCCTATCACCTGAGAAAATGAGAATCAAAAAGTCACAGGCTGGCAAACCTGTACGCCAGCAAGATTTACCATAGCCAGCACTTGGAAGCAATGAAAATGTCCATCAACCGAGGAATGCACCAAGAAGAAGTGGTCCACGTACACAATGGAATATTACTCTAATAATAAATATAAATTAAATTTAAAAACAAACAAAAGCAAGGAGACATCAACATTTGTGGGTTTATCCGGGCACATTGCACTCTCATTTATAACCGAAGAACACCACTGGCCGGTAGGTCTGTTTCCCTAGTACCAGCAAGGGGAACGTAGAAAGGCTGCCGCTCTCTGGCCGTTACCTGCAAAAGCAGGTTTAAAGCCTGAGCCAATGGTCACTTCATATGAACAAGTACTGCAGGGCTGTAATTGAAACCTGCCCTCAAAATGTCTTGAGGGAGATAATGGCCAAAATATTTCAAATGGTGACACATACTTTAAGAAAACACTTTGAAGAAATAAGCTCTAATCACAGCTGGAAAAGTAAAAGGGACATGTCTTAAAGCTCAATTTCAACGCATTATGAGACACATGCAAATTCAACCACAAAGAGGTATCAGCTCACACAACTCAGAATAACCATCAGCAAAAACTACAGAGAAAAAATCCTGAAGGTGCTGGGAAGAAATACATGCCCTCCACTTTAAGTGGGACGTAACCTGGAAAGAGCCACTAAGGAGAACAGAACAGAGGTGCCTTTAAAAGGTAAACATTGAGCTACCATATGATCCAGCAGACCTATTCCTGGACCTATAAACTAAGAAGACAGAATTGGAAGGACACAGCCACGCAAATCTGCATTGCATACTATTACAATAGCCAAGATATGGAAGTAACCAAAAAGTCCACCGACAGATGGGTGGACAAAGAAGAACTGCTACCTGCATAGATGGAATATGAGCTAGTGAAAAAATGAAACAATGCCATTTGCAGCACCATAGATGAGTCTAGAAGTAATCACGCAACTTGGAGTAAGTGAGAAAGCGAAAGACACATATCCTATCATATCACATATAGGGGTTACCTAAAAAATGATACAAACAAAGATATTTCCACAGACAAACACTATCATAGATTCATTCAAAAAACTTATGGTTCACCAAATGGAAAGGTGTGAGGATTGGATACATTACCATATTGAGGTTAACAGAGAGATACAAACACATGTGAAATATATAATCACCAAAGACCTACGCAATACCAAGGGAAGACTACTCAACATTGTGTCATAACCTACATGGGAAAAGGATCCGAAGAAGAATAGATATATGTATATGTGTGAAAGAACCACATCTTGCACACCTAGAACAAACAAAACATTGTAATCAAGTTTGCTGTGATAAAAAATAAAAATTAAGTTAAAAATACCAACAAGAAGTAATGAGACATAAACTTAAAGGGCTTTTTCCTCGCACATTCCATTCTAATTTACAACCTAGAACACCACTTCCAGTAAGGCTCTGTTGCCCTAGTAACCAGATTTGGTAAAGGAGAAATGCTGCCGCCTTGTGGCCGATTCCCGCAAGAGCAGCTTTTAACCCACAGCTAATGGTCACTTACCATTCACAAGGACTCAGGGCTGTAAAGGACACCTGCCCTCAAAATTGTGCTGCGGTAGGGAATGGATAAAATTTTCAAAACAGGCAAAATTTGCAAGAAGATAGTATGAAGAGGTATGTTTTACTCACTCTCTTTTGAAAGAAAGGAAAATGTATAAAAGCTCAGCCTCAGGAAGTATTAGACTCATGCAATCTAATCTACAAAAAGTTTTCAACTCACACCAGTCGACTGACCATTGGCAAAAAGTCTACAAATAATAAATGCTGAAGAGCTCTTAGAGAACTGTGTACCCTCTAGCTGCTGGTGAGATGTAAGAGGGTTAAACGCTAATAATGACAACAGAAAGGAGCTGCGTTTAAAAGGAAAAATTGAGGTACCATTCAATCCAGCAGGCGCACCAATGGGCCTCTCACCTGAGAAGACCAGAATGAAGAAGACCCGGGCTGCAAAAGCTGCACTGCAGCCTGATTCACAATAGACAAGACAGTGAAGCAACTAAAATGTCCATCAACAGATGAAAGGATAAAGAAGAAGTGGTCCATGTACACAATGAATACTAGCCATGGAAAACAATGAAACACTGCTCTTTGAGGCACCATAGATGATCTTGGAGATAATCACAGAACATGAGGTAAGTCGGAAAGCAAAAGTCCTATATCCTATGATATCACTTATAGGCGTTATCTAATAACTGACACAAATGAACATATTTCCACACAGAAAGTCAATCACAGACTTATTAAAAAAAAACTATGCTTATCTAAAAGGAAAGGTGGGGGGAATGGATAAATGAAGATTAGCGTTACCATATGTATACAAATATATATTATATACATATATCAAAAGACCAACCATATAGCAAGGAAGGATTATGGAACACTCTGTAATAATTTACACGGGAAGAGGATCTCTACCTAAATAGTTATATAGAATATGTAGATGAACCAGAGTGTGTACACCTTGGACGAGCAACATTCTAACCATTACCCCAATTGAAAAAATTAAAACAACGAACTAGGAGTAATGAGACATAAACTTATGAGGGGTTTTCCTGGCACATTCCATCCAAATTTAAAACCTAGGCAAACAACTTCCAGAACGGCTCTGCTGCCCTAGTACCCAGATTTGGGAATGGAGAAATGCTGCATCCTTGTGGCCGTTTTCCACAAGAGCAGCTTTAAACCCACTGCAAAAGGTCACTAAATATTCACCAATTGCAGGTCTGTAAATGACACCGGCCCTCCAAAAAATACTGAGGTCGAAAATCGACCAAAAAATTCCAGAGTGCAACCTTCCAAAAAGAAAATTTGAAGAGGTATATTATAGTCACACTTTTTTGCTTTTTTCTTTTAACAGAAAAGAAAAAGGCGTGGAAAAATGATGAATTGTAGGAATTTTTACAGACATGTAAACCCAAATTACAAAAACCTATCAGCTCACACCAGTCAGAACGGCCATCAACAAAAATGCTGCAAACAATAAATGCTGACGTGATTGTGGAGAAATGCGTACCCTCGATTCTAAGGGGGATGTGGTAAGAGCCACTAATGAAAGCACAATTGAGGTGCCTTGAAAAGGTAAACGTTGACCTACCATACCAGTCAATCAATCATACCCACTGCTGTGTCTATCACCTGAGAAAATGAAAATCAAAAATCACAGGCTGGCAATCCTGCACTCCAGCAATATTTACCATAGGCAACACTTGGAAGCAACGAAACTGTCCATCAACAGAGGAATGCACCAAGAAGAAGTGGTCCATGTACACAATGGGATATTAGCCATGGAAAACATTGAAGCACTGCTCTTTGAGGCACCATAGATGAGCCTGGAGATAATCACAAAACATGAAGTAGGTCGGACAGCAAAACACCTATATCCTATATGATCATTTATGGCATTATCTAATAACTGACACAGATGAACATATTTCCGAAGAGAAAGACACTCACAGGTTTAGAAAACAAACTATGCTCATCTGAAAGGAAAGGAGGGGGGAAACTGAGAAATGAAGATTAGTGTTACTATTCATAAACAAATACATATTATATACATGTATCAAAAAGACCGAACATATAGCAAGGGAGGTCGACGGAACACTGTAATATTTTACATGGGAAGAGGATCTGTACATTAATAGACATACATAATGTACAAATGAACCAGATTGTGTACACCAAAGACAAACAATATTCTAAACTTTACCCAGATTAAAAAAATTTTAAAAACCAAGAAGAAGTAATGAGACATAAACTTATGGGGATTTCTCCTGGCAAATTCCATTCTAATTTACAACCTAGGACAATGACTTCCAGAGAGGCTCTGCTGCCCTAGTACCCAGATTGGGGAATGGAGAAATGCTACCTCCTTGTGGCCGTTTCCCACAACAGCAGCTTTGAACCCACTGCAAAAGGTCACTAAATTTTCACCTACTTGCAGTTCTGTAAATGACACCTGCCCTCCAGAAAATTTCTGGGGTCAAAAATCGACCAAAAACTTCACAAGAGGGCAACCTTCGAAGAAGAGAATTTCAAGAGCTATATTGTACTCACGGTTTTTTCTTTTAAGAGAAAAGCGAAAGGCGTAGGAATATGACGAATTTTAAAAATTTTAATGACATGCACACCCATATTACAAAAACCTATCAGCTCACAGCAGTCAGAATGGCCATTAGGAAATATGCTGCAAAAAATAAAAGGTGAAGGGAGTGTGGAGAAATGCGTACCTTCGGTTGTAAGGGGGGCATGTAAAGAGCCACTAATGAAAACACAATGTAGGTGCTTCAAAAAGGGAAACATTGAGCTACCAGTCAATCAATCACAACCACTGCTTGGCCTATCACCTGAGAAAATGAGAATCAAAAAGTCACAGGCTGGCAAACCTGTACGCCAGCAAGATTTACCATAGCCAGCACTTGGAAGCAATGAAAATGTCCATCAACCGAGGAATGCACCAAGAAGAAGTGGTCCACGTACACAATGGAATATTACTCTAATAATAAATATAAATTAAATTTAAAAACAAACAAAAGCAAGGAGACATCAACATTTGTGGGTTTATCCGGGCACATTGCACTCTCATTTATAACCGAAGAACACCACTGGCCGGTAGGTCTGTTTCCCTAGTACCAGCAAGGGGAACGTAGAAAGGCTGCCGCTCTCTGGCCGTTACCTGCAAAAGCAGGTTTAAAGCCTGAGCCAATGGTCACTTCATATGAACAAGTACTGCAGGGCTGTAATTGAAACCTGCCCTCAAAATGTCTTGAGGGAGATAATGGCCAAAATATTTCAAATGGTGACACATACTTTAAGAAAACACTTTGAAGAAATAAGCTCTAATCACAGCTGGAAAAGTAAAAGGGACATGTCTTAAAGCTCAATTTCAACGCATTATGAGACACATGCAAATTCAACCACAAAGAGGTATCAGCTCACACAACTCAGAATAACCATCAGCAAAAACTACAGAGAAAAAATCCTGAAGGTGCTGGGAAGAAATACATGCCCTCCACTTTAAGTGGGACGTAACCTGGAAAGAGCCACTAAGGAGAACAGAACAGAGGTGCCTTTAAAAGGTAAACATTGAGCTACCATATGATCCAGCAGACCTATTCCTGGACCTATAAACTAAGAAGACAGAATTGGAAGGACACAGCCACGCAAATCTGCATTGCATACTATTACAATAGCCAAGATATGGAAGTAACCAAAAAGTCCACCGACAGATGGGTGGACAAAGAAGAACTGCTACCTGCATAGATGGAATATGAGCTAGTGAAAAAATGAAACAATGCCATTTGCAGCACCATAGATGAGTCTAGAAGTAATCACGCAACTTGGAGTAAGTGAGAAAGCGAAAGACACATATCCTATCATATCACATATAGGGGTTACCTAAAAAATGATACAAACAAAGATATTTCCACAGACAAACACTATCATAGATTCATTCAAAAAACTTATGGTTCACCAAATGGAAAGGTGTGAGGATTGGATACATTACCATATTGAGGTTAACAGAGAGATACAAACACATGTGAAATATATAATCACCAAAGACCTACGCAATACCAAGGGAAGACTACTCAACATTGTGTCATAACCTACATGGGAAAAGGATCCGAAGAAGAATAGATATATGTATATGTGTGAAAGAACCACATCTTGCACACCTAGAACAAACAAAACATTGTAATCAAGTTTGCTGTGATAAAAAATAAAAATTAAGTTAAAAATACCAACAAGAAGTAATGAGACATAAACTTAAAGGGCTTTTTCCTCGCACATTCCATTCTAATTTACAACCTAGAACACCACTTCCAGTAAGGCTCTGTTGCCCTAGTAACCAGATTTGGTAAAGGAGAAATGCTGCCGCCTTGTGGCCGATTCCCGCAAGAGCAGCTTTTAACCCACAGCTAATGGTCACTTACCATTCACAAGGACTCAGGGCTGTAAAGGACACCTGCCCTCAAAATTGTGCTGTGGTAGGGAATGGATAAAATTTTCAAAACAGGCAAAATTTGCAAGAAGATAGTATGAAGAGGTATGTTTTACTCACTCTCTTTTGAAAGAAAGGAAAATGTATAAAAGCTCAGCCTCAGGAAGTATTAGACTCATGCAATCTAATCTACAAAAAGTTTTCAACTCACACCAGTCGACTGACCATTGGCAAAAAGTCTACAAATAATAAATGCTGAAGAGCTCTTAGAGAACTGTGTACCCTCTAGCTGCTGGTGAGATGTAAGAGGGTTAAACGCTAATAATGACAACAGAAAGGAGCTGCGTTTAAAAGGAAAAATTGAGGTACCATTCAATCCAGCAGGCGCACCAATGGGCCTCTCACCTGAGAAGACCAGAATGAAGAAGACCCGGGCTGCAAAAGCTGCACTGCAGCCTGATTCACAATAGACAAGACAGTGAAGCAACTAAAATGTCCATCAACAGATGAAAGGATAAAGAAGAAGTGGTCCATGTACACAATGAATACTAGCCATGGAAAACAATGAAACACTGCTCTTTGAGGCACCATAGATGATCTTGGAGATAATCACAGAACATGAGGTAAGTCGGAAAGCAAAAGTCCTATATCCTATGATATCACTTATAGGCGTTATCTAATAACTGACACAAATGAACATTTTTCCACACAGAAAGTCAATCACAGACTTATTAAAAAAAAACTATGCTTATCTAAAAGGAAAGGTGGGGGGAATGGATAAATGAAGATTAGCGTTACCATATGTATACAAATATATATTATATACATATATCAAAAGACCAACCATATAGCAAGGAAGGATTATGGAACACTCTGTAATAATTTACACGGGAAGAGGATCTCTACCTAAATAGTTATATAGAATATGTAGATGAACCAGAGTGTGTACACCTTGGACGAGCAACATTCTAACCATTACCCCAATTGAAAAAATTAAAACAACGAACTAGGAGTAATGAGACATAAACTTATGAGGGGTTTTCCTGGCACATTCCATCCAAATTTAAAACCTAGGCAAACAACTTCCAGAACGGCTCTGCTGCCCTAGTACCCAGATTTGGGAATGGAGAAATGCTGCATCCTTGTGGCCGTTTTCCACAAGAGCAGCTTTAAACCCACTGCAAAAGGTCACTAAATATTCACCAATTGCAGGTCTGTAAATGACACCGGCCCTCCAAAAAATACTGAGGTCGAAAATCGACCAAAAAATTCCAGAGTGCAACCTTCCAAAAAGAAAATTTGAAGAGGTATATTATAGTCACACTTTTTTGCTTTTTTCTTTTAACAGAAAAGAAAAAGGCGTGGAAAAATGATGAATTGTAGGAATTTTTACAGACATGTAAACCCAAATTACAAAAACCTATCAGCTCACACCAGTCAGAACGGCCATCAACAAAAATGCTGCAAACAATAAATGCTGACGTGATTGTGGAGAAATGCGTACCCTCGATTCTAAGGGGGATGTGGTAAGAGCCACTAATGAAAGCACAATTGAGGTGCCTTGAAAAGGTAAACGTTGACCTACCATACCAGTCAATCAATCATACCCACTGCTGTGTCTATCACCTGAGAAAATGAAAATCAAAAATCACAGGCTGGCAATCCTGCACTCCAGCAATATTTACCATAGGCAACACTTGGAAGCAACGAAACTGTCCATCAACAGAGGAATGCACCAAGAAGAAGTGGTCCGTGTACACAATGGGATATTAGCCATGGAAAACATTGAAGCACTGCTCTTTGAGGCACCATAGATGAGCCTGGAGATAATCACAAAACATGAAGTAGGTCGGACAGCAAAACACCTATATCCTATATGATCATTTATGGCATTATCTAATAACTGACACAGATGAACATATTTCCGAAGAGAAAGACACTCACAGGTTTAGAAAACAAACTATGCTCATCTGAAAGGAAAGGAGGGGGGAAACTGAGAAATGAAGATTAGTGTTACTATTCATAAACAAATACATATTATATACATGTATCAAAAAGACCGAACATATAGCAAGGGAGGTCGACGGAACACTGTAATATTTTACATGGGAAGAGGATCTGTACATTAATAGACATACATAATGTACAAATGAACCAGATTGTGTACACCAAAGACAAACAATATTCTAAACTTTACCCAGATTAAAAAAATTTTAAAAACCAAGAAGAAGTAATGAGACATAAACTTATGGGGATTTCTCCTGGCAAATTCCATTCTAATTTACAACCTAGGACAATGACTTCCAGAGAGGCTCTGCTGCCCTAGTACCCAGATTGGGGAATGGAGAAATGCTACCTCCTTGTGGCCGTTTCCCACAACAGCAGCTTTGAACCCACTGCAAAAGGTCACTAAATTTTCACCTACTTGCAGTTCTGTAAATGACACCTGCCCTCCAGAAAATTTCTGGGGTCAAAAATCGACCAAAAACTTCACAAGAGGGCAACCTTCGAAGAAGACAATTTCAAGAGCTATATTGTACTCACGGTTTTTTCTTTTAAGAGAAAAGCGAAAGGCGTAGGAATATGACGAATTTTAAAAATTTTAATGACATGCACACCCATATTACAAAAACCTATCAGCTCACAGCAGTCAGAATGGCCATTAGGAAATATGCTGCAAAAAATAAAAGGTGAAGGGAGTGTGGAGAAATGCGTACCTTCGGTTGTAAGGGGGGCATGTAAAGAGCCACTAATGAAAACACAATGTAGGTGCTTCAAAAAGGGAAACATTGAGCTACCAGTCAATCAATCACAACCACTGCTTGGCCTATCACCTGAGAAAATGAGAATCAAAAAGTCACAGGCTGGCAAACCTGTACGCCAGCAAGATTTACCATAGCCAGCACTTGGAAGCAATGAAAATGTCCATCAACCGAGGAATGCACCAAGAAGAAGTGGTCCACGTACACAATGGAATATTACTCTAATAATAAATATAAATTAAATTTAAAAACAAACAAAAGCAAGGAGACATCAACATTTGTGGGTTTATCCGGGCACATTGCACTCTCATTTATAACCGAAGAACACCACTGGCCGGTAGGTCTGTTTCCCTAGTACCAGCAAGGGGAACGTAGAAAGGCTGCCGCTCTCTGGCCGTTACCTGCAAAAGCAGGTTTAAAGCCTGAGCCAATGGTCACTTCATATGAACAAGTACTGCAGGGCTGTAAATGAAACCTGCCCTCAAAATGTCTTGAGGGAGATAATGGCCAAAATATTTCAAATGGTGACACATACTTTAAGAAAACACTTTGAAGAAATAAGCTCTAATCACAGCTGGAAAAGTAAAAGGGACATGTCTTAAAGCTCAATTTCAACGCATTATGAGACACATGCAAATTCAACCACAAAGAGGTATCAGCTCACACAACTCAGAATAACCATCAGCAAAAACTACAGAGAAAAAATCCTGAAGGTGCTGGGAAGAAATACATGCCCTCCACTTTAAGTGGGACGTAACCTGGAAAGAGCCACTAAGGAGAACAGAACAGAGGTGCCTTTAAAAGGTAAACATTGAGCTACCATATGATCCAGCAGACCTATTCCTGGACCTATAAACTAAGAAGACAGAATTGGAAGGACACAGCCACGCAAATCTGCATTGCATACTATTACAATAGCCAAGATATGGAAGTAACCAAAAAGTCCACCGACAGATGGGTGGACAAAGAAGAACTGCTACCTGTATAGATGGAATATGAGCTAGTGAAAAAATGAAACAATGCCATTTGCAGCACCATAGATGAGTCTAGAAGTAATCACGCAACTTGGAGTAAGTGAGAAAGCGAAAGACACATATCCTATCATATCACATATAGGGGTTACCTAAAAAATGATACAAACAAAGATATTTCCACAGACAAACACTATCATAGATTCATTCAAAAAACTTATGGTTCACCAAATGGAAAGGTGTGAGGATTGGATACATTACCATATTGAGGTTAACAGAGAGATACAAACACATGTGAAATATATAATCACCAAAGACCTACGCAATACCAAGGGAAGACTACTCAACATTGTGTCATAACCTACATGGGAAAAGGATCCGAAGAAGAATAGATATATGTATATGTGTGAAAGAACCACATCTTGCACACCTAGAGCAAACAAAACATTGTAATCAAGTTTGCTGTGATAAAAAATAAAAATTAAGTTAAAAATACCAACAAGAAGTAATGAGACATAAACTTAAAGGGCTTTTTCCTCGCACATTCCATTCTAATTTACAACCTAGAACACCACTTCCAGTAAGGCTCTGTTGCCCTAGTAACCAGATTTGGTAAAGGAGAAATGCTGCCGCCTTGTGGCCGATTCCCGCAAGAGCAGCTTTTAACCCACAGCTAATGGTCACTTACCATTCACAAGGACTCAGGGCTGTAAAGGACACCTGCCCTCAAAATTGTGCTGCGGTAGGGAATGGATAAAATTTTCAAAACAGGCAAAATTTGCAAGAAGATAGTATGAAGAGGTATGTTTTACTCACTCTCTTTTGAAAGAAAGGAAAATGTATAAAAGCTCAGCCTCAGGAAGTATTAGACTCATGCAATCTAATCTACAAAACGTTTTCAACTCACACCAGTCGACTGACCATTGGCAAAAAGTCTACAAATAATAAATGCTGAAGAGCTCTTAGAGAACTGTGTACCCTCTAGCTGCTGGTGAGATGTAAGAGGGTTAAACGCTAATAATGACAACAGAAAGGAGCTGCGTTTAAAAGGAAAAATTGAGGTACCATTCAATCCAGCAGGCGCACCAATGGGCCTCTCACCTGAGAAGACCAGAATGAAGAAGACCCGGACTGCAAAAGCTGCACTGCAGCCTGATTCACAATAGACAAGACAGTGAAGCAACTAAAATGTCCATCAACAGATGAAAGGATAAAGAAGAAGTGGTCCATGTACACAATGAATACTAGCCATGGAAAACAATGAAACACTGCTCTTTGAGGCACCATAGATGATCTTGGAGATAATCACAGAACATGAGGTAAGTCGGAAAGCAAAAGTCCTATATCCTATGATATCACTTATAGGCGTTATCTAATAACTGACACAAATGAACATATTTCCACACAGAAAGTCAATCACAGACTTATTAAAAAAAAACTATGCTTATCTAAAAGGAAAGGTGGGGGGAATGGATAAATGAAGATTAGCGTTACCATATGTATACAAATATATATTATATACATATATCAAAAGACCAACCATATAGCAAGGAAGGATTATGGAACACTCTGTAATAATTTACACGGGAAGAGGATCTCTACCTAAATAGTTATATAGAATATGTAGATGAACCAGAGTGTGTACACCTTGGACGAGCAACATTCTAACCATTACCCGAATTGAAAAAATTAAAACAATGAACTAGGAGTAATGAGACATAAACTTATGAGGGGTTTTCCTGGCACATTCCATCCAAATTTAAAACCTAGGCAAACAACTTCCAGAACGGCTCTGCTGCCCTAGTACCCAGATTTGGGAATGGAGAAATGCTGCATCCTTGTGGCCGTTTTCCACAAGAGCAGCTTTAAACCCACTGCAAAAGGTCACTAAATATTCACCAATTGCAGGTCTGTAAATGACACCGGCCCTCCAAAAAATACTGAGGTCGAAAATCGACCAAAAAATTCCAGAGTGCAACCTTCCAAAAAGAAAATTTGAAGAGGTATATTATAGTCACACTTTTTTGCTTTTTTCTTTTAACAGAAAAGAAAAAGGCGTGGAAAAATGATGAATTGTAGGAATTTTTACAGACATGTAAACCCAAATTACAAAAACCTATCAGCTCACACCAGTCAGAACGGCCATCAACAAAAATGCTGCAAACAATAAATGCTGACGTGATTGTGGAGAAATGCGTACCCTCGATTCTAAGGGGGATGTGGTAAGAGCCACTAATGAAAGCACAATTGAGGTGCCTTGAAAAGGTAAACGTTGACCTACCATACCAGTCAATCAATCATACCCACTGCTGTGTCTATCACCTGAGAAAATGAAAATCAAAAATCACAGGCTGGCAATCCTGCACTCCAGCAATATTTACCATAGGCAACACTTGGAAGCAACGAAACTGTCCATCAACAGAGGAATGCACCAAGAAGAAGTGGTCCGTGTACACAATGGGATATTAGCCATGGAAAACATTGAAGCACTGCTCTTTGAGGCACCATAGATGAGCCTGGAGATAATCACAAAACATGAAGTAGGTCGGACAGCAAAACACCTATATCCTATATGATCATTTATGGCATTATCTAATAACTGACACAGATGAACATATTTCCGAAGAGGAAGACACTCACAGGCTTAGAAAACAAACTATGCTCATCTGAAAGGAAAGGAGGGGGGAAACTGAGAAATGAAGATTAGTGTTACTATTCATAAACAAATACATATTATATACATGTATCAAAAAGACCGAACATATAGCAAGGGAGGTCGACGGAACACTGTAATATTTTACATGGGAAGAGGATCTGTACATTAATAGACATACATAATGTACAAATGAACCAGATTGTGTACACCAAAGACAAACAATATTCTAAACTTTACCCAGATTAAAAAAATTTTAAAAACCAAGAAGAAGTAATGAGACATAAACTTATGGGGATTTCTCCTGGCAAATTCCATTCTAATTTACAACCTAGGACAATGACTTCCAGAGAGGCTCTGCTGCCCTAGTACCCAGATTGGGGAATGGAGAAATGCTACCTCCTTGTGGCCGTTTCCCACAACAGCAGCTTTGAACCCACTGCAAAAGGTCACTAAATTTTCACCTACTTGCAGTTCTGTAAATGACACCTGCCCTCCAGAAAATTTCTGGGGTCAAAAATCGACCAAAAACTTCACAAGAGGGCAACCTTCGAAGAAGACAATTTCAAGAGCTATATTGTACTCACGGTTTTTTCTTTTAAGAGAAAAGCGAAAGGCGTAGGAATATGACGAATTTTAAAAATTTTAATGACATGCACACCCATATTACAAAAACCTATCAGCTCACAGCAGTCAGAATGGCCATTAGGAAATATGCTGCAAAAAATAAAAGGTGAAGGGAGTGTGGAGAAATGCGTACCTTCGGTTGTAAGGGGGGCATGTAAAGAGCCACTAATGAAAACACAATGTAGGTGCTTCAAAAAGGGAAACATTGAGCTACCAGTCAATCAATCACAACCACTGCTTGGCCTATCACCTGAGAAAATGAGAATCAAAAAGTCACAGGCTGGCAAACCTGTACGCCAGCAAGATTTACCATAGCCAGCACTTGGAAGCAATGAAAATGTCCATCAACCGAGGAATGCACCAAGAAGAAGTGGTCCACGTACACAATGGAATATTACTCTAATAATAAATATAAATTAAATTTAAAAACAAACAAAAGCAAGGAGACATCAACATTTGTGGGTTTATCCGGGCACATTGCACTCTAATTTATAACCGAAGAACACCACTGGCCGGTAGGTCTGTTTCCCTAGTACCAGCAAGGGGAACGTAGAAAGGCTGCCGCTCTCTGGCCGTTACCTGCAAAAGCAGGTTTAAAGCCTGAGCCAATGGTCACTTCATATGAACAAGTACTGCAGGGCTGTAAATGAAACCTGCCCTCAAAATGTCTTGAGGGAGATAATGGCCAAAATATTTCAAATGGTGACACATACTTTAAGAAAACACTTTGAAGAAATAAGCTCTAATCACAGCTGGAAAAGTAAAAGGGACATGTCTTAAAGCTCAATTTCAACGCATTATGAGACACATGCAAATTCAACCACAAAGAGGTATCAGCTCACACAACTCAGAATAACCATCAGCAAAAACTACAGAGAAAAAATCCTGAAGGTGCTGGGAAGAAATACATGCCCTCCACTTTAAGTGGGACGTAACCTGGAAAGAGCCACTAAGGAGAACAGAACAGAGGTGCCTTTAAAAGGTAAACATTGAGCTACCATATGATCCAGCAGACCTATTCCTGGACCTATAAACTAAGAAGACAGAATTGGAAGGACACAGCCACGCAAATCTGCATTGCATACTATTACAATAGCCAAGATATGGAAGTAACCAAAAAGTCCACCGACAGATGGGTGGACAAAGAAGAACTGCTACCTGTATAGATGGAATATGAGCTAGTGAAAAAATGAAACAATGCCATTTGCAGCACCATAGATGAGTCTAGAAGTAATCACGCAACTTGGAGTAAGTGAGAAAGCGAAAGACACATATCCTATCATATCACATATAGGGGTTACCTAAAAAATGATACAAACAAAGATATTTCCACAGACAAACACTATCATAGATTCATTCAAAAAACTTATGGTTCACCAAATGGAAAGGTGTGAGGATTGGATACATTACCATATTGAGGTTAACAGAGAGATACAAACACATGTGAAATATATAATCACCAAAGACCTACGCAATACCAAGGGAAGACTACTCAACATTGTGTCATAACCTACATGGGAAAAGGATCCGAAGAAGAATAGATATATGTATATGTGTGAAAGAACCACATCTTGCACACCTAGAGCAAACAAAACATTGTAATCAAGTTTGCTGTGATAAAAAATAAAAATTAAGTTAAAAATACCAACAAGAAGTAATGAGACATAAACTTAAAGGGCTTTTTCCTCGCACATTCCATTCTAATTTACAACCTAGAACACCACTTCCAGTAAGGCTCTGTTGCCCTAGTAACCAGATTTGGTAAAGGAGAAATGCTGCCGCCTTGTGGCCGATTCCCGCAAGAGCAGCTTTTAACCCACAGCTAATGGTCACTTACCATTCACAAGGACTCAGGGCTGTAAAGGACACCTGCCCTCAAAATTGTGCTGCGGTAGGGAATGGATAAAATTTTCAAAACAGGCAAAATTTGCAAGAAGATAGTATGAAGAGGTATGTTTTACTCACTCTCTTTTGAAAGAAAGGAAAATGTATAAAAGCTCAGCCTCAGGAAGTATTAGACTCATGCAATCTAATCTACAAAACGTTTTCAACTCACACCAGTCGACTGACCATTGGCAAAAAGTCTACAAATAATAAATGCTGAAGAGCTCTTAGAGAACTGTGTACCCTCTAGCTGCTGGTGAGATGTAAGAGGGTTAAACGCTAATAATGACAACAGAAAGGAGCTGCGTTTAAAAGGAAAAATTGAGGTACCATTCAATCCAGCAGGCGCACCAATGGGCCTCTCACCTGAGAAGACCAGAATGAAGAAGACCCGGACTGCAAAAGCTGCACTGCAGCCTGATTCACAATAGACAAGACAGTGAAGCAACTAAAATGTCCATCAACAGATGAAAGGATAAAGAAGAAGTGGTCCATGTACACAATGAATACTAGCCATGGAAAACAATGAAACACTGCTCTTTGAGGCACCATAGATGATCTTGGAGATAATCACAGAACATGAGGTAAGTCGGAAAGCAAAAGTCCTATATCCTATGATATCACTTATAGGCGTTATCTAATAACTGACACAAATGAACATTTTTCCACACAGAAAGTCAATCACAGACTTATTAAAAAAAAACTATGCTTATCTAAAAGGAAAGGTGGGGGGAATGGATAAATGAAGATTAGCGTTACCATATGTATACAAATATATATTATATACATATATCAAAAGACCAACCATATAGCAAGGAAGGATTATGGAACACTCTGTAATAATTTACACGGGAAGAGGATCTCTACCTAAATAGTTATATAGAATATGTAGATGAACCAGAGTGTGTACACCTTGGACGAGCAACATTCTAACCATTACCCCAATTGAAAAAATTAAAACAACGAACTAGGAGTAATGAGACATAAACTTATGAGGGGTTTTCCTGGCACATTCCATCCAAATTTAAAACCTAGGCAAACAACTTCCAGAACGGCTCTGCTGCCCTAGTACCCAGATTTGGGAATGGAGAAATGCTGCATCCTTGTGGCCGTTTTCCACAAGAGCAGCTTTAAACCCACTGCAAAAGGTCACTAAATATTCACCAATTGAAGGTCTGTAAATGACACCGGCCCTCCAAAAAATACTGAGGTCGAAAATCGACCAAAAAATTCCAGAGTGCAACCTTCCAAAAAGAAAATTTGAAGAGGTATATTATAGTCACACTTTTTTGCTTTTTTCTTTTAACAGAAAAGAAAAAGGCGTGGAAAAATGATGAATTGTAGGAATTTTTACAGACATGTAAACCCAAATTACAAAAACCTATCAGCTCACACCAGTCAGAACGGCCATCAACAAAAATGCTGCAAACAATAAATGCTGACGTGATTGTGGAGAAATGCGTACCCTCGATTCTAAGGGGGATGTGGTAAGAGCCACTAATGAAAGCACAATTGAGGTGCCTTGAAAAGGTAAACGTTGACCTACCATACCAGTCAATCAATCATACCCACTGCTGTGTCTATCACCTGAGAAAATGAAAATCAAAAATCACAGGCTGGCAATCCTGCACTCCAGCAATATTTACCATAGGCAACACTTGGAAGCAACGAAACTGTCCATCAACAGAGGAATGCACCAAGAAGAAGTGGTCCGTGTACACAATGGAATATTAGCCATGGAAAACATTGAAGCACTGCTCTTTGAGGCACCATAGATGAGCCTGGAGATAATCACAAAACATGAAGTAGGTCGGACAGCAAAACACCTATATCCTATATGATCACTTATGGCATTATCTAATAACTGACACAGATGAACATATTTCCGAAGATAAAGACACTCACGGGCTTAGAAAACAAACTATGCTCATCTGAAAGGAAAGGAGGGGGGAAATGGAGAAATGAAGATTAGTGTTACTATTCATATACAAATACATATTATATACATGTATCAAAAAGACCGAACATATAGCAAGGGAGGTCGACGGAACACTGTAATATTTTACATGGGAAGAGGATCTGTACATTAATAGACATACATAATGTACAAATGAACCAGATTGTGTACACCAAAGACAAACAATATTCTAAACTTTACCCACATTAAAAAAATTTTAAAAACCAAGAAGAAGTAATGAGACATAAACTTATGGGGATTTCTCCTGGCAAATTCCATTCTAATTTACAACCTAGGACAATGACTTCCAGAAAGGCTCTGCTGCCCTAGTACCCAGATTGGGGAATGGAGAAATGCTACCTCCTTGTGGCCGTTTCCCACAACAGCAGCTTTGAACCCACTGCAAAAGGTCACTAAATTTTCACCTACTTGCAGTTCTGTAAATGACACCTGCCCTCCAGAAAATTTCTGGGGTCAAAAATCGACCAAAAACTTCACAAGAGGGCAACCATCGAAGAAGACAATTTCAAGAGCTATATTGTACTCACGGTTTTTTCTTTTAAGAGAAAAGCGAAAGGCGTAGGAATATGACGAATTTTAAAAATTTTAATGACATGCACACCCATATTACAAAAACCTATCAGCTCACAGCAGTCAGAATGGCCATTAGGAAATATGCTGCAAAAAATAAAAGGTGAAGGGAGTGTGGAGAAATGCGTACCTTCGGTTGTAAGGGGGGCATGTAAAGAGCCACTAATGAAAACACAATGTAGGTGCTTCAAAAAGGGAAACATTGAGCTACCAGTCAATCAATCACAACCACTGCTTGGCCTATCACCTGAGAAAATGAGAATCAAAAAGTCACAGGCTGGCAAACCTGTACGCCAGCAAGATTTACCATAGCCAGCACTTGGAAGCAATGAAAATGTCCATCAACCGAGGAATGCACCAAGAAGAAGTGGTCCACGTACACAATGGAATATTACTCTAATAATAAATATAAATTAAATTTAAAAACAAACAAAAGCAAGGAGACATCAACATTTGTGGGTTTATCCGGGCACATTGCACTCTAATTTATAACCGAAGAACACCACTGGCCGGTAGGTCTGTTTCCCTAGTACCAGCAAGGGGAACGTAGAAAGGCTGCCTCTCTCTGGCCGTTACCTGCAAAAGCAGGTTTAAAGCCTGAGCCAATGGTCACTTCATATGAACAAGTACTGCAGGGCTGTAAATGAAACCTGCCCTCAAAATGTCTTGAGGGAGATAATGGCCAAAATATTTCAAATGGTGACACATACTTTAAGAAAACACTTTGAAGAAATAAGCTCTAATCACAGCTGGAAAAGTAAAAGGGACATGTCTTAAAGCTCAATTTCAACGCATTATGAGACACATGCAAATTCAACCACAAAGAGGTATCAGCTCACACAACTCAGAATAACCATCAGCAAAAACTACAGAGAAAAAATCCTGAAGGTGCTGGGAAGAAATACATGCCCTCCACTTTAAGTGGGACGTAACCTGGAAAGAGCCACTAAGGAGAACAGAACAGAGGTGCCTTTAAAAGGTAAACATTGAGCTACCATATGATCCAGCAGACCTATTCCTGGACCTATAAACTAAGAAGACAGAATTGGAAGGACACAGCCACGCAAATCTGCATTGCATACTATTACAATAGCCAAGATATGGAAGTAACCAAAAAGTCCACCGACAGATGGGTGGACAAAGAAGAACTGCTACCTGTATAGATGGAATATGAGCTAGTGAAAAAATGAAACAATGCCATTTGCAGCACCATAGATGAGTCTAGAAGTAATCACGCAACTTGGAGTAAGTGAGAAAGCGAAAGACACATATCCTATCATATCACATATAGGGGTTACCTAAAAAATGATACAAACAAAGATATTTCCACAGACAAACACTATCATAGATTCATTCAAAAAACTTATGGTTCACCAAATGGAAAAGTGTGAGGATTGGATACATTACCATATTGAGGTTAACAGAGAGATACAAACACATGTGAAATATATAATCACCAAAGACCTACGCAATACCAAGGGAAGACTACTCAACATTGTGTCATAACCTACATGGGAAAAGGATCCGAAGAAGAATAGATATATGTATATGTGTGAAAGAACCACATCTTGCACACCTAGAGCAAACAAAACATTGTAATCAAGTTTGCTGTGATAAAAAATAAAAATTAAGTTAAAAATACCAACAAGAAGTAATGAGACATAAACTTAAAGGGCTTTTTCCTCGCACATTCCATTCTAATTTACAACCTAGAACACCACTTCCAGTAAGGCTCTGTTGCCCTAGTAACCAGATTTGGTAAAGGAGAAATGCTGCCGCCTTGTGGCCGATTCCCGCAAGAGCAGCTTTTAACCCACAGCTAATGGTCACTTACCATTCACAAGGACTCAGGGCTGTAAAGGACACCTGCCCTCAAAATTGTGCTGCGGTAGGGAATGGATAAAATTTTCAAAACAGGCAAAATTTGCAAGAAGATAGTATGAAGAGGTATGTTTTACTCACTCTCTTTTGAAAGAAAGGAAAATGTATAAAAGCTCAGCCTCAGGAAGTATTAGACTCATGCAATCTAATCTACAAAACGTTTTCAACTCACACCAGTCGACTGACCATTGGCAAAAAGTCTACAAATAATAAATGCTGAAGAGCTCTTAGAGAACTGTGTACCCTCTAGCTGCTGGTGAGATGTAAGAGGGTTAAACGCTAATAATGACAACAGAAAGGAGCTGCGTTTAAAAGGAAAAATTGAGGTACCATTCAATCCAGCAGGCGCACCAATGGGCCTCTCACCTGAGAAGACCAGAATGAAGAAGACCCGGGCTGCAAAAGCTGCACTGCAGCCTGATTCACAATAGACAAGACAGTGAAGCAACTAAAATGTCCATCAACAGATGAAAGGATAAAGAAGAAGTGGTCCATGTACACAATGAATACTAGCCATGGAAAACAATGAAACACTGCTCTTTGAGGCACCATAGATGATCTTGGAGATAATCACAGAACATGAGGTAAGTCGGAAAGCAAAAGTCCTATATCCTATGATATCACTTATAGGCGTTATCTAATAACTGACACAAATGAACATTTTTCCACACAGAAAGTCAATCACAGACTTATTAAAAAAAAACTATGCTTATCTAAAAGGAAAGGTGGGGGGAATGGATAAATGAAGATTAGCGTTACCATATGTATACAAATATATATTATATACATATATCAAAAGACCAACCATATAGCAAGGAAGGATTATGGAACACTCTGTAATAATTTACACGGGAAGAGGATCTCTACCTAAATAGTTATATAGAATATGTAGATGAACCAGAGTGTGTACACCTTGGACGAGCAACATTCTAACCATTACCCCAATTGAAAAAATTAAAACAACGAACTAGGAGTAATGAGACATAAACTTATGAGGGGTTTTCCTGGCACATTCCATCCAAATTTAAAACCTAGGCAAACAACTTCCAGAACGGCTCTGCTGCCCTAGTACCCAGATTTGGGAATGGAGAAATGCTGCATCCTTGTGGCCGTTTTCCACAAGAGCAGCTTTAAACCCACTGCAAAAGGTCACTAAATATTCACCAATTGCAGGTCTGTAAATGACACCGGCCCTCCAAAAAATACTGAGGTCGAAAATCGACCAAAAAATTCCAGAGTGCAACCTTCCAAAAAGAAAATTTGAAGAGGTATATTATAGTCACACTTTTTTGCTTTTTTCTTTTAACAGAAAAGAAAAAGGCGTGGAAAAATGATGAATTGTAGGAATTTTTACAGACATGTAAACCCAAATTACAAAAACCTATCAGCTCACACCAGTCAGAACGGCCATCAACAAAAATGCTGCAAACAATAAATGCTGACGTGATTGTGGAGAAATGCGTACCCTCGATTCTAAGGGGGATGTGGTAAGAGCCACTAATGAAAGCACAATTGAGGTGCCTTGAAAAGGTAAACGTTGACCTACCATACCAGTCAATCAATCATACCCACTGCTGTGTCTATCACCTGAGAAAATGAAAATCAAAAATCACAGGCTGGCAATCCTGCACTCCAGCAATATTTACCATAGGCAACACTTGGAAGCAACGAAACTGTCCATCAACAGAGGAATGCACCAAGAAGAAGTGGTCCGTGTACACAATGGAATATTAGCCATGGAAAACATTGAAGCACTGCTCTTTGAGGCACCATAGATGAGCCTGGAGATAATCACCAAACTTGAAGTAGGTCGGACAGCAAAACACCTATATCCTATATGATCACTTATGGCATTATCTAATAACTGACACAGATGAACATATTTCCGAAGAGAAAGACACTCACAGGCTTAGAAAACAAACTATGCTCATCTGAAAGGAAAGGAGGGGGGAAATTGAGAAATGAAGATTAGTGTTACTATTCATATACAAATACATATTATATACATGTATCAAAAAGACCGAACATATAGCAAGGGAGGTCGACGGAACACTGTAATATTTTACATGGGAAGAGGATCTGTACATTAATAGACATACATAATGTACAAATGAACCAGATTGTGTACACCAAAGACAAACAATATTCTAAACTTTACCCAGATTAAAAAAAATTTAAAAACCAAGAAGAAGTAATGAGACATAAACTTATGGGGATTTCTCCTGGCAAATTCCATTCTAATTTACAACCTAGGACAATGACTTCCAGAGAGGCTCTGCTGCCCTAGTACCCAGATTGGGGAATGGAGAAATGCTACCTCCTTGTGGCCGTTTCCCACAACAGCAGCTTTGAACCCACTGCAAAAGGTCACTAAATTTTCACCTACTTGCAGTTCTGTAAATGACACCTGCCCTCCAGAAAATTTCTGGGGTCAAAAATCGACCAAAAACTTCACAAGAGGGCAACCTTCGAAGAAGACAATTTCAAGAGCTATATTGTACTCACGGTTTTTTCTTTTAAGAGAAAAGCGAAAGGCGTAGGAATATGACGAATTTTAAAAATTTTAATGACATGCACACCCATATTACAAAAACCTATCAGCTCACAGCAGTCAGAATGGCCATTAGGAAATATGCTGCAAAAAATAAAAGGTGAAGGGAGTGTGGAGAAATGCGTAACTTCGGTTGTAAGGGGGGCATGTAAAGAGCCACTAATGAAAACACAATGTAGGTGCTTCAAAAAGGGAAACATTGAGCTACCAGTCAATCAATCACAACCACTGCTTGGCCTATCACCTGAGAAAATGAGAATCAAAAAGTCACAGGCTGGCAAACCTGTACGCCAGCAACATTTACCATAGCCAGCACTTGGAAGCAATGAAAATGTCCATCAACCGAGGAATGCACCAAGAAGAAGTGGTCCCCGTACACAATGGAATATTACTCTAATAATAAATATAAATCAAATTTAAAAACAAACAAAAGCAAGGAGACATCAACATTTGTGGGTTTATCCGGGCACATTGCACTCTAATTTATAACCGAAGAACACCACTGGCCGGTAGGTCTGTTTCCCTAGTACCAGCAAGGGGAACGTAGAAAGGCTGCCGCTCTCTGGCCGTTACCTGCAAAAGCAGGTTTAAAGCCTGAGCCAATGGTCACTTCATATGAACAAGTACTGCAGGGCTGTAAATGAAACCTGCCCTCAAAATGTCTTGAGGGAGATAATGGCCAAAATATTTCAAATGGTGACACATACTTTAAGAAAACACTTTGAAGAAATAAGCTCTAATCACAGCTGGAAAAGTAAAAGGGACATGTCTTAAAGCTCAATTTCAACGCATTATGAGACACATGCAAATTCAACCACAAAGAGGTATCAGCTCACACAACTCAGAATAACCATCAGCAAAAACTACAGAGAAAAAATCCTGAAGGTGCTGGGAAGAAATACATGCCCTCCACTTTAAGTGGGACGTAACCTGGAAAGAGCCACTAAGGAGAACAGAACAGAGGTGCCTTTAAAAGGTAAACATTGAGCTACCATATGATCCAGCAGACCTATTCCTGGACCTATAAACTAAGAAGACAGAATTGGAAGGACACAGCCACGCAAATCTGCATTGCATACTATTACAATAGCCAAGATATGGAAGTAACCAAAAAGTCCACCGACAGATGGGTGGACAAAGAAGAACTGCTACCTGTATAGATGGAATATGAGCTAGTGAAAAAATGAAACAATGCCATTTGCAGCACCATAGATGAGTCTAGAAGTAATCACGCAACTTGGAGTAAGTGAGAAAGCGAAAGACACATATCCTATCATATCACATATAGGGGTTACCTAAAAAATGATACAAACAAAGATATTTCCACAGACAAACACTATCATAGATTCATTCAAAAAACTTATGGTTCACCAAATGGAAAGGTGTGAGGATTGGATACATTACCATATTGAGGTTAACAGAGAGATACAAACACATGTGAAATATATAATCACCAAAGACCTACGCAATACCAAGGGAAGACTACTCAACATTGTGTCATAACCTACATGGGAAAAGGATCCGAAGAAGAATAGATATATGTATATGTGTGAAAGAACCACATCTTGCACACCTAGAGCAAACAAAACATTGTAATCAAGTTTGCTGTGATAAAAAATAAAAATTAAGTTAAAAATACCAACAAGAAGTAATGAGACATAAACTTAAAGGGCTTTTTCCTCGCACATTCCATTCTAATTTACAACCTAGAACACCACTTCCAGTAAGGCTCTGTTGCCCTAGTAACCAGATTTGGTAAAGGAGAAATGCTGCCGCCTTGTGGCCGATTCCCGCAAGAGCAGCTTTTAACCCACAGCTAATGGTCACTTACCATTCACAAGGACTCAGGGCTGTAAAGGACACCTGCCCTCAAAATTGTGCTGCGGTAGGGAATGGATAAAAATTTCAAAACAGGCAAAATTTGCAAGAAGATAGTATGAAGAGGTATGTTTTACTCACTCTCTTTTGAAAGAAAGGAAAATGTATAAAAGCTCAGCCTCAGGAAGTATTAGACTCATGCAATCTAATCTACAAAACGTTTTCAACTCACACCAGTCGACTGACCATTGGCAAAAAGTCTACAAATAATAAATGCTGAAGAGCTCTTAGAGAACTGTGTACCCTCTAGCTGCTGGTGAGATGTAAGAGGGTTAAACGCTAATAATGACAACAGAAAGGAGCTGCGTTTAAAAGGAAAAATTGAGGTACCATTCAATCCAGCAGGTGCACCAATGGGCCTCTCACCTGAGAAGACCAGAATGAAGAAGACCCGGGCTGCAAAAGCTGCACTGCAGCCTGATTCACAATAGACAAGACAGTGAAGCAACTAAAATGTCCATCAACAGATGAAAGGATAAAGAAGAAGTGGTCCATGTACACAATGAATACTAGCCATGGAAAACAATGAAACACTGCTCTTTGAGGCACCATAGATGATCTTGGAGATAATCACAGAACATGAGGTAAGTCGGAAAGCAAAAGTCCTATATCCTATGATATCACTTATAGGCGTTATCTAATAACTGACACAAATGAACATATTTCCACACAGAAAGTCAATCACAGACTTATTAAAAAAAAACTATGCTTATCTAAAAGGAAAGGTGGGGGGAATGGATAAATGAAGATTAGCGTTACCATATGTATACAAATATATATTATATACATATATCAAAAGACCAACCATATAGCAAGGAAGGATTATGGAACACTCTGTAATAATTTACACGGGAAGAGGATCTCTACCTAAATAGTTATATAGAATATGTAGATGAACCAGAGTGTGTACACCTTGGACGAGCAACATTCTAACCATTACCCCAATTGAAAAAATTAAAACAACGAACTAGGAGTAATGAGACATAAACTTATGAGGGGTTTTCCTGGCACATTCCATCCAAATTTAAAACCTAGGCAAACAACTTCCAGAACGGCTCTGCTGCCCTAGTACCCAGATTTGGGAATGGAGAAATGCTGCATCCTTGTGGCCGTTTTCCACAAGAGCAGCTTTAAACCCACTGCAAAAGGTCACTAAATATTCACCAATTGCAGGTCTGTAAATGACACCGGCCCTCCAAAAAATACTGAGGTCGAAAATCGACCAAAAAATTCCATAGTGCAACCTTCCAAAAAGAAAATTTGAAGAGGTATATTATAGTCACACTTTTTTGCTTTTTTCTTTTAACAGAAAAGAAAAAGGCGTGGAAAAATGATGAATTGTAGGAATTTTTACAGACATGTAAACCCAAATTACAAAAACCTATCAGCTCACACCAGTCAGAACGGCCATCAACAAAAATGCTGCAAACAATAAATGCTGACGTGATTGTGGAGAAATGCGTACCCTCGATTCTAAGGGGGATGTGGTAAGAGCCACTAATGAAAGCACAATTGAGGTGCCTTGAAAAGGTAAACGTTGACCTACCATACCAGTCAATCAATCATACCCACTGCTGTGTCTATCACCTGAGAAAATGAAAATCAAAAATCTCAGGCTGGCAATCCTGCACTCCAGCAATATTTACCATAGGCAACACTTGGAAGCAACGAAACTGTCCATCAACAGAGGAATGCACCAACAAGAAGTGGTCCGTGTACACAATGGAATATTAGCCATGGAAAACATTGAAGCACTGCTCTTTGAGGCACCATAGATGAGCCTGGAGATAATCACAAAACATGAAGTAGGTCGGACAGCAAAACACCTATATCCTATATGATCACTTATGGCATTATCTAATAACTGACACAGATGAACATATTTCCGAAGATAAAGACACTCACGGGCTTAGAAAACAAACTATGCTCATCTGAAAGGAAAGGAGGGGGGAAATTGAGAAATGAAGATTAGTGTTACTATTCATATACAAATACATATTATATACATGTATCAAAAAGACCGAACATATAGCAAGGGAGGTCGACGGAACAGTGTAATATTTTACATGGGAAGAGGATCTGTACATTAATAGACATACATAATGTACAAATGAACCAGATTGTGTACACCAAAGACAAACAATATTCTAAACTTTACCCACATTAAAAAAATTTTAAAAACCAAGAAGAAGTAATGAGACATAAACTTATGGGGATTTCTCCTGGCAAATTCCATTCTAATTTACAACCTAGGACAATGACTTCCAGAAAGGCTCTGCTGCCCTAGTACCCAGATTGGGGAATGGAGAAATGCTACCTCCTTGTGGCCGTTTCCCACAACAGCAGCTTTGAACCCACTGCAAAAGGTCACTAAATTTTCACCTACTTGCAGTTCTGTAAATGACACCTGCCCTCCAGAAAATTTCTGGGGTCAAAAATCGACCAAAAACTTCACAAGAGGGCAACCTTCGAAGAAGACAATTTCAAGAGCTATATTGTACTCACGGTTTTTTCTTTTAAGAGAAAAGCGAAAGGCGTAGGAATATGACGAATTTTAAAAATTTTAATGACATGCACACCCATATTACAAAAACCTATCAGCTCACAGCAGTCAGAATGGCCATTAGGAAATATGCTGCAAAAAATAAAAGGTGAAGGGAGTGTGGAGAAATGCGTACCTTCGGTTGTAAGGGGGGCATGTAAAGAGCCACTAATGAAAACACAATGTAGGTGCTTCAAAAAGGGAAACATTGAGCTACCAGTCAATCAATCACAACCACTGCTTGGCCTATCACCTGAGAAAATGAGAATCAAAAAGTCACAGGCTGGCAAACCTGTACGCCAGCAAGATTTACCATAGCCAGCAATTGGAAGCAATGAAAATGTCCATCAACCGAGGAATGCACCAAGAAGAAGTGGTCCACGTACACAATGGAATATTACTCTAATAATAAATATAAATTAAATTTAAAAACAAACAAAAGCAAGGAGACATCAACATTTGTGGGTTTATCCGGGCACATTGCACTCTAATTTATAACCGAAGAACACCACTGGCCGGTAGGTCTGTTTCCCTAGTACCAGCAAGGGGAACGTAGAAAGGCTGCCGCTCTCTGGCCGTTACCTGCAAAAGCAGGTTTAAAGCCTGAGCCAATGGTCACTTCATATGAACAAGTACTGCAGGGCTGTAATTGAAACCTGCCCTCAAAATGTCTTGAGGGAGATAATGGCCAAAATATTTCAAATGGTGACACATACTTTAAGAAAACACTTTGAAGAAATAAGCTCTAATCACAGCTGGAAAAGTAAAAGGGACGTGTCTTAAAGCTCAATTTCAACGCATTATGAGACACATGCAAATTCATCCACAAAGAGGTATCAGCTCACACAACTCAGAATAACCATCAGCAAAAACTACAGAGAAAAAATCCTGAAGGTGCTGGGAAGAAATACATGCCCTCCACTTTAAGTGGGACGTAACCTGGAAAGAGCCACTAAGGAGAACAGAACAGAGGTGCCTTTAAAAGGTAAACATTGAGCTACCATATGATCCAGCAGACCTATTCCTGGACCTATAAACTAAGAAGACAGAATTGGAAGGACACAGCCACGCAAATCTGCATTGCATACTATTACAATAGCCAAGATATGGAAGTAACCAAAAAGTCCACCGACAGATGGGTGGACAAAGAAGAACTGCTACCTGTATAGATGGAATATGAGCTAGTGAAAAAATGAAACAATGCCATTTGCAGCACCATAGATGAGTCTAGAAGTAATCACGCAACTTGGAGTAAGTGAGAAAGCGAAAGACACATATCCTATCATATCACATATAGGGGTTACCTAAAAAATGATACAAACAAAGATATTTCCACAGACAAACACTATCATAGATTCATTCAAAAAACTTATGGTTCACCAAATGGAAAGGTGTGAGGATTGGATACATTACCATATTGAGGTTAACAGAGAGATACAAACACATGTGAAATATATAATCACCAAAGACCTACGCAATACCAAGGGAAGACTACTCAACATTGTGTCATAACCTACATGGGAAAAGGATCCGAAGAAGAATAGATATATGTATATGTGTGAAAGAACCACATCTTGCACACCTAGAACAAACAAAACATTGTAATCAAGTTTGCTGTGATAAAAAATAAAAATTAAGTTAAAAATACCAACAAGAAGTAATGAGACATAAACTTAAAGGGCTTTTTCCTCGCACATTCCATTCTAATTTACAACCTAGAACACCACTTCCAGTAAGGCTCTGTTGCCCTAGTAACCAGATTTGGTAAAGGAGAAATGCTGCCGCCTTGTGGCCGATTCCCGCAAGAGCAGCTTTTAACCCACAGCTAATGGTCACTTACCATTCACAAGGACTCAGGGCTGTAAAGGACACCTGCCCTCAAAATTGTGCTGCGGTAGGGAATGGATAAAAATTTCAAAACAGGCAAAATTTGCAAGAAGATAGTATGAAGAGGTATGTTTTACTCACTCTCTTTTGAAAGAAAGGAAAATGTATAAAAGCTCAGCCTCAGGAAGTATTAGACTCATGCAATCTAATCTACAAAAAGTTTTCAACTCACACCAGTCGACTGACCATTGGCAAAAAGTCTACAAATAATAAATGCTGAAGAGCTCTTAGAGAACTGTGTACCCTCTAGCTGCTGGTGAGATGTAAGAGGGTTAAACGCTAATAATGACAACAGAAAGGAGCTGCGTTTAAAAGGAAAAATTGAGGTACCATTCAATCCAGCAGGCGCACCAATGGGCCTCTCACCTGAGAAGACCAGAATGAAGAAGACCCGGGCTGCAAAAGCTGCACTGCAGCCTGATTCACAATAGACAAGACAGTGAAGCAACTAAAATGTCCATCAACAGATGAAAGGATAAAGAAGAAGTGGTCCATGTACACAATGAATACTAGCCATGGAAAACAATGAAACACTGCTCTTTGAGGCACCATAGATGATCTTGGAAATAATCACAGAACATGAGGTAAGTCGGAAAGCAAAAGTCCTATATCCTACGATATCACTTATAGGCGTTATCTAATAACTGACACAAATGAACATATTTCCACACAGAAAGTCAATCACAGACTTATTAAAAAAAACTATGCTTATCTAAAAGGAAAGGTGGGGGGAATGGATAAATGAAGATTAGCGTTACCATATGTATACAAATATATATTATATACATATATCAAAAGACCAACCATATAGCAAGGAAGGATTATGGAACACTCTGTAATAATTTAAACGGGAAGAGGATCTCTACCTAAATAGTTATATAGAATATGTAGATGAACCAGAGTGTGTACACCTTGGACGAGCAACATTCTAACCATTACCCCAATTGAAAAAATTAAAACAACGAACTAGGAGTAATGAGACATAAACTTATGAGGGGTTTTCCTGGCACATTCCATCCAAATTTAAAACCTAGGCAAACAACTTCCAGAACGGCTCTGCTGCCCTAGTACCCAGATTTGGGAATGGAGAAATGCTGCATCCTTGTGGCCGTTTTCCACAAGAGCAGCTTTAAACCCACTGCAAAAGGTCACTAAATATTCACCAATTGCAGGTCTGTAAATGACACCGGCCCTCCAAAAAATACTGAGGTCGAAAATCGACCAAAAAATTCCAGAGTGCAACCTTCCAAAAAGAAAATTTGAAGAGGTATATTATAGTCACACTTTTTTGCTTTTTTCTTTTAACAGAAAAGAAAAAGGCGTGGAAAAATGATGAATTGTAGGAATTTTTACAGACATGTAAACCCAAATTACAAAAACCTATCAGCTCACACCAGTCAGAACGGCCATCAACAAAAATGCTGCAAACAATAAATGCTGACGTGATTGTGGAGAAATGCGTACCCTCGATTCTAAGGGGGATGTGGTAAGAGCCACTAATGAAAGCACAATTGAGGTGCCTTGAAAAGGTAAACGTTGACCTACCATACCAGTCAATCAATCATACCCACTGCTGTGTCTATCACCTGAGAAAATGAAAATCAAAAATCACAGGCTGGCAATCCTGCACTCCAGCAAAATTTACCATAGGCAACACTTGGAAGCAACGAAACTGTCCATCAACAGAGGAATGCACCAAGAAGAAGTGGTCCGTGTACACAATGGAATATTAGCCATGGAAAACATTGAAGCACTGCTCTTTGAGGCACCATAGATGAGCCTGGAGATAATCACAAAACATGAAGTAGGTCGGACAGCAAAACACCTATATCCTATATGATCACTTATGGCATTATCTAATAACTGACACAGATGAACATATTTCCGAAGAGAAAGACACTCACAGGCTTAGAAAACAAACTATGCTCATCTGAAAGGAAAGGAGGGGGGAAATTGAGAAATGAAGATTAGTGTTACTATTCATATACAAATACATATTATATACATGTATCAAAAAGACCGAACATATAGCAAGGGAGGTCGACGGAACACTGTAATATTTTACATGGGAAGAGGATCTGTACATTAATAGACATACATAATGTACAAATGAACCAGATTGTGTACACCAAAGACAAACAATATTCTAAACTTTACCCAGATTAAAAAAATTTTAAAAACCAAGAAGAAGTAATGAGACATAAACTTATGGGGATTTCTCCTGGCAAATTCCATTCTAATTTACAACCTAGGACAATGACTTCCAGAAAGGCTCTGCTGCCCTAGTACCCAGATTGGGGAATGGAGAAATGCTACCTCCTTGTGGCCGTTTCCCACAACAGCAGCTTTGAACCCACTGCAAAAGGTCACTAAATTTTCACCTACTTGCAGTTCTGTAAATGACACCTGCCCTCCAGAAAATTTCTGGGGTCAAAAATCGACCAAAAACTTCACAAGAGGGCAACCTTCGAAGAAGACAATTTCAAGAGCTATATTGTACTCACGGTTTTTTCTTTTAAGAGAAAAGCGAAAGGCGTAGGAATATGACGAATTTTAAAAATTTTAATGACATGCACACCCATATTACAAAAACCTATCAGCTCACAGCAGTCAGAATGGCCATTAGGAAATATGCTGCAAAAAATAAAAGGTGAAGGGAGTGTGGAGAAATGCGTACCTTCGGTTGTAAGGGGGGCATGTAAAGAGCCACTAATGAAAACACAATGTAGGTGCTTCAAAAAGGGAAACATTGAGCTACCAGTCAATCAATCACAACCACTGCTTGGCCTATCACCTGAGAAAATGAGAATCAAAAAGTCACAGGCTGGCAAACCTGTACGCCAGCAAGATTTACCATAGCCAGCACTTGGAAGCAATGAAAATGTCCATCAACCGAGGAATGCACCAAGAAGAAGTGGTCCACGTACACAATGGAATATTACTCTAATAATAAATATAAATTAAATTTAAAAACAAACAAAAGCAAGGAGACATCAACATTTGTGGGTTTATCCGGGCACATTGCACTCTAATTTATAACCGAAGAACACCACTGGCCGGTAGGTCTGTTTCCCTAGTACCAGCAAGGGGAACGTAGAAAGGCTGCCGCTCTCTGGCCGTTACCTGCAAAAGCAGGTTTAAAGCCTGAGCCAATGGTCACTTCATATGAACAAGTACTGCAGGGCTGTAATTGAAACCTGCCCTCAAAATGTCTTGAGGGAGATAATGGCCAAAATATTTCAAATGGTGACACATACTTTAAGAAAACACTTTGAAGAAATAAGCTCTAATCACAGCTGGAAAAGTAAAAGGGACGTGTCTTAAAGCTCAATTTCAACGCATTATGAGACACATGCAAATTCATCCACAAAGAGGTATCAGCTCACACAACTCAGAATAACCATCAGCAAAAACTACAGAGAAAAAATCCTGAAGGTGCTGGGAAGAAATACATGCCCTCCACTTTAAGTGGGACGTAACCTGGAAAGAGCCACTAAGGAGAACAGAACAGAGGTGCCTTTAAAAGGTAAACATTGAGCTACCATATGATCCAGCAGACCTATTCCTGGACCTATAAACTAAGAAGACAGAATTGGAAGGACACAGCCACGCAAATCTGCATTGCATACTATTACAATAGCCAAGATATGGAAGTAACCAAAAAGTCCACCGACAGATGGGTGGACAAAGAAGAACTGCTACCTGTATAGATGGAATATGAGCTAGTGAAAAAATGAAACAATGCCATTTGCAGCACCATAGATGAGTCTAGAAGTAATCACGCAACTTGGAGTAAGTGAGAAAGCGAAAGACACATATCCTATCATATCACATATAGGGGTTACCTAAAAAATGATACAAACAAAGATATTTCCACAGACAAACACTATCATAGATTCATTCAAAAAACTTATGGTTCACCAAATGGAAAGGTGTGAGGATTGGATACATTACCATATTGAGGTTAACAGAGAGATACAAACACATGTGAAATATATAATCACCAAAGACCTACGCAATACCAAGGGAAGACTACTCAACATTGTGTCATAACCTACATGGGAAAAGGATACGAAGAAGAATAGATATATGTATATGTGTGAAAGAACCACATCTTGCACACCTAGAGCAAACAAAACATTGTAATCAAGTTTGCTGTGATAAAAAATAAAAATTAAGTTAAAAATACCAACAAGAAGTAATGAGACATAAACTTAAAGGGCTTTTTCCTCGCACATTCCATTCTAATTTACAACCTAGAACACCACTTCCAGTAAGGCTCTGTTGCCCTAGTAACCAGATTTGGTAAAGGAGAAATGCTGCCGCCTTGTGGCCGATTCCCGCAAGAGCAGCTTTTAACCCACAGCTAATGGTCACTTACCATTCACAAGGACTCAGGGCTGTAAAGGACACCTGCCCTCAAAATTGTGCTGCGGTAGGGAATGGATAAAATTTTCAAAACAGGCAAAATTTGCAAGAAGATAGTATGAAGAGGTATGTTTTACTCACTCTCTTTTGAAAGAAAGGAAAATGTATAAAAGCTCAGCCTCAGGAAGTATTAGACTCATGCAATCTAATCTACAAAACGTTTTCAACTCACACCAGTCGACTGACCATTGGCAAAAAGTCTACAAATAATAAATGCTGAAGAGCTCTTAGAGAACTGTGTACCCTCTAGCTGCTGGTGAGATGTAAGAGGGTTAAACGCTAATAATGACAACAGAAAGGAGCTGCGTTTAAAAGGAAAAATTGAGGTACCATTCAATCCAGCAGGTGCACCAATGGGCCTCTCACCTGAGAAGACCAGAATGAAGAAGACCCGGGCTGCAAAAGCTGCACTGCAGCCTGATTCACAATAGACAAGACAGTGAAGCAACTAAAATGTCCATCAACAGATGAAAGGATAAAGAAGAAGTGGTCCATGTACACAATGAATACTAGCCATGGAAAACAATGAAACACTGCTCTTTGAGGCACCATAGATGATCTTGGAGATAATCACAGAACATGAGGTAAGTCGGAAAGCAAAAGTCCTATATCCTATGATATCACTTATAGGCGTTATCTAATAACTGACACAAATGAACATATTTCCACACAGAAAGTCAATCACAGACTTATTAAAAAAAAACTATGCTTATCTAAAAGGAAAGGTGGGGGGAATGGATAAATGAAGATTAGCGTTACCATATGTATACAAATATATATTATATACATATATCAAAAGACCAACCATATAGCAAGGAAGGATTATGGAACACTCTGTAATAATTTACACGGGAAGAGGATCTCTACCTAAATAGTTATATAGAATATGTAGATGAACCAGAGTGTGTACACCTTGGACGAGCAACATTCTAACCATTACCCCAATTGAAAAAATTAAAACAACGAACTAGGAGTAATGAGACATAAACTTATGAGGGGTTTTCCTGGCACATTCCATCCAAATTTAAAACCTAGGCAAACAACTTCCAGAACGGCTCTGCTGCCCTAGTACCCAGATTTGGGAATGGAGAAATGCTGCATCCTTGTGGCCGTTTTCCACAAGAGCAGCTTTAAACCCACTGCAAAAGGTCACTAAATATTCACCAATTGCAGGTCTGTAAATGACACCGGCCCTCCAAAAAATACTGAGGTCGAAAATCGACCAAAAAATTCCAGAGTGCAACCTTCCAAAAAGAAAATTTGAAGAGGTATATTATAGTCACACTTTTTTGCTTTTTTCTTTTAACAGAAAAGAAAAAGGCGTGGAAAAATGATGAATTGTAGGAATTTTTACAGACATGTAAACCCAAATTACAAAAACCTATCAGCTCACACCAGTCAGAACGGCCATCAACAAAAATGCTGCAAACAATAAATGCTGACGTGATTGTGGAGAAATGCGTACCCTCGATTCTAAGGGGGATGTGGTAAGAGCCACTAATGAAAGCACAATTGAGGTGCCTTGAAAAGGTAAACGTTGACCTACCATACCAGTCAATCAATCATACCCACTGCTGTGTCTATCACCTGAGAAAATGAAAATCAAAAATCACAGGCTGGCAATCCTGCACTCCAGCAATATTTACCATAGGCAACACTTGGAAGCAACGAAACTGTCCATCAACAGAGGAATGCACCAAGAAGAAGTGGTCCGTGTACACAATGGAATATTAGCCATGGAAAACATTGAAGCACTGCTCTTTGAGGCACCATAGATGAGCCTGGAGATAATCACAAAACATGAAGTAGGTCGGACAGCAAAACACCTATATCCTATATGATCACTTATGGCATTATCTAATAACTGACACAGATGAACATATTTCCGAAGATAAAGACACTCACGGGCTTAGAAAACAAACTATGCTCATCTGAAAGGAAAGGAGGGGGGAAATTGAGAAATGAAGATTAGTGTTACTATTCATATACAAATACATATTATATACATGTATCAAAAAGACCGAACATATAGCAAGGGAGGTCGACGGAACAGTGTAATATTTTACATGGGAAGAGGATCTGTACATTAATAGACATACATAATGTACAAATGAACCAGATTGTGTACACCAAAGACAAACAATATTCTAAACTTTACCCACATTAAAAAAATTTTAAAAACCAAGAAGAAGTAATGAGACATAAACTTATGGGGATTTCTCCTGGCAAATTCCATTCTAATTTACAACCTAGGACAATGACTTCCAGAAAGGCTCTGCTGCCCTAGTACCCAGATTGGGGAATGGAGAAATGCTACCTCCTTGTGGCCGTTTCCCACAACAGCAGCTTTGAACCCACTGCAAAAGGTCACTAAATTTTCACCTACTTGCAGTTCTGTAAATGACACCTGCCCTCCAGAAAATTTCTGGGGTCAAAAATCGACCAAAAACTTCACAAGAGGGCAACCTTCGAAGAAGACAATTTCAAGAGCTATATTGTACTCACGGTTTTTTCTTTTAAGAGAAAAGCGAAAGGCGTAGGAATATGACGAATTTTAAAAATTTTAATGACATGCACACCCATATTACAAAAACCTATCAGCTCACAGCAGTCAGAATGGCCATTAGGAAATATGCTGCAAAAAATAAAAGGTGAAGGGAGTGTGGAGAAATGCGTACCTTCGGTTGTAAGGGGGGCATGTAAAGAGCCACTAATGAAAACACAATGTAGGTGCTTCAAAAAGGGAAACATTGAGCTACCAGTCAATCAATCACAACCACTGCTTGGCCTATCACCTGAGAAAATGAGAATCAAAAAGTCACAGGCTGGCAAACCTGTACGCCAGCAAGATTTACCATAGCCAGCAATTGGAAGCAATGAAAATGTCCATCAACCGAGGAATGCACCAAGAAGAAGTGGTCCACGTACACAATGGAATATTACTCTAATAATAAATATAAATTAAATTTAAAAACAAACAAAAGCAAGGAGACATCAACATTTGTGGGTTTATCCGGGCACATTGCACTCTAATTTATAACCGAAGAACACCACTGGCCGGTAGGTCTGTTTCCCTAGTACCAGCAAGGGGAACGTAGAAAGGCTGCCGCTCTCTGGCCGTTACCTGCAAAAGCAGGTTTAAAGCCTGAGCCAATGGTCACTTCATATGAACAAGTACTGCAGGGCTGTAATTGAAACCTGCCCTCAAAATGTCTTGAGGGAGATAATGGCCAAAATATTTCAAATGGTGACACATACTTTAAGAAAACACTTTGAAGAAATAAGCTCTAATCACAGCTGGAAAAGTAAAAGGGACGTGTCTTAAAGCTCAATTTCAACGCATTATGAGACACATGCAAATTCATCCACAAAGAGGTATCAGCTCACACAACTCAGAATAACCATCAGCAAAAACTACAGAGAAAAAATCCTGAAGGTGCTGGGAAGAAATACATGCCCTCCACTTTAAGTGGGACGTAACCTGGAAAGAGCCACTAAGGAGAACAGAACAGAGGTGCCTTTAAAAGGTAAACATTGAGCTACCATATGATCCAGCAGACCTATTCCTGGACCTATAAACTAAGAAGACAGAATTGGAAGGACACAGCCACGCAAATCTGCATTGCATACTATTACAATAGCCAAGATATGGAAGTAACCAAAAAGTCCACCGACAGATGGGTGGACAAAGAAGAACTGCTACCTGTATAGATGGAATATGAGCTAGTGAAAAAATGAAACAATGCCATTTGCAGCACCATAGATGAGTCTAGAAGTAATCACGCAACTTGGAGTAAGTGAGAAAGCGAAAGACACATATCCTATCATATCACATATAGGGGTTACCTAAAAAATGATACAAACAAAGATATTTCCACAGACAAACACTATCATAGATTCATTCAAAAAACTTATGGTTCACCAAATGGAAAGGTGTGAGGATTGGATACATTACCATATTGAGGTTAACAGAGAGATACAAACACATGTGAAATATATAATCACCAAAGACCTACGCAATACCAAGGGAAGACTACTCAACATTCTGTCATAACCTACATGGGAAAAGGATCCGAAGAAGAATAGATATATGTATATGTGTGAAAGAACCACATCTTGCACACCTAGAACAAACAAAACATTGTAATCAAGTTTGCTGTGATAAAAAATAAAAATTAAGTTAAAAATACCAACAAGAAGTAATGAGACATAAACTTAAAGGGCTTTTTCCTCGCACATTCCATTCTAATTTACAACCTAGAACACCACTTCCAGTAAGGCTCTGTTGCCCTAGTAACCAGATTTGGTAAAGGAGAAATGCTGCCGCCTTGTGGCCGATTCCCGCAAGAGCAGCTTTTAACCCACAGCTAATGGTCACTTACCATTCACAAGGACTCAGGGCTGTAAAGGACACCTGCCCTCAAAATTGTGCTGCAGTAGGGAATGGATAAAAATTTCAAAACAGGCAAAATTTGCAAGAAGATAGTATGAAGAGGTATGTTTTACTCACTCTCTTTTGAAAGAAAGGAAAATGTATAAAAGCTCAGCCTCAGGAAGTATTAGACTCATGCAATCTAATCTACAAAAAGTTTTCAACTCACACCAGTCGACTGACCATTGGCAAAAAGTCTACAAATAATAAATGCTGAAGAGCTCTTAGAGAACTGTGTACCCTCTAGCTGCTGGTGAGATGTAAGAGGGTTAAACGCTAATAATGACAACAGAAAGGAGCTGCGTTTAAAAGGAAAAATTGAGGTACCATTCAATCCAGCAGGCGCACCAATGGGCCTCTCACCTGAGAAGACCAGAATGAAGAAGACCCGGGCTGCAAAAGCTGCACTGCAGCCTGATTCACAATAGACAAGACAGTGAAGCAACTAAAATGTCCATCAACAGATGAAAGGATAAAGAAGAAGTGGTCCATGTACACAATGAATACTAGCCATGGAAAACAATGAAACACTGCTCTTTGAGGCACCATAGATGATCTTGGAAATAATCACAGAACATGAGGTAAGTCGGAAAGCAAAAGTCCTATATCCTACGATATCACTTATAGGCGTTATCTAATAACTGACACAAATGAACATATTTCCACACAGAAAGTCAATCACAGACTTATTAAAAAAAACTATGCTTATCTAAAAGGAAAGGTGGGGGGAATGGATAAATGAAGATTAGCGTTACCATATGTATACAAATATATATTATATACATATATCAAAAGACCAACCATATAGCAAGGAAGGATTATGGAACACTCTGTAATAATTTACACGGGAAGAGGATCTCTACCTAAATAGTTATATAGAATATGTAGATGAACCAGAGTGTGTACACCTTGGACGAGCAACATTCTAAACATTACCCCAATTGAAAAAATTAAAACAACGAACTAGGAGTAATGAGACATAAACTTATGAGGGGTTTTCCTGGCACATTCCATCCAAATTTAAAACCTAGGCAAACAACTTCCAGAACGGCTCTGCTGCCCTAGTACCCAGATTTGGGAATGGAGAAATGCTGCATCCTTGTGGCCGTTTTCCACAAGAGCAGCTTTAAACCCACTGCAAAAGGTCACTAAATATTCACCAATTGCAGGTCTGTAAATGACACCGGCCCTCCAAAAAATACTGAGGTCGAAAATCGACCAAAAAATTCCAGAGTGCAACCTTCCAAAAAGAAAATTTGAAGAGGTATATTATAGTCACACTTTTTTGCTTTTTTCTTTTAACAGAAAAGAAAAAGGCGTGGAAAAATGATGAATTGTAGGAATTTTTACAGACATGTAAACCCAAATTACAAAAACCTATCAGCTCACACCAGTCAGAACGGCCATCAACAAAAATGCTGCAAACAATAAATGCTGACGTGATTGTGGAGAAATGCGTACCCTCGATTCTAAGGGGGATGTGGTAAGAGCCACTAATGAAAGCACAATTGAGGTGCCTTGAAAAGGTAAACGTTGACCTACCATACCAGTCAATCAATCATACCCACTGCTGTGTCTATCACCTGAGAAAATGAAAATCAAAAATCACAGGCTGGCAATCCTGCACTCCAGCAATATTTACCATAGGCAACACTTGGAAGCAACGAAACTGTCCATCAACAGAGGAATGCACCAAGAAGAAGTGGTCCGTGTACACAATGGGATATTAGCCATGGAAAACATTGAAGCACTGCTCTTTGAGGCACCATAGATGAGTCTGGAGATAATCACAAAACATGAAGTAGGTCGGACAGCAAAACACCTATATCCTATATGATCATTTATGGCATTATCTAATAACTGACACAGATGAACATATTTCCGAAGAGAAAGACACTCACAGGCTTAGAAAACAAACTATGCTCATCTGAAAGGAAAGGAGGGGGGAAACTGAGAAATGAAGATTAGTGTTACTATTCATAAACAAATACATATTATATACATGTATCAAAAAGACCGAACATATAGCAAGGGAGGTCGACGGAACACTGTAATATTTTACATGGGAAGAGGATCTGTACATTAATAGACATACATAATGTACAAATGAACCAGATTGTGTACACCAAAGACAAACAATATTCTAAACTTTACCCAGATTAAAAAAATTTTAAAAACCAAGAAGAAGTAATGAGACATAAACTTATGGGGATTTCTCCTGGCAAATTCCATTCTAATTTACAACCTAGGACAATGACTTCCAGAGAGGCTCTGCTGCCCTAGTACCCAGATTGGGGAATGGAGAAATGCTACCTCCTTGTGGCCGTTTCCCACAACAGCAGCTTTGAACCCACTGCAAAAGGTCACTAAATTTTCACCTACTTGCAGTTCTGTAAATGACACCTGCCCTCCAGAAAATTTCTGGGGTCAAAAATCGACCAAAAACTTCACAAGAGGGCAACCTTCGAAGAAGACAATTTCAAGAGCTATATTGTACTCACGGTTTTTTCTTTTAAGAGAAAAGCGAAAGGCGTAGGAATATGACGAATTTTAAAAATTTTAATGACATGCACACCCATATTACAAAAACCTATCAGCTCACAGCAGTCAGAATGGCCATTAGGAAATATGCTGCAAAAAATAAAAGGTGAAGGGAGTGTGGAGAAATGCGTACCTTCGGTTGTAAGGGGGGCATGTAAAGAGCCACTAATGAAAACACAATGTAGGTGCTTCAAAAAGGGAAACATTGAGCTACCAGTCAATCAATCACAACCACTGCTTGGCCTATCACCTGAGAAAATGAGAATCAAAAAGTCACAGGCTGGCAAACCTGTACGCCAGCAAGATTTACCATAGCCAGCACTTGGAAGCAATGAAAATGTCCATCAACCGAGGAATGCACCAAGAAGAAGTGGTCAACGTACACAATGGAATATTACTCTAATAATAAATATAAATTAAATTTAAAAACAAACAAAAGCAAGGAGACATCAACATTTGTGGGTTTATCCGGGCACATTGCACTCTAATTTATAACCGAAGAACACCACTGGCCGGTAGGTCTGTTTCCCTAGTACCAGCAAGGGGAACGTAGAAAGGCTGCCGCTCTCTGGCCGTTACCTGCAAAAGCAGGTTTAAAGCCTGAGCCAATGGTCACTTCATATGAACAAGTACTGCAGGGCTGTAATTGAAACCTGCCCTCAAAATGTCTTGAGGGAGATAATGGCCAAAATATTTCAAATGGTGACACATACTTTAAGAAAACACTTTGAAGAAATAAGCTCTAATCACAGCTGGAAAAGTAAAAGGGACATGTCTTAAAGCTCAATTTCAACGCATTATGAGACACATGCAAATTCAACCACAAAGAGGTATCAGCTCACACAACTCAGAATAACCATCAGCAAAAACTACAGAGAAAAAATCCTGAAGGTGCTGGGAAGAAATACATGCCCTCCACTTTAAGTGGGACGTAACCTGGAAAGAGCCACTAAGGAGAACAGAACAGAGGTGCCTTTAAAAGGTAAACATTGAGCTACCATATGATCCAGCAGACCTATTCCTGGACCTATAAACTAAGAAGACAGAATTGGAAGGACACAGCCACGCAAATCTGCATTGCATACTATTACAATAGCCAAGATATGGAAGTAACCAAAAAGTCCACCGACAGATGGGTGGACAAAGAAGAACTGCTACCTGTATAGATGGAATATGAGCTAGTGAAAAAATGAAACAATGCCATTTGCAGCACCATAGATGAGTCTAGAAGTAATCACGCAACTTGGAGTAAGTGAGAAAGCGAAAGACACATATCCTATCATATCACATATAGGGGTTACCTAAAAAATGATACAAACAAAGATATTTCCACAGACAAACACTATCATAGATTCATTCAAAAAACTTATGGTTCACCAAATGGAAAGGTGTGAGGATTGGATACATTACCATATTGAGGTTAACAGAGAGATACAAACACATGTGAAATATATAATCACCAAAGACCTACGCAATACCAAGGGAAGACTACTCAACATTCTGTCATAACCTACATGGGAAAAGGATCCGAAGAAGAATAGATATATGTATATGTGTGAAAGAACCACATCTTGCACACCTAGAACAAACAAAACATTGTAATCAAGTTTGCTGTGATCAAAAATAAAAATTAAGTTAAAAATACCAACAAGAAGTAATGAGACATAAACTTAAAGGGCTTTTTCCTCACACATTCCATTCTAATTTACAACCTAGAACACCACTTCCAGTAAGGCTCTGTTGCCCTAGTAACCAGATTTGGTAAAGGAGAAATGCTGCCGCCTTGTGGCCGATTCCCGCAAGAGCAGCTTTTAACCCACAGCTAATGGTCACTTACCATTCACAAGGACTCAGGGCTGTAAAGGACACCTGCCCTCAAAATTGTGCTGCGGTAGGGAATGGATAAAAATTTCAAAACAGGCAAAATTTGCAAGAAGATAGTATGAAGAGGTATGTTTTACACACTCTCTTTTGAAAGAAAGGAAAATGTATAAAAGCTCAGCCTCAGGAAGTATTAGACTCATGCAATCTAATCTACAAAAAGTTTTCAACTCACACCAGTCGACTGACCATTGGCAAAAAGTCTACAAATAATAAATGCTGAAGAGCTCTTAGAGAACTGTGTACCCTCTAGCTGCTGGTGAGATGTAAGAGGGTTAAACGCTAATAATGACAACAGAAAGGAGCTGCGTTTAAAAGGAAAAATTGAGGTACCATTCAATCCAGCAGGCGCACCAATGGGCCTCTCACCTGAGAAGACCAGAATGAAGAAGACCCGGGCTGCAAAAGCTGCACTGCAGCCTGATTCACAATAGACAAGACAGTGAAGCAACTAAAATGTCCATCAACAGATGAAAGGATAAAGAAGAAGTGGTCCATGTACACAATGAATACTAGCCATGGAAAACAATGAAACACTGCTCTTTGAGGCACCATAGATGATCTTGGAGATAATCACAGAACATGAGGTAAGTCGGAAAGCAAAAGTCCTATATCCTATGATATCACTTATAGGCGTTATCTAATAACTGACACAAATGATCATATTTCCACACAGAAAGTCAATCACAGACTTATTAAAAAAAAACTATGCTTATCTAAAAGGAAAGGTGGGGGGAATGGATAAATGAAGATTAGCGTTACCATATGTATACAAATATATATTATATACATATATCAAAAGACCAACCATATAGCAAGGAAGGATTATGGAACACTCTGTAATAATTTACACGGGAAGAGGATCTCTACCTAAATAGTTATATAGAATATGTAGATGAACCAGAGTGTGTACACCTTGGACGAGCAACATTCTAACCATTACCCCAATTGAAAAAATTAAAACAACGAACTAGGAGTAATGAGACATAAACTTATGAGGGGTTTTCCTGGCACATTCCATCCAAATTTAAAACCTAGGCAAACAACTTCCAGAACGGCTCTGCTGCCCTAGTACCCAGATTTGGGAATGGAGAAATGCTGCATCCTTGTGGCCGTTTTCCACAAGAGCAGCTTTAAACCCACTGCAAAAGGTCACTAAATATTCACCAATTGCAGGTCTGTAAATGACACCGGCCCTCCAAAAAATACTGAGGTCGAAAATCGACCAAAAAATTCCAGAGTGCAACCTTCCAAAAAGAAAATTTGAAGAGGTATATTATAGTCACACTTTTTTGCTTTTTTCTTTTAACAGAAAAGAAAAAGGCGTGGAAAAATGATGAATTGTAGGAATTTTTACAGACATGTAAACCCAAATTACAAAAACCTATCAGCTCACACCAGTCAGAACGGCCATCAACAAAAATGCTGCAAACAATAAATGCTGACGTGATTGTGGAGAAATGCGTACCCTCGATTCTAAGGGGGATGTGGTAAGAGCCACTAATGAAAGCACAATTGAGGTGCCTTGAAAAGGTAAACGTTGACCTACCATACCAGTCAATCAATCATACCCACTGCTGTGTCTATCACCTGAGAAAATGAAAATCAAAAATCACAGGCTGGCAATCCTGCACTCCAGCAATATTTACCATAGGCAACACTTGGAAGCAACGAAACTGTCCATCAACAGAGGAATGAACCAAGAAGAAGTGGTCCGTGTACACAATGGAATATTAGCCATGGAAAACATTGAAGCACTGCTCTTTGAGGCACCATAGATGAGCCTGGAGATAATCACAAAACATGAAGTAGGTCGGACAGCAAAACACCTATATCCTATATGATCACTTGTGGCATTATCTAATAACTGACACAGATGAACATATTTCCGAAGAGAAAGACACTCACAGGCTTAGAAAACAAACTATGCTCATCTGAAAGGAAAGGAGGGGGGAAATTGAGAAATGAAGATTAGTGTTACTATTCATATACAAATACATATTATATACATGTATCAAAAAGACCGAACATATAGCAAGGGAGGTCGACGGAACACTGTAATATTTTACATGGGAAGAGAATCTGTACATTAATAGACATACATAATGTACAAATGAACCAGATTGTGTACACCAAAGACAAACAATATTCTAAACTTTACCCAGATTAAAAAAATTTTAAAAACCAAGAAGAAGTAATGAGACATAAACTTATGGGGATTTCTCCTGGCAAATTCCATTCTAATTTACAACCTAGGACAATGACTTTCAGAAAGGCTCTGCTGCCCTAGTACCCAGATTGGGGAATGGAGAAATGCTACCTCCTTGTGGCCGTTTCCCACAACAGCAGCTTTGAACCCACTGCAAAAGGTCACTAAATTTTCACCTACTTGCAGTTCTGTAAATGACACCTGCCCTCCAGAAAATTTCTGGGGTCAAAAATCGACCATAAACTTCACAAGAGGGCAACCTTCGAAGAAGACAATTTCAAGAGCTATATTGTACTCACGGTTTTTTCTTTTAAGAGAAAAGCAAAAGGCGTAGGAATATGACGAATTTTAAAAATTTTAATGACATGCACACCCATATTACAAAAACCTATCAGCTCACAGCAGTCAGAATGGCCATTAGGAAATATGCTGCAAAAAATAAAAGGTGAAGGGAGTGTGGAGAAATGCGTACCTTCGGTTGTAAGGGGGGCATGTAAAGAGCCACTAATGAAAACACAATGTAGGTGCTTCAAAAAGGGAAACATTGAGCTACCAGTCAATCAATCACAACCACTGCTTGGCCTATCACCTGAGAAAATGAGAATCAAAAAGTCACAGGCTGGCAAACCTGTACGCCAGCAAGATTTACCATAGCCAGCACTTGGAAGCAATGAAAATGTCCATCAACCGAGGAATGCACCAAGAAGAAGTGGTCCACGTACACAATGGAATATTACTCTAATAATAAATATAAATTAAATTTAAAAACAAACAAAAGCAAGGAGACATCAACATTTGTGGGTTTATCCGGGCACATTGCACTCTAATTTATAACCGAAGAACACCACTGGCCGGTAGGTCTGTTTCCCTAGTACCAGCAAGGGGAACGTAGAAAGGCTGCCGCTCTCTGGCCGTTACCTGCAAAAGCAGGTTTAAAGCCTGAGCCAATGGTCACTTCATATGAACAAGTACTGCAGGGCTGTAAATGAAACCTGCCCTCAAAATGTCTTGAGGGAGATAATGGCCAAAATATTTCAAATGGTGACACATACTTTAAGAAAACACTTTGAAGAAATAAGCTCTAATCACAGCTGGAAAAGTAAAAGGGGCATGTCTTAAAGCTCAATTTCAACGCATTATGAGACACATGCAAATTCAACCACAAAGAGGTATCAGCTCACACAACTCAGAATAACCATCAGCAAAAACTACAGAGAAAAAATCCTGAAGGTGCTGGGAAGAAATACATGCCCTCCACTTTAAGTGGGACGTAACCTGGAAAGAGCCACTAAGGAGAACAGAACAGAGGTGCCTTTAAAAGGTAAACATTGAGCTACCATATGATCCAGCAGACCTATTCCTGGACCTATAAACTAAGAAGACAGAATTGGAAGGACACAGCCACGCAAATCTGCATTGCATACTATTACAATAGCCAAGATATGGAAGTAACCAAAAAGTCCACCGACAGATGGGTGGACAAAGAAGAACTGCTACCTGTATAGATGGAATATGAGCTAGTGAAAAAATGAAACAATGCCATTTGCAGCACCATAGATGAGTCTAGAAGTAATCACGCAACTTGGAGTAAGTGAGAAAGCGAAAGACACATATCCTATCATATCACATATAGGGGTTACCTAAAAAATGATACAAACAAAGATATTTCCACAGACAAACACTATCATAGATTCATTCAAAAAACTTATGGTTCACCAAATGGAAAGGTGTGAGGATTGGATACATTACCATATTGAGGTTAACAGAGAGATACAAACACATGTGAAATATATAATCACCAAAGACCTACGCAATACCAAGGGAAGACTACTCAACATTGTGTCATAACCTACATGGGAAAAGGATACGAAGAAGAATAGATATATGTATATGTGTGAAAGAACCACATCTTGCACACCTAGAGCAAACAAAACATTGTAATCAAGTTTGCTGTGATAAAAAATAAAAATTAAGTTAAAAATACCAACAAGAAGTAATGAGACATAAACTTAAAGGGCTTTTTCCTCGCACATTCCATTCTAATTTACAACCTAGAACACCACTTCCAGTAAGGCTCTGTTGCCCTAGTAACCAGATTTGGTAAAGGAGAAATGCTGCCGCCTTGTGGCCGATTCCCGCAAGAGCAGCTTTTAACCCACAGCTAATGGTCACTTACCATTCACAAGGACTCAGGGCTGTAAAGGACACCTGCCCTCAAAATTGTGCTGCGGTAGGGAATGGATAAAATTTTCAAAACAGGCAAAATTTGCAAGAAGATAGTATGAAGAGGTATGTTTTACTCACTCTCTTTTGAAAGAAAGGAAAATGTATAAAAGCTCAGCCTCAGGAAGTATTAGACTCATGCAATCTAATCTACAAAACGTTTTCAACTCACACCAGTCGACTGACCATTGGCAAAAAGTCTACAAATAATAAATGCTGAAGAGCTCTTAGAGAACTGTGTACCCTCTAGCTGCTGGTGAGATGTAAGAGGGTTAAACGCTAATAATGACAACAGAAAGGAGCTGCGTTTAAAAGGAAAAATTGAGGTACCATTCAATCCAGCAGGCGCACCAATGGGCCTCTCACCTGAGAAGACCAGAATGAAGAAGACCCGGGCTGCAAAAGCTGCACTGCAGCCTGATTCACAATAGACAAGACAGTGAAGCAACTAAAATGTCCATCAACAGATGAAAGGATAAAGAAGAAGTGGTCCATGTACACAATGAATACTAGCCATGGAAAACAATGAAACACTGCTCTTTGAGGCACCATAGATGATCTTGGAGATAATCACAGAACATGAGGTAAGTCGGAAAGCAAAAGTCCTATATCCTATGATATCACTTATAGGCGTTATCTAATAACTGACACAAATGATCATATTTCCACACAGAAAGTCAATCACAGACTTATTAAAAAAAAACTATGCTTATCTAAAAGGAAAGGTGGGGGGAATGGATAAATGAAGATTAGCGTTACCATATGTATACAAATATATATTATATACATATATCAAAAGACCAACCATATAGCAAGGAAGGATTATGGAACACTCTGTAATAATTTACACGGGAAGAGGATCTCTACCTAAATAGTTATATAGAATATGTAGATGAACCAGAGTGTGTACACCTTGGACGAGCAACATTCTAACCATTACCCCAATTGAAAAAATTAAAACAACGAACTAGGAGTAATGAGACATAAACTTATGAGGGGTTTTCCTGGCACATTCCATCCAAATTTAAAACCTAGGCAAACAACTTCCAGAACGGCTCTGCTGCCCTAGTACCCAGATTTGGGAATGGAGAAATGCTGCATCCTTGTGGCCGTTTTCCACAAGAGCAGCTTTAAACCCACTGCAAAAGGTCACTAAATATTCACCAATTGCAGGTCTGTAAATGACACCGGCCCTCCAAAAAATACTGAGGTCGAAAATCGACCAAAAAATTCCAGAGTGCAACCTTCCAAAAAGAAAATTTGAAGAGGTATATTATAGTCACACTTTTTTGCTTTTTTCTTTTAACAGAAAAGAAAAAGGCGTGGAAAAATGATGAATTGTAGGAATTTTTACAGACATGTAAACCCAAATTACAAAAACCTATCAGCTCACACCAGTCAGAACGGCCATCAACAAAAATGCTGCAAACAATAAATGCTGACGTGATTGTGGAGAAATGCGTACCCTCGATTCTAAGGGGGATGTGGTAAGAGCCACTAATGAAAGCACAATTGAGGTGCCTTGAAAAGGTAAACGTTGACCTACCATACCAGTCAATCAATCATACCCACTGCTGTGTCTATCACCTGAGAAAATGAAAATCAAAAATCACAGGCTGGCAATCCTGCACTCCAGCAATATTTACCATAGGCAACACTTGGAAGCAACGAAACTGTCCATCAACAGAGGAATGAACCAAGAAGAAGTGGTCCGTGTACACAATGGAATATTAGCCATGGAAAACATTGAAGCACTGCTCTTTGAGGCACCATAGATGAGCCTGGAGATAATCACAAAACATGAAGTAGGTCGGACAGCAAAACACCTATATCCTATATGATCACTTGTGGCATTATCTAATAACTGACACAGATGAACATATTTCCGAAGAGAAAGACACTCACAGGCTTAGAAAACAAACTATGCTCATCTGAAAGGAAAGGAGGGGGGAAATTGAGAAATGAAGATTAGTGTTACTATTCATATACAAATACATATTATATACATGTATCAAAAAGACCGAACATATAGCAAGGGAGGTCGACGGAACACTGTAATATTTTACATGGGAAGAGAATCTGTACATTAATAGACATACATAATGTACAAATGAACCAGATTGTGTACACCAAAGACAAACAATATTCTAAACTTTACCCAGATTAAAAAAATTTTAAAAACCAAGAAGAAGTAATGAGACATAAACTTATGGGGATTTCTCCTGGCAAATTCCATTCTAATTTACAACCTAGGACAATGACTTTCAGAAAGGCTCTGCTGCCCTAGTACCCAGATTGGGGAATGGAGAAATGCTACCTCCTTGTGGCCGTTTCCCACAACAGCAGCTTTGAACCCACTGCAAAAGGTCACTAAATTTTCACCTACTTGCAGTTCTGTAAATGACACCTGCCCTCCAGAAAATTTCTGGGGTCAAAAATCGACCATAAACTTCACAAGAGGGCAACCTTCGAAGAAGACAATTTCAAGAGCTATATTGTACTCACGGTTTTTTCTTTTAAGAGAAAAGCAAAAGGCGTAGGAATATGACGAATTTTAAAAATTTTAATGACATGCACACCCATATTACAAAAACCTATCAGCTCACAGCAGTCAGAATGGCCATTAGGAAATATGCTGCAAAAAATAAAAGGTGAAGGGAGTGTGGAGAAATGCGTACCTTCGGTTGTAAGGGGGGCATGTAAAGAGCCACTAATGAAAACACAATGTAGGTGCTTCAAAAAGGGAAACATTGAGCTACCAGTCAATCAATCACAACCACTGCTTGGCCTATCACCTGAGAAAATGAGAATCAAAAAGTCACAGGCTGGCAAACCTGTACGCCAGCAAGATTTACCATAGCCAGCACTTGGAAGCAATGAAAATGTCCATCAACCGAGGAATGCACCAAGAAGAAGTGGTCCACGTACACAATGGAATATTACTCTAATAATAAATATAAATTAAATTTAAAAACAAACAAAAGCAAGGAGACATCAACATTTGTGGGTTTATCCGGGCACATTGCACTCTAATTTATAACCGAAGAACACCACTGGCCGGTAGGTCTGTTTCCCTAGTACCAGCAAGGGGAACGTAGAAAGGCTGCCGCTCTCTGGCCGTTACCTGCAAAAGCAGGTTTAAAGCCTGAGCCAATGGTCACTTCATATGAACAAGTACTGCAGGGCTGTAAATGAAACCTGCCCTCAAAATGTCTTGAGGGAGATAATGGCCAAAATATTTCAAATGGTGACACATACTTTAAGAAAACACTTTGAAGAAATAAGCTCTAATCACAGCTGGAAAAGTAAAAGGGGCATGTCTTAAAGCTCAATTTCAACGCATTATGAGACACATGCAAATTCAACCACAAAGAGGTATCAGCTCACACAACTCAGAATAACCATCAGCAAAAACTACAGAGAAAAAATCCTGAAGGTGCTGGGAAGAAATACATGCCCTCCACTTTAAGTGGGACGTAACCTGGAAAGAGCCACTAAGGAGAACAGAACAGAGGTGCCTTTAAAAGGTAAACATTGAGCTACCATATGATCCAGCAGACCTATTCCTGGACCTATAAACTAAGAAGACAGAATTGGAAGGACACAGCCACGCAAATCTGCATTGCATACTATTACAATAGCCAAGATATGGAAGTAACCAAAAAGTCCACCGACAGATGGGTGGACAAAGAAGAACTGCTACCTGTATAGATGGAATATGAGCTAGTGAAAAAATGAAACAATGCCATTTGCAGCACCATAGATGAGTCTAGAAGTAATCACGCAACTTGGAGTAAGTGAGAAAGCGAAAGACACATATCCTATCATATCACATATAGGGGTTACCTAAAAAATGATACAAACAAAGATATTTCCACAGACAAACACTATCATAGATTCATTCAAAAAACTTATGGTTCACCAAATGGAAAGGTGTGAGGATTGGATACATTACCATATTGAGGTTAACAGAGAGATACAAACACATGTGAAATATATAATCACCAAAGACCTACGCAATACCAAGGGAAGACTACTCAACATTGTGTCATAACCTACATGGGAAAAGGATCCGAAGAAGAATAGATATATGTATATGTGTGAAAGAACCACATCTTGCACACCTAGAGCAAACAAAACATTGTAATCAAGTTTGCTGTGATAAAAAATAAAAATTAAGTTAAAAATACCAACAAGAAGTAATGAGACATAAACTTAAAGGGCTTTTTCCTCGCACATTCCATTCTAATTTACAACCTAGAACACCACTTCCAGTAAGGCTCTGTTGCCCTAGTAACCAGATTTGGTAAAGGAGAAATGCTGCCGCCTTGTGGCCGATTCCCGCAAGAGCAGCTTTTAACCCACAGCTAATGGTCACTTACCATTCACAAGGACTCAGGGCTGTAAAGGACACCTGCCCTCAAAATTGTGCTGCGGTAGGGAATGGATAAAATTTTCAAAACAGGCAAAATTTGCAAGAAGATAGTATGAAGAGGTATGTTTTACTCACTCTCTTTTGAAAGAAAGGAAAATGTATAAAAGCTCAGCCTCAGGAAGTATTAGACTCATGCAATCTAATCTACAAAACGTTTTCAACTCACACCAGTCGACTGACCATTGGCAAAAAGTCTACAAATAATAAATGCTGAAGAGCTCTTAGAGAACTGTGTACCCTCTAGCTGCTGGTGAGATGTAAGAGGGTTAAACGCTAATAATGACAACAGAAAGGAGCTGCGTTTAAAAGGAAAAATTGAGGTACCATTCAATCCAGCAGGCGCACCAATGGGCCTCTCACCTGAGAAGACCAGAATGAAGAAGACCCGGGCTGCAAAAGCTGCACTGCAGCCTGATTCACAATAGACAAGACAGTGAAGCAACTAAAATGTCCATCAACAGATGAAAGGATAAAGAAGAAGTGGTCCATGTACACAATGAATACTAGCCATGGAAAACAATGAAACACTGCTCTTTGAGGCACCATAGATGATCTTGGAGATAATCACAGAACATGAGGTAAGTCGGAAAGCAAAAGTCCTATATCCTATGATATCACTTATAGGCGTTATCTAATAACTGACACAAATGATCATATTTCCACACAGAAAGTCAATCACAGACTTATTAAAAAAAAACTATGCTTATCTAAAAGGAAAGGTGGGGGGAATGGATAAATGAAGATTAGCGTTACCATATGTATACAAATATATATTATATACATATATCAAAAGACCAACCATATAGCAAGGAAGGATTATGGAACACTCTGTAATAATTTACACGGGAAGAGGATCTCTACCTAAATAGTTATATAGAATATGTAGATGAACCAGAGTGTGTACACCTTGGACGAGCAACATTCTAACCATTACCCCAATTGAAAAAATTAAAACAACGAACTAGGAGTAATGAGACATAAACTTATGAGGGGTTTTCCTGGCACATTCCATCCAAATTTAAAACCTAGGCAAACAACTTCCAGAACGGCTCTGCTGCCCTAGTACCCAGATTTGGGAATGGAGAAATGCTGCATCCTTGTGGCCGTTTTCCACAAGAGCAGCTTTAAACCCACTGCAAAAGGTCACTAAATATTCACCAATTGCAGGTCTGTAAATGACACCGGCCCTCCAAAAAATACTGAGGTCGAAAATCGACCAAAAAATTCCAGAGTGCAACCTTCCAAAAAGAAAATTTGAAGAGGTATATTATAGTCACACTTTTTTGCTTTTTTCTTTTAACAGAAAAGAAAAAGGCGTGGAAAAATGATGAATTGTAGGAATTTTTACAGACATGTAAACCCAAATTACAAAAACCTATCAGCTCACACCAGTCAGAACGGCCATCAACAAAAATGCTGCAAACAATAAATGCTGACGTGATTGTGGAGAAATGCGTACCCTCGATTCTAAGGGGGATGTGGTAAGAGCCACTAATGAAAGCACAATTGAGGTGCCTTGAAAAGGTAAACGTTGACCTACCATACCAGTCAATCAATCATACCCACTGCTGTGTCTATCACCTGAGAAAATGAAAATCAAAAATCACAGGCTGGCAATCCTGCACTCCAGCAATATTTACCATAGGCAACACTTGGAAGCAACGAAACTGTCCATCAACAGAGGAATGAACCAAGAAGAAGTGGTCCGTGTACACAATGGAATATTAGCCATGGAAAACATTGAAGCACTGCTCTTTGAGGCACCATAGATGAGCCTGGAGATAATCACAAAACATGAAGTAGGTCGGACAGCAAAACACCTATATCCTATATGATCACTTGTGGCATTATCTAATAACTGACACAGATGAACATATTTCCGAAGAGAAAGACACTCACAGGCTTAGAAAACAAACTATGCTCATCTGAAAGGAAAGGAGGGGGGAAATTGAGAAATGAAGATTAGTGTTACTATTCATATACAAATACATATTATATACATGTATCAAAAAGACCGAACATATAGCAAGGGAGGTCGACGGAACACTGTAATATTTTACATGGGAAGAGAATCTGTACATTAATAGACATACATAATGTACAAATGAACCAGATTGTGTACACCAAAGACAAACAATATTCTAAACTTTACCCAGATTAAAAAAATTTTAAAAACCAAGAAGAAGTAATGAGACATAAACTTATGGGGATTTCTCCTGGCAAATTCCATTCTAATTTACAACCTAGGACAATGACTTTCAGAAAGGCTCTGCTGCCCTAGTACCCAGATTGGGGAATGGAGAAATGCTACCTCCTTGTGGCCGTTTCCCACAACAGCAGCTTTGAACCCACTGCAAAAGGTCACTAAATTTTCACCTACTTGCAGTTCTGTAAATGACACCTGCCCTCCAGAAAATTTCTGGGGTCAAAAATCGACCATAAACTTCACAAGAGGGCAACCTTCGAAGAAGACAATTTCAAGAGCTATATTGTACTCACGGTTTTTTCTTTTAAGAGAAAAGCAAAAGGCGTAGGAATATGACGAATTTTAAAAATTTTAATGACATGCACACCCATATTACAAAAACCTATCAGCTCACAGCAGTCAGAATGGCCATTAGGAAATATGCTGCAAAAAATAAAAGGTGAAGGGAGTGTGGAGAAATGCGTACCTTCGGTTGTAAGGGGGGCATGTAAAGAGCCACTAATGAAAACACAATGTAGGTGCTTCAAAAAGGGAAACATTGAGCTACCAGTCAATCAATCACAACCACTGCTTGGCCTATCACCTGAGAAAATGAGAATCAAAAAGTCACAGGCTGGCAAACCTGTACGCCAGCAAGATTTACCATAGCCAGCACTTGGAAGCAATGAAAATGTCCATCAACCGAGGAATGCACCAAGAAGAAGTGGTCCACGTACACAATGGAATATTACTCTAATAATAAATATAAATTAAATTTAAAAACAAACAAAAGCAAGGAGACATCAACATTTGTGGGTTTATCCGGGCACATTGCACTCTAATTTATAACCGAAGAACACCACTGGCCGGTAGGTCTGTTTCCCTAGTACCAGCAAGGGGAACGTAGAAAGGCTGCCGCTCTCTGGCCGTTACCTGCAAAAGCAGGTTTAAAGCCTGAGCCAATGGTCACTTCATATGAACAAGTACTGCAGGGCTGTAAATGAAACCTGCCCTCAAAATGTCTTGAGGGAGATAATGGCCAAAATATTTCAAATGGTGACACATACTTTAAGAAAACACTTTGAAGAAATAAGCTCTAATCACAGCTGGAAAAGTAAAAGGGGCATGTCTTAAAGCTCAATTTCAACGCATTATGAGACACATGCAAATTCAACCACAAAGAGGTATCAGCTCACACAACTCAGAATAACCATCAGCAAAAACTACAGAGAAAAAATCCTGAAGGTGCTGGGAAGAAATACATGCCCTCCACTTTAAGTGGGACGTAACCTGGAAAGAGCCACTAAGGAGAACAGAACAGAGGTGCCTTTAAAAGGTAAACATTGAGCTACCATATGATCCAGCAGACCTATTCCTGGACCTATAAACTAAGAAGACAGAATTGGAAGGACACAGCCACGCAAATCTGCATTGCATACTATTACAATAGCCAAGATATGGAAGTAACCAAAAAGTCCACCGACAGATGGGTGGACAAAGAAGAACTGCTACCTGTATAGATGGAATATGAGCTAGTGAAAAAATGAAACAATGCCATTTGCAGCACCATAGATGAGTCTAGAAGTAATCACGCAACTTGGAGTAAGTGAGAAAGCGAAAGACACATATCCTATCATATCACATATAGGGGTTACCTAAAAAATGATACAAACAAAGATATTTCCACAGACAAACACTATCATAGATTCATTCAAAAAACTTATGGTTCACCAAATGGAAAGGTGTGAGGATTGGATACATTACCATATTGAGGTTAACAGAGAGATACAAACACATGTGAAATATATAATCACCAAAGACCTACGCAATACCAAGGGAAGACTACTCAACATTGTGTCATAACCTACATGGGAAAAGGATACGAAGAAGAATAGATATATGTATATGTGTGAAAGAACCACATCTTGCACACCTAGAGCAAACAAAACATTGTAATCAAGTTTGCTGTGATAAAAAATAAAAATTAAGTTAAAAATACCAACAAGAAGTAATGAGACATAAACTTAAAGGGCTTTTTCCTCGCACATTCCATTCTAATTTACAACCTAGAACACCACTTCCAGTAAGGCTCTGTTGCCCTAGTAACCAGATTTGGTAAAGGAGAAATGCTGCCGCCTTGTGGCCGATTCCCGCAAGAGCAGCTTTTAACCCACAGCTAATGGTCACTTACCATTCACAAGGACTCAGGGCTGTAAAGGACACCTGCCCTCAAAATTGTGCTGCGGTAGGGAATGGATAAAATTTTCAAAACAGGCAAAATTTGCAAGAAGATAGTATGAAGAGGTATGTTTTACTCACTCTCTTTTGAAAGAAAGGAAAATGTATAAAAGCTCAGCCTCAGGAAGTATTAGACTCATGCAATCTAATCTACAAAACGTTTTCAACTCACACCAGTCGACTGACCATTGGCAAAAAGTCTACAAATAATAAATGCTGAAGAGCTCTTAGAGAACTGTGTACCCTCTAGCTGCTGGTGAGATGTAAGAGGGTTAAACGCTAATAATGACAACAGAAAGGAGCTGCGTTTAAAAGGAAAAATTGAGGTACCATTCAATCCAGCAGGCGCACCAATGGGCCTCTCACCTGAGAAGACCAGAATGAAGAAGACCCGGGCTGCAAAAGCTGCACTGCAGCCTGATTCACAATAGACAAGACAGTGAAGCAACTAAAATGTCCATCAACAGATGAAAGGATAAAGAAGAAGTGGTCCATGTACACAATGAATACTAGCCATGGAAAACAATGAAACACTGCTCTTTGAGGCACCATAGATGATCTTGGAGATAATCACAGAACATGAGGTAAGTCGGAAAGCAAAAGTCCTATATCCTATGATATCACTTATAGGCGTTATCTAATAACTGACACAAATGATCATATTTCCACACAGAAAGTCAATCACAGACTTATTAAAAAAAAACTATGCTTATCTAAAAGGAAAGGTGGGGGGAATGGATAAATGAAGATTAGCGTTACCATATGTATACAAATATATATTATATACATATATCAAAAGACCAACCATATAGCAAGGAAGGATTATGGAACACTCTGTAATAATTTACACGGGAAGAGGATCTCTACCTAAATAGTTATATAGAATATGTAGATGAACCAGAGTGTGTACACCTTGGACGAGCAACATTCTAACCATTACCCCAATTGAAAAAATTAAAACAACGAACTAGGAGTAATGAGACATAAACTTATGAGGGGTTTTCCTGGCACATTCCATCCAAATTTAAAACCTAGGCAAACAACTTCCAGAACGGCTCTGCTGCCCTAGTACCCAGATTTGGGAATGGAGAAATGCTGCATCCTTGTGGCCGTTTTCCACAAGAGCAGCTTTAAACCCACTGCAAAAGGTCACTAAATATTCACCAATTGCAGGTCTGTAAATGACACCGGCCCTCCAAAAAATACTGAGGTCGAAAATCGACCAAAAAATTCCAGAGTGCAACCTTCCAAAAAGAAAATTTGAAGAGGTATATTATAGTCACACTTTTTTGCTTTTTTCTTTTAACAGAAAAGAAAAAGGCGTGGAAAAATGATGAATTGTAGGAATTTTTACAGACATGTAAACCCAAATTACAAAAACCTATCAGCTCACACCAGTCAGAACGGCCATCAACAAAAATGCTGCAAACAATAAATGCTGACGTGATTGTGGAGAAATGCGTACCCTCGATTCTAAGGGGGATGTGGTAAGAGCCACTAATGAAAGCACAATTGAGGTGCCTTGAAAAGGTAAACGTTGACCTACCATACCAGTCAATCAATCATACCCACTGCTGTGTCTATCACCTGAGAAAATGAAAATCAAAAATCACAGGCTGGCAATCCTGCACTCCAGCAATATTTACCATAGGCAACACTTGGAAGCAACGAAACTGTCCATCAACAGAGGAATGAACCAAGAAGAAGTGGTCCGTGTACACAATGGAATATTAGCCATGGAAAACATTGAAGCACTGCTCTTTGAGGCACCATAGATGAGCCTGGAGATAATCACAAAACATGAAGTAGGTCGGACAGCAAAACACCTATATCCTATATGATCACTTGTGGCATTATCTAATAACTGACACAGATGAACATATTTCCGAAGAGAAAGACACTCACAGGCTTAGAAAACAAACTATGCTCATCTGAAAGGAAAGGAGGGGGGAAATTGAGAAATGAAGATTAGTGTTACTATTCATATACAAATACATATTATATACATGTATCAAAAAGACCGAACATATAGCAAGGGAGGTCGACGGAACACTGTAATATTTTACATGGGAAGAGAATCTGTACATTAATAGACATACATAATGTACAAATGAACCAGATTGTGTACACCAAAGACAAACAATATTCTAAACTTTACCCAGATTAAAAAAATTTTAAAAACCAAGAAGAAGTAATGAGACATAAACTTATGGGGATTTCTCCTGGCAAATTCCATTCTAATTTACAACCTAGGACAATGACTTTCAGAAAGGCTCTGCTGCCCTAGTACCCAGATTGGGGAATGGAGAAATGCTACCTCCTTGTGGCCGTTTCCCACAACAGCAGCTTTGAACCCACTGCAAAAGGTCACTAAATTTTCACCTACTTGCAGTTCTGTAAATGACACCTGCCCTCCAGAAAATTTCTGGGGTCAAAAATCGACCATAAACTTCACAAGAGGGCAACCTTCGAAGAAGACAATTTCAAGAGCTATATTGTACTCACGGTTTTTTCTTTTAAGAGAAAAGCGAAAGGCGTAGGAATATGACGAATTTTAAAAATTTTAATGACATGCACACCCATATTACAAAAACCTATCAGCTCACAGCTGTCAGAATGGCCATTAGGAAATATGCTGCAAAAAATAAAAGGTGAAGGGAGTGTGGAGAAATGCGTACCTTCGGTTGTAAGGGGGGCATGTAAAGAGCCACTAATGAAAACACAATGTAGGTGCTTCAAAAAGGGAAACATTGAGCTACCAGTCAATCAATCACAACCACTGCTTGGCCTATCACCTGAGAAAATGAGAATCAAAAAGTCACAGGCTGGCAAACCTGTACGCCAGCAAGATTTACCATAGCCAGCACTTGGAAGCAATGAAAATGTCCATCAACCGAGGAATGCACCAAGAAGAAGTGGTCCACGTACACAATGGAATATTACTCTAATAATAAATATAAATTAAATTTAAAAACAAACAAAAGCAAGGAGACATCAACATTTGTGGGTTTATCCGGGCACATTGCACTCTAATTTATAACCGAAGAACACCACTGGCCGGTAGGTCTGTTTCCCTAGTACCAGCAAGGGGAACGTAGAAAGGCTGCCGCTCTCTGGCCGTTACCTGCAAAAGCAGGTTTAAAGCCTGAGCCAATGGTCACTTCATATGAACAAGTACTGCAGGGCTGTAAATGAAACCTGCCCTCAAAATGTCTTGAGGGAGATAATGGCCAAAATATTTCAAATGGTGACACATACTTTAAGAAAACACTTTGAAGAAATAAGCTCTAATCACAGCTGGAAAAGTAAAAGGGGCATGTCTTAAAGCTCAATTTCAACGCATTATGAGACACATGCAAATTCAACCACAAAGAGGTATCAGCTCACACAACTCAGAATAACCATCAGCAAAAACTACAGAGAAAAAATCCTGAAGGTGCTGGGAAGAAATACATGCCCTCCACTTTAAGTGGGACGTAACCTGGAAAGAGCCACTAAGGAGAACAGAACAGAGGTGCCTTTAAAAGGTAAACATTGAGCTACCATATGATCCAGCAGACCTATTCCTGGACCTATAAACTAAGAAGACAGAATTGGAAGGACACAGCCACGCAAATCTGCATTGCATACTATTACAATAGCCAAGATATGGAAGTAACCAAAAAGTCCACCGACAGATGGGTGGACAAAGAAGAACTGCTACCTGTATAGATGGAATATGAGCTAGTGAAAAAATGAAACAATGCCATTTGCAGCACCATAGATGAGTCTAGAAGTAATCACGCAACTTGGAGTAAGTGAGAAAGCGAAAGACACATATCCTATCATATCACATATAGGGGTTACCTAAAAAATGATACAAACAAAGATATTTCCACAGACAAACACTATCATAGATTCATTCAAAAAACTTATGGTTCACCAAATGGAAAGGTGTGAGGATTGGATACATTACCATATTGAGGTTAACAGAGAGATACAAACACATGTGAAATATATAATCACCAAAGACCTACGCAATACCAAGGGAAGACTACTCAACATTGTGTCATAACCTACATGGGAAAAGGATCCGAAGAAGAATAGATATATGTATATGTGTGAAAGAACCACATCTTGCACACCTAGAGCAAACAAAACATTGTAATCAAGTTTGCTGTGATAAAAAATAAAAATTAAGTTAAAAATACCAACAAGAAGTAATGAGACATAAACTTAAAGGGCTTTTTCCTCGCACATTCCATTCTAATTTACAACCTAGAACACCACTTCCAGTAAGGCTCTGTTGCCCTAGTAACCAGATTTGGTAAAGGAGAAATGCTGCCGCCTTGTGGCCGATTCCCGCAAGAGCAGCTTTTAACCCACAGCTAATGGTCACTTACCATTCACAAGGACTCAGGGCTGTAAAGGACACCTGCCCTCAAAATTGTGCTGCGGTAGGGAATGGATAAAATTTTCAAAACAGGCAAAATTTGCAAGAAGATAGTATGAAGAGGTATGTTTTACTCACTCTCTTTTGAAAGAAAGGAAAATGTATAAAAGCTCAGCCTCAGGAAGTATTAGACTCATGCAATCTAATCTACAAAACGTTTTCAACTCACACCAGTCGACTGACCATTGGCAAAAAGTCTACAAATAATAAATGCTGAAGAGCTCTTAGAGAACTGTGTACCCTCTAGCTGCTGGTGAGATGTAAGAGCGTTAAACGCTAATAATGACAACAGAAAGGAGCTGCGTTTAAAAGGAAAAATTGAGGTACCATTCAATCCAGCAGGCGCACCAATGGGCCTCTCACCTGAGAAGACCAGAATGAAGAAGACCCGGGCTGCAAAAGCTGCACTGCAGCCTGATTCACAATAGACAAGACAGTGAAGCAACTAAAATGTCCATCAACAGATGAAAGGATAAAGAAGAAGTGGTCCATGTACACAATGAATACTAGCCATGGAAAACAATGAAACACTGCTCTTTGAGGCACCATAGATGATCTTGGAGATAATCACAGAACATGAGGTAAGTCGGAAAGCAAAAGTCCTATATCCTATGATATCACTTATAGGCGTTATCTAATAACTGACACAAATGAACATTTTTCCACACAGAAAGTCAATCACAGACTTATTAAAAAAAAACTATGCTTATCTAAAAGGAAAGGTGGGGGGAATGGATAAATGAAGATTAGCGTTACCATATGTATACAAATATATATTATATACATATATCAAAAGACCAACCATATAGCAAGGAAGGATTATGGAACACTCTGTAATAATTTACACGGGAAGAGGATCTCTACCTAAATAGTTATATAGAATATGTAGATGAACCAGAGTGTGTACACCTTGGACGAGCAACATTCTAACCATTACCCCAATTGAAAAAATTAAAACAACGAACTAGGAGTAATGAGACATAAACTTATGAGGGGTTTTCCTGGCACATTCCATCCAAATTTAAAACCTAGGCAAACAACTTCCAGAACGGCTCTGCTGCCCTAGTACCCAGATTTGGGAATGGAGAAATGCTGCATCCTTGTGGCCGTTTTCCACAAGAGCAGCTTTAAACCCACTGCAAAAGGTCACTAAATATTCACCAATTGCAGGTCTGTAAATGACACCGGCCCTCCAAAAAATACTGAGGTCGAAAATCGACCAAAAAATTCCAGAGTGCAACCTTCCAAAAAGAAAATTTGAAGAGGTATATTATAGTCACACTTTTTTGCTTTTTTCTTTTAACAGAAAAGAAAAAGGCGTGGAAAAATGATGAATTGTAGGAATTTTTACAGACATGTAAACCCAAATTACAAAAACCTATCAGCTCACACCAGTCAGAACGGCCATCAACAAAAATGCTGCAAACAATAAATGCTGACGTGATTGTGGAGAAATGCGTACCCTCGATTCTAAGGGGGATGTGGTAAGAGCCACTAATGAAAGCACAATTGAGGTGCCTTGAAAAGGTAAACGTTGACCTACCATACCAGTCAATCAATCATACCCACTGCTGTGTCTATCACCTGAGAAAATGAAAATCAAAAATCACAGGCTGGCAATCCTGCACTCCAGCAATATTTACCATAGGCAACACTTGGAAGCAACGAAACTGTCCATCAACAGAGGAATGCACCAAGAAGAAGTGGTCCGTGTACACAATGGAATATTAGCCATGGAAAACATTGAAGCACTGCTCTTTGAGGCACCATAGATAAGCCTGGAGATAATCACAAAACATGAAGTAGGTCGGACAGCAAAACACCTATATCCTATATGATCACTTATGGCATTATCTAATAACTGACACAGATGAACATATTTCCGAAGATAAAGACACTCACGGGCTTAGAAAACAAACTATGCTCATCTGAAAGGAAAGGAGGGGGGAAATTGAGAAATGAAGATTAGTGTTACTATTCATATACAAATACATATTATATACATGTATCAAAAAGACCGAACATATAGCAAGGGAGGTCGACGGAACAGTGTAATATTTTACATGGGAAGAGGATCTGTACATTAATAGACATACATAATGTACAAATGAACCAGATTGTGTACACCAAAGACAAACAATATTCTAAACTTTACCCACATTAAAAAAATTTTAAAAACCAAGAAGAAGTAATGAGACATAAACTTATGGGGATTTCTCCTGGCAAATTCCATTCTAATTTACAACCTAGGACAATGACTTCCAGAAAGGCTCTGCTGCCCTAGTACCCAGATTGGGGAATGGAGAAATGCTACCTCCTTGTGGCCGTTTCCCACAACAGCAGCTTTGAACCCACTGCAAAAGGTCACTAAATTTTCACCTACTTGCAGTTCTGTAAATGACACCTGCCCTCCAGAAAATTTCTGGGGTCAAAAATCGACCAAAAACTTCACAAGAGGGCAACCTTCGAAGAAGACAATTTCAAGAGCTATATTGTACTCACGGTTTTTTCTTTTAAGAGAAAAGCGAAAGGCGTAGGAATATGACGAATTTTAAAAATTTTAATGACATGCACACCCATATTACAAAAACCTATCAGCTCACAGCAGTCAGAATGGCCATTAGGAAATATGCTGCAAAAAATAAAAGGTGAAGGGAGTGTGGAGAAATGCGTACCTTCGGTTGTAAGGGGGGCATGTAAAGAGCCACTAATGAAAACACAATGTAGGTGCTTCAAAAAGGGAAACATTGAGCTACCAGTCAATCAATCACAACCACTGCTTGGCCTATCACCTGAGAAAATGAGAATCAAAAAGTCACAGGCTGGCAAACCTGTACGCCAGCAAGATTTACCATAGCCAGCAATTGGAAGCAATGAAAATGTCCATCAACCGAGGAATGCACCAAGAAGAAGTGGTCCACGTACACAATGGAATATTACTCTAATAATAAATATAAATTAAATTTAAAAACAAACAAAAGCAAGGAGACATCAACATTTGTGGGTTTATCCGGGCACATTGCACTCTAATTTATAACCGAAGAACACCACTGGCCGGTAGGTCTGTTTCCCTAGTACCAGCAAGGGGAACGTAGAAAGGCTGCCGCTCTCTGGCCGTTACCTGCAAAAGCAGGTTTAAAGCCTGAGCCAATGGTCACTTCATATGAACAAGTACTGCAGGGCTGTAATTGAAACCTGCCCTCAAAATGTCTTGAGGGAGATAATGGCCAAAATATTTCAAATGGTGACACATACTTTAAGAAAACACTTTGAAGAAATAAGCTCTAATCACAGCTGGAAAAGTAAAAGGGACGTGTCTTAAAGCTCAATTTCAACGCATTATGAGACACATGCAAATTCATCCACAAAGAGGTATCAGCTCACACAACTCAGAATAACCATCAGCAAAAACTACAGAGAAAAAATCCTGAAGGTGCTGGGAAGAAATACATGCCCTCCACTTTAAGTGGGACGTAACCTGGAAAGAGCCACTAAGGAGAACAGAACAGAGGTGCCTTTAAAAGGTAAACATTGAGCTACCATATGATCCAGCAGACCTATTCCTGGACCTATAAACTAAGAAGACAGAATTGGAAGGACACAGCCACGCAAATCTGCATTGCATACTATTACAATAGCCAAGATATGGAAGTAACCAAAAAGTCCACCGACAGATGGGTGGACAAAGAAGAACTGCTACCTGTATAGATGGAATATGAGCTAGTGAAAAAATGAAACAATGCCATTTGCAGCACCATAGATGAGTCTAGAAGTAATCACGCAACTTGGAGTAAGTGAGAAAGCGAAAGACACATATCCTATCATATCACATATAGGGGTTACCTAAAAAATGATACAAACAAAGATATTTCCACAGACAAACACTATCATAGATTCATTCAAAAAACTTATGGTTCACCAAATGGAAAGGTGTGAGGATTGGATACATTACCATATTGAGGTTAACAGAGAGATACAAACACATGTGAAATATATAATCACCAAAGACCTACGCAATACCAAGGGAAGACTACTCAACATTGTGTCATAACCTACATGGGAAAAGGATCCGAAGAAGAATAGATATATGTATATGTGTGAAAGAACCACATCTTGCACACCTAGAACAAACAAAACATTGTAATCAAGTTTGCTGTGATAAAAAATAAAAATTAAGTTAAAAATACCAACAAGAAGTAATGAGACATAAACTTAAAGGGCTTTTTCCTCGCACATTCCATTCTAATTTACAACCTAGAACACCACTTCCAGTAAGGCTCTGTTGCCCTAGTAACCAGATTTGGTAAAGGAGAAATGCTGCCGCCTTGTGGCCGATTCCCGCAAGAGCAGCTTTTAACCCACAGCTAATGGTCACTTACCATTCACAAGGACTCAGGGCTGTAAAGGACACCTGCCCTCAAAATTGTGCTGCGGTAGGGAATGGATAAAAATTTCAAAACAGGCAAAATTTGCAAGAAGATAGTATGAAGAGGTATGTTTTACTCACTCTCTTTTGAAAGAAAGGAAAATGTATAAAAGCTCAGCCTCAGGAAGTATTAGACTCATGCAATCTAATCTACAAAAAGTTTTCAACTCACACCAGTCGACTGACCATTGGCAAAAAGTCTACAAATAATAAATGCTGAAGAACTCTTAGAGAACTGTGTACCCTCTAGCTGCTGGTGAGATGTAAGAGGGTTAAACGCTAATAATGACAACAGAAAGGAGCTGCGTTTAAAAGGAAAAATTGAGGTACCATTCAATCCAGCAGGCGCACCAATGGGCCTCTCACCTGAGAAGACCAGAATGAAGAAGACCCGGGCTGCAAAAGCTGCACTGCAGCCTGATTCACAATAGACAAGACAGTGAAGCAACTAAAATGTCCATCAACAGATGAAAGGATAAAGAAGAAGTGGTCCATGTACACAATGAATACTAGCCATGGAAAACAATGAAACACTGCTCTTTGAGGCACCATAGATGATCTTGGAGATAATCACAGAACATGAGGTAAGTCGGAAAGCAAAAGTCCTATATCCTACGATATCACTTATAGGCGTTATCTAATAACTGACACAAATGAACATATTTCCACACAGAAAGTCAATCACAGACTTATTAAAAAAAACTATGCTTATCTAAAAGGAAAGGTGGGGGGAATGGATAAATGAAGATTAGCGTTACCATATGTATACAAATATATATTATATACATATATCAAAAGACCAACCATATAGCAAGGAAGGATTATGGAACACTCTGTAATAATTTACACGGGAAGAGGATCTCTACCTAAATAGTTATATAGAATATGTAGATGAACCAGAGTGTGTACACCTTGGATGAGCAACATTCTAACCATTACCCCAATTGAAAAAATTAAAACAACGAACTAGGAGTAATGAGACATAAACTTATGAGGGGTTTTCCTGGCACATTCCATCCAAATTTAAAACCTAGGCAAACAACTTCCAGAACGGCTCTGCTGCCCTAGTACCCAGATTTGGGAATGGAGAAATGCTGCATCCTTGTGGCCGTTTTCCACAAGAGCAGCTTTAAACCCACTGCAAAAGGTCACTAAATATTCACCAATTGCAGGTCTGTAAATGACACCGGCCCTCCAAAAAATACTGAGGTCGAAAATCGACCAAAAAATTCCAGAGTGCAACCTTCCAAAAAGAAAATTTGAAGAGGTATATTATAGTCACACTTTTTTGCTTTTTTCTTTTAACAGAAAAGAAAAAGGCGTGGAAAAATGATGAATTGTAGGAATTTTTACAGACATGTAAACCCAAATTACAAAAACCTATCAGCTCACACCAGTCAGAACGGCCATCAACAAAAATGCTGCAAACAATAAATGCTGACGTGATTGTGGAGAAATGCGTACCCTCGATTCTAAGGGGGATGTGGTAAGAGCCACTAATGAAAGCACAATTGAGGTGCCTTGAAAAGGTAAACGTTGACCTACCATACCAGTCAATCAATCATACCCACTGCTGTGTCTATCACCTGAGAAAATGAAAATCAAAAATCACAGGCTGGCAATCCTGCACTCCAGCAAAATTTACCATAGGCAACACTTGGAAGCAACGAAACTGTCCATCAACAGAGGAATGCACCAAGAAGAAGTGGTCCGTGTACACAATGGAATATTAGCCATGGAAAACATTGAAGCACTGCTCTTTGAGGCACCATAGATAAGCCTGGAGATAATCACAAAACATGAAGTAGGTCGGACAGCAAAACACCTATATCCTATATGATCACTTATGGCATTATCTAATAACTGACACAGATGAACATATTTCCGAAGATAAAGACACTCACGGGCTTAGAAAACAAACTATGCTCATCTGAAAGGAAAGGAGGGGGGAAATTGAGAAATGAAGATTAGTGTTACTATTCATATACAAATACATATTATATACATGTATCAAAAAGACCGAACATATAGCAAGGGAGGTCGACGGAACAGTGTAATATTTTACATGGGAAGAGGATCTGTACATTAATAGACATACATAATGTACAAATGAACCAGATTGTGTACACCAAAGACAAACAATATTCTAAACTTTACCCAGATTAAAAAAATTTTAAAAACCAAGAAGAAGTAATGAGACATAAACTTATGGGGATTTCTCCTGGCAAATTCCATTCTAATTTACAACCTAGGACAATGACTTCCAGAAAGGCTCTGCTGCCCTAGTACCCAGATTGGGGAATGGAGAAATGCTACCTCCTTGTGGCCGTTTCCCACAACAGCAGCTTTGAACCCACTGCAAAAGGTCACTAAATTTTCACCTACTTGCAGTTCTGTAAATGACACCTGCCCTCCAGAAAATTTCTGGGGTCAAAAATCGACCAAAAACTTCACAAGAGGGCAACCTTCGAAGAAGACAATTTCAAGAGCTATATTGTACTCACGGTTTTTTCTTTTAAGAGAAAAGCGAAAGGCGTAGGAATATGACGAATTTTAAAAATTTTAATGACATGCACACCCATATTACAAAAACCTATCAGCTCACAGCAGTCAGAATGGCCATTAGGAAATATGCTGCAAAAAATAAAAGGTGAAGGGAGTGTGGAGAAATGCGTACCTTCGGTTGTAAGGGGGGCATGTAAAGAGCCACTAATGAAAACACAATGTAGGTGCTTCAAAAAGGGAAACATTGAGCTACCAGTCAATCAATCACAACCACTGCTTGGCCTATCACCTGAGAAAATGAGAATCAAAAAGTCACAGGCTGGCAAACCTGTACGCCAGCAAGATTTACCATAGCCAGCAATTGGAAGCAATGAAAATGTCCATCAACCGAGGAATGCACCAAGAAGAAGTGGTCCACGTACACAATGGAATATTACTCTAATAATAAATATAAATTAAATTTAAAAACAAACAAAAGCAAGGAGACATCAACATTTGTGGGTTTATCCGGGCACATTGCACTCTAATTTATAACCGAAGAACACCACTGGCCGGTAGGTCTGTTTCCCTAGTACCAGCAAGGGGAACGTAGAAAGGCTGCCGCTCTCTGGCCGTTACCTGCAAAAGCAGGTTTAAAGCCTGAGCCAATGGTCACTTCATATGAACAAGTACTGCAGGGCTGTAATTGAAACCTGCCCTCAAAATGTCTTGAGGGAGATAATGGCCAAAATATTTCAAATGGTGACACATACTTTAAGAAAACACTTTGAAGAAATAAGCTCTAATCACAGCTGGAAAAGTAAAAGGGACGTGTCTTAAAGCTCAATTTCAACGCATTATGAGACACATGCAAATTCATCCACAAAGAGGTATCAGCTCACACAACTCAGAATAACCATCAGCAAAAACTACAGAGAAAAAATCCTGAAGGTGCTGGGAAGAAATACATGCCCTCCACTTTAAGTGGGACGTAACCTGGAAAGAGCCACTAAGGAGAACAGAACAGAGGTGCCTTTAAAAGGTAAACATTGAGCTACCATATGATCCAGCAGACCTATTCCTGGACCTATAAACTAAGAAGACAGAATTGGAAGGACACAGCCACGCAAATCTGCATTGCATACTATTACAATAGCCAAGATATGGAAGTAACCAAAAAGTCCACCGACAGATGGGTGGACAAAGAAGAACTGCTACCTGTATAGATGGAATATGAGCTAGTGAAAAAATGAAACAATGCCATTTGCAGCACCATAGATGAGTCTAGAAGTAATCACGCAACTTGGAGTAAGTGAGAAAGCGAAAGACACATATCCTATCATATCACATATAGGGGTTACCTAAAAAATGATACAAACAAAGATATTTCCACAGACAAACACTATCATAGATTCATTCAAAAAACTTATGGTTCACCAAATGGAAAGGTGTGAGGATTGGATACATTACCATATTGAGGTTAACAGAGAGATACAAACACATGTGAAATATATAATCACCAAAGACCTACGCAATACCAAGGGAAGACTACTCAACATTGTGTCATAACCTACATGGGAAAAGGATCCGAAGAAGAATAGATATATGTATATGTGTGAAAGAACCACATCTTGCACACCTAGAACAAACAAAACATTGTAATCAAGTTTGCTGTGATAAAAAATAAAAATTAAGTTAAAAATACCAACAAGAAGTAATGAGACATAAACTTAAAGGGCTTTTTCCTCGCACATTCCATTCTAATTTACAACCTAGAACACCACTTCCAGTAAGGCTCTGTTGCCCTAGTAACCAGATTTGGTAAAGGAGAAATGCTGCCGCCTTGTGGCCGATTCCCGCAAGAGCAGCTTTTAACCCACAGCTAATGGTCACTTACCATTCACAAGGACTCAGGGCTGTAAAGGACACCTGCCCTCAAAATTGTGCTGCGGTAGGGAATGGATAAAAATTTCAAAACAGGCAAAATTTGCAAGAAGATAGTATGAAGAGGTATGTTTTACTCACTCTCTTTTGAAAGAAAGGAAAATGTATAAAAGCTCAGCCTCAGGAAGTATTAGACTCATGCAATCTAATCTACAAAAAGTTTTCAACTCACACCAGTCGACTGACCATTGGCAAAAAGTCTACAAATAATAAATGCTGAAGAGCTCTTAGAGAACTGTGTACCCTCTAGCTGCTGGTGAGATGTAAGAGGGTTAAACGCTAATAATGACAACAGAAAGGAGCTGCGTTTAAAAGGAAAAATTGAGGTACCATTCAATCCAGCAGGCGCACCAATGGGCCTCTCACCTGAGAAGACCAGAATGAAGAAGACCCGGGCTGCAAAAGCTGCACTGCAGCCTGATTCACAATAGACAAGACAGTGAAGCAACTAAAATGTCCATCAACAGATGAAAGGATAAAGAAGAAGTGGTCCATGTACACAATGAATACTAGCCATGGAAAACAATGAAACACTGCTCTTTGAGGCACCATAGATGATCTTGGAAATAATCACAGAACATGAGGTAAGTCGGAAAGCAAAAGTCCTATATCCTACGATATCACTTATAGGCGTTATCTAATAACTGACACAAATGAACATATTTCCACACAGAAAGTCAATCACAGACTTATTAAAAAAAACTATGCTTATCTAAAAGGAAAGGTGGGGGGAATGGATAAATGAAGATTAGCGTTACCATATGTATACAAATATATATTATATACATATATCAAAAGACCAACCATATAGCAAGGAAGGATTATGGAACACTCTGTAATAATTTACACGGGAAGAGGATCTCTACCTAAATAGTTATATAGAATATGTAGATGAACCAGAGTGTGTACACCTTGGACGAGCAACATTCTAACCATTACCCCAATTGAAAAAATTAAAACAACGAACTAGGAGTAATGAGACATAAACTTATGAGGGGTTTTCCTGGCACATTCCATCCAAATTTAAAACCTAGGCAAACAACTTCCAGAACGGCTCTGCTGCCCTAGTACCCAGATTTGGGAATGGAGAAATGCTGCATCCTTGTGGCCGTTTTCCACAAGAGCAGCTTTAAACCCACTGCAAAAGGTCACTAAATATTCACCAATTGCAGGTCTGTAAATGACACCGGCCCTCCAAAAAATACTGAGGTCGAAAATCGACCAAAAAATTCCAGAGTGCAACCTTCCAAAAAGAAAATTTGAAGAGGTATATTATAGTCACACTTTTTTGCTTTTTTCTTTTAACAGAAAAGAAAAAGGCGTGGAAAAATGATGAATTGTAGGAATTTTTACAGACATGTAAACCCAAATTACAAAAACCTATCAGCTCACACCAGTCAGAACGGCCATCAACAAAAATGCTGCAAACAATAAATGCTGACGTGATTGTGGAGAAATGCGTACCCTCGATTCTAAGGGGGATGTGGTAAGAGCCACTAATGAAAGCACAATTGAGGTGCCTTGAAAAGGTAAACGTTGACCTACCATACCAGTCAATCAATCATACCCACTGCTGTGTCTATCACCTGAGAAAATGAAAATCAAAAATCACAGGCTGGCAATCCTGCACTCCAGCAAAATTTACCATAGGCAACACTTGGAAGCAACGAAACTGTCCATCAACAGAGGAATGCACCAAGAAGAAGTGGTCCGTGTACACAATGGAATATTAGCCATGGAAAACATTGAAGCACTGCTCTTTGAGGCACCATAGATGAGCCTGGAGATAATCACAAAACATGAAGTAGGTCGGACAGCAAAACACCTATATCCTATATGATCACTTATGGCATTATCTAATAACTGACACAGATGAACATATTTCCGAAGAGAAAGACACTCACAGGCTTAGAAAACAAACTATGCTCATCTGAAAGGAAAGGAGGGGGGAAATTGAGAAATGAAGATTAGTGTTACTATTCATATACAAATACATATTATATACATGTATCAAAAAGACCGAACATATAGCAAGGGAGGTCGACGGAACAGTGTAATATTTTACATGGGAAGAGGATCTGTACATTAATAGACATACATAATGTACAAATGAACCAGATTGTGTACACCAAAGACAAACAATATTCTAAACTTTACCCACATTAAAAAAATTTTAAAAACCAAGAAGAAGTAATGAGACATAAACTTATGGGGATTTCTCCTGGCAAATTCCATTCTAATTTACAACCTAGGACAATGACTTCCAGAAAGGCTCTGCTGCCCTAGTACCCAGATTGGGGAATGGAGAAATGCTACCTCCTTGTGGCCGTTTCCCACAACAGCAGCTTTGAACCCACTGCAAAAGGTCACTAAATTTTCACCTACTTGCAGTTCTGTAAATGACACCTGCCCTCCAGAAAATTTCTGGGGTCAAAAATCGACCAAAAACTTCACAAGAGGGCAACCTTCGAAGAAGACAATTTCAAGAGCTATATTGTACTCACGGTTTTTTCTTTTAAGAGAAAAGCGAAAGGCGTAGGAATATGACGAATTTTAAAAATTTTAATGACATGCACACCCATATTACAAAAACCTATCAGCTCACAGCAGTCAGAATGGCCATTAGGAAATATGCTGCAAAAAATAAAAGGTGAAGGGAGTGTGGAGAAATGCGTACCTTCGGTTGTAAGGGGGGCATGTAAAGAGCCACTAATGAAAACACAATGTAGGTGCTTCAAAAAGGGAAACATTGAGCTACCAGTCAATCAATCACAACCACTGCTTGGCCTATCACCTGAGAAAATGAGAATCAAAAAGTCACAGGCTGGCAAACCTGTACGCCAGCAAGATTTACCATAGCCAGCAATTGGAAGCAATGAAAATGTCCATCAACCGAGGAATGCACCAAGAAGAAGTGGTCCACGTACACAATGGAATATTACTCTAATAATAAATATAAATTAAATTTAAAAACAAACAAAAGCAAGGAGACATCAACATTTGTGGGTTTATCCGGGCACATTGCACTCTAATTTATAACCGAAGAACACCACTGGCCGGTAGGTCTGTTTCCCTAGTACCAGCAAGGGGAACGTAGAAAGGCTGCCGCTCTCTGGCCGTTACCTGCAAAAGCAGGTTTAAAGCCTGAGCCAATGGTCACTTCATATGAACAAGTACTGCAGGGCTGTAATTGAAACCTGCCCTCAAAATGTCTTGAGGGAGATAATGGCCAAAATATTTCAAATGGTGACACATACTTTAAGAAAACACTTTGAAGAAATAAGCTCTAATCACAGCTGGAAAAGTAAAAGGGACGTGTCTTAAAGCTCAATTTCAACGCATTATGAGACACATGCAAATTCATCCACAAAGAGGTATCAGCTCACACAACTCAGAATAACCATCAGCAAAAACTACAGAGAAAAAATCCTGAAGGTGCTGGGAAGAAATACATGCCCTCCACTTTAAGTGGGACGTAACCTGGAAAGAGCCACTAAGGAGAACAGAACAGAGGTGCCTTTAAAAGGTAAACATTGAGCTACCATATGATCCAGCAGACCTATTCCTGGACCTATAAACTAAGAAGACAGAATTGGAAGGACACAGCCACGCAAATCTGCATTGCATACTATTACAATAGCCAAGATATGGAAGTAACCAAAAAGTCCACCGACAGATGGGTGGACAAAGAAGAACTGCTACCTGTATAGATGGAATATGAGCTAGTGAAAAAATGAAACAATGCCATTTGCAGCACCATAGATGAGTCTAGAAGTAATCACGCAACTTGGAGTAAGTGAGAAAGCGAAAGACACATATCCTATCATATCACATATAGGGGTTACCTAAAAAATGATACAAACAAAGATATTTCCACAGACAAACACTATCATAGATTCATTCAAAAAACTTATGGTTCACCAAATGGAAAGGTGTGAGGATTGGATACATTACCATATTGAGGTTAACAGAGAGATACAAACACATGTGAAATATATAATCACCAAAGACCTACGTAATACCAAGGGAAGACTACTCAACATTGTGTCATAACCTACATGGGAAAAGGATCCGAAGAAGAATAGATATATGTATATGTGTGAAAGAACCACATCTTGCACACCTAGAACAAACAAAACATTGTAATCAAGTTTGCTGTGATAAAAAATAAAAATTAAGTTAAAAATACCAACAAGAAGTAATGAGACATAAACTTAAAGGGCTTTTTCCTCGCACATTCCATTCTAATTTACAACCTAGAACACCACTTCCAGTAAGGCTCTGTTGCCCTAGTAACCAGATTTGGTAAAGGAGAAATGCTGCCGCCTTGTGGCCGATTCCCGCAAGAGCAGCTTTTAACCCACAGCTAATGGTCACTTACCATTCACAAGGACTCAGGGCTGTAAAGGACACCTGCCCTCAAAATTGTGCTGCGGTAGGGAATGGATAAAAATTTCAAAACAGGCAAAATTTGCAAGAAGATAGTATGAAGAGGTATGTTTTACTCACTCTCTTTTGAAAGAAAGGAAAATGTATAAAAGCTCAGCCTCAGGAAGTATTAGACTCATGCAATCTAATCTACAAAAAGTTTTCAACTCACACCAGTCGACTGACCATTGGCAAAAAGTCTACAAATAATAAATGCTGAAGAGCTCTTAGAGAACTGTGTACCCTCTAGCTGCTGGTGAGATGTAAGAGGGTTAAACGCTAATAATGACAACAGAAAGGAGCTGCGTTTAAAAGGAAAAATTGAGGTACCATTCAATCCAGCAGGCGCACCAATGGGCCTCTCACCTGAGAAGACCAGAATGAAGAAGACCCGGGCTGCAAAAGCTGCACTGCAGCCTGATTCACAATAGACAAGACAGTGAAGCAACTAAAATGTCCATCAACAGATGAAAGGATAAAGAAGAAGTGGTCCATGTACACAATGAATACTAGCCATGGAAAACAATGAAACACTGCTCTTTGAGGCACCATAGATGATCTTGGAAATAATCACAGAACATGAGGTAAGTCGGAAAGCAAAAGTCCTATATCCTACGATATCACTTATAGGCGTTATCTAATAACTGACACAAATGAACATATTTCCACACAGAAAGTCAATCACAGACTTATTAAAAAAAACTATGCTTATCTAAAAGGAAAGGTGGGGGGAATGGATAAATGAAGATTAGCGTTACCATATGTATACAAATATATATTATATACATATATCAAAAGACCAACCATATAGCAAGGAAGGATTATGGAACACTCTGTAATAATTTACACGGGAAGAGGATCTCTACCTAAATAGTTATATAGAATATGTAGATGAACCAGAGTGTGTACACCTTGGACGAGCAACATTCTAACCATTACCCCAATTGAAAAAATTAAAACAACGAACTAGGAGTAATGAGACATAAACTTATGAGGGGTTTTCCTGGCACATTCCATCCAAATTTAAAACCTAGGCAAACAACTTCCAGAACGGCTCTGCTGCCCTAGTACCCAGATTTGGGAATGGAGAAATGCTGCATCCTTGTGGCCGTTTTCCACAAGAGCAGCTTTAAACCCACTGCAAAAGGTCACTAAATATTCACCAATTGCAGGTCTGTAAATGACACCGGCCCTCCAAAAAATACTGAGGTCGAAAATCGACCAAAAAATTCCAGAGTGCAACCTTCCAAAAAGAAAATTTGAAGAGGTATATTATAGTCACACTTTTTTGCTTTTTTCTTTTAACAGAAAAGAAAAAGGCGTGGAAAAATGATGAATTGTAGGAATTTTTACAGACATGTAAACCCAAATTACAAAAACCTATCAGCTCACACCAGTCAGAACGGCCATCAACAAAAATGCTGCAAACAATAAATGCTGACGTGATTGTGGAGAAATGCGTACCCTCGATTCTAAGGGGGATGTGGTAAGAGCCACTAATGAAAGCACAATTGAGGTGCCTTGAAAAGGTAAACGTTGACCTACCATACCAGTCAATCAATCATACCCACTGCTGTGTCTATCACCTGAGAAAATGAAAATCAAAAATCACAGGCTGGCAATCCTGCACTCCAGCAAAATTTACCATAGGCAACACTTGGAAGCAACGAAACTGTCCATCAACAGAGGAATGCACCAAGAAGAAGTGGTCCGTGTACACAATGGAATATTAGCCATGGAAAACATTGAAGCACTGCTCTTTGAGGCACCATAGATGAGCCTGGAGATAATCACAAAACATGAAGTAGGTCGGACAGCAAAACACCTATATCCTATATGATCACTTATGGCATTATCTAATAACTGACACAGATGAACATATTTCCGAAGAGAAAGACACTCACAGGCTTAGAAAACAAACTATGCTCATCTGAAAGGAAAGGAGGGGGGAAATTGAGAAATGAAGATTAGTGTTACTATTCATATACAAATACATATTATATACATGTATCAAAAAGACCGAACATATAGCAAGGGAGGTCGACGGAACACTGTAATATTTTACATGGGAAGAGGATCTGTACATTAATAGACATACATAATGTACAAATGAACCAGATTGTGTACACCAAAGACAAACAATATTCTAAACTTTACCCAGATTAAAAAAATTTTAAAAACCAAGAAGAAGTAATGAGACATAAACTTATGGGGATTTCTCCTGGCAAATTCCATTCTAATTTACAACCTAGGACAATGACTTCCAGAAAGGCTCTGCTGCCCTAGTACCCAGATTGGGGAATGGAGAAATGCTACCTCCTTGTGGCCGTTTCCCACAACAGCAGCTTTGAACCCACTGCAAAAGGTCACTAAATTTTCACCTACTTGCAGTTCTGTAAATGACACCTGCCCTCCAGAAAATTTCTGGGGTCAAAAATCGACCAAAAACTTCACAAGAGGGCAACCTTCGAAGAAGACAATTTCAAGAGCTATATTGTACTCACGGTTTTTTCTTTTAAGAGAAAAGCGAAAGGCGTAGGAATATGACGAATTTTAAAAATTTTAATGACATGCACACCCATATTACAAAAACCTATCAGCTCACAGCAGTCAGAATGGCCATTAGGAAATATGCTGCAAAAAATAAAAGGTGAAGGGAGTGTGGAGAAATGCGTACCTTCGGTTGTAAGGGGGGCATGTAAAGAGCCACTAATGAAAACACAATGTAGGTGCTTCAAAAAGGGAAACATTGAGCTACCAGTCAATCAATCACAACCACTGCTTGGCCTATCACCTGAGAAAATGAGAATCAAAAAGTCACAGGCTGGCAAACCTGTACGCCAGCAAGATTTACCATAGCCAGCACTTGGAAGCAATGAAAATGTCCATCAACCGAGGAATGCACCAAGAAGAAGTGGTCCACGTACACAATGGAATATTACTCTAATAATAAATATAAATCAAATTTAAAAACAAACCAAAGCAAGGAGACATCAACATTTGTGGGTTTATCCGGGCACATTGCACTCTAATTTATAACCGAAGAACACCACTGGCCGGTAGGTCTGTTTCCCTAGTACCAGCAAGGGGAACGTAGAAAGGCTGCCGCTCTCTGGCCGTTACCTGCAAAAGCAGGTTTAAAGCCTGAGCCAATGGTCACTTCATATGAACAAGTACTGCAGGGCTGTAAATGAAACCTGCCCTCAAAATGTCTTGAGGGAGATAATGGCCAAAATATTTCAAATGGTGACACATACTTTAAGAAAACACTTTGAAGAAATAAGCTCTAATCACAGCTGGAAAAGTAAAAGGGACATGTCTTAAAGCTCAATTTCAACGCATTATGAGACACATGCAAATTCAACCACAAAGAGGTATCAGCTCACACAACTCAGAATAACCATCAGCAAAAACTACAGAGAAAAAATCCTGAAGGTGCTGGGAAGAAATACATGCCCTCCACTTTAAGTGGGACGTAACCTGGAAAGAGCCACTAAGGAGAACAGAACAGAGGTGCCTTTAAAAGGTAAACATTGAGCTACCATATGATCCAGCAGACCTATTCCTGGACCTATAAACTAAGAAGACAGAATTGGAAGGACACAGCCACGCAAATCTGCATTGCATACTATTACAATAGCCAAGATATGGAAGTAACCAAAAAGTCCACCGACAGATGGGTGGACAAAGAAGAACTGCTACCTGTATAGATGGAATATGAGCTAGTGAAAAAATGAAACAATGCCATTTGCAGCACCATAGATGAGTCTAGAAGTAATCACGCAACTTGGAGTAAGTGAGAAAGCGAAAGACACATATCCTATCATATCACATATAGGGGTTACCTAAAAAATGATACAAACAAAGATATTTCCACAGACAAACACTATCATAGATTCATTCAAAAAACTTATGGTTCACCAAATGGAAAGGTGTGAGGATTGGATACATTACCATATTGAGGTTAACAGAGAGATACAAACACATGTGAAATATATAATCACCAAAGACCTACGCAATACCAAGGGAAGACTACTCAACATTGTGTCATAACCTACATGGGAAAAGGATCCGAAGAAGAATAGATATATGTATATGTGTGAAAGAACCACATCTTGCACACCTAGAGCAAACAAAACATTGTAATCAAGTTTGCTGTGATAAAAAATAAAAATTAAGTTAAAAATACCAACAAGAAGTAATGAGACATAAACTTAAAGGGCTTTTTCCTCGCACATTCCATTCTAATTTACAACCTAGAACACCACTTCCAGTAAGGCTCTGTTGCCCTAGTAACCAGATTTGGTAAAGGAGAAATGCTGCCGCCTTGTGGCCGATTCCCGCAAGAGCAGCTTTTAACCCACAGCTAATGGTCACTTACCATTCACAAGGACTCAGGGCTGTAAAGGACACCTGCCCTCAAAATTGTGCTGCGGTAGGGAATGGATAAAATTTTCAAAACAGGCAAAATTTGCAAGAAGATAGTATGAAGAGGTATGTTTTACTCACTCTCTTTTGAAAGAAAGGAAAATGTATAAAAGCTCAGCCTCAGGAAGTATTAGACTCATGCAATCTAATCTACAAAACGTTTTCAACTCACACCAGTCGACTGACCATTGGCAAAAAGTCTACAAATAATAAATGCTGAAGAGCTCTTAGAGAACTGTGTACCCTCTAGCTGCTGGTGAGATGTAAGAGGGTTAAACGCTAATAATGACAACAGAAAGGAGCTGCGTTTAAAAGGAAAAATTGAGGTACCATTCAATCCAGCAGGCGCACCAATGGGCCTCTCACCTGAGAAGACCAGAATGAAGAAGACCCGGGCTGCAAAAGCTGCACTGCAGCCTGATTCACAATAGACAAGACAGTGAAGCAACTAAAATGTCCATCAACAGATGAAAGGATAAAGAAGAAGTGGTCCATGTACACAATGAATACTAGCCATGGAAAACAATGAAACACTGCTCTTTGAGGCACCATAGATGATCTTGGAGATAATCACAGAACATGAGGTAAGTCGGAAAGCAAAAGTCCTATATCCTACGATATCACTTATAGGCGTTATCTAATAACTGACACAAATGAACATATTTCCACACAGAAAGTCAATCACAGACTTATTAAAAAAAAACTATGCTTATCTAAAAGGAAAGGTGGGGGGAATGGATAAATGAAGATTAGCGTTACCATATGTATACAAATATATATTATATACATATATCAAAAGACCAACCATATAGCAAGGAAGGATTATGGAACACTCTGTAATAATTTACACGGGAAGAGGATCTCTACCTAAATAGTTATATAGAATATGTAGATGAACCAGAGTGTGTACACCTTGGACGAGCAACATTCTAACCATTACCCCAATTGAAAAAATTAAAACAACGAACTAGGAGTAATGAGACATAAACTTATGAGGGGTTTTCCTGGCACATTCCATCCAAATTTAAAACCTAGGCAAACAACTTCCAGAACGGCTCTGCTGCCCTAGTACCCAGATTTGGGAATGGAGAAATGCTGCATCCTTGTGGCCGTTTTCCACAAGAGCAGCTTTAAACCCACTGCAAAAGGTCACTAAATATTCACCAATTGCAGGTCTGTAAATGACACCGGCCCTCCAAAAAATACTGAGGTCGAAAATCGACCAAAAAATTCCAGAGTGCAACCTTCCAAAAAGAAAATTTGAAGAGGTATATTATAGTCACACTTTTTTGCTTTTTTCTTTTAACAGAAAAGAAAAAGGCGTGGAAAAATGATGAATTGTAGGAATTTTTACAGACATGTAAACCCAAATTACAAAAACCTATCAGCTCACACCAGTCAGAACGGCCATCAACAAAAATGCTGCAAACAATAAATGCTGACGTGATTGTGGAGAAATGCGTACCCTCGATTCTAAGGGGGATGTGGTAAGAGCCACTAATGAAAGCACAATTGAGGTGCCTTGAAAAGGTAAACGTTGACCTACCATACCAGTCAATCAATCATACCCACTGCTGTGTCTATCACCTGAGAAAATGAAAATCAAAAATCACAGGCTGGCAATCCTGCACTCCAGCAAAATTTACCATAGGCAACACTTGGAAGCAACGAAACTGTCCATCAACAGAGGAATGCACCAAGAAGAAGTGGTCCGTGTACACAATGGAATATTAGCCATGGAAAACATTGAAGCACTGCTCTTTGAGGCACCATAGATGAGCCTGGAGATAATCACAAAACATGAAGTAGGTCGGACAGCAAAACACCTATATCCTATATGATCACTTATGGCATTATCTAATAACTGACACAGATGAACATATTTCCGAAGAGAAAGACACTCACAGGCTTAGAAAACAAACTATGCTCATCTGAAAGGAAAGGAGGGGGGAAATTGAGAAATGAAGATTAGTGTTACTATTCATATACAAATACATATTATATACATGTATCAAAAAGACCGAACATATAGCAAGGGAGGTCGACGGAACACTGTAATATTTTACATGGGAAGAGGATCTGTACATTAATAGACATACATAATGTACAAATGAACCAGATTGTGTACACCAAAGACAAACAATATTCTAAACTTTACCCAGATTAAAAAAATTTTAAAAACCAAGAAGAAGTAATGAGACATAAACTTATGGGGATTTCTCCTGGCAAATTCCATTCTAATTTACAACCTAGGACAATGACTTCCAGAAAGGCTCTGCTGCCCTAGTACCCAGATTGGGGAATGGAGAAATGCTACCTCCTTGTGGCCGTTTCCCACAACAGCAGCTTTGAACCCACTGCAAAAGGTCACTAAATTTTCACCTACTTGCAGTTCTGTAAATGACACCTGCCCTCCAGAAAATTTCTGGGGTCAAAAATCGACCAAAAACTTCACAAGAGGGCAACCTTCGAAGAAGACAATTTCAAGAGCTATATTGTACTCACGGTTTTTTCTTTTAAGAGAAAAGCGAAAGGCGTAGGAATATGACGAATTTTAAAAATTTTAATGACATGCACACCCATATTACAAAAACCTATCAGCTCACAGCAGTCAGAATGGCCATTAGGAAATATGCTGCAAAAAATAAAAGGTGAAGGGAGTGTGGAGAAATGCGTACCTTCGGTTGTAAGGGGGGCATGTAAAGAGCCACTAATGAAAACACAATGTAGGTGCTTCAAAAAGGGAAACATTGAGCTACCAGTCAATCAATCACAACCACTGCTTGGCCTATCACCTGAGAAAATGAGAATCAAAAAGTCACAGGCTGGCAAACCTGTACGCCAGCAAGATTTACCATAGCCAGCACTTGGAAGCAATGAAAATGTCCATCAACCGAGGAATGCACCAAGAAGAAGTGGTCCACGTACACAATGGAATATTACTCTAATAATAAATATAAATTAAATTTAAAAACAAACAAAAGCAAGGAGACATCAACATTTGTGGGTTTATCCGGGCACATTGCACTCTAATTTATAACCGAAGAACACCACTGGCCGGTAGGTCTGTTTCCCTAGTACCAGCAAGGGGAACGTAGAAAGGCTGCCGCTCTCTGGCCGTTACCTGCAAAAGCAGGTTTAAAGCCTGAGCCAATGGTCACTTCATATGAACAAGTACTGCAGGGCTGTAAATGAAACCTGCCCTCAAAATGTCTTGAGGGAGATAATGGCCAAAATATTTCAAATGGTGACACATACTTTAAGAAAACACTTTGAAGAAATAAGCTCTAATCACAGCTGGAAAAGTAAAAGGGGCATGTCTTAAAGCTCAATTTCAACGCATTATGAGACACATGCAAATTCAACCACAAAGAGGTATCAGCTCACACAACTCAGAATAACCATCAGCAAAAACTACAGAGAAAAAATCCTGAAGGTGCTGGGAAGAAATACATGCCCTCCACTTTAAGTGGGACGTAACCTGGAAAGAGCCACTAAGGAGAACAGAACAGAGGTGCCTTTAAAAGGTAAACATTGAGCTACCATATGATCCAGCAGACCTATTCCTGGACCTATAAACTAAGAAGACAGAATTGGAAGGACACAGCCACGCAAATCTGCATTGCATACTATTACAATAGCCAAGATATGGAAGTAACCAAAAAGTCCACCGACAGATGGGTGGACAAAGAAGAACTGCTACCTGTATAGATGGAATATGAGCTAGTGAAAAAATGAAACAATGCCATTTGCAGCACCATAGATGAGTCTAGAAGTAATCACGCAACTTGGAGTAAGTGAGAAAGCGAAAGACACATATCCTATCATATCACATATAGGGGTTACCTAAAAAATGATACAAACAAAGATATTTCCACAGACAAACACTATCATAGATTCATTCAAAAAACTTATGGTTCACCAAATGGAAAGGTGTGAGGATTGGATACATTACCATATTGAGGTTAACAGAGAGATACAAACACATGTGAAATATATAATCACCAAAGACCTACGCAATACCAAGGGAAGACTACTCAACATTGTGTCATAACCTACATGGGAAAAGGATCCGAAGAAGAATAGATATATGTATATGTGTGAAAGAACCACATCTTGCACACCTAGAGCAAACAAAACATTGTAATCAAGTTTGCTGTGATAAAAAATAAAAATTAAGTTAAAAATACCAACAAGAAGTAATGAGACATAAACTTAAAGGGCTTTTTCCTCGCACATTCCATTCTAATTTACAACCTAGAACACCACTTCCAGTAAGGCTCTGTTGCCCTAGTAACCAGATTTGGTAAAGGAGAAATGCTGCCGCCTTGTGGCCGATTCCCGCAAGAGCAGCTTTTAACCCACAGCTAATGGTCACTTACCATTCACAAGGACTCAGGGCTGTAAAGGACACCTGCCCTCAAAATTGTGCTGCGGTAGGGAATGGATAAAATTTTCAAAACAGGCAAAATTTGCAAGAAGATAGTATGAAGAGGTATGTTTTACTCACTCTCTTTTGAAAGAAAGGAAAATGTATAAAAGCTCAGCCTCAGGAAGTATTAGACTCATGCATTCTAATCTACAAAACGTTTTCAACTCACACCAGTCGACTGACCATTGGCAAAAAGTCTACAAATAATAAATGCTGAAGAGCTCTTAGAGAACTGTGTACCCTCTAGCTGCTGGTGAGATGTAAGAGGGTTAAACGCTAATAATGACAACAGAAAGGAGCTGCGTTTAAAAGGAAAAATTGAGGTACCATTCAATCCAGCAGGCGCACCAATGGGCCTCTCACCTGAGAAGACCAGAATGAAGAAGACCCGGGCTGCAAAAGCTGCACTGCAGCCTGATTCACAATAGACAAGACAGTGAAGCAACTAAAATGTCCATCAACAGATGAAAGGATAAAGAAGAAGTGGTCCATGTACACAATGAATACTAGCCATGGAAAACAATGAAACACTGCTCTTTGAGGCACCATAGATGATCTTGGAGATAATCACAGAACATGAGGTAAGTCGGAAAGCAAAAGTCCTATATCCTACGATATCACTTATAGGCGTTATCTAATAACTGACACAAATGAACATATTTCCACACAGAAAGTCAATCACAGACTTATTAAAAAAAAACTATGCTTATCTAAAAGGAAAGGTGGGGGGAATGGATAAATGAAGATTAGCGTTACCATATGTATACAAATATATATTATATACATATATCAAAAGACCAACCATATAGCAAGGAAGGATTATGGAACACTCTGTAATAATTTACACGGGAAGAGGATCTCTACCTAAATAGTTATATAGAATATGTAGATGAACCAGAGTGTGTACACCTTGGACGAGCAACATTCTAACCATTACCCCAATTGAAAAAATTAAAACAACGAACTAGGAGTAATGAGACATAAACTTATGAGGGGTTTTCCTGGCACATTCCATCCAAATTTAAAACCTAGGCAAACAACTTCCAGAACGGCTCTGCTGCCCTAGTACCCAGATTTGGGAATGGAGAAATGCTGCATCCTTGTGGCCGTTTTCCACAAGAGCAGCTTTAAACCCACTGCAAAAGGTCACTAAATATTCACCAATTGCAGGTCTGTAAATGACACCGGCCCTCCAAAAAATACTGAGGTCGAAAATCGACCAAAAAATTCCAGAGTGCAACCTTCCAAAAAGAAAATTTGAAGAGGTATATTATAGTCACACTTTTTTGCTTTTTTCTTTTAACAGAAAAGAAAAAGGCGTGGAAAAATGATGAATTGTAGGAATTTTTACAGACATGTAAACCCAAATTACAAAAACCTATCAGCTCACACCAGTCAGAACGGCCATCAACAAAAATGCTGCAAACAATAAATGCTGACGTGATTGTGGAGAAATGCGTACCCTCGATTCTAAGGGGGATGTGGTAAGAGCCACTAATGAAAGCACAATTGAGGTGCCTTGAAAAGGTAAACGTTGACCTACCATACCAGTCAATCAATCATACCCACTGCTGTGTCTATCACCTGAGAAAATGAAAATCAAAAATCACAGGCTGGCAATCCTGCACTCCAGCAATATTTACCATAGGCAACACTTGGAAGCAACGAAACTGTCCATCAACAGAGGAATGCACCAAGAAGAAGTGGTCCGTGTACACAATGGAATATTAGCCATGGAAAACATTGAAGCACTGCTCTTTGAGGCACCATAGATGAGCCTGGAGATAATCACAAAACATGAAGTAGGTCGGACAGCAAAACACCTATATCCTATATGATCACTTATGGCATTATCTAATAACTGACACAGATGAACATATTTCCGAAGAGAAAGACACTCACGGGCTTAGAAAACAAACTATGCTCATCTGAAAGGAAAGGAGGGGGGAAATTGAGAAATGAAGATTAGTGTTACTATTCATATACAAATACATATTATATACATGTATCAAAAAGACCGAACATATAGCAAGGGAGGTCGACGGAACACTGTAATATTTTACATGGGAAGAGGATCTGTACATTAATAGACATACATAATGTACAAATGAACCAGATTGTGTACACCAAAGACAAACAATATTCTAAACTTTACCCAGATTAAAAAAATTTTAAAAACCAAGAAGAAGTAATGAGACATAAACTTATGGGGATTTCTCCTGGCAAATTCCATTCTAATTTACAACCTAGGACAATGACTTTCAGAAAGGCTCTGCTGCCCTAGTACCCAGATTGGGGAATGGAGAAATGCTACCTCCTTGTGGCCGTTTCCCACAACAGCAGCTTTGAACCCACTGCAAAAGGTCACTAAATTTTCACCTACTTGCAGTTCTGTAAATGACACCTGCCCTCCAGAAAATTTCTGGGGTCAAAAATCGACCATAAACTTCACAAGAGGGCAACCTTCGAAGAAGACAATTTCAAGAGCTATATTGTACTCACGGTTTTTTCTTTTAAGAGAAAAGCAAAAGGCGTAGGAATATGACGAATTTTAAAAATTTTAATGACATGCACACCCATATTACAAAAACCTATCAGCTCACAGCAGTCAGAATGGCCATTAGGAAATATGCTGCAAAAAATAAAAGGTGAAGGGAGTGTGGAGAAATGCGTACCTTCGGTTGTAAGGGGGGCATGTAAAGAGCCACTAATGAAAACACAATGTAGGTGCTTCAAAAAGGGAAACATTGAGCTACCAGTCAATCAATCACAACCACTGCTTGGCCTATCACCTGAGAAAATGAGAATCAAAAAGTCACAGGCTGGCAAACCTGTACGCCAGCAAGATTTACCATAGCCAGCACTTGGAAGCAATGAAAATGTCCATCAACCGAGGAATGCACCAAGAAGAAGTGGTCCACGTACACAATGGAATATTACTCTAATAATAAATATAAATTAAATTTAAAAACAAACAAAAGCAAGGAGACATCAACATTTGTGGGTTTATCCGGGCACATTGCACTCTAATTTATAACCGAAGAACACCACTGGCCGGTAGGTCTGTTTCCCTAGTACCAGCAAGGGGAACGTAGAAAGGCTGCCGCTCTCTGGCCGTTACCTGCAAAAGCAGGTTTAAAGCCTGAGCCAATGGTCACTTCATATGAACAAGTACTGCAGGGCTGTAAATGAAACCTGCCCTCAAAATGTCTTGAGGGAGATAATGGCCAAAATATTTCAAATGGTGACACATACTTTAAGAAAACACTTTGAAGAAATAAGCTCTAATCACAGCTGGAAAAGTAAAAGGGGCATGTCTTAAAGCTCAATTTCAACGCATTATGAGACACATGCAAATTCAACCACAAAGAGGTATCAGCTCACACAACTCAGAATAACCATCAGCAAAAACTACAGAGAAAAAATCCTGAAGGTGCTGGGAAGAAATACATGCCCTCCACTTTAAGTGGGACGTAACCTGGAAAGAGCCACTAAGGAGAACAGAACAGAGGTGCCTTTAAAAGGTAAACATTGAGCTACCATATGATCCAGCAGACCTATTCCTGGACCTATAAACTAAGAAGACAGAATTGGAAGGACACAGCCACGCAAATCTGCATTGCATACTATTACAATAGCCAAGATATGGAAGTAACCAAAAAGTCCACCGACAGATGGGTGGACAAAGAAGAACTGCTACCTGTATAGATGGAATATGAGCTAGTGAAAAAATGAAACAATGCCATTTGCAGCACCATAGATGAGTCTAGAAGTAATCACGCAACTTGGAGTAAGTGAGAAAGCGAAAGACACATATCCTATCATATCACATATAGGGGTTACCTAAAAAATGATACAAACAAAGATATTTCCACAGACAAACACTATCATAGATTCATTCAAAAAACTTATGGTTCACCAAATGGAAAGGTGTGAGGATTGGATACATTACCATATTGAGGTTAACAGAGAGATACAAACACATGTGAAATATATAATCACCAAAGACCTACGCAATACCAAGGGAAGACTACTCAACATTGTGTCATAACCTACATGGGAAAAGGATCCGAAGAAGAATAGATATATGTATATGTGTGAAAGAACCACATCTTGCACACCTAGAGCAAACAAAACATTGTAATCAAGTTTGCTGTGATAAAAAATAAAAATTAAGTTAAAAATACCAACAAGAAGTAATGAGACATAAACTTAAAGGGCTTTTTCCTCGCACATTCCATTCTAATTTACAACCTAGAACACCACTTCCAGTAAGGCTCTGTTGCCCTAGTAACCAGATTTGGTAAAGGAGAAATGCTGCCGCCTTGTGGCCGATTCCCGCAAGAGCAGCTTTTAACCCACAGCTAATGGTCACTTACCATTCACAAGGACTCAGGGCTGTAAAGGACACCTGCCCTCAAAATTGTGCTGCGGTAGGGAATGGATAAAATTTTCAAAACAGGCAAAATTTGCAAGAAGATAGTATGAAGAGGTATGTTTTACTCACTCTCTTTTGAAAGAAAGGAAAATGTATAAAAGCTCAGCCTCAGGAAGTATTAGACTCATGCAATCTAATCTACAAAACGTTTTCAACTCACACCAGTCGACTGACCATTGGCAAAAAGTCTACAAATAATAAATGCTGAAGAGCTCTTAGAGAACTGTGTACCCTCTAGCTGCTGGTGAGATGTAAGAGGGTTAAACGCTAATAATGACAACAGAAAGGAGCTGCGTTTAAAAGGAAAAATTGAGGTACCATTCAATCCAGCAGGCGCACCAATGGGCCTCTCACCTGAGAAGACCAGAATGAAGAAGACCCGGGCTGCAAAAGCTGCACTGCAGCCTGATTCACAATAGACAAGACAGTGAAGCAACTAAAATGTCCATCAACAGATGAAAGGATAAAGAAGAAGTGGTCCATGTACACAATGAATACTAGCCATGGAAAACAATGAAACACTGCTCTTTGAGGCACCATAGATGATCTTGGAGATAATCACAGAACATGAGGTAAGTCGGAAAGCAAAAGTCCTATATCCTACGATATCACTTATAGGCGTTATCTAATAACTGACACAAATGAACATATTTCCACACAGAAAGTCAATCACAGACTTATTAAAAAAAAACTATGCTTATCTAAAAGGAAAGGTGGGGGGAATGGATAAATGAAGATTAGCGTTACCATATGTATACAAATATATATTATATACATATATCAAAAGACCAACCATATAGCAAGGAAGGATTATGGAACACTCTGTAATAATTTACACGGGAAGAGGATCTCTACCTAAATAGTTATATAGAATATGTAGATGAACCAGAGTGTGTACACCTTGGACGAGCAACATTCTAACCATTACCCCAATTGAAAAAATTAAAACAACGAACTAGGAGTAATGAGACATAAACTTATGAGGGGTTTTCCTGGCACATTCCATCCAAATTTAAAACCTAGGCAAACAACTTCCAGAACGGCTCTGCTGCCCTAGTACCCAGATTTGGGAATGGAGAAATGCTGCATCCTTGTGGCCGTTTTCCACAAGAGCAGCTTTAAACCCACTGCAAAAGGTCACTAAATATTCACCAATTGCAGGTCTGTAAATGACACCGGCCCTCCAAAAAATACTGAGGTCGAAAATCGACCAAAAAATTCCAGAGTGCAACCTTCCAAAAAGAAAATTTGAAGAGGTATATTATAGTCACACTTTTTTGCTTTTTTCTTTTAACAGAAAAGAAAAAGGCGTGGAAAAATGATGAATTGTAGGAATTTTTACAGACATGTAAACCCAAATTACAAAAACCTATCAGCTCACACCAGTCAGAACGGCCATCAACAAAAATGCTGCAAACAATAAATGCTGACGTGATTGTGGAGAAATGCGTACCCTCGATTCTAAGGGGGATGTGGTAAGAGCCACTAATGAAAGCACAATTGAGGTGCCTTGAAAAGGTAAACGTTGACCTACCATACCAGTCAATCAATCATACCCACTGCTGTGTCTATCACCTGAGAAAATGAAAATCAAAAATCACAGGCTGGCAATCCTGCACTCCAGCAAAATTTACCATAGGCAACACTTGGAAGCAACGAAACTGTCCATCAACAGAGGAATGCACCAAGAAGAAGTGGTCCGTGTACACAATGGAATATTAGCCATGGAAAACATTGAAGCACTGCTCTTTGAGGCACCATAGATGAGCCTGGAGATAATCACAAAACATGAAGTAGGTCGGACAGCAAAACACCTATATCCTATATGATCACTTATGGCATTATCTAATAACTGACACAGATGAACATATTTCCGAAGAGAAAGACACTCACAGGCTTAGAAAACAAACTATGCTCATCTGAAAGGAAAGGAGGGGGGAAATTGAGAAATGAAGATTAGTGTTACTATTCATATACAAATACATATTATATACATGTATCAAAAAGACCGAACATATAGCAAGGGAGGTCGACGGAACACTGTAATATTTTACATGGGAAGAGGATCTGTACATTAATAGACATACATAATGTACAAATGAACCAGATTGTGTACACCAAAGACAAACAATATTCTAAACTTTACCCAGATTAAAAAAATTTTAAAAACCAAGAAGAAGTAATGAGACATAAACTTATGGGGATTTCTCCTGGCAAATTCCATTCTAATTTACAACCTAGGACAATGACTTCCAGAAAGGCTCTGCTGCCCTAGTACCCAGATTGGGGAATGGAGAAATGCTACCTCCTTGTGGCCGTTTCCCACAACAGCAGCTTTGAACCCACTGCAAAAGGTCACTAAATTTTCACCTACTTGCAGTTCTGTAAATGACACCTGCCCTCCAGAAAATTTCTGGGGTCAAAAATCGACCAAAAACTTCACAAGAGGGCAACCTTCGAAGAAGACAATTTCAAGAGCTATATTGTACTCACGGTTTTTTCTTTTAAGAGAAAAGCGAAAGGCGTAGGAATATGACGAATTTTAAAAATTTTAATGACATGCACACCCATATTACAAAAACCTATCAGCTCACAGCAGTCAGAATGGCCATTAGGAAATATGCTGCAAAAAATAAAAGGTGAAGGGAGTGTGGAGAAATGCGTACCTTCGGTTGTAAGGGGGGCATGTAAAGAGCCACTAATGAAAACACAATGTAGGTGCTTCAAAAAGGGAAACATTGAGCTACCAGTCAATCAATCACAACCACTGCTTGGCCTATCACCTGAGAAAATGAGAATCAAAAAGTCACAGGCTGGCAAACCTGTACGCCAGCAAGATTTACCATAGCCAGCACTTGGAAGCAATGAAAATGTCCATCAACCGAGGAATGCACCAAGAAGAAGTGGTCCACGTACACAATGGAATATTACTCTAATAATAAATATAAATTAAATTTAAAAACAAACAAAAGCAAGGAGACATCAACATTTGTGGGTTTATCCGGGCACATTGCACTCTAATTTATAACCGAAGAACACCACTGGCCGGTAGGTCTGTTTCCCTAGTACCAGCAAGGGGAACGTAGAAAGGCTGCCGCTCTCTGGCCGTTACCTGCAAAAGCAGGTTTAAAGCCTGAGCCAATGGTCACTTCATATGAACAAGTACTGCAGGGCTGTAAATGAAACCTGCCCTCAAAATGTCTTGAGGGAGATAATGGCCAAAATATTTCAAATGGTGACACATACTTTAAGAAAACACTTTGAAGAAATAAGCTCTAATCACAGCTGGAAAAGTAAAAGGGGCATGTCTTAAAGCTCAATTTCAACGCATTATGAGACACATGCAAATTCAACCACAAAGAGGTATCAGCTCACACAACTCAGAATAACCATCAGCAAAAACTACAGAGAAAAAATCCTGAAGGTGCTGGGAAGAAATACATGCCCTCCACTTTAAGTGGGACGTAACCTGGAAAGAGCCACTAAGGAGAACAGAACAGAGGTGCCTTTAAAAGGTAAACATTGAGCTACCATATGATCCAGCAGACCTATTCCTGGACCTATAAACTAAGAAGACAGAATTGGAAGGACACAGCCACGCAAATCTGCATTGCATACTATTACAATAGCCAAGATATGGAAGTAACCAAAAAGTCCACCGACAGATGGGTGGACAAAGAAGAACTGCTACCTGTATAGATGGAATATGAGCTAGTGAAAAAATGAAACAATGCCATTTGCAGCACCATAGATGAGTCTAGAAGTAATCACGCAACTTGGAGTAAGTGAGAAAGCGAAAGACACATATCCTATCATATCACATATAGGGGTTACCTAAAAAATGATACAAACAAAGATATTTCCACAGACAAACACTATCATAGATTCATTCAAAAAACTTATGGTTCACCAAATGGAAAGGTGTGAGGATTGGATACATTACCATATTGAGGTTAACAGAGAGATACAAACACATGTGAAATATATAATCACCAAAGACCTACGCAATACCAAGGGAAGACTACTCAACATTGTGTCATAACCTACATGGGAAAAGGATCCGAAGAAGAATAGATATATGTATATGTGTGAAAGAACCACATCTTGCACACCTAGAGCAAACAAAACATTGTAATCAAGTTTGCTGTGATAAAAAATAAAAATTAAGTTAAAAATACCAACAAGAAGTAATGAGACATAAACTTAAAGGGCTTTTTCCTCGCACATTCCATTCTAATTTACAACCTAGAACACCACTTCCAGTAAGGCTCTGTTGCCCTAGTAACCAGATTTGGTAAAGGAGAAATGCTGCCGCCTTGTGGCCGATTCCCGCAAGAGCAGCTTTTAACCCACAGCTAATGGTCACTTACCATTCACAAGGACTCAGGGCTGTAAAGGACACCTGCCCTCAAAATTGTGCTGCGGTAGGGAATGGATAAAATTTTCAAAACAGGCAAAATTTGCAAGAAGATAGTATGAAGAGGTATGTTTTACTCACTCTCTTTTGAAAGAAAGGAAAATGTATAAAAGCTCAGCCTCAGGAAGTATTAGACTCATGCATTCTAATCTACAAAACGTTTTCAACTCACACCAGTCGACTGACCATTGGCAAAAAGTCTACAAATAATAAATGCTGAAGAGCTCTTAGAGAACTGTGTACCCTCTAGCTGCTGGTGAGATGTAAGAGGGTTAAACGCTAATAATGACAACAGAAAGGAGCTGCGTTTAAAAGGAAAAATTGAGGTACCATTCAATCCAGCAGGCGCACCAATGGGCCTCTCACCTGAGAAGACCAGAATGAAGAAGACCCGGGCTGCAAAAGCTGCACTGCAGCCTGATTCACAATAGACAAGACAGTGAAGCAACTAAAATGTCCATCAACAGATGAAAGGATAAAGAAGAAGTGGTCCATGTACACAATGAATACTAGCCATGGAAAACAATGAAACACTGCTCTTTGAGGCACCATAGATGATCTTGGAGATAATCACAGAACATGAGGTAAGTCGGAAAGCAAAAGTCCTATATCCTACGATATCACTTATAGGCGTTATCTAATAACTGACACAAATGAACATATTTCCACACAGAAAGTCAATCACAGACTTATTAAAAAAAAACTATGCTTATCTAAAAGGAAAGGTGGGGGGAATGGATAAATGAAGATTAGCGTTACCATATGTATACAAATATATATTATATACATATATCAAAAGACCAACCATATAGCAAGGAAGGATTATGGAACACTCTGTAATAATTTACACGGGAAGAGGATCTCTACCTAAATAGTTATATAGAATATGTAGATGAACCAGAGTGTGTACACCTTGGACGAGCAACATTCTAACCATTACCCCAATTGAAAAAATTAAAACAACGAACTAGGAGTAATGAGACATAAACTTATGAGGGGTTTTCCTGGCACATTCCATCCAAATTTAAAACCTAGGCAAACAACTTCCAGAACGGCTCTGCTGCCCTAGTACCCAGATTTGGGAATGGAGAAATGCTGCATCCTTGTGGCCGTTTTCCACAAGAGCAGCTTTAAACCCACTGCAAAAGGTCACTAAATATTCACCAATTGCAGGTCTGTAAATGACACCGGCCCTCCAAAAAATACTGAGGTCGAAAATCGACCAAAAAATTCCAGAGTGCAACCTTCCAAAAAGAAAATTTGAAGAGGTATATTATAGTCACACTTTTTTGCTTTTTTCTTTTAACAGAAAAGAAAAAGGCGTGGAAAAATGATGAATTGTAGGAATTTTTACAGACATGTAAACCCAAATTACAAAAACCTATCAGCTCACACCAGTCAGAACGGCCATCAACAAAAATGCTGCAAACAATAAATGCTGACGTGATTGTGGAGAAATGCGTACCCTCGATTCTAAGGGGGATGTGGTAAGAGCCACTAATGAAAGCACAATTGAGGTGCCTTGAAAAGGTAAACGTTGACCTACCATACCAGTCAATCAATCATACCCACTGCTGTGTCTATCACCTGAGAAAATGAAAATCAAAAATCACAGGCTGGCAATCCTGCACTCCAGCAATATTTACCATAGGCAACACTTGGAAGCAACGAAACTGTCCATCAACAGAGGAATGCACCAAGAAGAAGTGGTCCGTGTACACAATGGAATATTAGCCATGGAAAACATTGAAGCACTGCTCTTTGAGGCACCATAGATGAGCCTGGAGATAATCACAAAACATGAAGTAGGTCGGACAGCAAAACACCTATATCCTATATGATCACTTATGGCATTATCTAATAACTGACACAGATGAACATATTTCCGAAGAGAAAGACACTCACGGGCTTAGAAAACAAACTATGCTCATCTGAAAGGAAAGGAGGGGGGAAATTGAGAAATGAAGATTAGTGTTACTATTCATATACAAATACATATTATATACATGTATCAAAAAGACCGAACATATAGCAAGGGAGGTCGACGGAACAGTGTAATATTTTACATGGGAAGAGGATCTGTACATTAATAGACATACATAATGTACAAATGAACCAGATTGTGTACACCAAAGACAAACAATATTCTAAACTTTACCCACATTAAAAAAATTTTAAAAACCAAGAAGAAGTAATGAGACATAAACTTATGGGGATTTCTCCTGGCAAATTCCATTCTAATTTACAACCTAGGACAATGACTTCCAGAAAGGCTCTGCTGCCCTAGTACCCAGATTGGGGAATGGAGAAATGCTACCTCCTTGTGGCCGTTTCCCACAACAGCAGCTTTGAACCCACTGCAAAAGGTCACTAAATTTTCACCTACTTGCAGTTCTGTAAATGACACCTGCACTCCAGAAAATTTCTGGGGTCAAAAATCGACCAAAAACTTCACAAGAGGGCAACCTTCGAAGAAGACAATTTCAAGAGCTATATTGTACTCACGGTTTTTTCTTTTAAGAGAAAAGCGAAAGGCGTAGGAATATGACGAATTTTAAAAATTTTAATGACATGCACACCCATATTACAAAAACCTATCAGCTCACAGCAGTCAGAATGGCCATTAGGAAATATGCTGCAAAAAATAAAAGGTGAAGGGAGTGTGGAGAAATGCGTACCTTCGGTTGTAAGGGGGGCATGTAAAGAGCCACTAATGAAAACACAATGTAGGTGCTTCAAAAAGGGAAACATTGAGCTACCAGTCAATCAATCACAACCACTGCTTGGCCTATCACCTGAGAAAATGAGAATCAAAAAGTCACAGGCTGGCAAACCTGTACGCCAGCAAGATTTACCATAGCCAGCACTTGGAAGCAATGAAAATGTCCATCAACCGAGGAATGCACCAAGAAGAAGTGGTCCACGTACACAATGGAATATTACTCTAATAATAAATATAAATTAAATTTAAAAACAAACAAAAGCAAGGAGACATCAACATTTGTGGGTTTATCCGGGCACATTGCACTCTAATTTATAACCGAAGAACACCACTGGCCGGTAGGTCTGTTTCCCTAGTACCAGCAAGGGGAACGTAGAAAGGCTGCCGCTCTCTGGCCGTTACCTGCAAAAGCAGGTTTAAAGCCTGAGCCAATGGTCACTTCATATGAACAAGTACTGCAGGGCTGTAATTGAAACCTGCCCTCAAAATGTCTTGAGGGAGATAATGGCCAAAATATTTCAAATGGTGACACATACTTTAAGAAAACACTTTGAAGAAATAAGCTCTAATCACAGCTGGAAAAGTAAAAGGGACGTGTCTTAAAGCTCAATTTCAACGCATTATGAGACACATGCAAATTCATCCACAAAGAGGTATCAGCTCACACAACTCAGAATAACCATCAGCAAAAACTACAGAGAAAAAATCCTGAAGGTGCTGGGAAGAAATACATGCCCTCCACTTTAAGTGGGACGTAACCTGGAAAGAGCCACTAAGGAGAACAGAACAGAGGTGCCTTTAAAAGGTAAACATTGAGCTACCATATGATCCAGCAGACCTATTCCTGGACCTATAAACTAAGAAGACAGAATTGGAAGGACACAGCCACGCAAATCTGCATTGCATACTATTACAATAGCCAAGATATGGAAGTAACCAAAAAGTCCACCGACAGATGGGTGGACAAAGAAGAACTGCTACCTGTATAGATGGAATATGAGCTAGTGAAAAAATGAAACAATGCCATTTGCAGCACCATAGATGAGTCTAGAAGTAATCACGCAACTTGGAGTAAGTGAGAAAGCGAAAGACACATATCCTATCATATCACATATAGGGGTTACCTAAAAAATGATACAAACAAAGATATTTCCACAGACAAACACTATCATAGATTCATTCAAAAAACTTATGGTTCACCAAATGGAAAGGTGTGAGGATTGGATACATTACCATATTGAGGTTAACAGAGAGATACAAACACATGTGAAATATATAATCACCAAAGACCTACGCAATACCAAGGGAAGACTACTCAACATTGTGTCATAACCTACATGGGAAAAGGATCCGAAGAAGAATAGATATATGTATATGTGTGAAAGAACCACATCTTGCACACCTAGAACAAACAAAACATTGTAATCAAGTTTGCTGTGATAAAAAATAAAAATTAAGTTAAAAATACCAACAAGAAGTAATGAGACATAAACTTAAAGGGCTTTTTCCTCGCACATTCCATTCTAATTTACAACCTAGAACACCACTTCCAGTAAGGCTCTGTTGCCCTAGTAACCAGATTTGGTAAAGGAGAAATGCTGCCGCCTTGTGGCCGATTCCCGCAAGAGCAGCTTTTAACCCACAGCTAATGGTCACTTACCATTCACAAGGACTCAGGGCTGTAAAGGACACCTGCCCTCAAAATTGTGCTGCGGTAGGGAATGGATAAAAATTTCAAAACAGGCAAAATTTGCAAGAAGATAGTATGAAGAGGTATGTTTTACTCACTCTCTTTTGAAAGAAAGGAAAATGTATAAAAGCTCAGCCTCAGGAAGTATTAGACTCATGCAATCTAATCTACAAAAAGTTTTCAACTCACACCAGTCGACTGACCATTGGCAAAAAGTCTACAAATAATAAATGCTGAAGAGCTCTTAGAGAACTGTGTACCCTCTAGCTGCTGGTGAGATGTAAGAGGGTTAAACGCTAATAATGACAACAGAAAGGAGCTGCGTTTAAAAGGAAAAATTGAGGTACCATTCAATCCAGCAGGCGCACCAATGGGCCTCTCACCTGAGAAGACCAGAATGAAGAAGACCCGGGCTGCAAAAGCTGCACTGCAGCCTGATTCACAATAGACAAGACAGTGAAGCAACTAAAATGTCCATCAACAGATGAAAGGATAAAGAAGAAGTGGTCCATGTACACAATGAATACTAGCCATGGAAAACAATGAAACACTGCTCTTTGAGGCACCATAGATGATCTTGGAAATAATCACAGAACATGAGGTAAGTCGGAAAGCAAAAGTCCTATATCCTACGATATCACTTATAGGCGTTATCTAATAACTGACACAAATGAACATATTTCCACACAGAAAGTCAATCACAGACTTATTAAAAAAAACTATGCTTATCTAAAAGGAAAGGTGGGGGGAATGGATAAATGAAGATTAGCGTTACCATATGTATACAAATATATATTATATACATATATCAAAAGACCAACCATATAGCAAGGAAGGATTATGGAACACTCTGTAATAATTTAAACGGGAAGAGGATCTCTACCTAAATAGTTATATAGAATATGTAGATGAACCAGAGTGTGTACACCTTGGACGAGCAACATTCTAACCATTACCCCAATTGAAAAAATTAAAACAACGAACTAGGAGTAATGAGACATAAACTTATGAGGGGTTTTCCTGGCACATTCCATCCAAATTTAAAACCTAGGCAAACAACTTCCAGAACGGCTCTGCTGCCCTAGTACCCAGATTTGGGAATGGAGAAATGCTGCATCCTTGTGGCCGTTTTCCACAAGAGCAGCTTTAAACCCACTGCAAAAGGTCACTAAATATTCACCAATTGCAGGTCTGTAAATGACACCGGCCCTCCAAAAAATACTGAGGTCGAAAATCGACCAAAAAATTCCAGAGTGCAACCTTCCAAAAAGAAAATTTGAAGAGGTATATTATAGTCACACTTTTTTGCTTTTTTCTTTTAACAGAAAAGAAAAAGGCGTGGAAAAATGATGAATTGTAGGAATTTTTACAGACATGTAAACCCAAATTACAAAAACCTATCAGCTCACACCAGTCAGAACGGCCATCAACAAAAATGCTGCAAACAATAAATGCTGACGTGATTGTGGAGAAATGCGTACCCTCGATTCTAAGGGGGATGTGGTAAGAGCCACTAATGAAAGCACAATTGAGGTGCCTTGAAAAGGTAAACGTTGACCTACCATACCAGTCAATCAATCATACCCACTGCTGTGTCTATCACCTGAGAAAATGAAAATCAAAAATCACAGGCTGGCAATCCTGCACTCCAGCAAAATTTACCATAGGCAACACTTGGAAGCAACGAAACTGTCCATCAACAGAGGAATGCACCAAGAAGAAGTGGTCCGTGTACACAATGGAATATTAGCCATGGAAAACATTGAAGCACTGCTCTTTGAGGCACCATAGATGAGCCTGGAGATAATCACAAAACATGAAGTAGGTCGGACAGCAAAACACCTATATCCTATATGATCACTTATGGCATTATCTAATAACTGACACAGATGAACATATTTCCGAAGAGAAAGACACTCACGGGCTTAGAAAACAAACTATGCTCATCTGAAAGGAAAGGAGGGGGGAAATTGAGAAATGAAGATTAGTGTTACTATTCATATACAAATACATATTATATACATGTATCAAAAAGACCGAACATATAGCAAGGGAGGTCGACGGAACAGTGTAATATTTTACATGGGAAGAGGATCTGTACATTAATAGACATACATAATGTACAAATGAACCAGATTGTGTACACCAAAGACAAACAATATTCTAAACTTTACCCAGATTAAAAAAATTTTAAAAACCAAGAAGAAGTAATGAGACATAAACTTATGGGGATTTCTCCTGGCAAATTCCATTCTAATTTACAACCTAGGACAATGACTTCCAGAAAGGCTCTGCTGCCCTAGTACCCAGATTGGGGAATGGAGAAATGCTACCTCCTTGTGGCCGTTTCCCACAACAGCAGCTTTGAACCCACTGCAAAAGGTCACTAAATTTTCACCTACTTGCAGTTCTGTAAATGACACCTGCCCTCCAGAAAATTTCTGGGGTCAAAAATCGACCAAAAACTTCACAAGAGGGCAACCTTCGAAGAAGACAATTTCAAGAGCTATATTGTACTCACGGTTTTTTCTTTTAAGAGAAAAGCGAAAGGCGTAGGAATATGACGAATTTTAAAAATTTTAATGACATGCACACCCATATTACAAAAACCTATCAGCTCACAGCAGTCAGAATGGCCATTAGGAAATATGCTGCAAAAAATAAAAGGTGAAGGGAGTGTGGAGAAATGCGTACCTTCGGTTGTAAGGGGGGCATGTAAAGAGCCACTAATGAAAACACAATGTAGGTGCTTCAAAAAGGGAAACATTGAGCTACCAGTCAATCAATCACAACCACTGCTTGGCCTATCACCTGAGAAAATGAGAATCAAAAAGTCACAGGCTGGCAAACCTGTACGCCAGCAAGATTTACCATAGCCAGCACTTGGAAGCAATGAAAATGTCCATCAACCGAGGAATGCACCAAGAAGAAGTGGTCCACGTACACAATGGAATATTACTCTAATAATAAATATAAATCAAATTTAAAAACAAACCAAAGCAAGGAGACATCAACATTTGTGGGTTTATCCGGGCACATTGCACTCTAATTTATAACCGAAGAACACCACTGGCCGGTAGGTCTGTTTCCCTAGTACCAGCAAGGGGAACGTAGAAAGGCTGCCGCTCTCTGGCCGTTACCTGCAAAAGCAGGTTTAAAGCCTGAGCCAATGGTCACTTCATATGAACAAGTACTGCAGGGCTGTAAATGAAACCTGCCCTCAAAATGTCTTGAGGGAGATAATGGCCAAAATATTTCAAATGGTGACACATACTTTAAGAAAACACTTTGAAGAAATAAGCTCTAATCACAGCTGGAAAAGTAAAAGGGACATGTCTTAAAGCTCAATTTCAACGCATTATGAGACACATGCAAATTCATCCACAAAGAGGTATCAGCTCACACAACTCAGAATAACCATCAGCAAAAACTACAGAGAAAAAATCCTGAAGGTGCTGGGAAGAAATACATGCCCTCCACTTTAAGTGGGACGTAACCTGGAAAGAGCCACTAAGGAGAACAGAACAGAGGTGCCTTTAAAAGGTAAACATTGAGCTACCATATGATCCAGCAGACCTATTCCTGGACCTATAAACTAAGAAGACAGAATTGGAAGGACACAGCCACGCAAATCTGCATTGCATACTATTACAATAGCCAAGATATGGAAGTAACCAAAAAGTCCACCGACAGATGGGTGGACAAAGAAGAACTGCTACCTGTATAGATGGAATATGAGCTAGTGAAAAAATGAAACAATGCCATTTGCAGCACCATAGATGAGTCTAGAAGTAATCACGCAACTTGGAGTAAGTGAGAAAGCGAAAGACACATATCCTATCATATCACATATAGGGGTTACCTAAAAAATGATACAAACAAAGATATTTCCACAGACAAACACTATCATAGATTCATTCAAAAAACTTATGGTTCACCAAATGGAAAGGTGTGAGGATTGGATACATTACCATATTGAGGTTAACAGAGAGATACAAACACATGTGAAATATATAATCACCAAAGACCTACGCAATACCAAGGGAAGACTACTCAACATTGTGTCATAACCTACATGGGAAAAGGATCCGAAGAAGAATAGATATATGTATATGTGTGAAAGAACCACATCTTGCACACCTAGAACAAACAAAACATTGTAATCAAGTTTGCTGTGATAAAAAATAAAAATTAAGTTAAAAATACCAACAAGAAGTAATGAGACATAAACTTAAAGGGCTTTTTCCTCGCACATTCCATTCTAATTTACAACCTAGAACACCACTTCCAGTAAGGCTCTGTTGCCCTAGTAACCAGATTTGGTAAAGGAGAAATGCTGCCGCCTTGTGGCCGATTCCCGCAAGAGCAGCTTTTAACCCACAGCTAATGGTCACTTACCATTCACAAGGACTCAGGGCTGTAAAGGACACCTGCCCTCAAAATTGTGCTGCGGTAGGGAATGGATAAAAATTTCAAAACAGGCAAAATTTGCAAGAAGATAGTATGAAGAGGTATGTTTTACTCACTCTCTTTTGAAAGAAAGGAAAATGTATAAAAGCTCAGCCTCAGGAAGTATTAGACTCATGCAATCTAATCTACAAAAAGTTTTCAACTCACACCAGTCGACTGACCATTGGCAAAAAGTCTACAAATAATAAATGCTGAAGAGCTCTTAGAGAACTGTGTACCCTCTAGCTGCTGGTGAGATGTAAGAGGGTTAAACGCTAATAATGACAACAGAAAGGAGCTGCGTTTAAAAGGAAAAATTGAGGTACCATTCAATCCAGCAGGCGCACCAATGGGCCTCTCACCTGAGAAGACCAGAATGAAGAAGACCCGGGCTGCAAAAGCTGCACTGCAGCCTGATTCACAATAGACAAGACAGTGAAGCAACTAAAATGTCCATCAACAGATGAAAGGATAAAGAAGAAGTGGTCCATGTACACAATGAATACTAGCCATGGAAAACAATGAAACACTGCTCTTTGAGGCACCATAGATGATCTTGGAAATAATCACAGAACATGAGGTAAGTCGGAAAGCAAAAGTCCTATATCCTACGATATCACTTATAGGCGTTATCTAATAACTGACACAAATGAACATATTTCCACACAGAAAGTCAATCACAGACTTATTAAAAAAAACTATGCTTATCTAAAAGGAAAGGTGGGGGGAATGGATAAATGAAGATTAGCGTTACCATATGTATACAAATATATATTATATACATATATCAAAAGACCAACCATATAGCAAGGAAGGATTATGGAACACTCTGTAATAATTTAAACGGGAAGAGGATCTCTACCTAAATAGTTATATAGAATATGTAGATGAACCAGAGTGTGTACACCTTGGACGAGCAACATTCTAACCATTACCCCAATTGAAAAAATTAAAACAACGAACTAGGAGTAATGAGACATAAACTTATGAGGGGTTTTCCTGGCACATTCCATCCAAATTTAAAACCTAGGCAAACAACTTCCAGAACGGCTCTGCTGCCCTAGTACCCAGATTTGGGAATGGAGAAATGCTGCATCCTTGTGGCCGTTTTCCACAAGAGCAGCTTTAAACCCACTGCAAAAGGTCACTAAATATTCACCAATTGCAGGTCTGTAAATGACACCGGCCCTCCAAAAAATACTGAGGTCGAAAATCGACCAAAAAATTCCAGAGTGCAACCTTCCAAAAAGAAAATTTGAAGAGGTATATTATAGTCACACTTTTTTGCTTTTTTCTTTTAACAGAAAAGAAAAAGGCGTGGAAAAATGATGAATTGTAGGAATTTTTACAGACATGTAAACCCAAATTACAAAAACCTATCAGCTCACACCAGTCAGAACGGCCATCAACAAAAATGCTGCAAACAATAAATGCTGACGTGATTGTGGAGAAATGCGTACCCTCGATTCTAAGGGGGATGTGGTAAGAGCCACTAATGAAAGCACAATTGAGGTGCCTTGAAAAGGTAAACGTTGACCTACCATACCAGTCAATCAATCATACCCACTGCTGTGTCTATCACCTGAGAAAATGAAAATCAAAAATCACAGGCTGGCAATCCTGCACTCCAGCAAAATTTACCATAGGCAACACTTGGAAGCAACGAAACTGTCCATCAACAGAGGAATGCACCAAGAAGAAGTGGTCCGTGTACACAATGGAATATTAGCCATGGAAAACATTGAAGCACTGCTCTTTGAGGCACCATAGATGAGCCTGGAGATAATCACAAAACATGAAGTAGGTCGGACAGCAAAACACCTATATCCTATATGATCACTTATGGCATTATCTAATAACTGACACAGATGAACATATTTCCGAAGAGAAAGACACTCACGGGCTTAGAAAACAAACTATGCTCATCTGAAAGGAAAGGAGGGGGGAAATTGAGAAATGAAGATTAGTGTTACTATTCATATACAAATACATATTATATACATGTATCAAAAAGACCGAACATATAGCAAGGGAGGTCGACGGAACAGTGTAATATTTTACATGGGAAGAGGATCTGTACATTAATAGACATACATAATGTACAAATGAACCAGATTGTGTACACCAAAGACAAACAATATTCTAAACTTTACCCACATTAAAAAAATTTTAAAAACCAAGAAGAAGTAATGAGACATAAACTTATGGGGATTTCTCCTGGCAAATTCCATTCTAATTTACAACCTAGGACAATGACTTCCAGAAAGGCTCTGCTGCCCTAGTACCCAGATTGGGGAATGGAGAAATGCTACCTCCTTGTGGCCGTTTCCCACAACAGCAGCTTTGAACCCACTGCAAAAGGTCACTAAATTTTCACCTACTTGCAGTTCTGTAAATGACACCTGCCCTCCAGAAAATTTCTGGGGTCAAAAATCGACCAAAAACTTCACAAGAGGGCAACCTTCGAAGAAGACAATTTCAAGAGCTATATTGTACTCACGGTTTTTTCTTTTAAGAGAAAAGCGAAAGGCGTAGGAATATGACGAATTTTAAAAATTTTAATGACATGCACACCCATATTACAAAAACCTATCAGCTCACAGCAGTCAGAATGGCCATTAGGAAATATGCTGCAAAAAATAAAAGGTGAAGGGAGTGTGGAGAAATGCGTACCTTCGGTTGTAAGGGGGGCATGTAAAGAGCCACTAATGAAAACACAATGTAGGTGCTTCAAAAAGGGAAACATTGAGCTACCAGTCAATCAATCACAACCACTGCTTGGCCTATCACCTGAGAAAATGAGAATCAAAAAGTCACAGGCTGGCAAACCTGTACGCCAGCAAGATTTACCATAGCCAGCACTTGGAAGCAATGAAAATGTCCATCAACCGAGGAATGCACCAAGAAGAAGTGGTCCACGTACACAATGGAATATTACTCTAATAATAAATATAAATCAAATTTAAAAACAAACCAAAGCAAGGAGACATCAACATTTGTGGGTTTATCCGGGCACATTGCACTCTAATTTATAACCGAAGAACACCACTGGCCGGTAGGTCTGTTTCCCTAGTACCAGCAAGGGGAACGTAGAAAGGCTGCCGCTCTCTGGCCGTTACCTGCAAAAGCAGGTTTAAAGCCTGAGCCAATGGTCACTTCATATGAACAAGTACTGCAGGGCTGTAAATGAAACCTGCCCTCAAAATGTCTTGAGGGAGATAATGGCCAAAATATTTCAAATGGTGACACATACTTTAAGAAAACACTTTGAAGAAATAAGCTCTAATCACAGCTGGAAAAGTAAAAGGGACATGTCTTAAAGCTCAATTTCAACGCATTATGAGACACATGCAAATTCATCCACAAAGAGGTATCAGCTCACACAACTCAGAATAACCATCAGCAAAAACTACAGAGAAAAAATCCTGAAGGTGCTGGGAAGAAATACATGCCCTCCACTTTAAGTGGGACGTAACCTGGAAAGAGCCACTAAGGAGAACAGAACAGAGGTGCCTTTAAAAGGTAAACATTGAGCTACCATATGATCCAGCAGACCTATTCCTGGACCTATAAACTAAGAAGACAGAATTGGAAGGACACAGCCACGCAAATCTGCATTGCATACTATTACAATAGCCAAGATATGGAAGTAACCAAAAAGTCCACCGACAGATGGGTGGACAAAGAAGAACTGCTACCTGTATAGATGGAATATGAGCTAGTGAAAAAATGAAACAATGCCATTTGCAGCACCATAGATGAGTCTAGAAGTAATCACGCAACTTGGAGTAAGTGAGAAAGCGAAAGACACATATCCTATCATATCACATATAGGGGTTACCTAAAAAATGATACAAACAAAGATATTTCCACAGACAAACACTATCATAGATTCATTCAAAAAACTTATGGTTCACCAAATGGAAAGGTGTGAGGATTGGATACATTACCATATTGAGGTTAACAGAGAGATACAAACACATGTGAAATATATAATCACCAAAGACCTACGCAATACCAAGGGAAGACTACTCAACATTGTGTCATAACCTACATGGGAAAAGGATCCGAAGAAGAATAGATATATGTATATGTGTGAAAGAACCACATCTTGCACACCTAGAGCAAACAAAACATTGTAATCAAGTTTGCTGTGATAAAAAATAAAAATTAAGTTAAAAATACCAACAAGAAGTAATGAGACATAAACTTAAAGGGCTTTTTCCTCGCACATTCCATTCTAATTTACAACCTAGAACACCACTTCCAGTAAGGCTCTGTTGCCCTAGTAACCAGATTTGGTAAAGGAGAAATGCTGCCGCCTTGTGGCCGATTCCCGCAAGAGCAGCTTTTAACCCACAGCTAATGGTCACTTACCATTCACAAGGACTCAGGGCTGTAAAGGACACCTGCCCTCAAAATTGTGCTGCGGTAGGGAATGGATAAAATTTTCAAAACAGGCAAAATTTGCAAGAAGATAGTATGAAGAGGTATGTTTTACTCACTCTCTTTTGAAAGAAAGGAAAATGTATAAAAGCTCAGCCTCAGGAAGTATTAGACTCATGCAATCTAATCTACAAAACGTTTTCAACTCACACCAGTCGACTGACCATTGGCAAAAAGTCTACAAATAATAAATGCTGAAGAGCTCTTAGAGAACTGTGTACCCTCTAGCTGCTGGTGAGATGTAAGAGGGTTAAACGCTAATAATGACAACAGAAAGGAGCTGCGTTTAAAAGGAAAAATTGAGGTACCATTCAATCCAGCAGGTGCACCAATGGGCCTCTCACCTGAGAAGACCAGAATGAAGAAGACCCGGGCTGCAAAAGCTGCACTGCAGCCTGATTCACAATAGACAAGACAGTGAAGCAACTAAAATGTCCATCAACAGATGAAAGGATAAAGAAGAAGTGGTCCATGTACACAATGAATACTAGCCATGGAAAACAATGAAACACTGCTCTTTGAGGCACCATAGATGATCTTGGAGATAATCACAGAACATGAGGTAAGTCGGAAAGCAAAAGTCCTATATCCTATGATATCACTTATAGGCGTTATCTAATAACTGACACAAATGAACATATTTCCACACAGAAAGTCAATCACAGACTTATTAAAAAAAAACTATGCTTATCTAAAAGGAAAGGTGGGGGGAATGGATAAATGAAGATTAGCGTTACCATATGTATACAAATATATATTATATACATATATCAAAAGACCAACCATATAGCAAGGAAGGATTATGGAACACTCTGTAATAATTTACACGGGAAGAGGATCTCTACCTAAATAGTTATATAGAATATGTAGATGAACCAGAGTGTGTACACCTTGGACGAGCAACATTCTAACCATTACCCCAATTGAAAAAATTAAAACAACGAACTAGGAGTAATGAGACATAAACTTATGAGGGGTTTTCCTGGCACATTCCATCCAAATTTAAAACCTAGGCAAACAACTTCCAGAACGGCTCTGCTGCCCTAGTACCCAGATTTGGGAATGGAGAAATGCTGCATCCTTGTGGCCGTTTTCCACAAGAGCAGCTTTAAACCCACTGCAAAAGGTCACTAAATATTCACCAATTGCAGGTCTGTAAATGACACCGGCCCTCCAAAAAATACTGAGGTCGAAAATCGACCAAAAAATTCCAGAGTGCAACCTTCCAAAAAGAAAATTTGAAGAGGTATATTATAGTCACACTTTTTTGCTTTTTTCTTTTAACAGAAAAGAAAAAGGCGTGGAAAAATGATGAATTGTAGGAATTTTTACAGACATGTAAACCCAAATTACAAAAACCTATCAGCTCACACCAGTCAGAACGGCCATCAACAAAAATGCTGCAAACAATAAATGCTGACGTGATTGTGGAGAAATGCGTACCCTCGATTCTAAGGGGGATGTGGTAAGAGCCACTAATGAAAGCACAATTGAGGTGCCTTGAAAAGGTAAACGTTGACCTACCATACCAGTCAATCAATCATACCCACTGCTGTGTCTATCACCTGAGAAAATGAAAATCAAAAATCACAGGCTGGCAATCCTGCACTCCAGCAATATTTACCATAGGCAACACTTGGAAGCAACGAAACTGTCCATCAACAGAGGAATGCACCAAGAAGAAGTGGTCCGTGTACACAATGGAATATTAGCCATGGAAAACATTGAAGCACTGCTCTTTGAGGCACCATAGATGAGCCTGGAGATAATCACAAAACATGAAGTAGGTCGGACAGCAAAACACCTATATCCTATATGATCACTTATGGCATTATCTAATAACTGACACAGATGAACATATTTCCGAAGATAAAGACACTCACGGGCTTAGAAAACAAACTATGCTCATCTGAAAGGAAAGGAGGGGGGAAATTGAGAAATGAAGATTAGTGTTACTATTCATATACAAATACATATTATATACATGTATCAAAAAGACCGAACATATAGCAAGGGAGGTCGACGGAACAGTGTAATATTTTACATGGGAAGAGGATCTGTACATTAATAGACATACATAATGTACAAATGAACCAGATTGTGTACACCAAAGACAAACAATATTCTAAACTTTACCCACATTAAAAAAATTTTAAAAACCAAGAAGAAGTAATGAGACATAAACTTATGGGGATTTCTCCTGGCAAATTCCATTCTAATTTACAACCTAGGACAATGACTTCCAGAAAGGCTCTGCTGCCCTAGTACCCAGATTGGGGAATGGAGAAATGCTACCTCCTTGTGGCCGTTTCCCACAACAGCAGCTTTGAACCCACTGCAAAAGGTCACTAAATTTTCACCTACTTGCAGTTCTGTAAATGACACCTGCCCTCCAGAAAATTTCTGGGGTCAAAAATCGACCAAAAACTTCACAAGAGGGCAACCTTCGAAGAAGACAATTTCAAGAGCTATATTGTACTCACGGTTTTTTCTTTTAAGAGAAAAGCGAAAGGCGTAGGAATATGACGAATTTTAAAAATTTTAATGACATGCACACCCATATTACAAAAACCTATCAGCTCACAGCAGTCAGAATGGCCATTAGGAAATATGCTGCAAAAAATAAAAGGTGAAGGGAGTGTGGAGAAATGCGTACCTTCGGTTGTAAGGGGGGCATGTAAAGAGCCACTAATGAAAACACAATGTAGGTGCTTCAAAAAGGGAAACATTGAGCTACCAGTCAATCAATCACAACCACTGCTTGGCCTATCACCTGAGAAAATGAGAATCAAAAAGTCACAGGCTGGCAAACCTGTACGCCAGCAAGATTTACCATAGCCAGCAATTGGAAGCAATGAAAATGTCCATCAACCGAGGAATGCACCAAGAAGAAGTGGTCCACGTACACAATGGAATATTACTCTAATAATAAATATAAATTAAATTTAAAAACAAACAAAAGCAAGGAGACATCAACATTTGTGGGTTTATCCGGGCACATTGCACTCTAATTTATAACCGAAGAACACCACTGGCCGGTAGGTCTGTTTCCCTAGTACCAGCAAGGGGAACGTAGAAAGGCTGCCGCTCTCTGGCCGTTACCTGCAAAAGCAGGTTTAAAGCCTGAGCCAATGGTCACTTCATATGAACAAGTACTGCAGGGCTGTAATTGAAACCTGCCCTCAAAATGTCTTGAGGGAGATAATGGCCAAAATATTTCAAATGGTGACACATACTTTAAGAAAACACTTTGAAGAAATAAGCTCTAATCACAGCTGGAAAAGTAAAAGGGACGTGTCTTAAAGCTCAATTTCAACGCATTATGAGACACATGCAAATTCATCCACAAAGAGGTATCAGCTCACACAACTCAGAATAACCATCAGCAAAAACTACAGAGAAAAAATCCTGAAGGTGCTGGGAAGAAATACATGCCCTCCACTTTAAGTGGGACGTAACCTGGAAAGAGCCACTAAGGAGAACAGAACAGAGGTGCCTTTAAAAGGTAAACATTGAGCTACCATATGATCCAGCAGACCTATTCCTGGACCTATAAACTAAGAAGACAGAATTGGAAGGACACAGCCACGCAAATCTGCATTGCATACTATTACAATAGCCAAGATATGGAAGTAACCAAAAAGTCCACCGACAGATGGGTGGACAAAGAAGAACTGCTACCTGTATAGATGGAATATGAGCTAGTGAAAAAATGAAACAATGCCATTTGCAGCACCATAGATGAGTCTAGAAGTAATCACGCAACTTGGAGTAAGTGAGAAAGCGAAAGACACATATCCTATCATATCACATATAGGGGTTACCTAAAAAATGATACAAACAAAGATATTTCCACAGACAAACACTATCATAGATTCATTCAAAAAACTTATGGTTCACCAAATGGAAAGGTGTGAGGATTGGATACATTACCATATTGAGGTTAACAGAGAGATACAAACACATGTGAAATATATAATCACCAAAGACCTACGCAATACCAAGGGAAGACTACTCAACATTCTGTCATAACCTACATGGGAAAAGGATCCGAAGAAGAATAGATATATGTATATGTGTGAAAGAACCACATCTTGCACACCTAGAACAAACAAAACATTGTAATCAAGTTTGCTGTGATAAAAAATAAAAATTAAGTTAAAAATACCAACAAGAAGTAATGAGACATAAACTTAAAGGGCTTTTTCCTCGCACATTCCATTCTAATTTACAACCTAGAACACCACTTCCAGTAAGGCTCTGTTGCCCTAGTAACCAGATTTGGTAAAGGAGAAATGCTGCCGCCTTGTGGCCGATTCCCGCAAGAGCAGCTTTTAACCCACAGCTAATGGTCACTTACCATTCACAAGGACTCAGGGCTGTAAAGGACACCTGCCCTCAAAATTGTGCTGCAGTAGGGAATGGATAAAAATTTCAAAACAGGCAAAATTTGCAAGAAGATAGTATGAAGAGGTATGTTTTACTCACTCTCTTTTGAAAGAAAGGAAAATGTATAAAAGCTCAGCCTCAGGAAGTATTAGACTCATGCAATCTAATCTACAAAAAGTTTTCAACTCACACCAGTCGACTGACCATTGGCAAAAAGTCTACAAATAATAAATGCTGAAGAGCTCTTAGAGAACTGTGTACCCTCTAGCTGCTGGTGAGATGTAAGAGGGTTAAACGCTAATAATGACAACAGAAAGGAGCTGCGTTTAAAAGGAAAAATTGAGGTACCATTCAATCCAGCAGGCGCACCAATGGGCCTCTCACCTGAGAAGACCAGAATGAAGAAGACCCGGGCTGCAAAAGCTGCACTGCAGCCTGATTCACAATAGACAAGACAGTGAAGCAACTAAAATGTCCATCAACAGATGAAAGGATAAAGAAGAAGTGGTCCATGTACACAATGAATACTAGCCATGGAAAACAATGAAACACTGCTCTTTGAGGCACCATAGATGATCTTGGAAATAATCACAGAACATGAGGTAAGTCGGAAAGCAAAAGTCCTATATCCTACGATATCACTTATAGGCGTTATCTAATAACTGACACAAATGAACATATTTCCACACAGAAAGTCAATCACAGACTTATTAAAAAAAACTATGCTTATCTAAAAGGAAAGGTGGGGGGAATGGATAAATGAAGATTAGCGTTACCATATGTATACAAATATATATTATATACATATATCAAAAGACCAACCATATAGCAAGGAAGGATTATGGAACACTCTGTAATAATTTACACGGGAAGAGGATCTCTACCTAAATAGTTATATAGAATATGTAGATGAACCAGAGTGTGTACACCTTGGACGAGCAACATTCTAAACATTACCCCAATTGAAAAAATTAAAACAACGAACTAGGAGTAATGAGACATAAACTTATGAGGGGTTTTCCTGGCACATTCCATCCAAATTTAAAACCTAGGCAAACAACTTCCAGAACGGCTCTGCTGCCCTAGTACCCAGATTTGGGAATGGAGAAATGCTGCATCCTTGTGGCCGTTTTCCACAAGAGCAGCTTTAAACCCACTGCAAAAGGTCACTAAATATTCACCAATTGCAGGTCTGTAAATGACACCGGCCCTCCAAAAAATACTGAGGTCGAAAATCGACCAAAAAATTCCAGAGTGCAACCTTCCAAAAAGAAAATTTGAAGAGGTATATTATAGTCACACTTTTTTGCTTTTTTCTTTTAACAGAAAAGAAAAAGGCGTGGAAAAATGATGAATTGTAGGAATTTTTACAGACATGTAAACCCAAATTACAAAAACCTATCAGCTCACACCAGTCAGAACGGCCATCAACAAAAATGCTGCAAACAATAAATGCTGACGTGATTGTGGAGAAATGCGTACCCTCGATTCTAAGGGGGATGTGGTAAGAGCCACTAATGAAAGCACAATTGAGGTGCCTTGAAAAGGTAAACGTTGACCTACCATACCAGTCAATCAATCATACCCACTGCTGTGTCTATCACCTGAGAAAATGAAAATCAAAAATCACAGGCTGGCAATCCTGCACTCCAGCAATATTTACCATAGGCAACACTTGGAAGCAACGAAACTGTCCATCAACAGAGGAATGCACCAAGAAGAAGTGGTCCGTGTACACAATGGGATATTAGCCATGGAAAACATTGAAGCACTGCTCTTTGAGGCACCATAGATGAGCCTGGAGATAATCACAAAACATGAAGTAGGTCGGACAGCAAAACACCTATATCCTATATGATCATTTATGGCATTATCTAATAACTGACACAGATGAACATATTTCCGAAGATAAAGACACTCACAGGCTTAGAAAACAAACTATGCTCATCTGAAAGGAAAGGAGGGGGGAAACTGAGAAATGAAGATTAGTGTTACTATTCATAAACAAATACATATTATATACATGTATCAAAAAGACCGAACATATAGCAAGGGAGGTCGACGGAACACTGTAATATTTTACATGGGAAGAGGATCTGTACATTAATAGACATACATAATGTACAAATGAACCAGATTGTGTACACCAAAGACAAACAATATTCTAAACTTTACCCAGATTAAAAAAATTTTAAAAACCAAGAAGAAGTAATGAGACATAAACTTATGGGGATTTCTCCTGGCAAATTCCATTCTAATTTACAACCTAGGACAATGACTTCCAGAGAGGCTCTGCTGCCCTAGTACCCAGATTGGGGAATGGAGAAATGCTACCTCCTTGTGGCCGTTTCCCACAACAGCAGCTTTGAACCCACTGCAAAAGGTCACTAAATTTTCACCTACTTGCAGTTCTGTAAATGACACCTGCCCTCCAGAAAATTTCTGGGGTCAAAAATCGACCAAAAACTTCACAAGAGGGCAACCTTCGAAGAAGACAATTTCAAGAGCTATATTGTACTCACGGTTTTTTCTTTTAAGAGAAAAGCGAAAGGCGTAGGAATATGACGAATTTTAAAAATTTTAATGACATGCACACCCATATTACAAAAACCTATCAGCTCACAGCAGTCAGAATGGCCATTAGGAAATATGCTGCAAAAAATAAAAGGTGAAGGGAGTGTGGAGAAATGCGTACCTTCGGTTGTAAGGGGGGCATGTAAAGAGCCACTAATGAAAACACAATGTAGGTGCTTCAAAAAGGGAAACATTGAGCTACCAGTCAATCAATCACAACCACTGCTTGGCCTATCACCTGAGAAAATGAGAATCAAAAAGTCACAGGCTGGCAAACCTGTACGCCAGCAAGATTTACCATAGCCAGCACTTGGAAGCAATGAAAATGTCCATCAACCGAGGAATGCACCAAGAAGAAGTAGTCAACGTACACAATGGAATATTACTCTAATAATAAATATAAATTAAATTTAAAAACAAACAAAAGCAAGGAGACATCAACATTTGTGGGTTTATCCGGGCACATTGCACTCTAATTTATAACCGAAGAACACCACTGGCCGGTAGGTCTGTTTCCCTAGTACCAGCAAGGGGAACGTAGAAAGGCTGCCGCTCTCTGGCCGTTACCTGCAAAAGCAGGTTTAAAGCCTGAGCCAATGGTCACTTCATATGAACAAGTACTGCAGGGCTGTAAATGAAACCTGCCCTCAAAATGTCTTGAGGGAGATAATGGCCAAAATATTTCAAATGGTGACACATACTTTAAGAAAACACTTTGAAGAAATAAGCTCTAATCACAGCTGGAAAAGTAAAAGGGGCATGTCTTAAAGCTCAATTTCAACGCATTATGAGACACATGCAAATTCAACCACAAAGAGGTATCAGCTCACACAACTCAGAATAACCATCAGCAAAAACTACAGAGAAAAAATCCTGAAGGTGCTGGGAAGAAATACATGCCCTCCACTTTAAGTGGGACGTAACCTGGAAAGAGCCACTAAGGAGAACAGAACAGAGGTGCCTTTAAAAGGTAAACATTGAGCTACCATATGATCCAGCAGACCTATTCCTGGACCTATAAACTAAGAAGACAGAATTGGAAGGACACAGCCACGCAAATCTGCATTGCATACTATTACAATAGCCAAGATATGGAAGTAACCAAAAAGTCCACCGACAGATGGGTGGACAAAGAAGAACTGCTACCTGTATAGATGGAATATGAGCTAGTGAAAAAATGAAACAATGCCATTTGCAGCACCATAGATGAGTCTAGAAGTAATCACGCAACTTGGAGTAAGTGAGAAAGCGAAAGACACATATCCTATCATATCACATATAGGGGTTACCTAAAAAATGATACAAACAAAGATATTTCCACAGACAAACACTATCATAGATTCATTCAAAAAACTTATGGTTCACCAAATGGAAAGGTGTGAGGATTGGATACATTACCATATTGAGGTTAACAGAGAGATACAAACACATGTGAAATATATAATCACCAAAGACCTACGCAATACCAAGGGAAGACTACTCAACATTCTGTCATAACCTACATGGGAAAAGGATCCGAAGAAGAATAGATATATGTATATGTGTGAAAGAACCACATCTTGCACACCTAGAACAAACAAAACATTGTAATCAAGTTTGCTGTGATAAAAAATAAAAATTAAGTTAAAAATACCAACAAGAAGTAATGAGACATAAACTTAAAGGGCTTTTTCCTCGCACATTCCATTCTAATTTACAACCTAGAACACCACTTCCAGTAAGGCTCTGTTGCCCTAGTAACCAGATTTGGTAAAGGAGAAATGCTGCCGCCTTGTGGCCGATTCCCGCAAGAGCAGCTTTTAACCCACAGCTAATGGTCACTTACCATTCACAAGGACTCAGGGCTGTAAAGGACACCTGCCCTCAAAATTGTGCTGCAGTAGGGAATGGATAAAAATTTCAAAACAGGCAAAATTTGCAAGAAGATAGTATGAAGAGGTATGTTTTACTCACTCTCTTTTGAAAGAAAGGAAAATGTATAAAAGCTCAGCCTCAGGAAGTATTAGACTCATGCAATCTAATCTACAAAAAGTTTTCAACTCACACCAGTCGACTGACCATTGGCAAAAAGTCTACAAATAATAAATGCTGAAGAGCTCTTAGAGAACTGTGTACCCTCTAGCTGCTGGTGAGATGTAAGAGGGTTAAACGCTAATAATGACAACAGAAAGGAGCTGCGTTTAAAAGGAAAAATTGAGGTACCATTCAATCCAGCAGGCGCACCAATGGGCCTCTCACCTGAGAAGACCAGAATGAAGAAGACCCGGGCTGCAAAAGCTGCACTGCAGCCTGATTCACAATAGACAAGACAGTGAAGCAACTAAAATGTCCATCAACAGATGAAAGGATAAAGAAGAAGTGGTCCATGTACACAATGAATACTAGCCATGGAAAACAATGAAACACTGCTCTTTGAGGCACCATAGATGATCTTGGAAATAATCACAGAACATGAGGTAAGTCGGAAAGCAAAAGTCCTATATCCTACGATATCACTTATAGGCGTTATCTAATAACTGACACAAATGAACATATTTCCACACAGAAAGTCAATCACAGACTTATTAAAAAAAACTATGCTTATCTAAAAGGAAAGGTGGGGGGAATGGATAAATGAAGATTAGCGTTACCATATGTATACAAATATATATTATATACATATATCAAAAGACCAACCATATAGCAAGGAAGGATTATGGAACACTCTGTAATAATTTACACGGGAAGAGGATCTCTACCTAAATAGTTATATAGAATATGTAGATGAACCAGAGTGTGTACACCTTGGACGAGCAACATTCTAAACATTACCCCAATTGAAAAAATTAAAACAACGAACTAGGAGTAATGAGACATAAACTTATGAGGGGTTTTCCTGGCACATTCCATCCAAATTTAAAACCTAGGCAAACAACTTCCAGAACGGCTCTGCTGCCCTAGTACCCAGATTTGGGAATGGAGAAATGCTGCATCCTTGTGGCCGTTTTCCACAAGAGCAGCTTTAAACCCACTGCAAAAGGTCACTAAATATTCACCAATTGCAGGTCTGTAAATGACACCGGCCCTCCAAAAAATACTGAGGTCGAAAATCGACCAAAAAATTCCAGAGTGCAACCTTCCAAAAAGAAAATTTGAAGAGGTATATTATAGTCACACTTTTTTGCTTTTTTCTTTTAACAGAAAAGAAAAAGGCGTGGAAAAATGATGAATTGTAGGAATTTTTACAGACATGTAAACCCAAATTACAAAAACCTATCAGCTCACACCAGTCAGAACGGCCATCAACAAAAATGCTGCAAACAATAAATGCTGACGTGATTGTGGAGAAATGCGTACCCTCGATTCTAAGGGGGATGTGGTAAGAGCCACTAATGAAAGCACAATTGAGGTGCCTTGAAAAGGTAAACGTTGACCTACCATACCAGTCAATCAATCATACCCACTGCTGTGTCTATCACCTGAGAAAATGAAAATCAAAAATCACAGGCTGGCAATCCTGCACTCCAGCAATATTTACCATAGGCAACACTTGGAAGCAACGAAACTGTCCATCAACAGAGGAATGCACCAAGAAGAAGTGGTCCGTGTACACAATGGGATATTAGCCATGGAAAACATTGAAGCACTGCTCTTTGAGGCACCATAGATGAGCCTGGAGATAATCACAAAACATGAAGTAGGTCGGACAGCAAAACACCTATATCCTATATGATCATTTATGGCATTATCTAATAACTGACACAGATGAACATATTTCCGAAGAGAAAGACACTCACAGGCTTAGAAAACAAACTATGCTCATCTGAAAGGAAAGGAGGGGGGAAACTGAGAAATGAAGATTAGTGTTACTATTCATAAACAAATACATATTATATACATGTATCAAAAAGACCGAACATATAGCAAGGGAGGTCGACGGAACACTGTAATATTTTACATGGGAAGAGGATCTGTACATTAATAGACATACATAATGTACAAATGAACCAGATTGTGTACACCAAAGACAAACAATATTCTAAACTTTACCCAGATTAAAAAAATTTTAAAAACCAAGAAGAAGTAATGAGACATAAACTTATGGGGATTTCTCCTGGCAAATTCCATTCTAATTTACAACCTAGGACAATGACTTCCAGAGAGGCTCTGCTGCCCTAGTACCCAGATTGGGGAATGGAGAAATGCTACCTCCTTGTGGCCGTTTCCCACAACAGCAGCTTTGAACCCACTGCAAAAGGTCACTAAATTTTCACCTACTTGCAGTTCTGTAAATGACACCTGCCCTCCAGAAAATTTCTGGGGTCAAAAATCGACCAAAAACTTCACAAGAGGGCAACCTTCGAAGAAGACAATTTCAAGAGCTATATTGTACTCACGGTTTTTTCTTTTAAGAGAAAAGCGAAAGGCGTAGGAATATGACGAATTTTAAAAATTTTAATGACATGCACACCCATATTACAAAAACCTATCAGCTCACAGCAGTCAGAATGGCCATTAGGAAATATGCTGCAAAAAATAAAAGGTGAAGGGAGTGTGGAGAAATGCGTACCTTCGGTTGTAAGGGGGGCATGTAAAGAGCCACTAATGAAAACACAATGTAGGTGCTTCAAAAAGGGAAACATTGAGCTACCAGTCAATCAATCACAACCACTGCTTGGCCTATCACCTGAGAAAATGAGAATCAAAAAGTCACAGGCTGGCAAACCTGTACGCCAGCAAGATTTACCATAGCCAGCACTTGGAAGCAATGAAAATGTCCATCAACCGAGGAATGCACCAAGAAGAAGTGGTCAACGTACACAATGGAATATTACTCTAATAATAAATATAAATTAAATTTAAAAACAAACAAAAGCAAGGAGACATCAACATTTGTGGGTTTATCCGGGCACATTGCACTCTAATTTATAACCGAAGAACACCACTGGCCGGTAGGTCTGTTTCCCTAGTACCAGCAAGGGGAACGTAGAAAGGCTGCCGCTCTCTGGCCGTTACCTGCAAAAGCAGGTTTAAAGCCTGAGCCAATGGTCACTTCATATGAACAAGTACTGCAGGGCTGTAAATGAAACCTGCCCTCAAAATGTCTTGAGGGAGATAATGGCCAAAATATTTCAAATGGTGACACATACTTTAAGAAAACACTTTGAAGAAATAAGCTCTAATCACAGCTGGAAAAGTAAAAGGGGCATGTCTTAAAGCTCAATTTCAACGCATTATGAGACACATGCAAATTCAACCACAAAGAGGTATCAGCTCACACAACTCAGAATAACCATCAGCAAAAACTACAGAGAAAAAATCCTGAAGGTGCTGGGAAGAAATACATGCCCTCCACTTTAAGTGGGACGTAACCTGGAAAGAGCCACTAAGGAGAACAGAACAGAGGTGCCTTTAAAAGGTAAACATTGAGCTACCATATGATCCAGCAGACCTATTCCTGGACCTATAAACTAAGAAGACAGAATTGGAAGGACACAGCCACGCAAATCTGCATTGCATACTATTACAATAGCCAAGATATGGAAGTAACCAAAAAGTCCACCGACAGATGGGTGGACAAAGAAGAACTGCTACCTGTATAGATGGAATATGAGCTAGTGAAAAAATGAAACAATGCCATTTGCAGCACCATAGATGAGTCTAGAAGTAATCACGCAACTTGGAGTAAGTGAGAAAGCGAAAGACACATATCCTATCATATCACATATAGGGGTTACCTAAAAAATGATACAAACAAAGATATTTCCACAGACAAACACTATCATAGATTCATTCAAAAAACTTATGGTTCACCAAATGGAAAGGTGTGAGGATTGGATACATTACCATATTGAGGTTAACAGAGAGATACAAACACATGTGAAATATATAATCACCAAAGACCTACGCAATACCAAGGGAAGACTACTCAACATTCTGTCATAACCTACATGGGAAAAGGATCCGAAGAAGAATAGATATATGTATATGTGTGAAAGAACCACATCTTGCACACCTAGAACAAACAAAACATTGTAATCAAGTTTGCTGTGATAAAAAATAAAAATTAAGTTAAAAATACCAACAAGAAGTAATGAGACATAAACTTAAAGGGCTTTTTCCTCGCACATTCCATTCTAATTTACAACCTAGAACACCACTTCCAGTAAGGCTCTGTTGCCCTAGTAACCAGATTTGGTAAAGGAGAAATGCTGCCGCCTTGTGGCCGATTCCCGCAAGAGCAGCTTTTAACCCACAGCTAATGGTCACTTACCATTCACAAGGACTCAGGGCTGTAAAGGACACCTGCCCTCAAAATTGTGCTGCAGTAGGGAATGGATAAAAATTTCAAAACAGGCAAAATTTGCAAGAAGATAGTATGAAGAGGTATGTTTTACTCACTCTCTTTTGAAAGAAAGGAAAATGTATAAAAGCTCAGCCTCAGGAAGTATTAGACTCATGCAATCTAATCTACAAAAAGTTTTCAACTCACACCAGTCGACTGACCATTGGCAAAAAGTCTACAAATAATAAATGCTGAAGAGCTCTTAGAGAACTGTGTACCCTCTAGCTGCTGGTGAGATGTAAGAGGGTTAAACGCTAATAATGACAACAGAAAGGAGCTGCGTTTAAAAGGAAAAATTGAGGTACCATTCAATCCAGCAGGCGCACCAATGGGCCTCTCACCTGAGAAGACCAGAATGAAGAAGACCCGGGCTGCAAAAGCTGCACTGCAGCCTGATTCACAATAGACAAGACAGTGAAGCAACTAAAATGTCCATCAACAGATGAAAGGATAAAGAAGAAGTGGTCCATGTACACAATGAATACTAGCCATGGAAAACAATGAAACACTGCTCTTTGAGGCACCATAGATGATCTTGGAAATAATCACAGAACATGAGGTAAGTCGGAAAGCAAAAGTCCTATATCCTACGATATCACTTATAGGCGTTATCTAATAACTGACACAAATGAACATATTTCCACACAGAAAGTCAATCACAGACTTATTAAAAAAAACTATGCTTATCTAAAAGGAAAGGTGGGGGGAATGGATAAATGAAGATTAGCGTTACCATATGTATACAAATATATATTATATACATATATCAAAAGACCAACCATATAGCAAGGAAGGATTATGGAACACTCTGTAATAATTTACACGGGAAGAGGATCTCTACCTAAATAGTTATATAGAATATGTAGATGAACCAGAGTGTGTACACCTTGGACGAGCAACATTCTAACCATTACCCCAATTGAAAAAATTAAAACAACGAACTAGGAGTAATGAGACATAAACTTATGAGGGGTTTTCCTGGCACATTCCATCCAAATTTAAAACCTAGGCAAACAACTTCCAGAACGGCTCTGCTGCCCTAGTACCCAGATTTGGGAATGGAGAAATGCTGCATCCTTGTGGCCGTTTTCCACAAGAGCAGCTTTAAACCCACTGCAAAAGGTCACTAAATATTCACCAATTGCAGGTCTGTAAATGACACCGGCCCTCCAAAAAATACTGAGGTCGAAAATCGACCAAAAAATTCCAGAGTGCAACCTTCCAAAAAGAAAATTTGAAGAGGTATATTATAGTCACACTTTTTTGCTTTTTTCTTTTAACAGAAAAGAAAAAGGCGTGGAAAAATGATGAATTGTAGGAATTTTTACAGACATGTAAACCCAAATTACAAAAACCTATCAGCTCACACCAGTCAGAACGGCCATCAACAAAAATGCTGCAAACAATAAATGCTGACGTGATTGTGGAGAAATGCGTACCCTCGATTCTAAGGGGGATGTGGTAAGAGCCACTAATGAAAGCACAATTGAGGTGCCTTGAAAAGGTAAACGTTGACCTACCATACCAGTCAATCAATCATACCCACTGCTGTGTCTATCACCTGAGAAAATGAAAATCAAAAATCACAGGCTGGCAATCCTGCACTCCAGCAATATTTACCATAGGCAACACTTGGAAGCAACGAAACTGTCCATCAACAGAGGAATGCACCAAGAAGAAGTGGTCCGTGTACACAATGGGATATTAGCCATGGAAAACATTGAAGCACTGCTCTTTGAGGCACCATAGATGAGCCTGGAGATAATCACAAAACATGAAGTAGGTCGGACAGCAAAACACCTATATCCTATATGATCATTTATGGCATTATCTAATAACTGACACAGATGAACATATTTCCGAAGAGAAAGACACTCACAGGCTTAGAAAACAAACTATGCTCATCTGAAAGGAAAGGAGGGGGGAAACTGAGAAATGAAGATTAGTGTTACTATTCATAAACAAATACATATTATATACATGTATCAAAAAGACCGAACATATAGCAAGGGAGGTCGACGGAACACTGTAATATTTTACATGGGAAGAGGATCTGTACATTAATAGACATACATAATGTACAAATGAACCAGATTGTGTACACCAAAGACAAACAATATTCTAAACTTTACCCAGATTAAAAAAATTTTAAAAACCAAGAAGAAGTAATGAGACATAAACTTATGGGGATTTCTCCTGGCAAATTCCATTCTAATTTACAACCTAGGACAATGACTTCCAGAGAGGCTCTGCTGCCCTAGTACCCAGATTGGGGAATGGAGAAATGCTACCTCCTTGTGGCCGTTTCCCACAACAGCAGCTTTGAACCCACTGCAAAAGGTCACTAAATTTTCACCTACTTGCAGTTCTGTAAATGACACCTGCCCTCCAGAAAATTTCTGGGGTCAAAAATCGACCAAAAACTTCACAAGAGGGCAACCTTCGAAGAAGACAATTTCAAGAGCTATATTGTACTCACGGTTTTTTCTTTTAAGAGAAAAGCGAAAGGCGTAGGAATATGACGAATTTTAAAAATTTTAATGACATGCACACCCATATTACAAAAACCTATCAGCTCACAGCAGTCAGAATGGCCATTAGGAAATATGCTGCAAAAAATAAAAGGTGAAGGGAGTGTGGAGAAATGCGTACCTTCGGTTGTAAGGGGGGCATGTAAAGAGCCACTAATGAAAACACAATGTAGGTGCTTCAAAAAGGGAAACATTGAGCTACCAGTCAATCAATCACAACCACTGCTTGGCCTATCACCTGAGAAAATGAGAATCAAAAAGTCACAGGCTGGCAAACCTGTACGCCAGCAAGATTTACCATAGCCAGCACTTGGAAGCAATGAAAATGTCCATCAACCGAGGAATGCACCAAGAAGAAGTGGTCCACGTACACAATGGAATATTACTCTAATAATAAATATAAATTAAATTTAAAAACAAACAAAAGCAAGGAGACATCAACATTTGTGGGTTTATCCGGGCACATTGCACTCTAATTTATAACCGAAGAACACCACTGGCCGGTAGGTCTGTTTCCCTAGTACCAGCAAGGGGAACGTAGAAAGGCTGCCGCTCTCTGGCCGTTACCTGCAAAAGCAGGTTTAAAGCCTGAGCCAATGGTCACTTCATATGAACAAGTACTGCAGGGCTGTAAATGAAACCTGCCCTCAAAATGTCTTGAGGGAGATAATGGCCAAAATATTTCAAATGGTGACACATACTTTAAGAAAACACTTTGAAGAAATAAGCTCTAATCACAGCTGGAAAAGTAAAAGGGGCATGTCTTAAAGCTCAATTTCAACGCATTATGAGACACATGCAAATTCAACCACAAAGAGGTATCAGCTCACACAACTCAGAATAACCATCAGCAAAAACTACAGAGAAAAAATCCTGAAGGTGCTGGGAAGAAATACATGCCCTCCACTTTAAGTGGGACGTAACCTGGAAAGAGCCACTAAGGAGAACAGAACAGAGGTGCCTTTAAAAGGTAAACATTGAGCTACCATATGATCCAGCAGACCTATTCCTGGACCTATAAACTAAGAAGACAGAATTGGAAGGACACAGCCACGCAAATCTGCATTGCATACTATTACAATAGCCAAGATATGGAAGTAACCAAAAAGTCCACCGACAGATGGGTGGACAAAGAAGAACTGCTACCTGTATAGATGGAATATGAGCTAGTGAAAAAATGAAACAATGCCATTTGCAGCACCATAGATGAGTCTAGAAGTAATCACGCAACTTGGAGTAAGTGAGAAAGCGAAAGACACATATCCTATCATATCACATATAGGGGTTACCTAAAAAATGATACAAACAAAGATATTTCCACAGACAAACACTATCATAGATTCATTCAAAAAACTTATGGTTCACCAAATGGAAAGGTGTGAGGATTGGATACATTACCATATTGAGGTTAACAGAGAGATACAAACACATGTGAAATATATAATCACCAAAGACCTACGCAATACCAAGGGAAGACTACTCAACATTCTGTCATAACCTACATGGGAAAAGGATCCGAAGAAGAATAGATATATGTATATGTGTGAAAGAACCACATCTTGCACACCTAGAACAAACAAAACATTGTAATCAAGTTTGCTGTGATAAAAAATAAAAATTAAGTTAAAAATACCAACAAGAAGTAATGAGACATAAACTTAAAGGGCTTTTTCCTCGCACATTCCATTCTAATTTACAACCTAGAACACCACTTCCAGTAAGGCTCTGTTGCCCTAGTAACCAGATTTGGTAAAGGAGAAATGCTGCCGCCTTGTGGCCGATTCCCGCAAGAGCAGCTTTTAACCCACAGCTAATGGTCACTTACCATTCACAAGGACTCAGGGCTGTAAAGGACACCTGCCCTCAAAATTGTGCTGCGGTAGGGAATGGATAAAATTTTCAAAACAGGCAAAATTTGCAAGAAGATAGTATGAAGAGGTATGTTTTACTCACTCTCTTTTGAAAGAAAGGAAAATGTATAAAAGCTCAGCCTCAGGAAGTATTAGACTCATGCAATCTAATCTACAAAACGTTTTCAACTCACACCAGTCGACTGACCATTGGCAAAAAGTCTACAAATAATAAATGCTGAAGAGCTCTTAGAGAACTGTGTACCCTCTAGCTGCTGGTGAGATGTAAGAGGGTTAAACGCTAATAATGACAACAGAAAGGAGCTGCGTTTAAAAGGAAAAACTGAGGTACCATTCAATCCAGCAGGCGCACCAATGGGCCTCTCACCTGAGAAGACCAGAATGAAGAAGACCCGGGCTGCAAAAGCTGCACTGCAGCCTGATTCACAATAGACAAGACAGTGAAGCAACTAAAATGTCCATCAACAGATGAAAGGATAAAGAAGAAGTGGTCCATGTACACAATGAATACTAGCCATGGAAAACAATGAAACACTGCTCTTTGAGGCACCATAGATGATCTTGGAGATAATCACAGAACATGAGGTAAGTCGGAAAGCAAAAGTCCTATATCCTATGATATCACTTATAGGCGTTATCTAATAACTGACACAAATGATCATATTTCCACACAGAAAGTCAATCACAGACTTATTAAAAAAAAACTATGCTTATCTAAAAGGAAAGGTGGGGGGAATGGATAAATGAAGATTAGCGTTACCATATGTATACAAATATATATTATATACATATATCAAAAGACCAACCATATAGCAAGGAAGGATTATGGAACACTCTGTAATAATTTACACGGGAAGAGGATCTCTACCTAAATAGTTATATAGAATATGTAGATGAACCAGAGTGTGTACACCTTGGACGAGCAACATTCTAACCATTACCCCAATTGAAAAAATTAAAACAACGAACTAGGAGTAATGAGACATAAACTTATGAGGGGTTTTCCTGGCACATTCCATCCAAATTTAAAACCTAGGCAAACAACTTCCAGAACGGCTCTGCTGCCCTAGTACCCAGATTTGGGAATGGAGAAATGCTGCATCCTTGTGGCCGTTTTCCACAAGAGCAGCTTTAAACCCACTGCAAAAGGTCACTAAATATTCACCAATTGCAGGTCTGTAAATGACACCGGCCCTCCAAAAAATACTGAGGTCGAAAATCGACCAAAAAATTCCAGAGTGCAACCTTCCAAAAAGAAAATTTGAAGAGGTATATTATAGTCACACTTTTTTGCTTTTTTCTTTTAACAGAAAAGAAAAAGGCGTGGAAAAATGATGAATTGTAGGAATTTTTACAGACATGTAAACCCAAATTACAAAAACCTATCAGCTCACACCAGTCAGAACGGCCATCAACAAAAATGCTGCAAACAATAAATGCTGACGTGATTGTGGAGAAATGCGTACCCTCGATTCTAAGGGGGATGTGGTAAGAGCCACTAATGAAAGCACAATTGAGGTGCCTTGAAAAGGTAAACGTTGACCTACCATACCAGTCAATCAATCATACCCACTGCTGTGTCTATCACCTGAGAAAATGAAAATCAAAAATCACAGGCTGGCAATCCTGCACTCCAGCAATATTTACCATAGGCAACACTTGGAAGCAACGAAACTGTCCATCAACAGAGGAATGAACCAAGAAGAAGTGGTCCGTGTACACAATGGAATATTAGCCATGGAAAACATTGAAGCACTGCTCTTTGAGGCACCATAGATGAGCCTGGAGATAATCACAAAACATGAAGTAGGTCGGACAGCAAAACACCTATATCCTATATGATCACTTGTGGCATTATCTAATAACTGACACAGATGAACATATTTCCGAAGAGAAAGACACTCACAGGCTTAGAAAACAAACTATGCTCATCTGAAAGGAAAGGAGGGGGGAAATTGAGAAATGAAGATTAGTGTTACTATTCATATACAAATACATATTATATACATGTATCAAAAAGACCGAACATATAGCAAGGGAGGTCGACGGAACACTGTAATATTTTACATGGGAAGAGAATCTGTACATTAATAGACATACATAATGTACAAATGAACCAGATTGTGTACACCAAAGACAAACAATATTCTAAACTTTACCCAGATTAAAAAAATTTTAAAAACCAAGAAGAAGTAATGAGACATAAACTTATGGGGATTTCTCCTGGCAAATTCCATTCTAATTTACAACCTAGGACAATGACTTTCAGAAAGGCTCTGCTGCCCTAGTACCCAGATTGGGGAATGGAGAAATGCTACCTCCTTGTGGCCGTTTCCCACAACAGCAGCTTTGAACCCACTGCAAAAGGTCACTAAATTTTCACCTACTTGCAGTTCTGTAAATGACACCTGCCCTCCAGAAAATTTCTGGGGTCAAAAATCGACCATAAACTTCACAAGAGGGCAACCTTCGAAGAAGACAATTTCAAGAGCTATATTGTACTCACGGTTTTTTCTTTTAAGAGAAAAGCAAAAGGCGTAGGAATATGACGAATTTTAAAAATTTTAATGACATGCACACCCATATTACAAAAACCTATCAGCTCACAGCAGTCAGAATGGCCATTAGGAAATATGCTGCAAAAAATAAAAGGTGAAGGGAGTGTGGAGAAATGCGTACCTTCGGTTGTAAGGGGGGCATGTAAAGAGCCACTAATGAAAACACAATGTAGGTGCTTCAAAAAGGGAAACATTGAGCTACCAGTCAATCAATCACAACCACTGCTTGGCCTATCACCTGAGAAAATGAGAATCAAAAAGTCACAGGCTGGCAAACCTGTACGCCAGCAAGATTTACCATAGCCAGCACTTGGAAGCAATGAAAATGTCCATCAACCGAGGAATGCACCAAGAAGAAGTGGTCCACGTACACAATGGAATATTACTCTAATAATAAATATAAATTAAATTTAAAAACAAACAAAAGCAAGGAGACATCAACATTTGTGGGTTTATCCGGGCACATTGCACTCTAATTTATAACCGAAGAACACCACTGGCCGGTAGGTCTGTTTCCCTAGTACCAGCAAGGGGAACGTAGAAAGGCTGCCGCTCTCTGGCCGTTACCTGCAAAAGCAGGTTTAAAGCCTGAGCCAATGGTCACTTCATATGAACAAGTACTGCAGGGCTGTAAATGAAACCTGCCCTCAAAATGTCTTGAGGGAGATAATGGCCAAAATATTTCAAATGGTGACACATACTTTAAGAAAACACTTTGAAGAAATAAGCTCTAATCACAGCTGGAAAAGTAAAAGGGGCATGTCTTAAAGCTCAATTTCAACGCATTATGAGACACATGCAAATTCAACCACAAAGAGGTATCAGCTCACACAACTCAGAATAACCATCAGCAAAAACTACAGAGAAAAAATCCTGAAGGTGCTGGGAAGAAATACATGCCCTCCACTTTAAGTGGGACGTAACCTGGAAAGAGCCACTAAGGAGAACAGAACAGAGGTGCCTTTAAAAGGTAAACATTGAGCTACCATATGATCCAGCAGACCTATTCCTGGACCTATAAACTAAGAAGACAGAATTGGAAGGACACAGCCACGCAAATCTGCATTGCATACTATTACAATAGCCAAGATATGGAAGTAACCAAAAAGTCCACCGACAGATGGGTGGACAAAGAAGAACTGCTACCTGTATAGATGGAATATGAGCTAGTGAAAAAATGAAACAATGCCATTTGCAGCACCATAGATGAGTCTAGAAGTAATCACGCAACTTGGAGTAAGTGAGAAAGCGAAAGACACATATCCTATCATATCACATATAGGGGTTACCTAAAAAATGATACAAACAAAGATATTTCCACAGACAAACACTATCATAGATTCATTCAAAAAACTTATGGTTCACCAAATGGAAAGGTGTGAGGATTGGATACATTACCATATTGAGGTTAACAGAGAGATACAAACACATGTGAAATATATAATCACCAAAGACCTACGCAATACCAAGGGAAGACTACTCAACATTGTGTCATAACCTACATGGGAAAAGGATACGAAGAAGAATAGATATATGTATATGTGTGAAAGAACCACATCTTGCACACCTAGAGCAAACAAAACATTGTAATCAAGTTTGCTGTGATAAAAAATAAAAATTAAGTTAAAAATACCAACAAGAAGTAATGAGACATAAACTTAAAGGGCTTTTTCCTCGCACATTCCATTCTAATTTACAACCTAGAACACCACTTCCAGTAAGGCTCTGTTGCCCTAGTAACCAGATTTGGTAAAGGAGAAATGCTGCCGCCTTGTGGCCGATTCCCGCAAGAGCAGCTTTTAACCCACAGCTAATGGTCACTTACCATTCACAAGGACTCAGGGCTGTAAAGGACACCTGCCCTCAAAATTGTGCTGCGGTAGGGAATGGATAAAATTTTCAAAACAGGCAAAATTTGCAAGAAGATAGTATGAAGAGGTATGTTTTACTCACTCTCTTTTGAAAGAAAGGAAAATGTATAAAAGCTCAGCCTCAGGAAGTATTAGACTCATGCAATCTAATCTACAAAACGTTTTCAACTCACACCAGTCGACTGACCATTGGCAAAAAGTCTACAAATAATAAATGCTGAAGAGCTCTTAGAGAACTGTGTACCCTCTAGCTGCTGGTGAGATGTAAGAGGGTTAAACGCTAATAATGACAACAGAAAGGAGCTGCGTTTAAAAGGAAAAACTGAGGTACCATTCAATCCAGCAGGCGCACCAATGGGCCTCTCACCTGAGAAGACCAGAATGAAGAAGACCCGGGCTGCAAAAGCTGCACTGCAGCCTGATTCACAATAGACAAGACAGTGAAGCAACTAAAATGTCCATCAACAGATGAAAGGATAAAGAAGAAGTGGTCCATGTACACAATGAATACTAGCCATGGAAAACAATGAAACACTGCTCTTTGAGGCACCATAGATGATCTTGGAGATAATCACAGAACATGAGGTAAGTCGGAAAGCAAAAGTCCTATATCCTATGATATCACTTATAGGCGTTATCTAATAACTGACACAAATGATCATATTTCCACACAGAAAGTCAATCACAGACTTATTAAAAAAAAACTATGCTTATCTAAAAGGAAAGGTGGGGGGAATGGATAAATGAAGATTAGCGTTACCATATGTATACAAATATATATTATATACATATATCAAAAGACCAACCATATAGCAAGGAAGGATTATGGAACACTCTGTAATAATTTACACGGGAAGAGGATCTCTACCTAAATAGTTATATAGAATATGTAGATGAACCAGAGTGTGTACACCTTGGACGAGCAACATTCTAACCATTACCCCAATTGAAAAAATTAAAACAACGAACTAGGAGTAATGAGACATAAACTTATGAGGGGTTTTCCTGGCACATTCCATCCAAATTTAAAACCTAGGCAAACAACTTCCAGAACGGCTCTGCTGCCCTAGTACCCAGATTTGGGAATGGAGAAATGCTGCATCCTTGTGGCCGTTTTCCACAAGAGCAGCTTTAAACCCACTGCAAAAGGTCACTAAATATTCACCAATTGCAGGTCTGTAAATGACACCGGCCCTCCAAAAAATACTGAGGTCGAAAATCGACCAAAAAATTCCAGAGTGCAACCTTCCAAAAAGAAAATTTGAAGAGGTATATTATAGTCACACTTTTTTGCTTTTTTCTTTTAACAGAAAAGAAAAAGGCGTGGAAAAATGATGAATTGTAGGAATTTTTACAGACATGTAAACCCAAATTACAAAAACCTATCAGCTCACACCAGTCAGAACGGCCATCAACAAAAATGCTGCAAACAATAAATGCTGACGTGATTGTGGAGAAATGCGTACCCTCGATTCTAAGGGGGATGTGGTAAGAGCCACTAATGAAAGCACAATTGAGGTGCCTTGAAAAGGTAAACGTTGACCTACCATACCAGTCAATCAATCATACCCACTGCTGTGTCTATCACCTGAGAAAATGAAAATCAAAAATCACAGGCTGGCAATCCTGCACTCCAGCAATATTTACCATAGGCAACACTTGGAAGCAACGAAACTGTCCATCAACAGAGGAATGCACCAAGAAGAAGTGGTCCGTGTACACAATGGGATATTAGCCATGGAAAACATTGAAGCACTGCTCTTTGAGGCACCATAGATGAGCCTGGAGATAATCACAAAACATGAAGTACGTCGGACAGCAAAACACCTATATCCTATATGATCATTTATGGCATTATCTAATAACTGACACAGATGAACATATTTCCGAAGAGAAAGACACTCACAGGCTTAGAAAACAAACTATGCTCATCTGAAAGGAAAGGAGGGGGGAAACTGAGAAATGAAGATTAGTGTTACTATTCATAAACAAATACATATTATATACATGTATCAAAAAGACCGAACATATAGCAAGGGAGGTCGACGGAACACTGTAATATTTTACATGGGAAGAGGATCTGTACATTAATAGACATACATAATGTACAAATGAACCAGATTGTGTACACCAAAGACAAACAATATTCTAAACTTTACCCAGATTAAAAAAATTTTAAAAACCAAGAAGAAGTAATGAGACATAAACTTATGGGGATTTCTCCTGGCAAATTCCATTCTAATTTACAACCTAGGACAATGACTTCCAGAGAGGCTCTGCTGCCCTAGTACCCAGATTGGGGAATGGAGAAATGCTACCTCCTTGTGGCCGTTTCCCACAACAGCAGCTTTGAACCCACTGCAAAAGGTCACTAAATTTTCACCTACTTGCAGTTCTGTAAATGACACCTGCCCTCCAGAAAATTTCTGGGGTCAAAAATCGACCAAAAACTTCACAAGAGGGCAACCTTCGAAGAAGACAATTTCAAGAGCTATATTGTACTCACGGTTTTTTCTTTTAAGAGAAAAGCGAAAGGCGTAGGAATATGACGAATTTTAAAAATTTTAATGACATGCACACCCATATTACAAAAACCTATCAGCTCACAGCAGTCAGAATGGCCATTAGGAAATATGCTGCAAAAAATAAAAGGTGAAGGGAGTGTGGAGAAATGCGTACCTTCGGTTGTAAGGGGGGCATGTAAAGAGCCACTAATGAAAACACAATGTAGGTGCTTCAAAAAGGGAAACATTGAGCTACCAGTCAATCAATCACAACCACTGCTTGGCCTATCACCTGAGAAAATGAGAATCAAAAAGTCACAGGCTGGCAAACCTGTACGCCAGCAAGATTTACCATAGCCAGCACTTGGAAGCAATGAAAATGTCCATCAACCGAGGAATGCACCAAGAAGAAGTGGTCCACGTACACAATGGAATATTACTCTAATAATAAATATAAATTAAATTTAAAAACAAACAAAAGCAAGGAGACATCAACATTTGTGGGTTTATCCGGGCACATTGCACTCTAATTTATAACCGAAGAACACCACTGGCCGGTAGGTCTGTTTCCCTAGTACCAGCAAGGGGAACGTAGAAAGGCTGCCGCTCTCTGGCCGTTACCTGCAAAAGCAGGTTTAAAGCCTGAGCCAATGGTCACTTCATATGAACAAGTACTGCAGGGCTGTAAATGAAACCTGCCCTCAAAATGTCTTGAGGGAGATAATGGCCAAAATATTTCAAATGGTGACACATACTTTAAGAAAACACTTTGAAGAAATAAGCTCTAATCACAGCTGGAAAAGTAAAAGGGGCATGTCTTAAAGCTCAATTTCAACGCATTATGAGACACATGCAAATTCAACCACAAAGAGGTATCAGCTCACACAACTCAGAATAACCATCAGCAAAAACTACAGAGAAAAAATCCTGAAGGTGCTGGGAAGAAATACATGCCCTCCACTTTAAGTGGGACGTAACCTGGAAAGAGCCACTAAGGAGAACAGAACAGAGGTGCCTTTAAAAGGTAAACATTGAGCTACCATATGATCCAGCAGACCTATTCCTGGACCTATAAACTAAGAAGACAGAATTGGAAGGACACAGCCACGCAAATCTGCATTGCATACTATTACAATAGCCAAGATATGGAAGTAACCAAAAAGTCCACCGACAGATGGGTGGACAAAGAAGAACTGCTACCTGTATAGATGGAATATGAGCTAGTGAAAAAATGAAACAATGCCATTTGCAGCACCATAGATGAGTCTAGAAGTAATCACGCAACTTGGAGTAAGTGAGAAAGCGAAAGACACATATCCTATCATATCACATATAGGGGTTACCTAAAAAATGATACAAACAAAGATATTTCCACAGACAAACACTATCATAGATTCATTCAAAAAACTTATGGTTCACCAAATGGAAAGGTGTGAGGATTGGATACATTACCATATTGAGGTTAACAGAGAGATACAAACACATGTGAAATATATAATCACCAAAGACCTACGCAATACCAAGGGAAGACTACTCAACATTCTGTCATAACCTACATGGGAAAAGGATCCGAAGAAGAATAGATATATGTATATGTGTGAAAGAACCACATCTTGCACACCTAGAACAAACAAAACATTGTAATCAAGTTTGCTGTGATAAAAAATAAAAATTAAGTTAAAAATACCAACAAGAAGTAATGAGACATAAACTTAAAGGGCTTTTTCCTCGCACATTCCATTCTAATTTACAACCTAGAACACCACTTCCAGTAAGGCTCTGTTGCCCTAGTAACCAGATTTGGTAAAGGAGAAATGCTGCCGCCTTGTGGCCGATTCCCGCAAGAGCAGCTTTTAACCCACAGCTAATGGTCACTTACCATTCACAAGGACTCAGGGCTGTAAAGGACACCTGCCCTCAAAATTGTGCTGCGGTAGGGAATGGATAAAAATTTCAAAACAGGCAAAATTTGCAAGAAGATAGTATGAAGAGGTATGTTTTACACACTCTCTTTTGAAAGAAAGGAAAATGTATAAAAGCTCAGCCTCAGGAAGTATTAGACTCATGCAATCTAATCTACAAAACGTTTTCAACTCACACCAGTCGACTGACCATTGGCAAAAAGTCTACAAATAATAAATGCTGAAGAGCTCTTAGAGAACTGTGTACCCTCTAGCTGCTGGTGAGATGTAAGAGGGTTAAACGCTAATAATGACAACAGAAAGGAGCTGCGTTTAAAAGGAAAAATTGAGGTACCATTCAATCCAGCAGGCGCACCAATGGGCCTCTCACCTGAGAAGACCAGAATGAAGAAGACCCGGGCTGCAAAAGCTGCACTGCAGCCTGATTCACAATAGACAAGACAGTGAAGCAACTAAAATGTCCATCAACAGATGAAAGGATAAAGAAGAAGTGGTCCATGTACACAATGAATACTAGCCATGGAAAACAATGAAACACTGCTCTTTGAGGCACCATAGATGATCTTGGAAATAATCACAGAACATGAGGTAAGTCGGAAAGCAAAAGTCCTATATCCTACGATATCACTTATAGGCGTTATCTAATAACTGACACAAATGAACATATTTCCACACAGAAAGTCAATCACAGACTTATTAAAAAAAACTATGCTTATCTAAAAGGAAAGGTGGGGGGAATGGATAAATGAAGATTAGCGTTACCATATGTATACAAATATATATTATATACATATATCAAAAGACCAACCATATAGCAAGGAAGGATTATGGAACACTCTGTAATAATTTACACGGGAAGAGGATCTCTACCTAAATAGTTATATAGAATATGTAGATGAACCAGAGTGTGTACACCTTGGACGAGCAACATTCTAAACATTACCCCAATTGAAAAAATTAAAACAACGAACTAGGAGTAATGAGACATAAACTTATGAGGGGTTTTCCTGGCACATTCCATCCAAATTTAAAACCTAGGCAAACAACTTCCAGAACGGCTCTGCTGCCCTAGTACCCAGATTTGGGAATGGAGAAATGCTGCATCCTTGTGGCCGTTTTCCACAAGAGCAGCTTTAAACCCACTGCAAAAGGTCACTAAATATTCACCAATTGCAGGTCTGTAAATGACACCGGCCCTCCAAAAAATACTGAGGTCGAAAATCGACCAAAAAATTCCAGAGTGCAACCTTCCAAAAAGAAAATTTGAAGAGGTATATTATAGTCACACTTTTTTGCTTTTTTCTTTTAACAGAAAAGAAAAAGGCGTGGAAAAATGATGAATTGTAGGAATTTTTACAGACATGTAAACCCAAATTACAAAAACCTATCAGCTCACACCAGTCAGAACGGCCATCAACAAAAATGCTGCAAACAATAAATGCTGACGTGATTGTGGAGAAATGCGTACCCTCGATTCTAAGGGGGATGTGGTAAGAGCCACTAATGAAAGCACAATTGAGGTGCCTTGAAAAGGTAAACGTTGACCTACCATACCAGTCAATCAATCATACCCACTGCTGTGTCTATCACCTGAGAAAATGAAAATCAAAAATCACAGGCTGGCAATCCTGCACTCCAGCAATATTTACCATAGGCAACACTTGGAAGCAACGAAACTGTCCATCAACAGAGGAATGCACCAAGAAGAAGTGGTCCGTGTACACAATGGGATATTAGCCATGGAAAACATTGAAGCACTGCTCTTTGAGGCACCATAGATGAGCCTGGAGATAATCACAAAACATGAAGTACGTCGGACAGCAAAACACCTATATCCTATATGATCATTTATGGCATTATCTAATAACTGACACAGATGAACATATTTCCGAAGAGAAAGACACTCACAGGCTTAGAAAACAAACTATGCTCATCTGAAAGGAAAGGAGGGGGGAAACTGAGAAATGAAGATTAGTGTTACTATTCATAAACAAATACATATTATATACATGTATCAAAAAGACCGAACATATAGCAAGGGAGGTCGACGGAACACTGTAATATTTTACATGGGAAGAGGATCTGTACATTAATAGACATACATAATGTACAAATGAACCAGATTGTGTACACCAAAGACAAACAATATTCTAAACTTTACCCAGATTAAAAAAATTTTAAAAACCAAGAAGAAGTAATGAGACATAAACTTATGGGGATTTCTCCTGGCAAATTCCATTCTAATTTACAACCTAGGACAATGACTTCCAGAGAGGCTCTGCTGCCCTAGTACCCAGATTGGGGAATGGAGAAATGCTACCTCCTTGTGGCCGTTTCCCACAACAGCAGCTTTGAACCCACTGCAAAAGGTCACTAAATTTTCACCTACTTGCAGTTCTGTAAATGACACCTGCCCTCCAGAAAATTTCTGGGGTCAAAAATCGACCAAAAACTTCACAAGAGGGCAACCTTCGAAGAAGACAATTTCAAGAGCTATATTGTACTCACGGTTTTTTCTTTTAAGAGAAAAGCGAAAGGCGTAGGAATATGACGAATTTTAAAAATTTTAATGACATGCACACCCATATTACAAAAACCTATCAGCTCACAGCAGTCAGAATGGCCATTAGGAAATATGCTGCAAAAAATAAAAGGTGAAGGGAGTGTGGAGAAATGCGTACCTTCGGTTGTAAGGGGGGCATGTAAAGAGCCACTAACGAAAACACAATGTAGGTGCTTCAAAAAGGGAAACATTGAGCTACCAGTCAATCAATCACAACCACTGCTTGGCCTATCACCTGAGAAAATGAGAATCAAAAAGTCACAGGCTGGCAAACCTGTACGCCAGCAAGATTTACCATAGCCAGCACTTGGAAGCAATGAAAATGTCCATCAACCGAGGAATGCACCAAGAAGAAGTGGTCAACGTACACAATGGAATATTACTCTAATAATAAATATAAATTAAATTTAAAAACAAACAAAAGCAAGGAGACATCAACATTTGTGGGTTTATCCGGGCACATTGCACTCTAATTTATAACCGAAGAACACCACTGGCCGGTAGGTCTGTTTCCCTAGTACCAGCAAGGGGAACGTAGAAAGGCTGCCGCTCTCTGGCCGTTACCTGCAAAAGCAGGTTTAAAGCCTGAGCCAATGGTCACTTCATATGAACAAGTACTGCAGGGCTGTAATTGAAACCTGCCCTCAAAATGTCTTGAGGGAGATAATGGCCAAAATATTTCAAATGGTGACACATACTTTAAGAAAACACTTTGAAGAAATAAGCTCTAATCACAGCTGGAAAAGTAAAAGGGACATGTCTTAAAGCTCAATTTCAACGCATTATGAGACACATGCAAATTCAACCACAAAGAGGTATCAGCTCACACAACTCAGAATAACCATCAGCAAAAACTACAGAGAAAAAATCCTGAAGGTGCTGGGAAGAAATACATGCCCTCCACTTTAAGTGGGACGTAACCTGGAAAGAGCCACTAAGGAGAACAGAACAGAGGTGCCTTTAAAAGGTAAACATTGAGCTACCATATGATCCAGCAGACCTATTCCTGGACCTATAAACTAAGAAGACAGAATTGGAAGGACACAGCCACGCAAATCTGCATTGCATACTATTACAATAGCCAAGATATGGAAGTAACCAAAAAGTCCACCGACAGATGGGTGGACAAAGAAGAACTGCTACCTGTATAGATGGAATATGAGCTAGTGAAAAAATGAAACAATGCCATTTGCAGCACCATAGATGAGTCTAGAAGTAATCACGCAACTTGGAGTAAGTGAGAAAGCGAAAGACACATATCCTATCATATCACATATAGGGGTTACCTAAAAAATGATACAAACAAAGATATTTCCACAGACAAACACTATCATAGATTCATTCAAAAAACTTATGGTTCACCAAATGGAAAGGTGTGAGGATTGGATACATTACCATATTGAGGTTAACAGAGAGATACAAACACATGTGAAATATATAATCACCAAAGACCTACGCAATACCAAGGGAAGACTACTCAACATTCTGTCATAACCTACATGGGAAAAGGATCCGAAGAAGAATAGATATATGTATATGTGTGAAAGAACCACATCTTGCACACCTAGAACAAACAAAACATTGTAATCAAGTTTGCTGTGATAAAAAATAAAAATTAAGTTAAAAATACCAACAAGAAGTAATGAGACATAAACTTAAAGGGCTTTTTCCTCGCACATTCCATTCTAATTTACAACCTAGAACACCACTTCCAGTAAGGCTCTGTTGCCCTAGTAACCAGATTTGGTAAAGGAGAAATGCTGCCGCCTTGTGGCCGATTCCCGCAAGAGCAGCTTTTAACCCACAGCTAATGGTCACTTACCATTCACAAGGACTAAGGGCTGTAAAGGACACCTGCCCTCAAAATTGTGCTGCGGTAGGGAATGGATAAAAATTTCAAAACAGGCAAAATTTGCAAGAAGATAGTATGAAGAGGTATGTTTTACACACTCTCTTTTGAAAGAAAGGAAAATGTATAAAAGCTCAGCCTCAGGAAGTATTAGACTCATGCAATCTAATCTACAAAAAGTTTTCAACTCACACCAGTCGACTGACCCTTGGCAAAAAGTCTACAAATAATAAATGCTGAAGAGCTCTTAGAGAACTGTGTACCCTCTAGCTGCTGGTGAGATGTAAGAGGGTTAAACGCTAATAATGACAACAGAAAGGAGCTGCGTTTAAAAGGAAAAATTGAGGTACCATTCAATCCAGCAGGCGCACCAATGGGCCTCTCACCTGAGAAGACCAGAATGAAGAAGACCCGGGCTGCAAAAGCTGCACTGCAGCCTGATTCACAATAGACAAGACAGTGAAGCAACTAAAATGTCCATCAACAGATGAAAGGATAAAGAAGAAGTGGTCCATGTACACAATGAATACTAGCCATGGAAAACAATGAAACACTGCTCTTTGAGGCACCATAGATGATCTTGGAGATAATCACAGAACATGAGGTAAGTCGGAAAGCAAAAGTCCTATATCCTATGATATCACTTATAGGCGTTATCTAATAACTGACACAAATGATCATATTTCCACACAGAAAGTCAATCACAGACTTATTAAAAAAAAACTATGCTTATCTAAAAGGAAAGGTGGGGGGAATGGATAAATGAAGATTAGCGTTACCATATGTATACAAATATATATTATATACATATATCAAAAGACCAACCATATAGCAAGGAAGGATTATGGAACACTCTGTAATAATTTACACGGGAAGAGGATCTCTACCTAAATAGTTATATAGAATATGTAGATGAACCAGAGTGTGTACACCTTGGACGAGCAACATTCTAACCATTACCCCAATTGAAAAAATTAAAACAACGAACTAGGAGTAATGAGACATAAACTTATGAGGGGTTTTCCTGGCACATTCCATCCAAATTTAAAACCTAGGCAAACAACTTCCAGAACGGCTCTGCTGCCCTAGTACCCAGATTTGGGAATGGAGAAATGCTGCATCCTTGTGGCCGTTTTCCACAAGAGCAGCTTTAAACCCACTGCAAAAGGTCACTAAATATTCACCAATTGCAGGTCTGTAAATGACACCGGCCCTCCAAAAAATACTGAGGTCGAAAATCGACCAAAAAATTCCAGAGTGCAACCTTCCAAAAAGAAAATTTGAAGAGGTATATTATAGTCACACTTTTTTGCTTTTTTCTTTTAACAGAAAAGAAAAAGGCGTGGAAAAATGATGAATTGTAGGAATTTTTACAGACATGTAAACCCAAATTACAAAAACCTATCAGCTCACACCAGTCAGAACGGCCATCAACAAAAATGCTGCAAACAATAAATGCTGACGTGATTGTGGAGAAATGCGTACCCTCGATTCTAAGGGGGATGTGGTAAGAGCCACTAATGAAAGCACAATTGAGGTGCCTTGAAAAGGTAAACGTTGACCTACCATACCAGTCAATCAATCATACCCACTGCTGTGTCTATCACCTGAGAAAATGAAAATCAAAAATCACAGGCTGGCAATCCTGCACTCCAGCAATATTTACCATAGGCAACACTTGGAAGCAACGAAACTGTCCATCAACAGAGGAATGAACCAAGAAGAAGTGGTCCGTGTACACAATGGAATATTAGCCATGGAAAACATTGAAGCACTGCTCTTTGAGGCACCATAGATGAGCCTGGAGATAATCACAAAACATGAAGTAGGTCGGACAGCAAAACACCTATATCCTATATGATCACTTGTGGCATTATCTAATAACTGACACAGATGAACATATTTCCGAAGAGAAAGACACTCACAGGCTTAGAAAACAAACTATGCTCATCTGAAAGGAAAGGAGGGGGGAAATTGAGAAATGAAGATTAGTGTTACTATTCATATACAAATACATATTATATACATGTATCAAAAAGACCGAACATATAGCAAGGGAGGTCGACGGAACACTGTAATATTTTACATGGGAAGAGAATCTGTACATTAATAGACATACATAATGTACAAATGAACCAGATTGTGTACACCAAAGACAAACAATATTCTAAACTTTACCCAGATTAAAAAAATTTTAAAAACCAAGAAGAAGTAATGAGACATAAACTTATGGGGATTTCTCCTGGCAAATTCCATTCTAATTTACAACCTAGGACAATGACTTTCAGAAAGGCTCTGCTGCCCTAGTACCCAGATTGGGGAATGGAGAAATGCTACCTCCTTGTGGCCGTTTCCCACAACAGCAGCTTTGAACCCACTGCAAAAGGTCACTAAATTTTCACCTACTTGCAGTTCTGTAAATGACACCTGCCCTCCAGAAAATTTCTGGGGTCAAAAATCGACCATAAACTTCACAAGAGGGCAACCTTCGAAGAAGACAATTTCAAGAGCTATATTGTACTCACGGTTTTTTCTTTTAAGAGAAAAGCAAAAGGCGTAGGAATATGACGAATTTTAAAAATTTTAATGACATGCACACCCATATTACAAAAACCTATCAGCTCACAGCAGTCAGAATGGCCATTAGGAAATATGCTGCAAAAAATAAAAGGTGAAGGGAGTGTGGAGAAATGCGTACCTTCGGTTGTAAGGGGGGCATGTAAAGAGCCACTAATGAAAACACAATGTAGGTGCTTCAAAAAGGGAAACATTGAGCTACCAGTCAATCAATCACAACCACTGCTTGGCCTATCACCTGAGAAAATGAGAATCAAAAAGTCACAGGCTGGCAAACCTGTACGCCAGCAAGATTTACCATAGCCAGCACTTGGAAGCAATGAAAATGTCCATCAACCGAGGAATGCACCAAGAAGAAGTGGTCCACGTACACAATGGAATATTACTCTAATAATAAATATAAATTAAATTTAAAAACAAACAAAAGCAAGGAGACATCAACATTTGTGGGTTTATCCGGGCACATTGCACTCTAATTTATAACCGAAGAACACCACTGGCCGGTAGGTCTGTTTCCCTAGTACCAGCAAGGGGAACGTAGAAAGGCTGCCGCTCTCTGGCCGTTACCTGCAAAAGCAGGTTTAAAGCCTGAGCCAATGGTCACTTCATATGAACAAGTACTGCAGGGCTGTAAATGAAACCTGCCCTCAAAATGTCTTGAGGGAGATAATGGCCAAAATATTTCAAATGGTGACACATACTTTAAGAAAACACTTTGAAGAAATAAGCTCTAATCACAGCTGGAAAAGTAAAAGGGGCATGTCTTAAAGCTCAATTTCAACGCATTATGAGACACATGCAAATTCAACCACAAAGAGGTATCAGCTCACACAACTCAGAATAACCATCAGCAAAAACTACAGAGAAAAAATCCTGAAGGTGCTGGGAAGAAATACATGCCCTCCACTTTAAGTGGGACGTAACCTGGAAAGAGCCACTAAGGAGAACAGAACAGAGGTGCCTTTAAAAGGTAAACATTGAGCTACCATATGATCCAGCAGACCTATTCCTGGACCTATAAACTAAGAAGACAGAATTGGAAGGACACAGCCACGCAAATCTGCATTGCATACTATTACAATAGCCAAGATATGGAAGTAACCAAAAAGTCCACCGACAGATGGGTGGACAAAGAAGAACTGCTACCTGTATAGATGGAATATGAGCTAGTGAAAAAATGAAACAATGCCATTTGCAGCACCATAGATGAGTCTAGAAGTAATCACGCAACTTGGAGTAAGTGAGAAAGCGAAAGACACATATCCTATCATATCACATATAGGGGTTACCTAAAAAATGATACAAACAAAGATATTTCCACAGACAAACACTATCATAGATTCATTCAAAAAACTTATGGTTCACCAAATGGAAAGGTGTGAGGATTGGATACATTACCATATTGAGGTTAACAGAGAGATACAAACACATGTGAAATATATAATCACCAAAGACCTACGCAATACCAAGGGAAGACTACTCAACATTGTGTCATAACCTACATGGGAAAAGGATCCGAAGAAGAATAGATATATGTATATGTGTGAAAGAACCACATCTTGCACACCTAGAGCAAACAAAACATTGTAATCAAGTTTGCTGTGATAAAAAATAAAAATTAAGTTAAAAATACCAACAAGAAGTAATGAGACATAAACTTAAAGGGCTTTTTCCTCGCACATTCCATTCTAATTTACAACCTAGAACACCACTTCCAGTAAGGCTCTGTTGCCCTAGTAACCAGATTTGGTAAAGGAGAAATGCTGCCGCCTTGTGGCCGATTCCCGCAAGAGCAGCTTTTAACCCACAGCTAATGGTCACTTACCATTCACAAGGACTCAGGGCTGTAAAGGACACCTGCCCTCAAAATTGTGCTGCGGTAGGGAATGGATAAAATTTTCAAAACAGGCAAAATTTGCAAGAAGATAGTATGAAGAGGTATGTTTTACTCACTCTCTTTTGAAAGAAAGGAAAATGTATAAAAGCTCAGCCTCAGGAAGTATTAGACTCATGCAATCTAATCTACAAAACGTTTTCAACTCACACCAGTCGACTGACCATTGGCAAAAAGTCTACAAATAATAAATGCTGAAGAGCTCTTAGAGAACTGTGTACCCTCTAGCTGCTGGTGAGATGTAAGAGGGTTAAACGCTAATAATGACAACAGAAAGGAGCTGCGTTTAAAAGGAAAAATTGAGGTACCATTCAATCCAGCAGGCGCACCAATGGGCCTCTCACCTGAGAAGACCAGAATGAAGAAGACCCGGGCTGCAAAAGCTGCACTGCAGCCTGATTCACAATAGACAAGACAGTGAAGCAACTAAAATGTCCATCAACAGATGAAAGGATAAAGAAGAAGTGGTCCATGTACACAATGAATACTAGCCATGGAAAACAATGAAACACTGCTCTTTGAGGCACCATAGATGATCTTGGAGATAATCACAGAACATGAGGTAAGTCGGAAAGCAAAAGTCCTATATCCTATGATATCACTTATAGGCGTTATCTAATAACTGACACAAATGATCATATTTCCACACAGAAAGTCAATCACAGACTTATTAAAAAAAAACTATGCTTATCTAAAAGGAAAGGTGGGGGGAATGGATAAATGAAGATTAGCGTTACCATATGTATACAAATATATATTATATACATATATCAAAAGACCAACCATATAGCAAGGAAGGATTATGGAACACTCTGTAATAATTTACACGGGAAGAGGATCTCTACCTAAATAGTTATATAGAATATGTAGATGAACCAGAGTGTGTACACCTTGGACGAGCAACATTCTAACCATTACCCCAATTGAAAAAATTAAAACAACGAACTAGGAGTAATGAGACATAAACTTATGAGGGGTTTTCCTGGCACATTCCATCCAAATTTAAAACCTAGGCAAACAACTTCCAGAACGGCTCTGCTGCCCTAGTACCCAGATTTGGGAATGGAGAAATGCTGCATCCTTGTGGCCGTTTTCCACAAGAGCAGCTTTAAACCCACTGCAAAAGGTCACTAAATATTCACCAATTGCAGGTCTGTAAATGACACCGGCCCTCCAAAAAATACTGAGGTCGAAAATCGACCAAAAAATTCCAGAGTGCAACCTTCCAAAAAGAAAATTTGAAGAGGTATATTATAGTCACACTTTTTTGCTTTTTTCTTTTAACAGAAAAGAAAAAGGCGTGGAAAAATGATGAATTGTAGGAATTTTTACAGACATGTAAACCCAAATTACAAAAACCTATCAGCTCACACCAGTCAGAACGGCCATCAACAAAAATGCTGCAAACAATAAATGCTGACGTGATTGTGGAGAAATGCGTACCCTCGATTCTAAGGGGGATGTGGTAAGAGCCACTAATGAAAGCACAATTGAGGTGCCTTGAAAAGGTAAACGTTGACCTACCATACCAGTCAATCAATCATACCCACTGCTGTGTCTATCACCTGAGAAAATGAAAATCAAAAATCACAGGCTGGCAATCCTGCACTCCAGCAATATTTACCATAGGCAACACTTGGAAGCAACGAAACTGTCCATCAACAGAGGAATGAACCAAGAAGAAGTGGTCCGTGTACACAATGGAATATTAGCCATGGAAAACATTGAAGCACTGCTCTTTGAGGCACCATAGATGAGCCTGGAGATAATCACAAAACATGAAGTAGGTCGGACAGCAAAACACCTATATCCTATATGATCACTTGTGGCATTATCTAATAACTGACACAGATGAACATATTTCCGAAGAGAAAGACACTCACAGGCTTAGAAAACAAACTATGCTCATCTGAAAGGAAAGGAGGGGGGAAATTGAGAAATGAAGATTAGTGTTACTATTCATATACAAATACATATTATATACATGTATCAAAAAGACCGAACATATAGCAAGGGAGGTCGACGGAACACTGTAATATTTTACATGGGAAGAGAATCTGTACATTAATAGACATACATAATGTACAAATGAACCAGATTGTGTACACCAAAGACAAACAATATTCTAAACTTTACCCAGATTAAAAAAATTTTAAAAACCAAGAAGAAGTAATGAGACATAAACTTATGGGGATTTCTCCTGGCAAATTCCATTCTAATTTACAACCTAGGACAATGACTTTCAGAAAGGCTCTGCTGCCCTAGTACCCAGATTGGGGAATGGAGAAATGCTACCTCCTTGTGGCCGTTTCCCACAACAGCAGCTTTGAACCCACTGCAAAAGGTCACTAAATTTTCACCTACTTGCAGTTCTGTAAATGACACCTGCCCTCCAGAAAATTTCTGGGGTCAAAAATCGACCATAAACTTCACAAGAGGGCAACCTTCGAAGAAGACAATTTCAAGAGCTATATTGTACTCACGGTTTTTTCTTTTAAGAGAAAAGCAAAAGGCGTAGGAATATGACGAATTTTAAAAATTTTAATGACATGCACACCCATATTACAAAAACCTATCAGCTCACAGCAGTCAGAATGGCCATTAGGAAATATGCTGCAAAAAATAAAAGGTGAAGGGAGTGTGGAGAAATGCGTACCTTCGGTTGTAAGGGGGGCATGTAAAGAGCCACTAATGAAAACACAATGTAGGTGCTTCAAAAAGGGAAACATTGAGCTACCAGTCAATCAATCACAACCACTGCTTGGCCTATCACCTGAGAAAATGAGAATCAAAAAGTCACAGGCTGGCAAACCTGTACGCCAGCAAGATTTACCATAGCCAGCACTTGGAAGCAATGAAAATGTCCATCAACCGAGGAATGCACCAAGAAGAAGTGGTCCACGTACACAATGGAATATTACTCTAATAATAAATATAAATTAAATTTAAAAACAAACAAAAGCAAGGAGACATCAACATTTGTGGGTTTATCCGGGCACATTGCACTCTAATTTATAACCGAAGAACACCACTGGCCGGTAGGTCTGTTTCCCTAGTACCAGCAAGGGGAACGTAGAAAGGCTGCCGCTCTCTGGCCGTTACCTGCAAAAGCAGGTTTAAAGCCTGAGCCAATGGTCACTTCATATGAACAAGTACTGCAGGGCTGTAAATGAAACCTGCCCTCAAAATGTCTTGAGGGAGATAATGGCCAAAATATTTCAAATGGTGACACATACTTTAAGAAAACACTTTGAAGAAATAAGCTCTAATCACAGCTGGAAAAGTAAAAGGGGCATGTCTTAAAGCTCAATTTCAACGCATTATGAGACACATGCAAATTCAACCACAAAGAGGTATCAGCTCACACAACTCAGAATAACCATCAGCAAAAACTACAGAGAAAAAATCCTGAAGGTGCTGGGAAGAAATACATGCCCTCCACTTTAAGTGGGACGTAACCTGGAAAGAGCCACTAAGGAGAACAGAACAGAGGTGCCTTTAAAAGGTAAACATTGAGCTACCATATGATCCAGCAGACCTATTCCTGGACCTATAAACTAAGAAGACAGAATTGGAAGGACACAGCCACGCAAATCTGCATTGCATACTATTACAATAGCCAAGATATGGAAGTAACCAAAAAGTCCACCGACAGATGGGTGGACAAAGAAGAACTGCTACCTGTATAGATGGAATATGAGCTAGTGAAAAAATGAAACAATGCCATTTGCAGCACCATAGATGAGTCTAGAAGTAATCACGCAACTTGGAGTAAGTGAGAAAGCGAAAGACACATATCCTATCATATCACATATAGGGGTTACCTAAAAAATGATACAAACAAAGATATTTCCACAGACAAACACTATCATAGATTCATTCAAAAAACTTATGGTTCACCAAATGGAAAGGTGTGAGGATTGGATACATTACCATATTGAGGTTAACAGAGAGATACAAACACATGTGAAATATATAATCACCAAAGACCTACGCAATACCAAGGGAAGACTACTCAACATTGTGTCATAACCTACATGGGAAAAGGATACGAAGAAGAATAGATATATGTATATGTGTGAAAGAACCACATCTTGCACACCTAGAGCAAACAAAACATTGTAATCAAGTTTGCTGTGATAAAAAATAAAAATTAAGTTAAAAATACCAACAAGAAGTAATGAGACATAAACTTAAAGGGCTTTTTCCTCGCACATTCCATTCTAATTTACAACCTAGAACACCACTTCCAGTAAGGCTCTGTTGCCCTAGTAACCAGATTTGGTAAAGGAGAAATGCTGCCGCCTTGTGGCCGATTCCCGCAAGAGCAGCTTTTAACCCACAGCTAATGGTCACTTACCATTCACAAGGACTCAGGGCTGTAAAGGACACCTGCCCTCAAAATTGTGCTGCGGTAGGGAATGGATAAAATTTTCAAAACAGGCAAAATTTGCAAGAAGATAGTATGAAGAGGTATGTTTTACTCACTCTCTTTTGAAAGAAAGGAAAATGTATAAAAGCTCAGCCTCAGGAAGTATTAGACTCATGCAATCTAATCTACAAAACGTTTTCAACTCACACCAGTCGACTGACCATTGGCAAAAAGTCTACAAATAATAAATGCTGAAGAGCTCTTAGAGAACTGTGTACCCTCTAGCTGCTGGTGAGATGTAAGAGGGTTAAACGCTAATAATGACAACAGAAAGGAGCTGCGTTTAAAAGGAAAAATTGAGGTACCATTCAATCCAGCAGGCGCACCAATGGGCCTCTCACCTGAGAAGACCAGAATGAAGAAGACCCGGGCTGCAAAAGCTGCACTGCAGCCTGATTCACAATAGACAAGACAGTGAAGCAACTAAAATGTCCATCAACAGATGAAAGGATAAAGAAGAAGTGGTCCATGTACACAATGAATACTAGCCATGGAAAACAATGAAACACTGCTCTTTGAGGCACCATAGATGATCTTGGAGATAATCACAGAACATGAGGTAAGTCGGAAAGCAAAAGTCCTATATCCTATGATATCACTTATAGGCGTTATCTAATAACTGACACAAATGATCATATTTCCACACAGAAAGTCAATCACAGACTTATTAAAAAAAAACTATGCTTATCTAAAAGGAAAGGTGGGGGGAATGGATAAATGAAGATTAGCGTTACCATATGTATACAAATATATATTATATACATATATCAAAAGACCAACCATATAGCAAGGAAGGATTATGGAACACTCTGTAATAATTTACACGGGAAGAGGATCTCTACCTAAATAGTTATATAGAATATGTAGATGAACCAGAGTGTGTACACCTTGGACGAGCAACATTCTAACCATTACCCCAATTGAAAAAATTAAAACAACGAACTAGGAGTAATGAGACATAAACTTATGAGGGGTTTTCCTGGCACATTCCATCCAAATTTTAAACCTAGGCAAACAACTTCCAGAACGGCTCTGCTGCCCTAGTACCCAGATTTGGGAATGGAGAAATGCTGCATCCTTGTGGCCGTTTTCCACAAGAGCAGCTTTAAACCCACTGCAAAAGGTCACTAAATATTCACCAATTGCAGGTCTGTAAATGACACCGGCCCTCCAAAAAATACTGAGGTCGAAAATCGACCAAAAAATTCCAGAGTGCAACCTTCCAAAAAGAAAATTTGAAGAGGTATATTATAGTCACACTTTTTTGCTTTTTTCTTTTAACAGAAAAGAAAAAGGCGTGGAAAAATGATGAATTGTAGGAATTTTTACAGACATGTAAACCCAAATTACAAAAACCTATCAGCTCACACCAGTCAGAACGGCCATCAACAAAAATGCTGCAAACAATAAATGCTGATGTGATTGTGGAGAAATGCGTACCCTCGATTCTAAGGGGGATGTGGTAAGAGCCACTAATGAAAGCACAATTGAGGTGCCTTGAAAAGGTAAACGTTGACCTACCATACCAGTCAATCAATCATACCCACTGCTGTGTCTATCACCTGAGAAAATGAAAATCAAAAATCACAGGCTGGCAATCCTGCACTCCAGCAATATTTACCATAGGCAACACTTGGAAGCAATGAAACTGTCCATCAACAGAGGAATGAACCAAGAAGAAGTGGTCCGTGTACACAATGGAATATTAGCCATGGAAAACATTGAAGCACTGCTCTTTGAGGCACCATAGATGAGCCTGGAGATAATCACAAAACATGAAGTAGGTCGGACAGCAAAACACCTATATCCTATATGATCACTTGTGGCATTATCTAATAACTGACACAGATGAACATATTTCCGAAGAGAAAGACACTCACAGGCTTAGAAAACAAACTATGCTCATCTGAAAGGAAAGGAGGGGGGAAATTGAGAAATGAAGATTAGTGTTACTATTCATATACAAATACATATTATATACATGTATCAAAAAGACCGAACATATAGCAAGGGAGGTCGACGGAACACTGTAATATTTTACATGGGAAGAGAATCTGTACATTAATAGACATACATAATGTACAAATGAACCAGATTGTGTACACCAAAGACAAACAATATTCTAAACTTTACCCAGATTAAAAAAATTTTAAAAACCAAGAAGAAGTAATGAGACATAAACTTATGGGGATTTCTCCTGGCAAATTCCATTCTAATTTACAACCTAGGACAATGACTTTCAGAAAGGCTCTGCTGCCCTAGTACCCAGATTGGGGAATGGAGAAATGCTACCTCCTTGTGGCCGTTTCCCACAACAGCAGCTTTGAACCCACTGCAAAAGGTCACTAAATTTTCACCTACTTGCAGTTCTGTAAATGACACCTGCCCTCCAGAAAATTTCTGGGGTCAAAAATCGACCATAAACTTCACAAGAGGGCAACCTTCGAAGAAGACAATTTCAAGAGCTATATTGTACTCACGGTTTTTTCTTTTAAGAGAAAAGCAAAAGGCGTAGGAATATGACGAATTTTAAAAATTTTAATGACATGCACACCCATATTACAAAAACCTATCAGCTCACAGCAGTCAGAATGGCCATTAGGAAATATGCTGCAAAAAATAAAAGGTGAAGGGAGTGTGGAGAAATGCGTACCTTCGGTTGTAAGGGGGGCATGTAAAGAGCCACTAATGAAAACACAATGTAGGTGCTTCAAAAAGGGAAACATTGAGCTACCAGTCAATCAATCACAACCACTGCTTGGCCTATCACCTGAGAAAATGAGAATCAAAAAGTCACAGGCTGGCAAACCTGTACGCCAGCAAGATTTACCATAGCCAGCACTTGGAAGCAATGAAAATGTCCATCAACCGAGGAATGCACCAAGAAGAAGTGGTCCACGTACACAATGGAATATTACTCTAATAATAAATATAAATTAAATTTAAAAACAAACAAAAGCAAGGAGACATCAACATTTGTGGGTTTATCCGGGCACATTGCACTCTAATTTATAACCGAAGAACACCACTGGCCGGTAGGTCTGTTTCCCTAGTACCAGCAAGGGGAACGTAGAAAGGCTGCCGCTCTCTGGCCGTTACCTGCAAAAGCAGGTTTAAAGCCTGAGCCAATGGTCACTTCATATGAACAAGTACTGCAGGGCTGTAAATGAAACCTGCCCTCAAAATGTCTTGAGGGAGATAATGGCCAAAATATTTCAAATGGTGACACATACTTTAAGAAAACACTTTGAAGAAATAAGCTCTAATCACAGCTGGAAAAGTAAAAGGGGCATGTCTTAAAGCTCAATTTCAACGCATTATGAGACACATGCAAATTCAACCACAAAGAGGTATCAGCTCACACAACTCAGAATAACCATCAGCAAAAACTACAGAGAAAAAATCCTGAAGGTGCTGGGAAGAAATACATGCCCTCCACTTTAAGTGGGACGTAACCTGGAAAGAGCCACTAAGGAGAACAGAACAGAGGTGCCTTTAAAAGGTAAACATTGAGCTACCATATGATCCAGCAGACCTATTCCTGGACCTATAAACTAAGAAGACAGAATTGGAAGGACACAGCCACGCAAATCTGCATTGCATACTATTACAATAGCCAAGATATGGAAGTAACCAAAAAGTCCACCGACAGATGGGTGGACAAAGAAGAACTGCTACCTGTATAGATGGAATATGAGCTAGTGAAAAAATGAAACAATGCCATTTGCAGCACCATAGATGAGTCTAGAAGTAATCACGCAACTTGGAGTAAGTGAGAAAGCGAAAGACACATATCCTATCATATCACATATAGGGGTTACCTAAAAAATGATACAAACAAAGATATTTCCACAGACAAACACTATCATAGATTCATTCAAAAAACTTATGGTTCACCAAATGGAAAGGTGTGAGGATTGGATACATTACCATATTGAGGTTAACAGAGAGATACAAACACATGTGAAATATATAATCACCAAAGACCTACGCAATACCAAGGGAAGACTACTCAACATTGTGTCATAACCTACATGGGAAAAGGATACGAAGAAGAATAGATATATGTATATGTGTGAAAGAACCACATCTTGCACACCTAGAGCAAACAAAACATTGTAATCAAGTTTGCTGTGATAAAAAATAAAAATTAAGTTAAAAATACCAACAAGAAGTAATGAGACATAAACTTAAAGGGCTTTTTCCTCGCACATTCCATTCTAATTTACAACCTAGAACACCACTTCCAGTAAGGCTCTGTTGCCCTAGTAACCAGATTTGGTAAAGGAGAAATGCTGCCGCCTTGTGGCCGATTCCCGCAAGAGCAGCTTTTAACCCACAGCTAATGGTCACTTACCATTCACAAGGACTCAGGGCTGTAAAGGACACCTGCCCTCAAAATTGTGCTGCGGTAGGGAATGGATAAAATTTTCAAAACAGGCAAAATTTGCAAGAAGATAGTATGAAGAGGTATGTTTTACTCACTCTCTTTTGAAAGAAAGGAAAATGTATAAAAGCTCAGCCTCAGGAAGTATTAGACTCATGCAATCTAATCTACAAAACGTTTTCAACTCACACCAGTCGACTGACCATTGGCAAAAAGTCTACAAATAATAAATGCTGAAGAGCTCTTAGAGAACTGTGTACCCTCTAGCTGCTGGTGAGATGTAAGAGGGTTAAACGCTAATAATGACAACAGAAAGGAGCTGCGTTTAAAAGGAAAAATTGAGGTACCATTCAATCCAGCAGGCGCACCAATGGGCCTCTCACCTGAGAAGACCAGAATGAAGAAGACCCGGGCTGCAAAAGCTGCACTGCAGCCTGATTCACAATAGACAAGACAGTGAAGCAACTAAAATGTCCATCAACAGATGAAAGGATAAAGAAGAAGTGGTCCATGTACACAATGAATACTAGCCATGGAAAACAATGAAACACTGCTCTTTGAGGCACCATAGATGATCTTGGAGATAATCACAGAACATGAGGTAAGTCGGAAAGCAAAAGTCCTATATCCTATGATATCACTTATAGGCGTTATCTAATAACTGACACAAATGATCATATTTCCACACAGAAAGTCAATCACAGACTTATTAAAAAAAAACTATGCTTATCTAAAAGGAAAGGTGGGGGGAATGGATAAATGAAGATTAGCGTTACCATATGTATACAAATATATATTATATACATATATCAAAAGACCAACCATATAGCAAGGAAGGATTATGGAACACTCTGTAATAATTTACACGGGAAGAGGATCTCTACCTAAATAGTTATATAGAATATGTAGATGAACCAGAGTGTGTACACCTTGGACGAGCAACATTCTAACCATTACCCCAATTGAAAAAATTAAAACAACGAACTAGGAGTAATGAGACATAAACTTATGAGGGGTTTTCCTGGCACATTCCATCCAAATTTAAAACCTAGGCAAACAACTTCCAGAACGGCTCTGCTGCCCTAGTACCCAGATTTGGGAATGGAGAAATGCTGCATCCTTGTGGCCGTTTTCCACAAGAGCAGCTTTAAACCCACTGCAAAAGGTCACTAAATATTCACCAATTGCAGGTCTGTAAATGACACCGGCCCTCCAAAAAATACTGAGGTCGAAAATCGACCAAAAAATTCCAGAGTGCAACCTTCCAAAAAGAAAATTTGAAGAGGTATATTATAGTCACACTTTTTTGCTTTTTTCTTTTAACAGAAAAGAAAAAGGCGTGGAAAAATGATGAATTGTAGGAATTTTTACAGACATGTAAACCCAAATTACAAAAACCTATCAGCTCACACCAGTCAGAACGGCCATCAACAAAAATGCTGCAAACAATAAATGCTGACGTGATTGTGGAGAAATGCGTACCCTCGATTCTAAGGGGGATGTGGTAAGAGCCACTAATGAAAGCACAATTGAGGTGCCTTGAAAAGGTAAACGTTGACCTACCATACCAGTCAATCAATCATACCCACTGCTGTGTCTATCACCTGAGAAAATGAAAATCAAAAATCACAGGCTGGCAATCCTGCACTCCAGCAATATTTACCATAGGCAACACTTGGAAGCAACGAAACTGTCCATCAACAGAGGAATGAACCAAGAAGAAGTGGTCCGTGTACACAATGGAATATTAGCCATGGAAAACATTGAAGCACTGCTCTTTGAGGCACCATAGATGAGCCTGGAGATAATCACAAAACATGAAGTAGGTCGGACAGCAAAACACCTATATCCTATATGATCACTTGTGGCATTATCTAATAACTGACACAGATGAACATATTTCCGAAGAGAAAGACACTCACAGGCTTAGAAAACAAACTATGCTCATCTGAAAGGAAAGGAGGGGGGAAATTGAGAAATGAAGATTAGTGTTACTATTCATATACAAATACATATTATATACATGTATCAAAAAGACCGAACATATAGCAAGGGAGGTCGACGGAACACTGTAATATTTTACATGGGAAGAGAATCTGTACATTAATAGACATACATAATGTACAAATGAACCAGATTGTGTACACCAAAGACAAACAATATTCTAAACTTTACCCAGATTAAAAAAATTTTAAAAACCAAGAAGAAGTAATGAGACATAAACTTATGGGGATTTCTCCTGGCAAATTCCATTCTAATTTACAACCTAGGACAATGACTTTCAGAAAGGCTCTGCTGCCCTAGTACCCAGATTGGGGAATGGAGAAATGCTACCTCCTTGTGGCCGTTTCCCACAACAGCAGCTTTGAACCCACTGCAAAAGGTCACTAAATTTTCACCTACTTGCAGTTCTGTAAATGACACCTGCCCTCCAGAAAATTTCTGGGGTCAAAAATCGACCATAAACTTCACAAGAGGGCAACCTTCGAAGAAGACAATTTCAAGAGCTATATTGTACTCACGGTTTTTTCTTTTAAGAGAAAAGCAAAAGGCGTAGGAATATGACGAATTTTAAAAATTTTAATGACATGCACACCCATATTACAAAAACCTATCAGCTCACAGCAGTCAGAATGGCCATTAGGAAATATGCTGCAAAAAATAAAAGGTGAAGGGAGTGTGGAGAAATGCGTACCTTCGGTTGTAAGGGGGGCATGTAAAGAGCCACTAATGAAAACACAATGTAGGTGCTTCAAAAAGGGAAACATTGAGCTACCAGTCAATCAATCACAACCACTGCTTGGCCTATCACCTGAGAAAATGAGAATCAAAAAGTCACAGGCTGGCAAACCTGTACGCCAGCAAGATTTACCATAGCCAGCACTTGGAAGCAATGAAAATGTCCATCAACCGAGGAATGCACCAAGAAGAAGTGGTCCACGTACACAATGGAATATTACTCTAATAATAAATATAAATTAAATTTAAAAACAAACAAAAGCAAGGAGACATCAACATTTGTGGGTTTATCCGGGCACATTGCACTCTAATTTATAACCGAAGAACACCACTGGCCGGTAGGTCTGTTTCCCTAGTACCAGCAAGGGGAACGTAGAAAGGCTGCCGCTCTCTGGCCGTTACCTGCAAAAGCAGGTTTAAAGCCTGAGCCAATGGTCACTTCATATGAACAAGTACTGCAGGGCTGTAAATGAAACCTGCCCTCAAAATGTCTTGAGGGAGATAATGGCCAAAATATTTCAAATGGTGACACATACTTTAAGAAAACACTTTGAAGAAATAAGCTCTAATCACAGCTGGAAAAGTAAAAGGGGCATGTCTTAAAGCTCAATTTCAACGCATTATGAGACACATGCAAATTCAACCACAAAGAGGTATCAGCTCACACAACTCAGAATAACCATCAGCAAAAACTACAGAGAAAAAATCCTGAAGGTGCTGGGAAGAAATACATGCCCTCCACTTTAAGTGGGACGTAACCTGGAAAGAGCCACTAAGGAGAACAGAACAGAGGTGCCTTTAAAAGGTAAACATTGAGCTACCATATGATCCAGCAGACCTATTCCTGGACCTATAAACTAAGAAGACAGAATTGGAAGGACACAGCCACGCAAATCTGCATTGCATACTATTACAATAGCCAAGATATGGAAGTAACCAAAAAGTCCACCGACAGATGGGTGGACAAAGAAGAACTGCTACCTGTATAGATGGAATATGAGCTAGTGAAAAAATGAAACAATGCCATTTGCAGCACCATAGATGAGTCTAGAAGTAATCACGCAACTTGGAGTAAGTGAGAAAGCGAAAGACACATATCCTATCATATCACATATAGGGGTTACCTAAAAAATGATACAAACAAAGATATTTCCACAGACAAACACTATCATAGATTCATTCAAAAAACTTATGGTTCACCAAATGGAAAGGTGTGAGGATTGGATACATTACCATATTGAGGTTAACAGAGAGATACAAACACATGTGAAATATATAATCACCAAAGACCTACACAATACCAAGGGAAGACTACTCAACATTGTGTCATAACCTACATGGGAAAAGGATACGAAGAAGAATAGATATATGTATATGTGTGAAAGAACCACATCTTGCACACCTAGAGCAAACAAAACATTGTAATCAAGTTTGCTGTGATAAAAAATAAAAATTAAGTTAAAAATACCAACAAGAAGTAATGAGACATAAACTTAAAGGGCTTTTTCCTCGCACATTCCATTCTAATTTACAACCTAGAACACCACTTCCAGTAAGGCTCTGTTGCCCTAGTAACCAGATTTGGTAAAGGAGAAATGCTGCCGCCTTGTGGCCGATTCCCGCAAGAGCAGCTTTTAACCCACAGCTAATGGTCACTTACCATTCACAAGGACTCAGGGCTGTAAAGGACACCTGCCCTCAAAATTGTGCTGCGGTAGGGAATGGATAAAATTTTCAAAACAGGCAAAATTTGCAAGAAGATAGTATGAAGAGGTATGTTTTACTCACTCTCTTTTGAAAGAAAGGAAAATGTATAAAAGCTCAGCCTCAGGAAGTATTAGACTCATGCAATCTAATCTACAAAACGTTTTCAACTCACACCAGTCGACTGACCATTGGCAAAAAGTCTACAAATAATAAATGCTGAAGAGCTCTTAGAGAACTGTGTACCCTCTAGCTGCTGGTGAGATGTAAGAGGGTTAAACGCTAATAATGACAACAGAAAGGAGCTGCGTTTAAAAGGAAAAATTGAGGTACCATTCAATCCAGCAGGCGCACCAATGGGCCTCTCACCTGAGAAGACCAGAATGAAGAAGACCCGGGCTGCAAAAGCTGCACTGCAGCCTGATTCACAATAGACAAGACAGTGAAGCAACTAAAATGTCCATCAACAGATGAAAGGATAAAGAAGAAGTGGTCCATGTACACAATGAATACTAGCCATGGAAAACAATGAAACACTGCTCTTTGAGGCACCATAGATGATCTTGGAGATAATCACAGAACATGAGGTAAGTCGGAAAGCAAAAGTCCTATATCCTATGATATCACTTATAGGCGTTATCTAATAACTGACACAAATGATCATATTTCCACACAGAAAGTCAATCACAGACTTATTAAAAAAAACTATGCTTATCTAAAAGGAAAGGTGGGGGGAATGGATAAATGAAGATTAGCGTTACCATATGTATACAAATATATATTATATACATATATCAAAAGACCAACCATATAGCAAGGAAGGATTATGGAACACTCTGTAATAATTTACACGGGAAGAGGATCTCTACCTAAATAGTTATATAGAATATGTAGATGAACCAGAGTGTGTACACCTTGGACGAGCAACATTCTAACCATTACCCCAATTGAAAAAATTAAAACAACGAACTAGGAGTAATGAGACATAAACTTATGAGGGGTTTTCCTGGCACATTCCATCCAAATTTAAAACCTAGGCAAACAACTTCCAGAACGGCTCTGCTGCCCTAGTACCCAGATTTGGGAATGGAGAAATGCTGCATCCTTGTGGCCGTTTTCCACAAGAGCAGCTTTAAACCCACTGCAAAAGGTCACTAAATATTCACCAATTGCAGGTCTGTAAATGACACCGGCCCTCCAAAAAATACTGAGGTCGAAAATCGACCAAAAAATTCCAGAGTGCAACCTTCCAAAAAGAAAATTTGAAGAGGTATATTATAGTCACACTTTTTTGCTTTTTTCTTTTAACAGAAAAGAAAAAGGCGTGGAAAAATGATGAATTGTAGGAATTTTTACAGACATGTAAACCCAAATTACAAAAACCTATCAGCTCACACCAGTCAGAACGGCCATCAACAAAAATGCTGCAAACAATAAATGCTGACGTGATTGTGGAGAAATGCGTACCCTCGATTCTAAGGGGGATGTGGTAAGAGCCACTAATGAAAGCACAATTGAGGTGCCTTGAAAAGGTAAACGTTGACCTACCATACCAGTCAATCAATCATACCCACTGCTGTGTCTATCACCTGAGAAAATGAAAATCAAAAATCACAGGCTGGCAATCCTGCACTCCAGCAATATTTACCATAGGCAACACTTGGAAGCAACGAAACTGTCCATCAACAGAGGAATGAACCAAGAAGAAGTGGTCCGTGTACACAATGGAATATTAGCCATGGAAAACATTGAAGCACTGCTCTTTGAGGCACCATAGATGAGCCTGGAGATAATCACAAAACATGAAGTAGGTCGGACAGCAAAACACCTATATCCTATATGATCACTTGTGGCATTATCTAATAACTGACACAGATGAACATATTTCCGAAGAGAAAGACACTCACAGGCTTAGAAAACAAACTATGCTCATCTGAAAGGAAAGGAGGGGGGAAATTGAGAAATGAAGATTAGTGTTACTATTCATATACAAATACATATTATATACATGTATCAAAAAGACCGAACATATAGCAAGGGAGGTCGACGGAACACTGTAATATTTTACATGGGAAGAGAATCTGTACATTAATAGACATACATAATGTACAAATGAACCAGATTGTGTACACCAAAGACAAACAATATTCTAAACTTTACCCAGATTAAAAAAATTTTAAAAACCAAGAAGAAGTAATGAGACATAAACTTATGGGGATTTCTCCTGGCAAATTCCATTCTAATTTACAACCTAGGACAATGACTTTCAGAAAGGCTCTGCTGCCCTAGTACCCAGATTGGGGAATGGAGAAATGCTACCTCCTTGTGGCCGTTTCCCACAACAGCAGCTTTGAACCCACTGCAAAAGGTCACTAAATTTTCACCTACTTGCAGTTCTGTAAATGACACCTGCCCTCCAGAAAATTTCTGGGGTCAAAAATCGACCATAAACTTCACAAGAGGGCAACCTTCGAAGAAGACAATTTCAAGAGCTATATTGTACTCACGGTTTTTTCTTTTAAGAGAAAAGCAAAAGGCGTAGGAATATGACGAATTTTAAAAATTTTAATGACATGCACACCCATATTACAAAAACCTATCAGCTCACAGCAGTCAGAATGGCCATTAGGAAATATGCTGCAAAAAATAAAAGGTGAAGGGAGTGTGGAGAAATGCGTACCTTCGGTTGTAAGGGGGGCATGTAAAGAGCCACTAATGAAAACACAATGTAGGTGCTTCAAAAAGGGAAACATTGAGCTACCAGTCAATCAATCACAACCACTGCTTGGCCTATCACCTGAGAAAATGAGAATCAAAAAGTCACAGGCTGGCAAACCTGTACGCCAGCAAGATTTACCATAGCCAGCACTTGGAAGCAATGAAAATGTCCATCAACCGAGGAATGCACCAAGAAGAAGTGGTCCACGTACACAATGGAATATTACTCTAATAATAAATATAAATTAAATTTAAAAACAAACAAAAGCAAGGAGACATCAACATTTGTGGGTTTATCCGGGCACATTGCACTCTAATTTATAACCGAAGAACACCACTGGCCGGTAGGTCTGTTTCCCTAGTACCAGCAAGGGGAACGTAGAAAGGCTGCCGCTCTCTGGCCGTTACCTGCAAAAGCAGGTTTAAAGCCTGAGCCAATGGTCACTTCATATGAACAAGTACTGCAGGGCTGTAAATGAAACCTGCCCTCAAAATGTCTTGAGGGAGATAATGGCCAAAATATTTCAAATGGTGACACATACTTTAAGAAAACACTTTGAAGAAATAAGCTCTAATCACAGCTGGAAAAGTAAAAGGGGCATGTCTTAAAGCTCAATTTCAACGCATTATGAGACACATGCAAATTCAACCACAAAGAGGTATCAGCTCACACAACTCAGAATAACCATCAGCAAAAACTACAGAGAAAAAATCCTGAAGGTGCTGGGAAGAAATACATGCCCTCCACTTTAAGTGGGACGTAACCTGGAAAGAGCCACTAAGGAGAACAGAACAGAGGTGCCTTTAAAAGGTAAACATTGAGCTACCATATGATCCAGCAGACCTATTCCTGGACCTATAAACTAAGAAGACAGAATTGGAAGGACACAGCCACGCAAATCTGCATTGCATACTATTACAATAGCCAAGATATGGAAGTAACCAAAAAGTCCACCGACAGATGGGTGGACAAAGAAGAACTGCTACCTGTATAGATGGAATATGAGCTAGTGAAAAAATGAAACAATGCCATTTGCAGCACCATAGATGAGTCTAGAAGTAATCACGCAACTTGGAGTAAGTGAGAAAGCGAAAGACACATATCCTATCATATCACATATAGGGGTTACCTAAAAAATGATACAAACAAAGATATTTCCACAGACAAACACTATCATAGATTCATTCAAAAAACTTATGGTTCACCAAATGGAAAGGTGTGAGGATTGGATACATTACCATATTGAGGTTAACAGAGAGATACAAACACATGTGAAATATATAATCACCAAAGACCTACGCAATACCAAGGGAAGACTACTCAACATTGTGTCATAACCTACATGGGAAAAGGATACGAAGAAGAATAGATATATGTATATGTGTGAAAGAACCACATCTTGCACACCTAGAGCAAACAAAACATTGTAATCAAGTTTGCTGTGATAAAAAATAAAAATTAAGTTAAAAATACCAACAAGAAGTAATGAGACATAAACTTAAAGGGCTTTTTCCTCGCACATTCCATTCTAATTTACAACCTAGAACACCACTTCCAGTAAGGCTCTGTTGCCCTAGTAACCAGATTTGGTAAAGGAGAAATGCTGCCGCCTTGTGGCCGATTCCCGCAAGAGCAGCTTTTAACCCACAGCTAATGGTCACTTACCATTCACAAGGACTCAGGGCTGTAAAGGACACCTGCCCTCAAAATTGTGCTGCGGTAGGGAATGGATAAAATTTTCAAAACAGGCAAAATTTGCAAGAAGATAGTATGAAGAGGTATGTTTTACTCACTCTCTTTTGAAAGAAAGGAAAATGTATAAAAGCTCAGCCTCAGGAAGTATTAGACTCATGCAATCTAATCTACAAAACGTTTTCAACTCACACCAGTCGACTGACCATTGGCAAAAAGTCTACAAATAATAAATGCTGAAGAGCTCTTAGAGAACTGTGTACCCTCTAGCTGCTGGTGAGATGTAAGAGGGTTAAACGCTAATAATGACAACAGAAAGGAGCTGCGTTTAAAAGGAAAAATTGAGGTACCATTCAATCCAGCAGGCGCACCAATGGGCCTCTCACCTGAGAAGACCAGAATGAAGAAGACCCGGGCTGCAAAAGCTGCACTGCAGCCTGATTCACAATAGACAAGACAGTGAAGCAACTAAAATGTCCATCAACAGATGAAAGGATAAAGAAGAAGTGGTCCATGTACACAATGAATACTAGCCATGGAAAACAATGAAACACTGCTCTTTGAGGCACCATAGATGATCTTGGAGATAATCACAGAACATGAGGTAAGTCGGAAAGCAAAAGTCCTATATCCTATGATATCACTTATAGGCGTTATCTAATAACTGACACAAATGAACATATTTCCACACAGAAAGTCAATCACAGACTTATTAAAAAAAACTATGCTTATCTAAAAGGAAAGGTGGGGGGAATGGATAAATGAAGATTAGCGTTACCATATGTATACAAATATATATTATATACATATATCAAAAGACCAACCATATAGCAAGGAAGGATTATGGAACACTCTGTAATAATTTACACGGGAAGAGGATCTCTACCTAAATAGTTATATAGAATATGTAGATGAACCAGAGTGTGTACACCTTGGACGAGCAACATTCTAACCATTACCCCAATTGAAAAAATTAAAACAACGAACTAGGAGTAATGAGACATAAACTTATGAGGGGTTTTCCTGGCACATTCCATCCAAATTTAAAACCTAGGCAAACAACTTCCAGAACGGCTCTGCTGCCCTAGTACCCAGATTTGGGAATGGAGAAATGCTGCATCCTTGTGGCCGTTTTCCACAAGAGCAGCTTTAAACCCACTGCAAAAGGTCACTAAATATTCACCAATTGAAGGTCTGTAAATGACACCGGCCCTCCAAAAAATACTGAGGTCGAAAATCGACCAAAAAATTCCAGAGTGCAACCTTCCAAAAAGAAAATTTGAAGAGGTATATTATAGTCACACTTTTTTGCTTTTTTCTTTTAACAGAAAAGAAAAAGGCGTGGAAAAATGATGAATTGTAGGAATTTTTACAGACATGTAAACCCAAATTACAAAAACCTATCAGCTCACACCAGTCAGAACGGCCATCAACAAAAATGCTGCAAACAATAAATGCTGACGTGATTGTGGAGAAATGCGTACCCTCGATTCTAAGGGGGATGTGGTAAGAGCCACTAATGAAAGCACAATTGAGGTGCCTTGAAAAGGTAAACGTTGACCTACCATACCAGTCAATCAATCATACCCACTGCTGTGTCTATCACCTGAGAAAATGAAAATCAAAAATCACAGGCTGGCAATCCTGCACTCCAGCAATATTTACCATAGGCAACACTTGGAAGCAACGAAACTGTCCATCAACAGAGGAATGCACCAAGAAGAAGTGGTCCGTGTACACAATGGAATATTAGCCATGGAAAACATTGAAGCACTGCTCTTTGAGGCACCATAGATGAGCCTGGAGATAATCACAAAACATGAAGTAGGTCGGACAGCAAAACACCTATATCCTATATGATCACTTATGGCATTATCTAATAACTGACACAGATGAACATATTTCCGAAGATAAAGACACTCACGGGCTTAGAAAACAAACTATGCTCATCTGAAAGGAAAGGAGGGGGGAAATGGAGAAATGAAGATTAGTGTTACTATTCATATACAAATACATATTATATACATGTATCAAAAAGACCGAACATATAGCAAGGGAGGTCGACGGAACAGTGTAATATTTTACATGGGAAGAGGATCTGTACATTAATAGACATACATAATGTACAAATGAACCAGATTGTGTACACCAAAGACAAACAATATTCTAAACTTTACCCAGATTAAAAAAATTTTAAAAACCAAGAAGAAGTAATGAGACATAAACTTATGGGGATTTCTCCTGGCAAATTCCATTCTAATTTACAACCTAGGACAATGACTTCCAGAAAGGCTCTGCTGCCCTAGTACCCAGATTGGGGAATGGAGAAATGCTACCTCCTTGTGGCCGTTTCCCACAACAGCAGCTTTGAACCCACTGCAAAAGGTCACTAAATTTTCACCTACTTGCAGTTCTGTAAATGACACCTGCCCTCCAGAAAATTTCTGGGGTCAAAAATCGACCAAAAACTTCACAAGAGGGCAACCTTCGAAGAAGACAATTTCAAGAGCTATATTGTACTCACGGTTTTTTCTTTTAAGAGAAAAGCGAAAGGCGTAGGAATATGACGAATTTTAAAAATTTTAATGACATGCACACCCATATTACAAAAACCTATCAGCTCACAGCTGTCAGAATGGCCATTAGGAAATATGCTGCAAAAAATAAAAGGTGAAGGGAGTGTGGAGAAATGCGTACCTTCGGTTGTAAGGGGGGCATGTAAAGAGCCACTAATGAAAACACAATGTAGGTGCTTCAAAAAGGGAAACATTGAGCTACCAGTCAATCAATCACAACCACTGCTTGGCCTATCACCTGAGAAAATGAGAATCAAAAAGTCACAGGCTGGCAAACCTGTACGCCAGCAAGATTTACCATAGCCAGCACTTGGAAGCAATGAAAATGTCCATCAACCGAGGAATGCACCAAGAAGAAGTGGTCCACGTACACAATGGAATATTACTCTAATAATAAATATAAATTAAATTTAAAAACAAACAAAAGCAAGGAGACATCAACATTTGTGGGTTTATCCGGGCACATTGCACTCTAATTTATAACCGAAGAACACCACTGGCCGGTAGGTCTGTTTCCCTAGTACCAGCAAGGGGAACGTAGAAAGGCTGCCGCTCTCTGGCCGTTACCTGCAAAAGCAGGTTTAAAGCCTGAGCCAATGGTCACTTCATATGAACAAGTACTGCAGGGCTGTAAATGAAACCTGCCCTCAAAATGTCTTGAGGGAGATAATGGCCAAAATATTTCAAATGGTGACACATACTTTAAGAAAACACTTTGAAGAAATAAGCTCTAATCACAGCTGGAAAAGTAAAAGGGACATGTCTTAAAGCTCAATTTCAACGCATTATGAGACACATGCAAATTCAACCACAAAGAGGTATCAGCTCACACAACTCAGAATAACCATCAGCAAAAACTACAGAGAAAAAATCCTGAAGGTGCTGGGAAGAAATACATGCCCTCCACTTTAAGTGGGACGTAACCTGGAAAGAGCCACTAAGGAGAACAGAACAGAGGTGCCTTTAAAAGGTAAACATTGAGCTACCATATGATCCAGCAGACCTATTCCTGGACCTATAAACTAAGAAGACAGAATTGGAAGGACACAGCCACGCAAATCTGCATTGCATACTATTACAATAGCCAAGATATGGAAGTAACCAAAAAGTCCACCGACAGATGGGTGGACAAAGAAGAACTGCTACCTGTATAGATGGAATATGAGCTAGTGAAAAAATGAAACAATGCCATTTGCAGCACCATAGATGAGTCTAGAAGTAATCACGCAACTTGGAGTAAGTGAGAAAGCGAAAGACACATATCCTATCATATCACATATAGGGGTTACCTAAAAAATGATACAAACAAAGATATTTCCACAGACAAACACTATCATAGATTCATTCAAAAAACTTATGGTTCACCAAATGGAAAGGTGTGAGGATTGGATACATTACCATATTGAGGTTAACAGAGAGATACAAACACATGTGAAATATATAATCACCAAAGACCTACGCAATACCAAGGGAAGACTACTCAACATTGTGTCATAACCTACATGGGAAAAGGATCCGAAGAAGAATAGATATATGTATATGTGTGAAAGAACCACATCTTGCACACCTAGAGCAAACAAAACATTGTAATCAAGTTTGCTGTGATAAAAAATAAAAATTAAGTTAAAAATACCAACAAGAAGTAATGAGACATAAACTTAAAGGGCTTTTTCCTCGCACATTCCATTCTAATTTACAACCTAGAACACCACTTCCAGTAAGGCTCTGTTGCCCTAGTAACCAGATTTGGTAAAGGAGAAATGCTGCCGCCTTGTGGCCGATTCCCGCAAGAGCAGCTTTTAACCCACAGCTAATGGTCACTTACCATTCACAAGGACTCAGGGCTGTAAAGGACACCTGCCCTCAAAATTGTGCTGCGGTAGGGAATGGATAAAATTTTCAAAACAGGCAAAATTTGCAAGAAGATAGTATGAAGAGGTATGTTTTACTCACTCTCTTTTGAAAGAAAGGAAAATGTATAAAAGCTCAGCCTCAGGAAGTATTAGACTCATGCAATCTAATCTACAAAACGTTTTCAACTCACACCAGTCGACTGACCATTGGCAAAAAGTCTACAAATAATAAATGCTGAAGAGCTCTTAGAGAACTGTGTACCCTCTAGCTGCTGGTGAGATGTAAGAGCGTTAAACGCTAATAATGACAACAGAAAGGAGCTGCGTTTAAAAGGAAAAATTGAGGTACCATTCAATCCAGCAGGCGCACCAATGGGCCTCTCACCTGAGAAGACCAGAATGAAGAAGACCCGGGCTGCAAAAGCTGCACTGCAGCCTGATTCACAATAGACAAGACAGTGAAGCAACTAAAATGTCCATCAACAGATGAAAGGATAAAGAAGAAGTGGTCCATGTACACAATGAATACTAGCCATGGAAAACAATGAAACACTGCTCTTTGAGGCACCATAGATGATCTTGGAGATAATCACAGAACATGAGGTAAGTCGGAAAGCAAAAGTCCTATATCCTATGATATCACTTATAGGCGTTATCTAATAACTGACACAAATGAACATTTTTCCACACAGAAAGTCAATCACAGACTTATTAAAAAAAAACTATGCTTATCTAAAAGGAAAGGTGGGGGGAATGGATAAATGAAGATTAGCGTTACCATATGTATACAAATATATATTATATACATATATCAAAAGACCAACCATATAGCAAGGAAGGATTATGGAACACTCTGTAATAATTTACACGGGAAGAGGATCTCTACCTAAATAGTTATATAGAATATGTAGATGAACCAGAGTGTGTACACCTTGGACGAGCAACATTCTAACCATTACCCCAATTGAAAAAATTAAAACAACGAACTAGGAGTAATGAGACATAAACTTATGAGGGGTTTTCCTGGCACATTCCATCCAAATTTAAAACCTAGGCAAACAACTTCCAGAACGGCTCTGCTGCCCTAGTACCCAGATTTGGGAATGGAGAAATGCTGCATCCTTGTGGCCGTTTTCCACAAGAGCAGCTTTAAACCCACTGCAAAAGGTCACTAAATATTCACCAATTGCAGGTCTGTAAATGACACCGGCCCTCCAAAAAATACTGAGGTCGAAAATCGACCAAAAAATTCCAGAGTGCAACCTTCCAAAAAGAAAATTTGAAGAGGTATATTATAGTCACACTTTTTTGCTTTTTTCTTTTAACAGAAAAGAAAAAGGCGTGGAAAAATGATGAATTGTAGGAATTTTTACAGACATGTAAACCCAAATTACAAAAACCTATCAGCTCACACCAGTCAGAACGGCCATCAACAAAAATGCTGCAAACAATAAATGCTGACGTGATTGTGGAGAAATGCGTACCCTCGATTCTAAGGGGGATGTGGTAAGAGCCACTAATGAAAGCACAATTGAGGTGCCTTGAAAAGGTAAACGTTGACCTACCATACCAGTCAATCAATCATACCCACTGCTGTGTCTATCACCTGAGAAAATGAAAATCAAAAATCACAGGCTGGCAATCCTGCACTCCAGCAATATTTACCATAGGCAACACTTGGAAGCAACGAAACTGTCCATCAACAGAGGAATGCACCAAGAAGAAGTGGTCCGTGTACACAATGGAATATTAGCCATGGAAAACATTGAAGCACTGCTCTTTGAGGCACCATAGATAAGCCTGGAGATAATCACAAAACATGAAGTAGGTCGGACAGCAAAACACCTATATCCTATATGATCACTTATGGCATTATCTAATAACTGACACAGATGAACATATTTCCGAAGATAAAGACACTCACGGGCTTAGAAAACAAACTATGCTCATCTGAAAGGAAAGGAGGGGGGAAATTGAGAAATGAAGATTAGTGTTACTATTCATATACAAATACATATTATATACATGTATCAAAAAGACCGAACATATAGCAAGGGAGGTCGACGGAACAGTGTAATATTTTACATGGGAAGAGGATCTGTACATTAATAGACATACATAATGTACAAATGAACCAGATTGTGTACACCAAAGACAAACAATATTCTAAACTTTACCCACATTAAAAAAATTTTAAAAACCAAGAAGAAGTAATGAGACATAAACTTATGGGGATTTCTCCTGGCAAATTCCATTCTAATTTACAACCTAGGACAATGACTTCCAGAAAGGCTCTGCTGCCCTAGTACCCAGATTGGGGAATGGAGAAATGCTACCTCCTTGTGGCCGTTTCCCACAACAGCAGCTTTGAACCCACTGCAAAAGGTCACTAAATTTTCACCTACTTGCAGTTCTGTAAATGACACCTGCCCTCCAGAAAATTTCTGGGGTCAAAAATCGACCAAAAACTTCACAAGAGGGCAACCTTCGAAGAAGACAATTTCAAGAGCTATATTGTACTCACGGTTTTTTCTTTTAAGAGAAAAGCGAAAGGCGTAGGAATATGACGAATTTTAAAAATTTTAATGACATGCACACCCATATTACAAAAACCTATCAGCTCACAGCAGTCAGAATGGCCATTAGGAAATATGCTGCAAAAAATAAAAGGTGAAGGGAGTGTGGAGAAATGCGTACCTTCGGTTGTAAGGGGGGCATGTAAAGAGCCACTAATGAAAACACAATGTAGGTGCTTCAAAAAGGGAAACATTGAGCTACCAGTCAATCAATCACAACCACTGCTTGGCCTATCACCTGAGAAAATGAGAATCAAAAAGTCACAGGCTGGCAAACCTGTACGCCAGCAAGATTTACCATAGCCAGCAATTGGAAGCAATGAAAATGTCCATCAACCGAGGAATGCACCAAGAAGAAGTGGTCCACGTACACAATGGAATATTACTCTAATAATAAATATAAATTAAATTTAAAAACAAACAAAAGCAAGGAGACATCAACATTTGTGGGTTTATCCGGGCACATTGCACTCTAATTTATAACCGAAGAACACCACTGGCCGGTAGGTCTGTTTCCCTAGTACCAGCAAGGGGAACGTAGAAAGGCTGCCGCTCTCTGGCCGTTACCTGCAAAAGCAGGTTTAAAGCCTGAGCCAATGGTCACTTCATATGAACAAGTACTGCAGGGCTGTAATTGAAACCTGCCCTCAAAATGTCTTGAGGGAGATAATGGCCAAAATATTTCAAATGGTGACACATACTTTAAGAAAACACTTTGAAGAAATAAGCTCTAATCACAGCTGGAAAAGTAAAAGGGACGTGTCTTAAAGCTCAATTTCAACGCATTATGAGACACATGCAAATTCATCCACAAAGAGGTATCAGCTCACACAACTCAGAATAACCATCAGCAAAAACTACAGAGAAAAAATCCTGAAGGTGCTGGGAAGAAATACATGCCCTCCACTTTAAGTGGGACGTAACCTGGAAAGAGCCACTAAGGAGAACAGAACAGAGGTGCCTTTAAAAGGTAAACATTGAGCTACCATATGATCCAGCAGACCTATTCCTGGACCTATAAACTAAGAAGACAGAATTGGAAGGACACAGCCACGCAAATCTGCATTGCATACTATTACAATAGCCAAGATATGGAAGTAACCAAAAAGTCCACCGACAGATGGGTGGACAAAGAAGAACTGCTACCTGTATAGATGGAATATGAGCTAGTGAAAAAATGAAACAATGCCATTTGCAGCACCATAGATGAGTCTAGAAGTAATCACGCAACTTGGAGTAAGTGAGAAAGCGAAAGACACATATCCTATCATATCACATATAGGGGTTACCTAAAAAATGATACAAACAAAGATATTTCCACAGACAAACACTATCATAGATTCATTCAAAAAACTTATGGTTCACCAAATGGAAAGGTGTGAGGATTGGATACATTACCATATTGAGGTTAACAGAGAGATACAAACACATGTGAAATATATAATCACCAAAGACCTACGCAATACCAAGGGAAGACTACTCAACATTGTGTCATAACCTACATGGGAAAAGGATCCGAAGAAGAATAGATATATGTATATGTGTGAAAGAACCACATCTTGCACACCTAGAACAAACAAAACATTGTAATCAAGTTTGCTGTGATAAAAAATAAAAATTAAGTTAAAAATACCAACAAGAAGTAATGAGACATAAACTTAAAGGGCTTTTTCCTCGCACATTCCATTCTAATTTACAACCTAGAACACCACTTCCAGTAAGGCTCTGTTGCCCTAGTAACCAGATTTGGTAAAGGAGAAATGCTGCCGCCTTGTGGCCGATTCCCGCAAGAGCAGCTTTTAACCCACAGCTAATGGTCACTTACCATTCACAAGGACTCAGGGCTGTAAAGGACACCTGCCCTCAAAATTGTGCTGCGGTAGGGAATGGATAAAAATTTCAAAACAGGCAAAATTTGCAAGAAGATAGTATGAAGAGGTATGTTTTACTCACTCTCTTTTGAAAGAAAGGAAAATGTATAAAAGCTCAGCCTCAGGAAGTATTAGACTCATGCAATCTAATCTACAAAAAGTTTTCAACTCACACCAGTCGACTGACCATTGGCAAAAAGTCTACAAATAATAAATGCTGAAGAGCTCTTAGAGAACTGTGTACCCTCTAGCTGCTGGTGAGATGTAAGAGGGTTAAACGCTAATAATGACAACAGAAAGGAGCTGCGTTTAAAAGGAAAAATTGAGGTACCATTCAATCCAGCAGGCGCACCAATGGGCCTCTCACCTGAGAAGACCAGAATGAAGAAGACCCGGGCTGCAAAAGCTGCACTGCAGCCTGATTCACAATAGACAAGACAGTGAAGCAACTAAAATGTCCATCAACAGATGAAAGGATAAAGAAGAAGTGGTCCATGTACACAATGAATACTAGCCATGGAAAACAATGAAACACTGCTCTTTGAGGCACCATAGATGATCTTGGAGATAATCACAGAACATGAGGTAAGTCGGAAAGCAAAAGTCCTATATCCTACGATATCACTTATAGGCGTTATCTAATAACTGACACAAATGAACATATTTCCACACAGAAAGTCAATCACAGACTTATTAAAAAAAACTATGCTTATCTAAAAGGAAAGGTGGGGGGAATGGATAAATGAAGATTAGCGTTACCATATGTATACAAATATATATTATATACATATATCAAAAGACCAACCATATAGCAAGGAAGGATTATGGAACACTCTGTAATAATTTACACGGGAAGAGGATCTCTACCTAAATAGTTATATAGAATATGTAGATGAACCAGAGTGTGTACACCTTGGACGAGCAACATTCTAACCATTACCCCAATTGAAAAAATTAAAACAACGAACTAGGAGTAATGAGACATAAACTTATGAGGGGTTTTCCTGGCACATTCCATCCAAATTTAAAACCTAGGCAAACAACTTCCAGAACGGCTCTGCTGCCCTAGTACCCAGATTTGGGAATGGAGAAATGCTGCATCCTTGTGGCCGTTTTCCACAAGAGCAGCTTTAAACCCACTGCAAAAGGTCACTAAATATTCACCAATTGCAGGTCTGTAAATGACACCGGCCCTCCAAAAAATACTGAGGTCGAAAATCGACCAAAAAATTCCAGAGTGCAACCTTCCAAAAAGAAAATTTGAAGAGGTATATTATAGTCACACTTTTTTGCTTTTTTCTTTTAACAGAAAAGAAAAAGGCGTGGAAAAATGATGAATTGTAGGAATTTTTACAGACATGTAAACCCAAATTACAAAAACCTATCAGCTCACACCAGTCAGAACGGCCATCAACAAAAATGCTGCAAACAATAAATGCTGACGTGATTGTGGAGAAATGCGTACCCTCGATTCTAAGGGGGATGTGGTAAGAGCCACTAATGAAAGCACAATTGAGGTGCCTTGAAAAGGTAAACGTTGACCTACCATACCAGTCAATCAATCATACCCACTGCTGTGTCTATCACCTGAGAAAATGAAAATCAAAAATCACAGGCTGGCAATCCTGCACTCCAGCAAAATTTACCATAGGCAACACTTGGAAGCAACGAAACTGTCCATCAACAGAGGAATGCACCAAGAAGAAGTGGTCCGTGTACACAATGGAATATTAGCCATGGAAAACATTGAAGCACTGCTCTTTGAGGCACCATAGATAAGCCTGGAGATAATCACAAAACATGAAGTAGGTCGGACAGCAAAACACCTATATCCTATATGATCACTTATGGCATTATCTAATAACTGACACAGATGAACATATTTCCGAAGATAAAGACACTCACGGGCTTAGAAAACAAACTATGCTCATCTGAAAGGAAAGGAGGGGGGAAATTGAGAAATGAAGATTAGTGTTACTATTCATATACAAATACATATTATATACATGTATCAAAAAGACCGAACATATAGCAAGGGAGGTCGACGGAACAGTGTAATATTTTACATGGGAAGAGGATCTGTACATTAATAGACATACATAATGTACAAATGAACCAGATTGTGTACACCAAAGACAAACAATATTCTAAACTTTACCCACATTAAAAAAATTTTAAAAACCAAGAAGAAGTAATGAGACATAAACTTATGGGGATTTCTCCTGGCAAATTCCATTCTAATTTACAACCTAGGACAATGACTTCCAGAAAGGCTCTGCTGCCCTAGTACCCAGATTGGGGAATGGAGAAATGCTACCTCCTTGTGGCCGTTTCCCACAACAGCAGCTTTGAACCCACTGCAAAAGGTCACTAAATTTTCACCTACTTGCAGTTCTGTAAATGACACCTGCCCTCCAGAAAATTTCTGGGGTCAAAAATCGACCAAAAACTTCACAAGAGGGCAACCTTCGAAGAAGACAATTTCAAGAGCTATATTGTACTCACGGTTTTTTCTTTTAAGAGAAAAGCGAAAGGCGTAGGAATATGACGAATTTTAAAAATTTTAATGACATGCACACCCATATTACAAAAACCTATCAGCTCACAGCAGTCAGAATGGCCATTAGGAAATATGCTGCAAAAAATAAAAGGTGAAGGGAGTGTGGAGAAATGCGTACCTTCGGTTGTAAGGGGGGCATGTAAAGAGCCACTAATGAAAACACAATGTAGGTGCTTCAAAAAGGGAAACATTGAGCTACCAGTCAATCAATCACAACCACTGCTTGGCCTATCACCTGAGAAAATGAGAATCAAAAAGTCACAGGCTGGCAAACCTGTACGCCAGCAAGATTTACCATAGCCAGCAATTGGAAGCAATGAAAATGTCCATCAACCGAGGAATGCACCAAGAAGAAGTGGTCCACGTACACAATGGAATATTACTCTAATAATAAATATAAATTAAATTTAAAAACAAACAAAAGCAAGGAGACATCAACATTTGTGGGTTTATCCGGGCACATTGCACTCTAATTTATAACCGAAGAACACCACTGGCCGGTAGGTCTGTTTCCCTAGTACCAGCAAGGGGAACGTAGAAAGGCTGCCGCTCTCTGGCCGTTACCTGCAAAAGCAGGTTTAAAGCCTGAGCCAATGGTCACTTCATATGAACAAGTACTGCAGGGCTGTAATTGAAACCTGCCCTCAAAATGTCTTGAGGGAGATAATGGCCAAAATATTTCAAATGGTGACACATACTTTAAGAAAACACTTTGAAGAAATAAGCTCTAATCACAGCTGGAAAAGTAAAAGGGACGTGTCTTAAAGCTCAATTTCAACGCATTATGAGACACATGCAAATTCATCCACAAAGAGGTATCAGCTCACACAACTCAGAATAACCATCAGCAAAAACTACAGAGAAAAAATCCTGAAGGTGCTGGGAAGAAATACATGCCCTCCACTTTAAGTGGGACGTAACCTGGAAAGAGCCACTAAGGAGAACAGAACAGAGGTGCCTTTAAAAGGTAAACATTGAGCTACCATATGATCCAGCAGACCTATTCCTGGACCTATAAACTAAGAAGACAGAATTGGAAGGACACAGCCACGCAAATCTGCATTGCATACTATTACAATAGCCAAGATATGGAAGTAACCAAAAAGTCCACCGACAGATGGGTGGACAAAGAAGAACTGCTACCTGTATAGATGGAATATGAGCTAGTGAAAAAATGAAACAATGCCATTTGCAGCACCATAGATGAGTCTAGAAGTAATCACGCAACTTGGAGTAAGTGAGAAAGCGAAAGACACATATCCTATCATATCACATATAGGGGTTACCTAAAAAATGATACAAACAAAGATATTTCCACAGACAAACACTATCATAGATTCATTCAAAAAACTTATGGTTCACCAAATGGAAAGGTGTGAGGATTGGATACATTACCATATTGAGGTTAACAGAGAGATACAAACACATGTGAAATATATAATCACCAAAGACCTACGCAATACCAAGGGAAGACTACTCAACATTGTGTCATAACCTACATGGGAAAAGGATCCGAAGAAGAATAGATATATGTATATGTGTGAAAGAACCACATCTTGCACACCTAGAACAAACAAAACATTGTAATCAAGTTTGCTGTGATAAAAAATAAAAATTAAGTTAAAAATACCAACAAGAAGTAATGAGACATAAACTTAAAGGGCTTTTTCCTCGCACATTCCATTCTAATTTACAACCTAGAACACCACTTCCAGTAAGGCTCTGTTGCCCTAGTAACCAGATTTGGTAAAGGAGAAATGCTGCCGCCTTGTGGCCGATTCCCGCAAGAGCAGCTTTTAACCCACAGCTAATGGTCACTTACCATTCACAAGGACTCAGGGCTGTAAAGGACACCTGCCCTCAAAATTGTGCTGCGGTAGGGAATGGATAAAAATTTCAAAACAGGCAAAATTTGCAAGAAGATAGTATGAAGAGGTATGTTTTACTCACTCTCTTTTGAAAGAAAGGAAAATGTATAAAAGCTCAGCCTCAGGAAGTATTAGACTCATGCAATCTAATCTACAAAAAGTTTTCAACTCACACCAGTCGACTGACCATTGGCAAAAAGTCTACAAATAATAAATGCTGAAGAGCTCTTAGAGAACTGTGTACCCTCTAGCTGCTGGTGAGATGTAAGAGGGTTAAACGCTAATAATGACAACAGAAAGGAGCTGCGTTTAAAAGGAAAAATTGAGGTACCATTCAATCCAGCAGGCGCACCAATGGGCCTCTCACCTGAGAAGACCAGAATGAAGAAGACCCGGGCTGCAAAAGCTGCACTGCAGCCTGATTCACAATAGACAAGACAGTGAAGCAACTAAAATGTCCATCAACAGATGAAAGGATAAAGAAGAAGTGGTCCATGTACACAATGAATACTAGCCATGGAAAACAATGAAACACTGCTCTTTGAGGCACCATAGATGATCTTGGAAATAATCACAGAACATGAGGTAAGTCGGAAAGCAAAAGTCCTATATCCTACGATATCACTTATAGGCGTTATCTAATAACTGACACAAATGAACATATTTCCACACAGAAAGTCAATCACAGACTTATTAAAAAAAACTATGCTTATCTAAAAGGAAAGGTGGGGGGAATGGATAAATGAAGATTAGCGTTACCATATGTATACAAATATATATTATATACATATATCAAAAGACCAACCATATAGCAAGGAAGGATTATGGAACACTCTGTAATAATTTACACGGGAAGAGGATCTCTACCTAAATAGTTATATAGAATATGTAGATGAACCAGAGTGTGTACACCTTGGACGAGCAACATTCTAACCATTACCCCAATTGAAAAAATTAAAACAACGAACTAGGAGTAATGAGACATAAACTTATGAGGGGTTTTCCTGGCACATTCCATCCAAATTTAAAACCTAGGCAAACAACTTCCAGAACGGCTCTGCTGCCCTAGTACCCAGATTTGGGAATGGAGAAATGCTGCATCCTTGTGGCCGTTTTCCACAAGAGCAGCTTTAAACCCACTGCAAAAGGTCACTAAATATTCACCAATTGCAGGTCTGTAAATGACACCGGCCCTCCAAAAAATACTGAGGTCGAAAATCGACCAAAAAATTCCAGAGTGCAACCTTCCAAAAAGAAAATTTGAAGAGGTATATTATAGTCACACTTTTTTGCTTTTTTCTTTTAACAGAAAAGAAAAAGGCGTGGAAAAATGATGAATTGTAGGAATTTTTACAGACATGTAAACCCAAATTACAAAAACCTATCAGCTCACACCAGTCAGAACGGCCATCAACAAAAATGCTGCAAACAATAAATGCTGACGTGATTGTGGAGAAATGCGTACCCTCGATTCTAAGGGGGATGTGGTAAGAGCCACTAATGAAAGCACAATTGAGGTGCCTTGAAAAGGTAAACGTTGACCTACCATACCAGTCAATCAATCATACCCACTGCTGTGTCTATCACCTGAGAAAATGAAAATCAAAAATCACAGGCTGGCAATCCTGCACTCCAGCAAAATTTACCATAGGCAACACTTGGAAGCAACGAAACTGTCCATCAACAGAGGAATGCACCAAGAAGAAGTGGTCCGTGTACACAATGGAATATTAGCCATGGAAAACATTGAAGCACTGCTCTTTGAGGCACCATAGATGAGCCTGGAGATAATCACAAAACATGAAGTAGGTCGGACAGCAAAACACCTATATCCTATATGATCACTTATGGCATTATCTAATAACTGACACAGATGAACATATTTCCGAAGAGAAAGACACTCACAGGCTTAGAAAACAAACTATGCTCATCTGAAAGGAAAGGAGGGGGGAAATTGAGAAATGAAGATTAGTGTTACTATTCATATACAAATACATATTATATACATGTATCAAAAAGACCGAACATATAGCAAGGGAGGTCGACGGAACAGTGTAATATTTTACATGGGAAGAGGATCTGTACATTAATAGACATACATAATGTACAAATGAACCAGATTGTGTACACCAAAGACAAACAATATTCTAAACTTTACCCACATTAAAAAAATTTTAAAAACCAAGAAGAAGTAATGAGACATAAACTTATGGGGATTTCTCCTGGCAAATTCCATTCTAATTTACAACCTAGGACAATGACTTCCAGAAAGGCTCTGCTGCCCTAGTACCCAGATTGGGGAATGGAGAAATGCTACCTCCTTGTGGCCGTTTCCCACAACAGCAGCTTTGAACCCACTGCAAAAGGTCACTAAATTTTCACCTACTTGCAGTTCTGTAAATGACACCTGCCCTCCAGAAAATTTCTGGGGTCAAAAATCGACCAAAAACTTCACAAGAGGGCAACCTTCGAAGAAGACAATTTCAAGAGCTATATTGTACTCACGGTTTTTTCTTTTAAGAGAAAAGCGAAAGGCGTAGGAATATGACGAATTTTAAAAATTTTAATGACATGCACACCCATATTACAAAAACCTATCAGCTCACAGCAGTCAGAATGGCCATTAGGAAATATGCTGCAAAAAATAAAAGGTGAAGGGAGTGTGGAGAAATGCGTACCTTCGGTTGTAAGGGGGGCATGTAAAGAGCCACTAATGAAAACACAATGTAGGTGCTTCAAAAAGGGAAACATTGAGCTACCAGTCAATCAATCACAACCACTGCTTGGCCTATCACCTGAGAAAATGAGAATCAAAAAGTCACAGGCTGGCAAACCTGTACGCCAGCAAGATTTACCATAGCCAGCAATTGGAAGCAATGAAAATGTCCATCAACCGAGGAATGCACCAAGAAGAAGTGGTCCACGTACACAATGGAATATTACTCTAATAATAAATATAAATTAAATTTAAAAACAAACAAAAGCAAGGAGACATCAACATTTGTGGGTTTATCCGGGCACATTGCACTCTAATTTATAACCGAAGAACACCACTGGCCGGTAGGTCTGTTTCCCTAGTACCAGCAAGGGGAACGTAGAAAGGCTGCCGCTCTCTGGCCGTTACCTGCAAAAGCAGGTTTAAAGCCTGAGCCAATGGTCACTTCATATGAACAAGTACTGCAGGGCTGTAATTGAAACCTGCCCTCAAAATGTCTTGAGGGAGATAATGGCCAAAATATTTCAAATGGTGACACATACTTTAAGAAAACACTTTGAAGAAATAAGCTCTAATCACAGCTGGAAAAGTAAAAGGGACGTGTCTTAAAGCTCAATTTCAACGCATTATGAGACACATGCAAATTCATCCACAAAGAGGTATCAGCTCACACAACTCAGAATAACCATCAGCAAAAACTACAGAGAAAAAATCCTGAAGGTGCTGGGAAGAAATACATGCCCTCCACTTTAAGTGGGACGTAACCTGGAAAGAGCCACTAAGGAGAACAGAACAGAGGTGCCTTTAAAAGGTAAACATTGAGTTACCATATGATCCAGCAGACCTATTCCTGGACCTATAAACTAAGAAGACAGAATTGGAAGGACACAGCCACGCAAATCTGCATTGCATACTATTACAATAGCCAAGATATGGAAGTAACCAAAAAGTCCACCGACAGATGGGTGGACAAAGAAGAACTGCTACCTGTATAGATGGAATATGAGCTAGTGAAAAAATGAAACAATGCCATTTGCAGCACCATAGATGAGTCTAGAAGTAATCACGCAACTTGGAGTAAGTGAGAAAGCGAAAGACACATATCCTATCATATCACATATAGGGGTTACCTAAAAAATGATACAAACAAAGATATTTCCACAGACAAACACTATCATAGATTCATTCAAAAAACTTATGGTTCACCAAATGGAAAGGTGTGAGGATTGGATACATTACCATATTGAGGTTAACAGAGAGATACAAACACATGTGAAATATATAATCACCAAAGACCTACGCAATACCAAGGGAAGACTACTCAACATTGTGTCATAACCTACATGGGAAAAGGATCCGAAGAAGAATAGATATATGTATATGTGTGAAAGAACCACATCTTGCACACCTAGAACAAACAAAACATTGTAATCAAGTTTGCTGTGATAAAAAATAAAAATTAAGTTAAAAATACCAACAAGAAGTAATGAGACATAAACTTAAAGGGCTTTTTCCTCGCACATTCCATTCTAATTTACAACCTAGAACACCACTTCCAGTAAGGCTCTGTTGCCCTAGTAACCAGATTTGGTAAAGGAGAAATGCTGCCGCCTTGTGGCCGATTCCCGCAAGAGCAGCTTTTAACCCACAGCTAATGGTCACTTACCATTCACAAGGACTCAGGGCTGTAAAGGACACCTGCCCTCAAAATTGTGCTGCGGTAGGGAATGGATAAAAATTTCAAAACAGGCAAAATTTGCAAGAAGATAGTATGAAGAGGTATGTTTTACTCACTCTCTTTTGAAAGAAAGGAAAATGTATAAAAGCTCAGCCTCAGGAAGTATTAGACTCATGCAATCTAATCTACAAAAAGTTTTCAACTCACACCAGTCGACTGACCATTGGCAAAAAGTCTACAAATAATAAATGCTGAAGAGCTCTTAGAGAACTGTGTACCCTCTAGCTGCTGGTGAGATGTAAGAGGGTTAAACGCTAATAATGACAACAGAAAGGAGCTGCGTTTAAAAGGAAAAATTGAGGTACCATTCAATCCAGCAGGCGCACCAATGGGCCTCTCACCTGAGAAGACCAGAATGAAGAAGACCCGGGCTGCAAAAGCTGCACTGCAGCCTGATTCACAATAGACAAGACAGTGAAGCAACTAAAATGTCCATCAACAGATGAAAGGATAAAGAAGAAGTGGTCCATGTACACAATGAATACTAGCCATGGAAAACAATGAAACACTGCTCTTTGAGGCACCATAGATGATCTTGGAAATAATCACAGAACATGAGGTAAGTCGGAAAGCAAAAGTCCTATATCCTACGATATCACTTATAGGCGTTATCTAATAACTGACACAAATGAACATATTTCCACACAGAAAGTCAATCACAGACTTATTAAAAAAAACTATGCTTATCTAAAAGGAAAGGTGGGGGGAATGGATAAATGAAGATTAGCGTTACCATATGTATACAAATATATATTATATACATATATCAAAAGACCAACCATATAGCAAGGAAGGATTATGGAACACTCTGTAATAATTTACACGGGAAGAGGATCTCTACCTAAATAGTTATATAGAATATGTAGATGAACCAGAGTGTGTACACCTTGGACGAGCAACATTCTAACCATTACCCCAATTGAAAAAATTAAAACAACGAACTAGGAGTAATGAGACATAAACTTATGAGGGGTTTTCCTGGCACATTCCATCCAAATTTAAAACCTAGGCAAACAACTTCCAGAACGGCTCTGCTGCCCTAGTACCCAGATTTGGGAATGGAGAAATGCTGCATCCTTGTGGCCGTTTTCCACAAGAGCAGCTTTAAACCCACTGCAAAAGGTCACTAAATATTCACCAATTGCAGGTCTGTAAATGACACCGGCCCTCCAAAAAATACTGAGGTCGAAAATCGACCAAAAAATTCCAGAGTGCAACCTTCCAAAAAGAAAATTTGAAGAGGTATATTATAGTCACACTTTTTTGCTTTTTTCTTTTAACAGAAAAGAAAAAGGCGTGGAAAAATGATGAATTGTAGGAATTTTTACAGACATGTAAACCCAAATTACAAAAACCTATCAGCTCACACCAGTCAGAACGGCCATCAACAAAAATGCTGCAAACAATAAATGCTGACGTGATTGTGGAGAAATGCGTACCCTCGATTCTAAGGGGGATGTGGTAAGAGCCACTAATGAAAGCACAATTGAGGTGCCTTGAAAAGGTAAACGTTGACCTACCATACCAGTCAATCAATCATACCCACTGCTGTGTCTATCACCTGAGAAAATGAAAATCAAAAATCACAGGCTGGCAATCCTGCACTCCAGCAAAATTTACCATAGGCAACACTTGGAAGCAACGAAACTGTCCATCAACAGAGGAATGCACCAAGAAGAAGTGGTCCGTGTACACAATGGAATATTAGCCATGGAAAACATTGAAGCACTGCTCTTTGAGGCACCATAGATGAGCCTGGAGATAATCACAAAACATGAAGTAGGTCGGACAGCAAAACACCTATATCCTATATGATCACTTATGGCATTATCTAATAACTGACACAGATGAACATATTTCCGAAGAGAAAGACACTCACAGGCTTAGAAAACAAACTATGCTCATCTGAAAGGAAAGGAGGGGGGAAATTGAGAAATGAAGATTAGTGTTACTATTCATATACAAATACATATTATATACATGTATCAAAAAGACCGAACATATAGCAAGGGAGGTCGACGGAACACTGTAATATTTTACATGGGAAGAGGATCTGTACATTAATAGACATACATAATGTACAAATGAACCAGATTGTGTACACCAAAGACAAACAATATTCTAAACTTTACCCAGATTAAAAAAATTTTAAAAACCAAGAAGAAGTAATGAGACATAAACTTATGGGGATTTCTCCTGGCAAATTCCATTCTAATTTACAACCTAGGACAATGACTTCCAGAAAGGCTCTGCTGCCCTAGTACCCAGATTGGGGAATGGAGAAATGCTACCTCCTTGTGGCCGTTTCCCACAACAGCAGCTTTGAACCCACTGCAAAAGGTCACTAAATTTTCACCTACTTGCAGTTCTGTAAATGACACCTGCCCTCCAGAAAATTTCTGGGGTCAAAAATCGACCAAAAACTTCACAAGAGGGCAACCTTCGAAGAAGACAATTTCAAGAGCTATATTGTACTCACGGTTTTTTCTTTTAAGAGAAAAGCGAAAGGCGTAGGAATATGACGAATTTTAAAAATTTTAATGACATGCACACCCATATTACAAAAACCTATCAGCTCACAGCAGTCAGAATGGCCATTAGGAAATATGCTGCAAAAAATAAAAGGTGAAGGGAGTGTGGAGAAATGCGTACCTTCGGTTGTAAGGGGGGCATGTAAAGAGCCACTAATGAAAACACAATGTAGGTGCTTCAAAAAGGGAAACATTGAGCTACCAGTCAATCAATCACAACCACTGCTTGGCCTATCACCTGAGAAAATGAGAATCAAAAAGTCACAGGCTGGCAAACCTGTACGCCAGCAAGATTTACCATAGCCAGCACTTGGAAGCAATGAAAATGTCCATCAACCGAGGAATGCACCAAGAAGAAGTGGTCCACGTACACAATGGAATATTACTCTAATAATAAATATAAATCAAATTTAAAAACAAACCAAAGCAAGGAGACATCAACATTTGTGGGTTTATCCGGGCACATTGCACTCTAATTTATAACCGAAGAACACCACTGGCCGGTAGGTCTGTTTCCCTAGTACCAGCAAGGGGAACGTAGAAAGGCTGCCGCTCTCTGGCCGTTACCTGCAAAAGCAGGTTTAAAGCCTGAGCCAATGGTCACTTCATATGAACAAGTACTGCAGGGCTGTAAATGAAACCTGCCCTCAAAATGTCTTGAGGGAGATAATGGCCAAAATATTTCAAATGGTGACACATACTTTAAGAAAACACTTTGAAGAAATAAGCTCTAATCACAGCTGGAAAAGTAAAAGGGACATGTCTTAAAGCTCAATTTCAACGCATTATGAGACACATGCAAATTCAACCACAAAGAGGTATCAGCTCACACAACTCAGAATAACCATCAGCAAAAACTACAGAGAAAAAATCCTGAAGGTGCTGGGAAGAAATACATGCCCTCCACTTTAAGTGGGACGTAACCTGGAAAGAGCCACTAAGGAGAACAGAACAGAGGTGCCTTTAAAAGGTAAACATTGAGCTACCATATGATCCAGCAGACCTATTCCTGGACCTATAAACTAAGAAGACAGAATTGGAAGGACACAGCCACGCAAATCTGCATTGCATACTATTACAATAGCCAAGATATGGAAGTAACCAAAAAGTCCACCGACAGATGGGTGGACAAAGAAGAACTGCTACCTGTATAGATGGAATATGAGCTAGTGAAAAAATGAAACAATGCCATTTGCAGCACCATAGATGAGTCTAGAAGTAATCACGCAACTTGGAGTAAGTGAGAAAGCGAAAGACACATATCCTATCATATCACATATAGGGGTTACCTAAAAAATGATACAAACAAAGATATTTCCACAGACAAACACTATCATAGATTCATTCAAAAAACTTATGGTTCACCAAATGGAAAGGTGTGAGGATTGGATACATTACCATATTGAGGTTAACAGAGAGATACAAACACATGTGAAATATATAATCACCAAAGACCTACGCAATACCAAGGGAAGACTACTCAACATTGTGTCATAACCTACATGGGAAAAGGATCCGAAGAAGAATAGATATATGTATATGTGTGAAAGAACCACATCTTGCACACCTAGAGCAAACAAAACATTGTAATCAAGTTTGCTGTGATAAAAAATAAAAATTAAGTTAAAAATACCAACAAGAAGTAATGAGACATAAACTTAAAGGGCTTTTTCCTCGCACATTCCATTCTAATTTACAACCTAGAACACCACTTCCAGTAAGGCTCTGTTGCCCTAGTAACCAGATTTGGTAAAGGAGAAATGCTGCCGCCTTGTGGCCGATTCCCGCAAGAGCAGCTTTTAACCCACAGCTAATGGTCACTTACCATTCACAAGGACTCAGGGCTGTAAAGGACACCTGCCCTCAAAATTGTGCTGCGGTAGGGAATGGATAAAATTTTCAAAACAGGCAAAATTTGCAAGAAGATAGTATGAAGAGGTATGTTTTACTCACTCTCTTTTGAAAGAAAGGAAAATGTATAAAAGCTCAGCCTCAGGAAGTATTAGACTCATGCAATCTAATCTACAAAACGTTTTCAACTCACACCAGTCGACTGACCATTGGCAAAAAGTCTACAAATAATAAATGCTGAAGAGCTCTTAGAGAACTGTGTACCCTCTAGCTGCTGGTGAGATGTAAGAGGGTTAAACGCTAATAATGACAACAGAAAGGAGCTGCGTTTAAAAGGAAAAATTGAGGTACCATTCAATCCAGCAGGCGCACCAATGGGCCTCTCACCTGAGAAGACCAGAATGAAGAAGACCCGGGCTGCAAAAGCTGCACTGCAGCCTGATTCACAATAGACAAGACAGTGAAGCAACTAAAATGTCCATCAACAGATGAAAGGATAAAGAAGAAGTGGTCCATGTACACAATGAATACTAGCCATGGAAAACAATGAAACACTGCTCTTTGAGGCACCATAGATGATCTTGGAGATAATCACAGAACATGAGGTAAGTCGGAAAGCAAAAGTCCTATATCCTACGATATCACTTATAGGCGTTATCTAATAACTGACACAAATGAACATATTTCCACACAGAAAGTCAATCACAGACTTATTAAAAAAAAACTATGCTTATCTAAAAGGAAAGGTGGGGGGAATGGATAAATGAAGATTAGCGTTACCATATGTATACAAATATATATTATATACATATATCAAAAGACCAACCATATAGCAAGGAAGGATTATGGAACACTCTGTAATAATTTACACGGGAAGAGGATCTCTACCTAAATAGTTATATAGAATATGTAGATGAACCAGAGTGTGTACACCTTGGACGAGCAACATTCTAACCATTACCCCAATTGAAAAAATTAAAACAACGAACTAGGAGTAATGAGACATAAACTTATGAGGGGTTTTCCTGGCACATTCCATCCAAATTTAAAACCTAGGCAAACAACTTCCAGAACGGCTCTGCTGCCCTAGTACCCAGATTTGGGAATGGAGAAATGCTGCATCCTTGTGGCCGTTTTCCACAAGAGCAGCTTTAAACCCACTGCAAAAGGTCACTAAATATTCACCAATTGCAGGTCTGTAAATGACACCGGCCCTCCAAAAAATACTGAGGTCGAAAATCGACCAAAAAATTCCAGAGTGCAACCTTCCAAAAAGAAAATTTGAAGAGGTATATTATAGTCACACTTTTTTGCTTTTTTCTTTTAACAGAAAAGAAAAAGGCGTGGAAAAATGATGAATTGTAGGAATTTTTACAGACATGTAAACCCAAATTACAAAAACCTATCAGCTCACACCAGTCAGAACGGCCATCAACAAAAATGCTGCAAACAATAAATGCTGACGTGATTGTGGAGAAATGCGTACCCTCGATTCTAAGGGGGATGTGGTAAGAGCCACTAATGAAAGCACAATTGAGGTGCCTTGAAAAGGTAAACGTTGACCTACCATACCAGTCAATCAATCATACCCACTGCTGTGTCTATCACCTGAGAAAATGAAAATCAAAAATCACAGGCTGGCAATCCTGCACTCCAGCAAAATTTACCATAGGCAACACTTGGAAGCAACGAAACTGTCCATCAACAGAGGAATGCACCAAGAAGAAGTGGTCCGTGTACACAATGGAATATTAGCCATGGAAAACATTGAAGCACTGCTCTTTGAGGCACCATAGATGAGCCTGGAGATAATCACAAAACATGAAGTAGGTCGGACAGCAAAACACCTATATCCTATATGATCACTTATGGCATTATCTAATAACTGACACAGATGAACATATTTCCGAAGAGAAAGACACTCACAGGCTTAGAAAACAAACTATGCTCATCTGAAAGGAAAGGAGGGGGGAAATTGAGAAATGAAGATTAGTGTTACTATTCATATACAAATACATATTATATACATGTATCAAAAAGACCGAACATATAGCAAGGGAGGTCGACGGAACACTGTAATATTTTACATGGGAAGAGGATCTGTACATTAATAGACATACATAATGTACAAATGAACCAGATTGTGTACACCAAAGACAAACAATATTCTAAACTTTACCCAGATTAAAAAAATTTTAAAAACCAAGAAGAAGTAATGAGACATAAACTTATGGGGATTTCTCCTGGCAAATTCCATTCTAATTTACAACCTAGGACAATGACTTCCAGAAAGGCTCTGCTGCCCTAGTACCCAGATTGGGGAATGGAGAAATGCTACCTCCTTGTGGCCGTTTCCCACAACAGCAGCTTTGAACCCACTGCAAAAGGTCACTAAATTTTCACCTACTTGCAGTTCTGTAAATGACACCTGCCCTCCAGAAAATTTCTGGGGTCAAAAATCGACCAAAAACTTCACAAGAGGGCAACCTTCGAAGAAGACAATTTCAAGAGCTATATTGTACTCACGGTTTTTTCTTTTAAGAGAAAAGCGAAAGGCGTAGGAATATGACGAATTTTAAAAATTTTAATGACATGCACACCCATATTACAAAAACCTATCAGCTCACAGCAGTCAGAATGGCCATTAGGAAATATGCTGCAAAAAATAAAAGGTGAAGGGAGTGTGGAGAAATGCGTACCTTCGGTTGTAAGGGGGGCATGTAAAGAGCCACTAATGAAAACACAATGTAGGTGCTTCAAAAAGGGAAACATTGAGCTACCAGTCAATCAATCACAACCACTGCTTGGCCTATCACCTGAGAAAATGAGAATCAAAAAGTCACAGGCTGGCAAACCTGTACGCCAGCAAGATTTACCATAGCCAGCACTTGGAAGCAATGAAAATGTCCATCAACCGAGGAATGCACCAAGAAGAAGTGGTCCACGTACACAATGGAATATTACTCTAATAATAAATATAAATTAAATTTAAAAACAAACAAAAGCAAGGAGACATCAACATTTGTGGGTTTATCCGGGCACATTGCACTCTAATTTATAACCGAAGAACACCACTGGCCGGTAGGTCTGTTTCCCTAGTACCAGCAAGGGGAACGTAGAAAGGCTGCCGCTCTCTGGCCGTTACCTGCAAAAGCAGGTTTAAAGCCTGAGCCAATGGTCACTTCATATGAACAAGTACTGCAGGGCTGTAAATGAAACCTGCCCTCAAAATGTCTTGAGGGAGATAATGGCCAAAATATTTCAAATGGTGACACATACTTTAAGAAAACACTTTGAAGAAATAAGCTCTAATCACAGCTGGAAAAGTAAAAGGGGCATGTCTTAAAGCTCAATTTCAACGCATTATGAGACACATGCAAATTCAACCACAAAGAGGTATCAGCTCACACAACTCAGAATAACCATCAGCAAAAACTACAGAGAAAAAATCCTGAAGGTGCTGGGAAGAAATACATGCCCTCCACTTTAAGTGGGACGTAACCTGGAAAGAGCCACTAAGGAGAACAGAACAGAGGTGCCTTTAAAAGGTAAACATTGAGCTACCATATGATCCAGCAGACCTATTCCTGGACCTATAAACTAAGAAGACAGAATTGGAAGGACACAGCCACGCAAATCTGCATTGCATACTATTACAATAGCCAAGATATGGAAGTAACCAAAAAGTCCACCGACAGATGGGTGGACAAAGAAGAACTGCTACCTGTATAGATGGAATATGAGCTAGTGAAAAAATGAAACAATGCCATTTGCAGCACCATAGATGAGTCTAGAAGTAATCACGCAACTTGGAGTAAGTGAGAAAGCGAAAGACACATATCCTATCATATCACATATAGGGGTTACCTAAAAAATGATACAAACAAAGATATTTCCACAGACAAACACTATCATAGATTCATTCAAAAAACTTATGGTTCACCAAATGGAAAGGTGTGAGGATTGGATACATTACCATATTGAGGTTAACAGAGAGATACAAACACATGTGAAATATATAATCACCAAAGACCTACGCAATACCAAGGGAAGACTACTCAACATTGTGTCATAACCTACATGGGAAAAGGATCCGAAGAAGAATAGATATATGTATATGTGTGAAAGAACCACATCTTGCACACCTAGAGCAAACAAAACATTGTAATCAAGTTTGCTGTGATAAAAAATAAAAATTAAGTTAAAAATACCAACAAGAAGTAATGAGACATAAACTTAAAGGGCTTTTTCCTCGCACATTCCATTCTAATTTACAACCTAGAACACCACTTCCAGTAAGGCTCTGTTGCCCTAGTAACCAGATTTGGTAAAGGAGAAATGCTGCCGCCTTGTGGCCGATTCCCGCAAGAGCAGCTTTTAACCCACAGCTAATGGTCACTTACCATTCACAAGGACTCAGGGCTGTAAAGGACACCTGCCCTCAAAATTGTGCTGCGGTAGGGAATGGATAAAATTTTCAAAACAGGCAAAATTTGCAAGAAGATAGTATGAAGAGGTATGTTTTACTCACTCTCTTTTGAAAGAAAGGAAAATGTATAAAAGCTCAGCCTCAGGAAGTATTAGACTCATGCATTCTAATCTACAAAACGTTTTCAACTCACACCAGTCGACTGACCATTGGCAAAAAGTCTACAAATAATAAATGCTGAAGAGCTCTTAGAGAACTGTGTACCCTCTAGCTGCTGGTGAGATGTAAGAGGGTTAAACGCTAATAATGACAACAGAAAGGAGCTGCGTTTAAAAGGAAAAATTGAGGTACCATTCAATCCAGCAGGCGCACCAATGGGCCTCTCACCTGAGAAGACCAGAATGAAGAAGACCCGGGCTGCAAAAGCTGCACTGCAGCCTGATTCACAATAGACAAGACAGTGAAGCAACTAAAATGTCCATCAACAGATGAAAGGATAAAGAAGAAGTGGTCCATGTACACAATGAATACTAGCCATGGAAAACAATGAAACACTGCTCTTTGAGGCACCATAGATGATCTTGGAGATAATCACAGAACATGAGGTAAGTCGGAAAGCAAAAGTCCTATATCCTACGATATCACTTATAGGCGTTATCTAATAACTGACACAAATGAACATATTTCCACACAGAAAGTCAATCACAGACTTATTAAAAAAAAACTATGCTTATCTAAAAGGAAAGGTGGGGGGAATGGATAAATGAAGATTAGCGTTACCATATGTATACAAATATATATTATATACATATATCAAAAGACCAACCATATAGCAAGGAAGGATTATGGAACACTCTGTAATAATTTACACGGGAAGAGGATCTCTACCTAAATAGTTATATAGAATATGTAGATGAACCAGAGTGTGTACACCTTGGACGAGCAACATTCTAACCATTACCCCAATTGAAAAAATTAAAACAACGAACTAGGAGTAATGAGACATAAACTTATGAGGGGTTTTCCTGGCACATTCCATCCAAATTTAAAACCTAGGCAAACAACTTCCAGAACGGCTCTGCTGCCCTAGTACCCAGATTTGGGAATGGAGAAATGCTGCATCCTTGTGGCCGTTTTCCACAAGAGCAGCTTTAAACCCACTGCAAAAGGTCACTAAATATTCACCAATTGCAGGTCTGTAAATGACACCGGCCCTCCAAAAAATACTGAGGTCGAAAATCGACCAAAAAATTCCAGAGTGCAACCTTCCAAAAAGAAAATTTGAAGAGGTATATTATAGTCACACTTTTTTGCTTTTTTCTTTTAACAGAAAAGAAAAAGGCGTGGAAAAATGATGAATTGTAGGAATTTTTACAGACATGTAAACCCAAATTACAAAAACCTATCAGCTCACACCAGTCAGAACGGCCATCAACAAAAATGCTGCAAACAATAAATGCTGACGTGATTGTGGAGAAATGCGTACCCTCGATTCTAAGGGGGATGTGGTAAGAGCCACTAATGAAAGCACAATTGAGGTGCCTTGAAAAGGTAAACGTTGACCTACCATACCAGTCAATCAATCATACCCACTGCTGTGTCTATCACCTGAGAAAATGAAAATCAAAAATCACAGGCTGGCAATCCTGCACTCCAGCAAAATTTACCATAGGCAACACTTGGAAGCAACGAAACTGTCCATCAACAGAGGAATGCACCAAGAAGAAGTGGTCCGTGTACACAATGGAATATTAGCCATGGAAAACATTGAAGCACTGCTCTTTGAGGCACCATAGATGAGCCTGGAGATAATCACAAAACATGAAGTAGGTCGGACAGCAAAACACCTATATCCTATATGATCACTTATGGCATTATCTAATAACTGACACAGATGAACATATTTCCGAAGAGAAAGACACTCACAGGCTTAGAAAACAAACTATGCTCATCTGAAAGGAAAGGAGGGGGGAAATTGAGAAATGAAGATTAGTGTTACTATTCATATACAAATACATATTATATACATGTATCAAAAAGACCGAACATATAGCAAGGGAGGTCGACGGAACAGTGTAATATTTTACATGGGAAGAGGATCTGTACATTAATAGACATACATAATGTACAAATGAACCAGATTGTGTACACCAAAGACAAACAATATTCTAAACTTTACCCAGATTAAAAAAATTTTAAAAACCAAGAAGAAGTAATGAGACATAAACTTATGGGGATTTCTCCTGGCAAATTCCATTCTAATTTACAACCTAGGACAATGACTTCCAGAAAGGCTCTGCTGCCCTAGTACCCAGATTGGGGAATGGAGAAATGCTACCTCCTTGTGGCCGTTTCCCACAACAGCAGCTTTGAACCCACTGCAAAAGGTCACTAAATTTTCACCTACTTGCAGTTCTGTAAATGACACCTGCCCTCCAGAAAATTTCTGGGGTCAAAAATCGACCAAAAACTTCACAAGAGGGCAACCTTCGAAGAAGACAATTTCAAGAGCTATATTGTACTCACGGTTTTTTCTTTTAAGAGAAAAGCGAAAGGCGTAGGAATATGACGAATTTTAAAAATTTTAATGACATGCACTCCCATATTACAAAAACCTATCAGCTCACAGCAGTCAGAATGGCCATTAGGAAATATGCTGCAAAAAATAAAAGGTGAAGGGAGTGTGGAGAAATGCGTACCTTCGGTTGTAAGGGGGGCATGTAAAGAGCCACTAATGAAAACACAATGTAGGTGCTTCAAAAAGGGAAACATTGAGCTACCAGTCAATCAATCACAACCACTGCTTGGCCTATCACCTGAGAAAATGAGAATCAAAAAGTCACAGGCTGGCAAACCTGTACGCCAGCAAGATTTACCATAGCCAGCACTTGGAAGCAATGAAAATGTCCATCAACCGAGGAATGCACCAAGAAGAAGTGGTCCACGTACACAATGGAATATTACTCTAATAATAAATATAAATCAAATTTAAAAACAAACCAAAGCAAGGAGACATCAACATTTGTGGGTTTATCCGGGCACATTGCACTCTAATTTATAACCGAAGAACACCACTGGCCGGTAGGTCTGTTTCCCTAGTACCAGCAAGGGGAACGTAGAAAGGCTGCCGCTCTCTGGCCGTTACCTGCAAAAGCAGGTTTAAAGCCTGAGCCAATGGTCACTTCATATGAACAAGTACTGCAGGGCTGTAAATGAAACCTGCCCTCAAAATGTCTTGAGGGAGATAATGGCCAAAATATTTCAAATGGTGACACATACTTTAAGAAAACACTTTGAAGAAATAAGCTCTAATCACAGCTGGAAAAGTAAAAGGGACATGTCTTAAAGCTCAATTTCAACGCATTATGAGACACATGCAAATTCAACCACAAAGAGGTATCAGCTCACACAACTCAGAATAACCATCAGCAAAAACTACAGAGAAAAAATCCTGAAGGTGCTGGGAAGAAATACATGCCCTCCACTTTAAGTGGGACGTAACCTGGAAAGAGCCACTAAGGAGAACAGAACAGAGGTGCCTTTAAAAGGTAAACATTGAGCTACCATATGATCCAGCAGACCTATTCCTGGACCTATAAACTAAGAAGACAGAATTGGAAGGACACAGCCACGCAAATCTGCATTGCATACTATTACAATAGCCAAGATATGGAAGTAACCAAAAAGTCCACCGACAGATGGGTGGACAAAGAAGAACTGCTACCTGTATAGATGGAATATGAGCTAGTGAAAAAATGAAACAATGCCATTTGCAGCACCATAGATGAGTCTAGAAGTAATCACGCAACTTGGAGTAAGTGAGAAAGCGAAAGACACATATCCTATCATATCACATATAGGGGTTACCTAAAAAATGATACAAACAAAGATATTTCCACAGACAAACACTATCATAGATTCATTCAAAAAACTTATGGTTCACCAAATGGAAAGGTGTGAGGATTGGATACATTACCATATTGAGGTTAACAGAGAGATACAAACACATGTGAAATATATAATCACCAAAGACCTACGCAATACCAAGGGAAGACTACTCAACATTGTGTCATAACCTACATGGGAAAAGGATCCGAAGAAGAATAGATATATGTATATGTGTGAAAGAACCACATCTTGCACACCTAGAGCAAACAAAACATTGTAATCAAGTTTGCTGTGATAAAAAATAAAAATTAAGTTAAAAATACCAACAAGAAGTAATGAGACATAAACTTAAAGGGCTTTTTCCTCGCACATTCCATTCTAATTTACAACCTAGAACACCACTTCCAGTAAGGCTCTGTTGCCCTAGTAACCAGATTTGGTAAAGGAGAAATGCTGCCGCCTTGTGGCCGATTCCCGCAAGAGCAGCTTTTAACCCACAGCTAATGGTCACTTACCATTCACAAGGACTCAGGGCTGTAAAGGACACCTGCCCTCAAAATTGTGCTGCGGTAGGGAATGGATAAAATTTTCAAAACAGGCAAAATTTGCAAGAAGATAGTATGAAGAGGTATGTTTTACTCACTCTCTTTTGAAAGAAAGGAAAATGTATAAAAGCTCAGCCTCAGGAAGTATTAGACTCATGCAATCTAATCTACAAAACGTTTTCAACTCACACCAGTCGACTGACCATTGGCAAAAAGTCTACAAATAATAAATGCTGAAGAGCTCTTAGAGAACTGTGTACCCTCTAGCTGCTGGTGAGATGTAAGAGGGTTAAACGCTAATAATGACAACAGAAAGGAGCTGCGTTTAAAAGGAAAAATTGAGGTACCATTCAATCCAGCAAGTGCACCAATGGGCCTCTCACCTGAGAAGACCAGAATGAAGAAGACCCGGGCTGCAAAAGCTGCACTGCAGCCTGATTCACAATAGACAAGACAGTGAAGCAAGTAAAATGTCCATCAACAGATGAAAGGATAAAGAAGAAGTGGTCCATGTACACAATGAATACTAGCCATGGAAAACAATGAAACACTGCTCTTTGAGGCACCATAGATGATCTTGGAGATAATCACAGAACATGAGGTAAGTCGGAAAGCAAAAGTCCTATATCCTATGATATCACTTATAGGCGTTATCTAATAACTGACACAAATGAACATATTTCCACACAGAAAGTCAATCACAGACTTATTAAAAAAAAACTATGCTTATCTAAAAGGAAAGGTGGGGGGAATGGATAAATGAAGATTAGCGTTACCATATGTATACAAATATATATTATATACATATATCAAAAGACCAACCATATAGCAAGGAAGGATTATGGAACACTCTGTAATAATTTACACGGGAAGAGGATCTCTACCTAAATAGTTATATAGAATATGTAGATGAACCAGAGTGTGTACACCTTGGACGAGCAACATTCTAACCATTACCCCAATTGAAAAAATTAAAACAACGAACTAGGAGTAATGAGACATAAACTTATGAGGGGTTTTCCTGGCACATTCCATCCAAATTTAAAACCTAGGCAAACAACTTCCAGAACGGCTCTGCTGCCCTAGTACCCAGATTTGGGAATGGAGAAATGCTGCATCCTTGTGGCCGTTTTCCACAAGAGCAGCTTTAAACCCACTGCAAAAGGTCACTAAATATTCACCAATTGCAGGTCTGTAAATGACACCGGCCCTCCAAAAAATACTGAGGTCGAAAATCGACCAAAAAATTCCAGAGTGCAACCTTCCAAAAAGAAAATTTGAAGAGGTATATTATAGTCACACTTTTTTGCTTTTTTCTTTTAACAGAAAAGAAAAAGGCGTGGAAAAATGATGAATTGTAGGAATTTTTACAGACATGTAAACCCAAATTACAAAAACCTATCAGCTCACACCAGTCAGAACGGCCATCAACAAAAATGCTGCAAACAATAAATGCTGACGTGATTGTGGAGAAATGCGTACCCTCGATTCTAAGGGGGATGTGGTAAGAGCCACTAATGAAAGCACAATTGAGGTGCCTTGAAAAGGTAAACGTTGACCTACCATACCAGTCAATCAATCATACCCACTGCTGTGTCTATCACCTGAGAAAATGAAAATCAAAAATCACAGGCTGGCAATCCTGCACTCCAGCAAAATTTACCATAGGCAACACTTGGAAGCAACGAAACTGTCCATCAACAGAGGAATGCACCAAGAAGAAGTGGTCCGTGTACACAATGGAATATTAGCCATGGAAAACATTGAAGCACTGCTCTTTGAGGCACCATAGATGAGCCTGGAGATAATCACAAAACATGAAGTAGGTCGGACAGCAAAACACCTATATCCTATATGATCACTTATGGCATTATCTAATAACTGACACAGATGAACATATTTCCGAAGAGAAAGACACTCACGGGCTTAGAAAACAAACTATGCTCATCTGAAAGGAAAGGAGGGGGGAAATTGAGAAATGAAGATTAGTGTTACTATTCATATACAAATACATATTATATACATGTATCAAAAAGACCGAACATATAGCAAGGGAGGTCGACGGAACAGTGTAATATTTTACATGGGAAGAGGATCTGTACATTAATAGACATACATAATGTACAAATGAACCAGATTGTGTACACCAAAGACAAACAATATTCTAAACTTTACCCACATTAAAAAAATTTTAAAAACCAAGAAGAAGTAATGAGACATAAACTTATGGGGATTTCTCCTGGCAAATTCCATTCTAATTTACAACCTAGGACAATGACTTCCAGAAAGGCTCTGCTGCCCTAGTACCCAGATTGGGGAATGGAGAAATGCTACCTCCTTGTGGCCGTTTCCCACAACAGCAGCTTTGAACCCACTGCAAAAGGTCACTAAATTTTCACCTACTTGCAGTTCTGTAAATGACACCTGCCCTCCAGAAAATTTCTGGGGTCAAAAATCGACCAAAAACTTCACAAGAGGGCAACCTTCGAAGAAGACAATTTCAAGAGCTATATTGTACTCACGGTTTTTTCTTTTAAGAGAAAAGCGAAAGGCGTAGGAATATGACGAATTTTAAAAATTTTAATGACATGCACACCCATATTACAAAAACCTATCAGCTCACAGCAGTCAGAATGGCCATTAGGAAATATGCTGCAAAAAATAAAAGGTGAAGGGAGTGTGGAGAAATGCGTACCTTCGGTTGTAAGGGGGGCATGTAAAGAGCCACTAATGAAAACACAATGTAGGTGCTTCAAAAAGGGAAACATTGAGCTACCAGTCAATCAATCACAACCACTGCTTGGCCTATCACCTGAGAAAATGAGAATCAAAAAGTCACAGGCTGGCAAACCTGTACGCCAGCAAGATTTACCATAGCCAGCACTTGGAAGCAATGAAAATGTCCATCAACCGAGGAATGCACCAAGAAGAAGTGGTCCACGTACACAATGGAATATTACTCTAATAATAAATATAAATTAAATTTAAAAACAAACAAAAGCAAGGAGACATCAACATTTGTGGGTTTATCCGGGCACATTGCACTCTCATTTATAACCGAAGAACACCACTGGCCGGTAGGTCTGTTTCCCTAGTACCAGCAAGGGGAACGTAGAAAGGCTGCCGCTCTCTGGCCGTTACCTGCAAAAGCAGGTTTAAAGCCTGAGCCAATGGTCACTTCATATGAACAAGTACTGCAGGGCTGTAATTGAAACCTGCCCTCAAAATGTCTTGAGGGAGATAATGGCCAAAATATTTCAAATGGTGACACATACTTTAAGAAAACACTTTGAAGAAATAAGCTCTAATCACAGCTGGAAAAGTAAAAGGGACATGTCTTAAAGCTCAATTTCAACGCATTATGAGACACATGCAAATTCATCCACAAAGAGGTATCAGCTCACACAACTCAGAATAACCATCAGCAAAAACTACAGAGAAAAAATCCTGAAGGTGCTGGGAAGAAATACATGCCCTCCACTTTAAGTGGGACGTAACCTGGAAAGAGCCACTAAGGAGAACAGAACAGAGGTGCCTTTAAAAGGTAAACATTGAGCTACCATATGATCCAGCAGACCTATTCCTGGACCTATAAACTAAGGAGACAGAATTGGAAGGACACAGCCACGCAAATCTGCATTGCATACTATTACAATAGCCAAGATATGGAAGTAACCAAAAAGTCCACCGACAGATGGGTGGACAAAGAAGAACTGCTACCTGTATAGATGGAATATGAGCTAGTGAAAAAATGAAACAATGCCATTTGCAGCACCATAGATGAGTCTAGAAGTAATCACGCAACTTGGAGTAAGTGAGAAAGCGAAAGACACATATCCTATCATATCACATATAGGGGTTACCTAAAAAATGATACAAACAAAGATATTTCCACAGACAAACACTATCATAGATTCATTCAAAAAACTTATGGTTCACCAAATGGAAAGGTGTGAGGATTGGATACATTACCATATTGAGGTTAACAGAGAGATACAAACACATGTGAAATATATAATCACCAAAGACCTACGCAATACCAAGGGAAGACTACTCAACATTGTGTCATAACCTACATGGGAAAAGGATCCGAAGAAGAATAGATATATGTATATGTGTGAAAGAACCACATCTTGCACACCTAGAACAAACAAAACATTGTAATCAAGTTTGCTGTGATAAAAAATAAAAATTAAGTTAAAAATACCAACAAGAAGTAATGAGACATAAACTTAAAGGGCTTTTTCCTCGCACATTCCATTCTAATTTACAACCTAGAACACCACTTCCAGTAAGGCTCTGTTGCCCTAGTAACCAGATTTGGTAAAGGAGAAATGCTGCCGCCTTGTGGCCGATTCCCGCAAGAGCAGCTTTTAACCCACAGCTAATGGTCACTTACCATTCACAAGGACTCAGGGCTGTAAAGGACACCTGCCCTCAAAATTGTGCTGCGGTAGGGAATGGATAAAAATTTCAAAACAGGCAAAATTTGCAAGAAGATAGTATGAAGAGGTATGTTTTACTCACTCTCTTTTGAAAGAAAGGAAAATGTATAAAAGCTCAGCCTCAGGAAGCATTAGACTCATGCAATCTAATCTACAAAAAGTTTTCAACTCACACCAGTCGACTGACCATTGGCAAAAAGTCTACAAATAATAAATGCTGAAGAGCTCTTAGAGAACTGTGTACCCTCTAGCTGCTGGTGAGATGTAAGAGGGTTAAACGCTAATAATGACAACAGAAAGGAGCTGCGTTTAAAAGGAAAAATTGAGGTACCATTCAATCCAGCAGGCGCACCAATGGGCCTCTCACCTGAGAAGACCAGAATGAAGAAGACCCGGGCTGCAAAAGCTGCACTGCAGCCTGATTCACAATAGACAAGACAGTGAAGCAACTAAAATGTCCATCAACAGATGAAAGGATAAAGAAGAAGTGGTCCATGTACACAATGAATACTAGCCATGGAAAACAATGAAACACTGCTCTTTGAGGCACCATAGATGATCTTGGAGATAATCACAGAACATGAGGTAAGTCGGAAAGCAAAAGTCCTATATCCTATGATATCACTTATAGGCGTTATCTAATAACTGACACAAATGAACATATTTCCACACAGAAAGTCAATCACAGACTTATTAAAAAAAAACTATGCTTATCTAAAAGGAAAGGTGGGGGGAATGGATAAATGAAGATTAGCGTTACCATATGTATACAAATATATATTATATACATATATCAAAAGACCAACCATATAGCAAGGAAGGATTATGGAACACTCTGTAATAATTTACACGGGAAGAGGATCTCTACCTAAATAGTTATATAGAATATGTAGATGAACCAGAGTGTGTACACCTTGGACGAGCAACATTCTAACCATTACCCCAATTGAAAAAATTAAAACAACGAACTAGGAGTAATGAGACATAAACTTATGAGGGGTTTTCCTGGCACATTCCATCCAAATTTAAAACCTAGGCAAACAACTTCCAGAACGGCTCAGCTGCCCTAGTACCCAGATTTGGGAATGGAGAAATGCTGCATCCTTGTGGCCGTTTTCCACAAGAGCAGCTTTAAACCCACTGCAAAAGGTCACTAAATATTCACCAATTGCAGGTCTGTAAATGACACCGGCCCTCCAAAAAATACTGAGGTCGAAAATCGACCAAATAATTCCAGAGTGCAACCTTCCAAAAAGAAAATTTGAAGAGGTATATTATAGTCACACTTTTTTGCTTTTTTCTTTTAACAGAAAAGAAAAAGGCGTGGAAAAATGATGAATTGTAGGAATTTTTACAGACATGTAAATCCAAATTACAAAAACCTATCAGCTCACACCAGTCAGAACGGCCATCAACAAAAATGCTGCAAACAATAAATGCTGACGTGATTGTGGAGAAATGCGTACCCTCGATTCTAAGGGGGATGTGGTAAGAGCCACTAATGAAAGCACAATTGAGGTGCCTTGAAAAGGTAAACGTTGACCTACCATACCAGTCAATCAATCATACCCACTGCTGTGTCTATCACCTGAGAAAATGAAAATCAAAAATCACAGGCTGGCAATCCTGCACTCCAGCAATATTTACCATAGGCAACACTTGGAAGCAACGAAACTGTCCATCAACAGCGGAATGCACCAAGAAGAAGTGTTCCGTGTACACAATGGAATATTAGCCATGGAAAACATTGAAGCAATGCTCTTTGAGGCACCATAGATGAGCCTGGAGATAATCACAAAACATGAAGTAGGTCGGACAGCAAAACACCTATATCCTATATGATCACTTATGGCATTATCTAATAACTGACACAGATGAACATATTTCCGAAGAGAAAGACACTCACGGGCTTAGAAAACAAACTATGCTCATCTGAAAGGAAAGGAGGGGGGAAATTGAGAAATGAAGATTAGTGTTACTATTCATATACAAATACATATTATATACATGTATCAAAAAGACCGAACATATAGCAAGGGAGGTCGACGGAACAGTGTAATATTTTACATGGGAAGAGGATCTGTACATTAATAGACATACATAATGTACAAATGAACCAGATTGTGTACACCAAAGACAAACAATATTCTAAACTTTACCCACATTAAAAAAATTTTAAAAACCAAGAAGAAGTAATGAGACATAAACTTATGGGGATTTCTCCTGGCAAATTCCATTCTAATTTACAACCTAGGACAATGACTTCCAGAAAGGCTCTGCTGCCCTAGTACCCAGATTGGGGAATGGAGAAATGCTACCTCCTTGTGGCCGTTTCCCACAACAGCAGCTTTGAACCCACTGCAAAAGGTCACTAAATTTTCACCTACTTGCAGTTCTGTAAATGACACCTGCCCTCCAGAAAATTTCTGGGGTCAAAAATCGACCAAAAACTTCACAAGAGGGCAACCTTCGAAGAAGACAATTTCAAGAGCTATATTGTACTCACGGTTTTTTCTTTTAAGAGAAAAGCGAAAGGCGTAGGAATATGACGAATTTTAAAAATTTTAATGACATGCACACCCATATTACAAAAACCTATCAGCTCACAGCAGTCAGAATGGCCATTAGGAAATATGCTGCAAAAAATAAAAGGTGAAGGGAGTGTGGAGAAATGCGTACCTTCGGTTGTAAGGGGGGCATGTAAAGAGCCACTAATGAAAACACAATGTAGGTGCTTCAAAAAGGGAAACATTGAGCTACCAGTCAATCAATCACAACCACTGCTTGGCCTATCACCTGAGAAAATGAGAATCAAAAAGTCACAGGCTGGCAAACCTGTACGCCAGCAAGATTTACCATAGCCAGCACTTGGAAGCAATGAAAATGTCCATCAACCGAGGAATGCACCAAGAAGAAGTGGTCCACGTACACAATGGAATATTACTCTAATAATAAATATAAATTAAATTTAAAAACAAACAAAAGCAAGGAGACATCAACATTTGTGGGTTTATCCGGGCACATTGCACTCTCATTTATAACCGAAGAACACCACTGGCCGGTAGGTCTGTTTCCCTAGTACCAGCAAGGGGAACGTAGAAAGGCTGCCGCTCTCTGGCCGTTACCTGCAAAAGCAGGTTTAAAGCCTGAGCCAATGGTCACTTCATATGAACAAGTACTGCAGGGCTGTAATTGAAACCTGCCCTCAAAATGTCTTGAGGGAGATAATGGCCAAAATATTTCAAATGGTGACACATACTTTAAGAAAACACTTTGAAGAAATAAGCTCTAATCACAGCTGGAAAAGTAAAAGGGACATGTCTTAAAGCTCAATTTCAACGCATTATGAGACACATGCAAATTCACCCACAAAGAGGTATCAGCTCACACAACTCAGAATAACCATCAGCAAAAACTACAGAGAAAAAATCCTGAAGGTGCTGGGAAGAAATACATGCCCTCCACTTTAAGTGGGACGTAACCTGGAAAGAGCCACTAAGGAGAACAGAACAGAGGTGCCTTTAAAAGGTAAACATTGAGCTACCATATGATCCAGCAGACCTATTCCTGGACCTATAAACTAAGAAGACAGAATTGGAAGGACACAGCCACGCAAATCTGCATTGCATACTATTACAATAGCCAAGATATGGAAGTAACCAAAAAGTCTACCGACAGATGGGTGGACAAAGAAGAACTGCTACCTGTACAGATGGAATATGAGCTAGTGAAAAAATGAAACAATGCCATTTGCAGCACCATAGATGAGTCTAGAAGTAATCACGCAACTTGGAGTAAGTGAGAAAGCGAAACACACGTATCCTATCATATCACATATAGGGGTTACCTAAAGAATGATACAAAGAAAGATATTTCCAAAGACAAACACTATCATAGATTCATTCAAAAAACTTATGGTTCACCAAATGGAAAGGTGTGAGGATTGGATACATTACCATATTGAGGTTAACAGAGAGATACAAACACATGTAAAATATATAATCACCAAAGACTTACGCAATACCAAGAGAAGACTACTCAACATTGTGTCATAACCTCCATGGGAAAAGGATCCGAAGAAGAATAGATATATGTATATGTGTGAAAGAACCAAATCTTGCACACCTAGAACAAACAAAACATTGTAATCAAGTTTGCTGTGATAAAAAATAAAAATTAAGTTAAAAATACCAACAAGAAGTAATGAGACATAAACTTAAAGGGCTTTTTCCTCGCACATTCCATTCTAATTTACAACCTAGAACACCACTTCCAGTAAGGCTCTGTTGCCCTAGTAACCAGATTTGGTAAAGGAGAAATGCTGCCGCCTTGGGGCCGATTCCCATAAGAGCAGTTTTTAACCCACAGCTAATGGTCACTTACCATTCACAAGGACTCAGGGCTGTAAAGGACACCTGCCCTCAAAATTGTGCTGAGGTAGGGAATGGATAAAAGAATTCAAAACAGGCAAAATATTCACGAATATAGTATGAAGAGGTAAGTTTTACTCACGCTCTTTTTAAAGAAAGGAAAATGGATAAAAGCTCAGCCTCAGGAAGTATTAGACTCATGCAATCTAATCTACAAAAACTTTTCAACTAACAGCAGTCGAATGACCATTGGTAAAAAGTCTACAAACAATAAATGCTGAAGAGGTTTTAGAGAACTGTGTACCCTCTAGCTGCTGGTGAGATGTAAGAGGGTTAAACGGTAACAATGAGAACAGAAAGGAGCTGCGTTTAAAATGAAAAATTGAGGTACCATTCAATCCAGCAGGTGCACCAATGGGCCTCTCACCTGAGAAGACCAGAATGAAGAAGACCAGGGCTGCAAAAGCTGCACTTCAGCCTTATTCACAATAGACAAGGCAGTGAAGCAACCAAAATGTCCATCAACAGATGAAAGGATAAAGAAGAAGTGGTCCATGTACACAATGAATACTAGCCATGGTAAACAATGAAACACTGCTCTTTGAGGCACCATAGATGATCTTGGAGATAATCACAGAACATGAGGTAAGTCGGAAAGCAAAAGTCCTATATCCTACGATATCACTTATAGGCGTTATCTAATAACTGACACAAATGAACATATTTCCACAGAGAAAGTCAATGACAGACTTATTAAAAAAAACTATGCTTATCTAAAAGGAAAGGTGGGGGGAATGGATAAATGAAGATTAGCGTTACCATATATATACAAATACATATTATATACATATATCAAAAAGACTGACCAAATAGCAAGGAAGGTTTACGGAACACTCTGTAATAATTTACACGGGAAGAGGATCTCTACATAAATAGGTATATAGAATATGTAGATGATCCAGAGTGTGTACACCTTGGACAAGCAACATTCTAACCATTACGCCAATTGAAAAAATTAAAACAACGAATTAGGAGTAATGAGACATAAACTTATGGGGGGTTTTCCTGGCACATTCCATTCAAATTTACAACCTACACAAACGACTTCCAGAATGGCTCTGCTGCCCTAGTACCCAGATTTGGGAATGGAGAAATGCTGCATCCTTGTGGCCGTTTCCCACAACAGCAACTTTAAACCCACTCCAAAAGGTCACTAAATATTCACCAATTGCAGTTCTGTAAATGACACCTGCCCTCCAAAAAATCCTGAGGCCGAAAATCGACCAAAAAATTCTAGAGTGCAACCTTCAAAAAAGAAAATTTTAAGAGGTATATTATACTCACACATTTTTGCTTTTTTCTTTTAACAGAAAAGAAAAAGGTGTGGAGAAATGATGAATTGTAGGAATTTTTACATACATGTAGACCCAAATTACAAAAACCTATCAGCTCACACCAGTCAGAATGACCATCAACAAAAATGCTGCAAACAATAAATGCTTAAGTGATTGTGGAGAAATGCGTACCCTCGATTCTAAGGGGGACGTGGTAAGAGCCACTAATGAAAGCACAATTGAGTTGCCTTGAAAAGGTAAACGTTGAGCTACCATACCAGTCAATCAATCATACCCACTGCTGGGTCTATCACCTGAGAAAATGAAAATCAAAAATCACAGGCTGGCAAACCTTCACTCCAGCAATATTTACCATAGGCAACACTTGGAAGCAACGAAAATGTCCATCAACAGAGGAATGCACCAAGAAGAAGTGGTCCATGTACACAATGGAATATTAGCTATGGAAAACACTGAAGCACTGCTCTTTGAGGCACCATACATGAGCCTGGAGATAATCACAAAACATGAAGTAGGTCGGAAAGCAAAAGACCTATATCCTATATTATCACTTATGGCATTATCTAATAACTGACACAGATGAACATATTTCCAAAGAGAAAGACACTCACAGGCTTAGAAAAGAAACTATACTCATCGAAAAGGAAAGGAGGGGGGAAATTGAGAAATGAAGATTAGTGTTACTATACATATACAAATACATAGTATATACATGTATCAAAAAGACCGAACATATAGCAAGTGAGGTCGACAGAACACTGTAATATTTTACATGGGAAGAGGACCTGTACATTAATAGACATACATAATGTATAAATGAACCAGATTGTGTACACCTAAGACAAACAATATTCTAACCTTTACCCAGATTTAAAAAATTTTAAAAACAAGAAGAAGTAATGAGACATAAACTTATGGGGATTTCTCCTGGTAAATTCCATTCTAATTTACAACCTAGGACAATGACTTCCAGAAAGGCTCTGCTGCCCTAGTACCCAGATTGGCGAATGGAGAAATGCTACCTCCTTGTGGCCGTTTCCCACAACAGCAGCTTTGAACCCACTTCAAATGGTGACTAAATTTTCACCAACTTGCATTTCTGTAAATGGCACCTGCCTTCCAGAAAATTTCTGGGGTCAAAAATCGACCAAAAACTTCAGAAGAGGGCAACCTTCGAAGAAGACAATTTCAAGAGCTATATTGTACTCACGTTTTTTTCTTTTAAGAGAAAAGAAAAAGGCGTAGGAATATGATGAATTTAAAAAATTTTAATGACATGCATACCCATATTACAAAAACCTATCAGATCACAGCAGTCAGTATGGCCATTAGGAAAAATGCTGCAAAAAATAAACGGTGAAGGGATTGTGGAGAAATGCGTACCCTCGGTTGTAAGGGGGGGCATGTAAAGAGCCACTAATGAAAACACAATGTAGGTGCTTTGAAAAGGGAAACATTGAGCTACCAGTCAATCAATCACAATCACTGCTTGGCCTATCACCTGAGAAAATGAGAATCAAAAAGTCACAGGCTGGCAAACCTGTACGCCAGCAAGATTTACCATAGCCAGCACTTGGAAACAATGAAAATGTCCATCAACCGAGGAATGCACCTAGAAGAAGTGGTCCACGTACACAATGGAATATAAGCCATGGAAAACAATGAAGCACTGCTCTTTGAGGCACCATAGTTGAGCCTGGAGATAATCCCAAAACATGAGTTATGTCGGAAAGCAAAATACCTATACCCTATGATATCACTTATGGTGTTATCTAATAACTGACAGAAATGAACGTATTTCCAAAGAGAAAGACACTCACGTGCTTAGAAATCAAACTCTGCTCATGTATAAGGAAAGGTGGGGGCAATGGATAAATGAATGTTAGTGTTACTATACATATATAAATACATATTATATACATATATCAAAAAGCCAGACCATATATTAAGGGGGTTCTACGGAACACTCTGTAATATTTTACATGGGAAGAGGATCTGTACATGAATAGACGTATATAATGTATAAATGAACCAGACTCTGTACACTTAGGACAAACAATATTCTAACCTTAACCCCGATTTAAAAAATTTAAAAAAACAAGAAGAAGTAATGAGACTTAAACATATGGGGCTATCTCCTGGCACATTCAATTCTAATTTACAACCTAGGAACACGACTTCCAGAAAGGCTCTTGCCCTAGTACCCAGATTTGGGAATGGAGAAATACTACCTCATTGTAGCCGTTTCCCACAACAGAAGCTTTAAACCCATTGCATAAGGTCACTAAGTATTCAGATAACCGCAGGCCTGTAAATGACACCTACCCTCCAAAACAATCCTTGGGTTGAAAATTGACCAAAAAATTCAAACGAGGGCAAGGTTCCAAGAAGACACTTTCAAGAGGTATATTGTACTCACACTTTTTTCTTTTTTTTTTAAACAGAAAATAAAAGGTGTGGAAAACTGATGAATTTAAAAATTTTAATGACATGAATACCCATATTACAAAAACCTATCAGCTCACAGTAGTCAGAATGGCCATTAGGAAAAATGCTGCAAAAAATAAATGCTGAAGGGAATGTGGAGAAATGCGTACCCTCGGTTTTAAGGGGGGGCATGTAAAGAGCCACTAATGAAAACACAATGTAGGTGCTTTGAAAAGGGAAACATTGAGATACCAGTCAATCAGTCACAACCACTGCTGGGCCTATCACCTGAGAAAATGAAAATCATAAAGTCACAGGCTGGCAATCCCGCACTCCAGCACTATTTACCATAGCCAACACTTGGAAGCAACAAAAATGTCCATCAACCGAGGAATGCACCAAGACGAAGTGGTCCATGTACACAATGGAATATTACTCCAATAATAAATATAAATTAAATCTAAGAAACAAAACAAAAGTAAGGAGACATCAGCATTTGTGGCTTCATTCCGGCACATTACACTCTAATCTATAACCGAGTGTCACCAGTGGCCGGAAGTTGTGTTTCCCTAGTTACCAGAGTGTGGAACATAGAAAGGCTGCCGCCTTCTGGCCGTTACCTGCAATAGCAGCTTTAAAGCCTGTGCTAATGGTCACTTCATATGAACAAGTACTGCAGGGCTGTAAATGAAACCTGCCCTCAAAATGTCTTGAGGGAGGTAATGGCCAAAAAATTTCAAAATGTGACACATACTTTAAGTAAACACTTTGAAGAACTAAGCTGTAATCACAGTTTGATAAATAAAAAGGACATGCTTTAAAGCTCAATTTCAACAGATTATGGGACACATGCAAGTTCAACCACAAAGAGGTCTCAGGTCGTACCTGTCAGAATAACCATCAGCAATAAAACTACAAACAATAAATACTGAAGGTGTTTTGGAGTAATGCATACCCTCCACTTTAAGTTGGACGTAACCTGGAAACAACCACTAATGAGAACTGAATGGTGGTGCCTTTAAAACGTACACACTGAGCTACCATATGATACAGCAAGCCCACTCCTTGGCCTATAACATAGGAAGATAGATCTGGAAAGACACAGGCAAGCAAATGTGCATTGCAGCAGTATTACAGTAGCCAAGACATGGATGCAACCAAAAAGTCCATCAAGAGTTGCGTGGCCAAAGAAGAACTGGTTCATGTACAGATGGAATAATAGCCAGGGAAAAAAATGAAACAATGCCATTTGCAGCACCATGTAGGATTCTTGAGGTAATCAGGCAAATTGTACTAAGTCAGAAAACAAAAGACACATATCCTATAATATCACTTATAGGTCTTAGCTAAAAATTGATACCAATGAAGATATTTCCACAGAGAAATGCAATCACAGATTCATTAAAGAAACTTATGTTTCACCAAATGGAAAGGTGTGAGGATTGGATACATTAGGATATTGGGGTTAACATAGATATAGAAACATATGTGAAACATGTAATCACCAAAGACCTACGTAATACCAAGAGAAGATTACTGAACATTGTGTCATAACCTACATGGGAAAATGATCCAAAGAAGAATAGATATATGTATATGTTTAAAAGAACCACATCTTGCACACCTAGAAGAAACAAAACATTTTAATCAAATTTGCTCTGATAAAAAATAAAAATTAAATTAAAAAAAGAACAAGAAGTAATGAGACATAAACTTAAGGGGCTTTTTGCTGGCACATTGCATTCTACTTTACAACCAGAACATGACTTCCATTAAGGCTCTGTCATCACTAATAAAGCAGCTTTATAAGCAATGTTGAAGATAGCTTAAAAGAAGTCTCACTAATTATTGATAGTAGCAAGAAAACAAAGTAAAGTAAAAATCTCACTGCAAAAAGTATACATAGAGTGAGGATAGTAGATCAAACACTTATTACATTTCTGTAAAGAATAAAAGACAACAATAGTATGTTTTTTTTAAAAAGAAAGGGCCCAAATAAATCTGAAATGAAAGAGATGATGTTACAACAGACACCACAGAAATACAAAGTATCCTAAGATACACACAGGGTAACTCAGGGCTCAGATTGGACAGAGCCCACTCTCCAGTCCCCTTTACATGACTTACAGGAGCCTCAGGAACTGAGGAGGGGGTCCCTGAGGAGTGGCTCAAGATAGAATATGGTAGGCATTAACATGGCTCTATTCATCTTAAACATGCCTGAACTACATTCACACGAGATGATTTTGTCCTGTATGTACATGGGCACCTCTAGTCGGAACTGCAGATCTTTGGCTTCATCACCTCTACTGAGAGCATTAGCTTCACCTGCTGTGGACCGTCTCCTATAGGATTTCTAGAACCACAAAACATCGAAGCTTCACAGGACCCAGAGTCTGTGCGACTCCACGCAGAGTCTCAGAGTCTCAACTCCACTCAGATACTCCACTCTTGGAGGGCACACACAAAGTAGTGTGCACATCAGGGCCCAGGGGAAGGAGCAGTGACCCCGTAGGAGAATGACCAGAACTACCTGATATTTTTAGAGGGTCTCCTGCAGAGGCAGGTGGTGGCTGTGGCTGTGGCTCACCGTGAGAACAACGACACTGGTAGCAGAAGTTCTGGGAAATACTCCTTGGTGTGAGCCCTCCCAGCGTCCGCCATTAGCCCCACCAAGAGCAAGGTAGGCTCCAGTGCTGGGTTGCCTCAGGCCAAACAACCAACAGGGAGGGAACCCAGCCCCATGGATCAGCAGACAAGCGGATTAAACTTTTTATTAAAGTTTTATTTAATCCGCAGACAAGCGGATTAAAGCTCTGCCCACCAAAGCAACACCCAGCTCTACCCACCACCAGTCCCTCCCATCAGGAAGCTTGCACAAGCCTCTAAGACAGACTCATCCACTGGAGAGCAGACAGCAGAAGGAAGAAGAACTACAATTCTGAAGCCTGTGGAAGGAAAACCACATTCACAGAAAGATAGAAAAAATGAAAAGGCAGAGGACTTTATACCAGATCAAGGAAGAAGATAAAACCCCAGAAAAAAAAAGAAATGAGGTGGAGATAGGGAACCTTCCAGAAAAAGAATCCGAATAAAGATAGTGAAGATGATCCTAGACCTTGGCAAAAGAATGGAGGCAAAAACAAAAAGAATAAAATATCTAGGAATAAACCTACCTAAGGAGACCAAAGACCTGTATGCAGAAAATTATAGGACACTGATGAAAGAAATTAAAGATGATACAAATAGATGGAGAGAGATACCATGTTCTTGGATTGGAAGAATCAACATTGTGAAAATGACTCTACTACCCAAAGCAATCTACAGATTCAATGCAATCCCTATCAAATTACCACTGGCATTTTTCACAGAACTAGAACAAAAAATTTCACAATTTGTATGGAGACACAAAAGACCCCGAATAGCCAAAGCAATCTTGAGAATGAAAAATGGAGCTGGAGGAATCAGGCTCCCTGACTTCAGACTATATTACAAATCTACAGTAATCAAGACAGTTTGGTACTGGCACAAAAACAGAAATATAGATCAATGGAACAGGATAGAAAGCCCAGAGATAAACCCACGCACATATGGTCACCTTATCTTTGATAAAGGAGGCAAGCATATACAGTGGAGAAAAGACAGCCTCTTCAATAAGTGGTGCTGGGAAAATTGGACAGGTACATGTAAAAGTATGAAATTAGAACACTCCCTGACACCATACACAAAAATAAACTCAAAATGGATTAAAGACCTAAGTGTAAAGCCAGACACTATCAAACTCTTAGAGGAAAACATAGGCAGGACACTCTATGACATACATCACAGCAAGATCCTTTTTGACCCAGCTCCTAGAGAAATGGAAATAAAAACACAAATAAACAAATGGGACCTAATGAAACTTAAAAGCTTTTGCACAGCAAAGGAAACCATAAACAAGACCAAAAGACAACCCTCATAATGGGAGAAAATATTTGCAAATGAAGCAAATGACAAAGGATTAATCTCCAAGATTTACAAGCAGCTCATGCAGCTTAATAACAAAAAAACAAACAACCCAATCCAAAAATGGGCAGAAGACCTAAATAGACATTTCTCCAAAGAAGATATACAGATGGCCAACAGACACATGAAAGAATGCTCAACATCATTAATCATTAGAGAAATGCAAATCAAAACTACAATGAGGTATCATCTCACACCGGTCAGAATGGCCATCATCAAAAAATCTAGAAACAATAAATGCTGGAGAGGGTGTGGAGAAAAGGGAACACTCTTGCACTGTTGGTGGGAATGTAAATTGATACAGCCACTATGGAGAACAGTATGGAGGTTCCTGAAAAAAACTAAAAATAGAACTACCATACGACCCAGCAATCCCACTACTGGGCATATACCCTGAGAAAGCCATAATTCAAAAAGAGTCATGTACCAAAATGTTCATTGCAGCTCTATTTACAATAGCCAGGACATGGAAGCAACCTAAGTGTCCATCATCGGATGAATGGATAAAGAAGATGTGGCACATATATACAATGGAATATTACTCAGCTATAAAAAGAAATGAAATGGAGGTATTTGTAATGAAGTGGATGGAGTTAGAGTCTGTCATACAGAGTGAAGTAAGTCAGAAAGAGAAAAACAAATACAGTATGCTAACACATATATATGTAATATAAGGAAAAAAAAAAGGTCATGAAGAACCTAGTGGCAAGATGGGAATAAAGACATAGACCTACTAAAGAATGGACTTGAGGATATGCAGAGGGGGAGGGGTGAGATGTGACAGGGTGACAGAGTGTCATGGACATATATACACTACCAAATGTTAAATAGATGGCTAGTGGGAAGCAGCCACATAGCACAGGGAGATCACCTCGGTGCTTTGTGACCGCCTGGGGGGGTGGGATGGGGAGGGTGGGAGGGAGGGAGATGCGGGAGGGAGGAGATATGGGAACGTGTGTATATGTGTAGCTGATTCACTTTGTTATAAAGCAGAAACTAACACACCATTGTGAAGCAATTATACTTCAATAAAGATGTTTAAAAAAAAAACGTAAAAAAAAATTAAAAAAAAAAAGAATGGAGGCAAAGATCGAGAAGATGCAAGAAATGCTTAACAAAGACCTAGAAGAATTAAGGAACAAACACCTAGAAGAATTAAAGAACAAACAAACAGAGGTGAATAATATAATAACTGAAATGAAAAATACACTAGAAGGAATCAGTAGCAGAATAACTGTGGCAGAAGAACGGATAAGTGACCTGGAAGACAGAAAGGTGGAAATCACTGCCATGGAACAGAATAAAGAAAAAGAATGAAAATAAATGAAGACACCCTAAGAGTCCTCTGGGACAACATTAAATGCAACAACATTCACAATATAGGGGTCCCAGAAGGAGAAGAGAGAGAGAAAGGTCGCAAGAATATATTTGAAGAGATTATAGTCAAAAACTTCCCTAGCATGGGAAAAGAAATAGCCACCCAAGTCCAGGAAGCGCAGAGTCCCAGGCAGGATAAATCAAAGGAGAAAAATGCCAAGACACATAGTAACCAAATTGACAAAAATTAAAGACAAAGAAAAATTATTGAAAGCAACAAGGGAAAAATGATAAATAACATAAAAGGGAACTCCCATAACAGCTGATTTCTCAGCAGAAAATCTACAAGCCAGAAGGGAGTGGCATGATAAATTTAAAGTGATGAAAGGGAAGAACCGACAACCAAGAGTACTCCACCCAGCAAGGATCTCTTTCAGATTTGACAGAGAAATCAAAAGTCCTACAGACAAGCAAAAGCTAAGAGAATTCAGCACCATGAAACCAGCTCTACACCAAATGCTAAAGGAAATTCTCTAAGTGGGAAACTCAAGAGAAGAAAAGGACCCAACAAGCCAAACCCGTAACAATTAAGAAAATAGTAATATACATATCAATAATTACCTTAAACATGAATGGACTAAATGTTCCAATCAAAAGACACAGCCTCTCTGAATGGATACAAAAACAAGACCTATATATATGCTGTCTACAAGAGACCCATTTCAGACCTAGGGACACATACAGACTGAAAGTGAGGCGATGGAAAAATATATTCTATGCAAATGAAAATCAAAAGAAAGCTGGAGTAGCAATACTCATATAAGATAAAATAGACTTTAAAATAAAGAATGTTACAAGAGACAAGGAAAGATACTACATAACGGTCAAGGGATTAATCCAAGAAGAAGATATAACAATTATAAATATATATGTACCCAACATAGGAGCACCTCAATATATAAGGCAACTGCTAACAGCTATAAAAGAGGAAATCGACAGTAACACAATAATAGTGGGGGACTTTAACAGCTCACTTACACCAGTGGAGATCATCCAGAAAGAAAATTAATAAGGAAACACAAGCTTTAAATGACACAATAGACCAGATAGAGTTAACTGATATTTATAGGACATTCCATCCAAAAAGAGCAGATTACACGTTCTTCTCAACTGCACATGAAACATTCTCCAGGATAGATCACATCTTGGGTCACAAAAAAGCCTCAGTAAATTAAAGAAAACTGAAATCATATCAAGCAGCTGTTCCTACCACAATGCTATGAGATTAGAAATCAATTACAGGGAAAAATCCGTAAAAAACAAAAAACATGGAGGCTAAACAATACGTTACTAAATAACCAAGAGATCACTGAAGAAATAAAACAGGAAATCAAAAACTACCTAGAGACAAATGACAACAAAAACACGATGATCCAAAACCTATGGGATGTGGCAAAAGCAGTTCAAGAGGGAAGTTTATAGCAATACAAGCCTACCTCAAGAAACAAGAAAAATCTCAAATAAACAATCTAACCTTACAGCTAGAGGAACTAGAGAAAGAAGAACAAAACCCAAAGTTAGTAGAAGGAAAGGAATCATAAAGATCAGAGCAGAAATAAATGGAATAGAAACAAAGAAAATGAAAGCAAAGATCAATAAAACTAAAAGCTGGTTCTTTGAGAAGATAAACAAAAATGATAAGCCTTTAGCCAGACCCAAGAAAAAGAGGGAGAGGACTCAAATCAACAAAATTAGAAGTGAAAAAGGAGAAGTTACAACAGACACCACAGGAATACAAAGCATCCTAAGAGACTACTACAAGCAACTCTATGCCAATAAAATGGACAACCTGGAAGAAATGGACAAATTCTTAGAAAGGAATAACTTTCCAAGACTGAATCAGGAAGAAATAGAGAATATGAACAAACCTATCACAAGCAATGAAATTGAAACTGTGATTAAAAATCTTCCAACAAACAAAAGTCCAGAACCAGATGGCATCACAGGTGAATTCTATCAAATATTTAGAGAATAGCTAGCACCCAACCTTCTCAAATTCTTCAAAACAATTGCAGGGGAAGGAACACTCCCAATCTCATTCTATCAAACCACCATCACCCTGATACCAAAACCAGACAAAGATACTACAAGGAAAGTAAATTATAGACCAATATCACTGATGAATATAGATGTAAAAATCCTCAACAAAATACTAGCAAACAGAATCGAACAACACGTTAGAAGGATCATACACCATGATCAAGTGGGGTTTATCCCAGGGATGCAAGGATTCTTCAATATACACAAATCAATGTGATACACCATATTAACAAATTGTAGAATAAAACCATATGATCATCTCAATAGATGCAGGAAAAGATTTTGAGAAAATTCAACATCCATTTATGATAAAAACTCTGCAGAGTGTGGGCATAGAGGGAAACTACCTCAACCTTATAAAGGCCATATATGACAAACCCACAGCAAACAGCATTCTCAATGGTGAAAACCTGAAAGTGTTTCCTCTAAGATCAGGAACAAGACGAGGATGTCCACTCTCACCACTACTATTCAACATAGTTTTGGAAGTCCTAGCCATGGCAATCAAAGAAGAAAAAGAAATAAAAGGAATACAAAAAGGAAAAGAAGAAGTAAAATTGTCACTGTTTGCAGATGACATCATATCATAGGTAGAGAATCCTAAAGATGCCACCAGAAAACCACTGGAGCTAATCAAAGAATTTGGTAAAGTTGCAGGATACAAAATTAATGCACAGAAATTGCTTGCATTCCTATACACTAACAATGAAAGAACAGAAAGAGAAATTAAGGAAACAATCCCATTACCACTGCAACAAAAGAATAAGCTACCTAGGAATAAACCTACCTAAGGAAGTAAAAGACCTGTACTCAGAAAACTATAAGACACTGATGAAAGAAATCAAAGATGATATAAACAGATGGAGACATATACCATGTTCTTGGATTAGAAGAATCAACATTGTGAAAATGACTATACTACCCAAAGCAATCTACAGATTCAATGCAATCCCTATCAAAATACCTTTGGCATTTTCTACAGAACTAGAAAAAAAAACCTTAAAATTTGTAGGGAGACACAAAAGACCCCGGACAGCCAAAGCAGCCTTGAGGGGAAAAAAAAAAGAGCTGGAGTAATCAGACTTCCAGACTTCAGACTATATTACAAAGCTACAGTAATCAAGATGATATGGTACTGACACAAAAACAGAAATATAGATCAATAGAACAGGATAGAAAGCACAGAGATAAACCCACGTACCTATGGTTAACTAATCTATGACAAAGTAGGCAAGGGTATACAATGGAGAAAAGACAGTGTCTTCAGTAAGTGGTGCTGGGAAAACTGGACAGCTACATGTAAAAGAATGAAATTAGAACTCTCCCTAACACCATACACAAAAATAAACTCAAAATGGATTAGAGACCTAAATGTAAGACCAGCCACTATAAAAGTCTTAGAGGAAAACATAAACAGAACAGTCTATGACATAAATCACAGCAAGATCCTTTTTGACCCACCTCCTAGGGAAATGGAAATAAAAACAAAAATTAAAAAAATGGTACCTAATGAAACTTAAAATCTTTTGCACAGCAAAGGAAAACATAAGCAAGATGAAAAGACAACCATCAGAATGGGAGAAAATATTTTCAAATGAAGCAAATGGCAAAGGATTAATCTCCAAAAAGCAGCTCATGTAGCTCAATATCACAAAACCAAAGAACCCAATCCAAAAATGGGCAGAAGACCTAAATAGACATTTCTACAAAGAAGATATACAGTTTGCCAACAAACACATGAAAGGATGCTGAACATCACTAATCATTAGAGAAATGCAAATCAAAACTACAGTGAGATATCACCTCACACCAGTCAGAATGGCCATCATCAAAAAATCTACAAACAATAAATGCTGGAGAGGCATTTATTGGAAAAAAGGGAACCCTCTTGCACTGTTGGTGGGAATGTAAATTGATATAGCTACTAGGGAGAACGGTATGGGGGTTCCTTAAAAACTAAAAATAGAACAACCGTACAACCCAGCAATCCCACTACTGGACATTTACCCTGAGAAAACCATAATTCAAAAAGAGTCATGTACCACAATGTTCATTGTAGCTCTATTTACAATAGCCAGGACATGGAAGCAACCTAAGTGTCCATCAACACATAACTGGATAAAGAAGATGTGGCACATATATACAATGGAACATTATTCAGCCATAAAAAGAAACGAAATTGAGTTATTTGTAGTGAGGTGGATGGATCTAGAGTCTGTCCTACAGAGTGAAGTAAGTCAGAAAGAGAAAAACAAATACCGTATGCTAACACATATATATGGAATCTAAAAGAAAAAAGTTTATGAAGACCCTAGGGGCAGGAAAGGATTAAGGACACAGACGTAGAGAAAGGACTTGAGGACACGGGGAGGGGGAAGTGTAAGCTGGGACAAAGTGAGAGAGTGGCATGGACATATATACACTACCAAATGTAAAATTGATAGCTACTGGGAAGCAGCCACATAGCACAGGGAGATCAGCTCGGTGCTTTGTGCCCACCTAAAGGGGTGGGATAAGGGAGTGAGAGGGAAGTGCAAGAGGGAGGGGATATGGTGTTATATGTATACGTATAGCTGATTCACTTTTTCATACAGCAGAAACTAACACACAATTGTAAAGCAATTATACTCCAATAAAGATGTAAAAGAAAAAAAAAAGAAAGCCCAGAGACAAACCTACACACCTATGGTCCACTAATCTATGACAAAGGAGGCAAGGGTATACAGTGGAGAAAACACAGTCTCTTCAATACGTGGTGCTGGGAAAAATGGACAACTACACGTAAAAGTATGAAATTAGAACACTCCCTAACACCATACACAAAAAATAAACTCAAAATGGATTAGAGACCGAAATGTTAGACCGGACACTATAAAACTCTTAGAGGAAAACATAGGAAGAATACTCTTTGACATAAATCACAGCAAGATCTTTTTTGATCCACCTCCTAGAGTAATGGAATAAAAAACAAAAATAAACAAATGGGAGCAAATGAAACCTAAAAGCTTTTGGAAAGCAAAGGAAACTACAAAGACGACAAAAAGACAACCCTCAGAATGGGAGAAAATATTTGCAAACGAATCAATGGACAAAGGATTAATCTCCAATATATATAAACAGCTCATGCACCTCAACAGTAAAAAACAAACAACCCAATCCAAAAATGGGCAGATGACGTAAATAGACATTTGTCCCAAGAAGACATACAGATGGCCAAGAAGCACATGAAAAGCTGCTCAACATCACTAATTATTAGAGAAATATAAACCAAAACTACAATGAGGTATCACCTCACACAAGTTAGAATGGGCATCATCAGAAAATCTACAAACAACAAATGCTGGAGAGGGTGTGGAGAAAAGGGAACCCTCTTACACTATTTGTGGGAATGTAAATTGATACAGTCACTATGGAGAACAGTATGGAGGGTCCTTAAAAAACTAAAAATAGAATTACCATATGACCCAGCAATCCCACTACTGGGCATATACCCAGAGAAAACCATAATTCAAAAAGACACATTCACCACAATGTTCATTGCAGCACTATTTACAATAGCCAGGTCATGGAAGCAACCTAAATGCCCATAGATAGACAAATGGAAAATATGTGGTACATATATAAAATGGAATATTACTCATCCATAAAAAGGAATGAAATTGGGTCATTTGTAGAGACGTGGATAGATCTAGAAACTGTCATACAGAGTGAAGTAAGTCAGAAAAAGAAAAACAAATATTGTATATTAACGCATACATGTGGAACCTAGAAAAATGGTACAGATGAACCGGTTTGCAAGGCAGAAATAGAGACATAGATGTAGAGAACAAATGTATGGTCACCAAGGGGGGAAAGTGGCAGGGTGGTGGTGGTGGGATGAATTGCGAGCCTGGGATTGACATATATACATTTATATGTATAAAATAGATAACCAATAAGAACCTGCTGTATAAAAAAAAAGAATAGAAGTTTCCAAAAGTTAAGGAAACAAGAAGGAAATCTATATTTTTACACTTTTTTTCTTTTTGGCTAGCATTTCATCCTAATGAAATATTTAGTTTTCTCAAAGAAGAAAATGCTGGGGGCCTCGGGAAGATGGCGGAAGTGTAAGACGCGGAGATCACCTTCCTTCCCACAGATACAGTAGAAATACATCTACACGTGGAACTGCTCCTACAGAACACCCACTGAACGCTGGCAGAAAACGTCCGACCTCCAAAAAGGCAAGAAACTCCCCCCGTACTTGGGTAGGGCAAAAGAAAAAAGAAATAACAGAGACAAAAGAATAGGGATGGCACCTGCACCAGTGGGAGGGAGCCGTGAAGGAGGAAAGATTTCCACGCACTAGGAAGCCCCTTCGCGGGCAGAGACTGCGGGTGGCAGAGGGGGGAAGCTTCGGAGCCACGGAGGAGAGCGCAGCCACAGGGGTGCGGAGTGCAAAGTGGAGAGGTTCCCGCCCGGAGGAGCGGTGCCGACCAGCACTCTCCAGCCCGAGAGGCTTGTCTGCTCACCCGCCGGGGCGGGCAGGGCTGGGAGCTGAGGCTCGGGCTTCAGTTGGATTGCAGGGAGAGGACTGAGGCTGGCGGCGTGGACACAGCCTGAAGAGGTTAGTGCACCACAGCTAGCCGAGAGGGAGTCCGGGAAAAAGTCTGCAGCTGCCGAAGAGGCAAGAGACTTTTTCTTCCCTCTTTTTTTCCTGCTGCGCGAGGAGAGGGGATTCAGAGCTCCGCCTAAACGAACTTCAGAGACGGGCGTGAGCCGCAGCTACCAGCGCGGATCCCACAGCAACAGGGGCGCAGAGGGAAAAACGGAGAGATTCCCACACAGAGGATCGGCGCCGAGCAGCACTCAGCAACCCGAGAGGCTTGTCTGCTCCCCCGCCGGGGCGGGCGGGGCTGGGAGCTGAGGCTCGGATTCGGTCGGATCGCAGGGAGAGGACTGAGGCTGGCGGCGTGAACACAGCCTGACGGGATTAGTGCACAACAGCTGGCTGGGAGGGAGTCTGGGAAAAAGTCTGCAGCTGCCGAAGAGGCAAGAGACTTTTTCTTGCCTCTTTGTTTCGCGGTGCGCAAGGAGAGTGGATTCAGAGCGCCACCTAAACGAACTCCAGAGAAGGGCGCGAGCCGCGGCGATCAGCGCAGACCCCACAGCAACAGGGGCGCAGAGGAAAAAATGGAGAGACTCCCGCACAGAGGCTCATCGCCGAGCAGCACTCACCAGCCCGAGAGGCTTGTCTGCTTGGCGGGCGGGGCTGGGAGCTGAGGCTCGGGCTTCGGTCGGATCGCAGGGAGAAGACTGGGGCTGGTGGCGTGAACACAGCCTGAAGGGGTTAGCGCACCACAGCTGGCTGGGAGGGAGACTGGGAAAAGGTCTGCAGCTGCCGAAGAGGCAAGAGACTTTTTCTTGCCTGTTTGTTTCGCTGAGTGCAAGGAGAGGGGATTCAGAGTGCCGCCTAAACGAACTCCAGAGAAAGGCGCGAGCCGCGGCGATCAGAACGGACCCCAGAGACGGGCGTGAGACGCTGGGGCTGCTGCTGCCGCCTCCAAAAAGCCTGTGTGTGAGCACAGGTCACTCTCCACATCGCCCCTCCCGGGAGCCTGTGCAGCCCGCCACTGCCAGGGTCCCGTCATCCGGGGACAAGTTCCCCGGGAGAACGGACTGCCCGCCTCAGGCTGGTGCAACGTCACGCCGGCCTCGGCCGCCGCAGGCTCACCCCGCCTCCTCTGTACACCTCCCTCCCCGCGGCCTGAGTGAGCCAGAGCACCCGAAGCAGCTGCTCCTTTAATCCTGTCCTGTCTGGGTGGGGAATAGACGCCCTCAGGCGACCTACACGCAGAGGCAGGTCCAAATCCAAAGCTGAACCCCAGGAGCTGTGCGAACAGGGAAGATAAGGGGAAATCTCTCCCAGCAGCCTTAGAAGCAGTGGATTAAAACTCCACAAACAACTTGATGTGCCTGCATCTGTTGAATACCTGAATAGACAACGAATCATCCCAAATTCAGGAGGTGGACTTTGGGAGCAGGATATATTAATTCTTCCCCTTTTCCTTTTATTTGTGAGTGTATATGTATATGCTTCTGGGTGCGATTTTGTCTGTATAGCTTTGGTTTACAATAGCTTTATTTTACTTCACTATATTATAGCCTCTTTCTTTCTTTCTTTCTTTCTTTCTTTCTTTCTTTCTTTCTTTCTTTCTTTCTTTCTTTCTTTCTATTTTTTCTCCCTTTTACTCTGAGCCGTGTGGACGAAAGTCTCTTGGTGCTCCAGCCAGGCATCAGGGCCGTGCCTCTGAGGTGGGAGAGCCAACTTCAGGACACTGGTCCACAAGAGACCTCCCAGCTCCACGTAATACCAAACGGCAAAAATCTCTCAGAGATCTCCATCTCAACATCAAGACCCAGCTTCACTCAACGACCAGCAAGCTACAGTGCTGGACACCCTATGCCAAACAACTAGCAAGACAGGAACACAGCCCCATCCATTAGCAGAGAGGCTGCCTAAAATCATAATAAGGCCACAGACACCCCAAAATGCACCACCAGACGTGGACGTGCCCACCAGAAAGACAAGATCCAAACTCATCCACCAGAGCTCAGGCACTAGTTCCCTCCACCAGGAAGCCTACACAACCCACTGAACCAACCTTAGCCACTGGGGACAGATACCAAAAAAAACAGGAACTACGAACCTGCAGCCTGTGAAAAGGAGACCCCAAACACAGTAAGATAAGCAAAATGAGACGACAGAAAAACACACAGCAGATGAAGGAGCAGAGTCAGAACATACCAGACTTAACAAATGAAGAGGAAATAGGTAGTCTACCTGAAAAAGAATTCAGAATAATGATAGTAAGGATGATCCAAAATCTTGGAAATAGAATAGACAAAATGCAAGAAACATTTAACAAGGACGTAGAAGAACTAAAGAGGAACCAAGCAATGATGAAAACCAAAATAAATGAAATTAAAAATACTCTAGATGGGATCAATAGCAGAATAACTGAGGCAGAAGAAAGGATAAGTGACCTGGAAGATAAAATGGTGGAAATAACTACTGCAGAGCAGGATAAAGAAAAAAGAATGAAAAGAACTGAGGACAGTCTCAGAGACCTCTGGGACAATATTAAATGCACCAACATTCGAATTATAGGGGTCCCAGAAGAAGAAGAGAAAAAGAAAGGGACTGAGAAGATATTTGAAGAGACTATAGTTGAAAACTTCCCTAATATGGGAAAGGAAATAGTTAATCAAGTCCTGGAAGCACAGAGAGTCCCATACAGGATAAAGCCAAGGAGAAACACACCAAGACACATATTAATCAAACTGTCAAAAATTAAATATAAGGAAAACATATTAAAGGCAGCAAGGGAAAAAAAACAAATAACACACAAGGGAATCCCCATAAGGTTAACATCTGATCTTTCAGCAGAAACTCTGCAAGCCAGAAGGGAGTGGCAGGATATACTTAAAGTGATGAAGGAGAAAAACCTACAACCAAGATTACACTACCCAGCAAGGATCTCATTCAGATTCGATGGAGAAATTAAAACCTTTACAGACAAGCAAAAGCTGAGAGAGTTCAGCACCACCAAACCAGCTTTACAACAAATGCTAAAGGAACTTCTCTAGGCAAGAAACACAAGAGAAGGAAAACACCTACAATAACAAACCCAAAACATTTAAGAAAATGGGAATAGGAACATACATATCGATAATTACCTTGAATGTAAATGGATTAAATGCTCCCTACCAAAAGACACAGGCTGGCTGAATGGACACAAAAACAAGACCCATATATATGCTGTCTACAAGAGACCCACTTCAGACCTAGAGACACATATAGACTGAAAGTGAGGGGATGGAAAAAGATATTCCATGCAAATGGAAATCAAAAGAAAGCTGGAGTAGCAATTCTCATATCAGACAAAATAGACTTTAAAATAAAGACTATTACAAGAGACAAAGAAGGACATTATATAATGATCAAGGGATCGATCCAAGAGGAAGGTATAACAATTGTAAATATTTATGCACCCAACATAGGAGCACCTCAATACATAAGGCAAATACTAACAGCCATAAAAGGGGAAATTGACAGCAACACAATCATAGTAGGGGACTTTAACACCCCACTCTCACCAATGGACAGATCATCCAAAATGAAAATAAATAAGGAAACACAAGCTTTAAATGATACATTAAACAAGATGGACTTAATTGATATTTATAGGACATTCCACCCAAAAACAACAGAATACACATTTTTCTCAAGTGCTCATGGAACATTCTCCAGGATAGATCATATCTTGGGTCACAAATCAAGCCTTGGTAAATTTCAGAAAATTGAAATCGTATCAAGTATCTTTTCCGACCACAACGCTATGAGACTAGATATCAATTACAGGAAAAGATCTGTAAAAAATACAGACACATGGAGGCGACACAATACCTTACTTAATAACGAAGTGATCACTGAAGAAATCAAAGGGGAAATCAAAAAATACCTAGAAACAAATGACAATGGAGATACGACGACCCAAAACCTATGGGACGCAGCAAAAGCAGTGCTAAGAGGGAAGTTTATAGCAATACAAGCCTACCTCAAGAAACAGGAAACATCTCAAATAAACAACCTAACCTTGCACCTAAAGCAATTAGAGAAAGAAGAACAAAAAAAACCCAAAGCCAGCAGAAGGAAAGAAATTATAAAGATCAGGTCAGAAATAAATGAAAAAGAAATGAAGGAAACAATAGCAAAAATCAATGAAACTAAAAGCTGGTTCTTTGAGAAGATAAACAAAATTGATAAACCATTAGCCAGACTCATCAAGAGAAAAAGGGAGAAGACTCAGATCAATAGAATTAGAAATGAAAAAGGAGAAGTAACCACTGACACTGCAGAAATACAAAAGATCATGAGAGGTTACTACAAGCAACTCTATGCCAATAAAATGGACAACATGGAAGAAATGGACAGATTCTTAGAAATGCACAAACTGCCGAGACTGAACCAGGAAGAAATAGAAAATATGAACAGACCAATCACAAGCACTGAAATTGAAACTGTGATTAAAAACCTTCCAACAAACAAAAGCCCAGGACCAGATGGCTTCACAGGTGAATTCTATCAAACATTTAGAGAAGAGCTAACACCTATCCTTCTCAAACTCTTCCAAAATATTGCAGAGGGAGGAACACTCCCAAACTCATTCTACGAGGCCAACATCACCCTGATACCAAAACCAGACAAAGATGTCACAAAGAAAGAAAACTACAGGCCAATATCACTGATGAACATAGATGCAAAAATCCTCAACAAAATACTAGCAAACAGAATCCAACAGCACATTAAAAGGATCATACACCATGATCAAGTGGGGTTTATCCCAGGAATGCAAGGATTCTTCAATATACGCAAATCAATCAATGTGATACATCATATTAACAAATTGAAGGAGAAAAACCATATGATCATCTCAATAGATGCAGAGAAAGCTTTCGACAAAATTCAACACCCATTTATGATAAAAGCCCTGCAGAAAGTAGGCATAGAGGGAACTTTCCTCAACATAATAAAGGCCATATATGACAAACCTACAGCCAACATTGTCCTCAAAGGTGAAAAACTGAAACCATTTCCACTAAGATCAGGAACAAGACAAGGTTGCCCACTCTCATCACTATTATTCAACATAGTTTTGGAAGTGTTAGCCACAGCAATCAGAGAAGACAAAGAAATAAAAGGAATCCAAATCGGAAAAGAAGAAGTAAAGCTGTCACTATTTGCAGATGACATGATACTATACATAGAGAATCCTAAAGATGCTACCAGAAAACTCCTAGAGCTAATCAATGAATTTGGTAAAGTAGCAGGATACAAAATTAATGCACAGAAATCTCTTGCATTTCTATACACTAATGACAAAAAATCTGAAAGTGAAATTAAGAAAACACTCCCATTTACCATTGCAACAAAAAGAATAAAATATCTAGGAATAAACCTACCTAAGGAGACAAAAGACCTGTATGCAGAAAATTATAAGACACTGATGAAAGAAATTAAAGATGATACAAATAGATGGAGAGATATACCATGTTCCTGGATTGGAAGAATCAACATTGTGAAAATGACTCTACTACCCAAAGCAATCTACAGATTCAATGCAATCCCTATCAAACTACCACTGGCATTTTTCACAGAACTAGAACAAAAAATTTCACAATTTGTATGGAAACACAAAAGACCCCGAAGAGCCAAAGCAATCTTGAGAACGAAAAATGGAGCTGGGGGAATCAGGCTCCCTGACTTCAGACTATATTACAAAGCTTCAGTAATCAAGACAGTTTGGTACTGGCACAAAAACAGAAATATAGATCAATGCAACAGGATAGAAAGCCCAGAGATAAACCCACACACATATGGGCACCTTATTTTTGATAAAGGAGGCAAGCATATACAGTGGAGAAAAGACAGCCTCTTCAATAAGTGGTGCTGGGAAAATTGGACAGGTACATGTAAATGTATGAAATTAGAACACTCCCTGACACCATGCACAAAAATAAACTCAAAATGGATTAAAGACCTAAGTGTAAGGGCAGACACTATCAAACTCTTAGAGGAAAACATAGGCAGAACACTCTATGACATACATCACAGCAAGATTCTTTTTGACCCAGATCCCAGAGAAATGGAAATAAGAACACAAATAAACAAATGGGACCTAATGAAACTTAAAAGCTTTTGCACAGCAAAGGAAACCATAAACAAGACCAAAAGACAACCATCAGAATGGGAGAAAATATTTGCAAATGAAGCAACTGACAAAGGATTAATCTCCAAGATTTACAAGCAGCTCATGCAGCTCAATAACAAAAAAAACAACAACCCAATCCAAAAATGGGCCGAAGACCTAAATAGACATTTGTCCAAAGAAGATATACAGATGGCCTACAGACACATGAAAGAATGCTCAACATCATTAATCATTAGAGAAATGCAAATGAAAACTACAATGAGATATCATCTCACACCGGTCAGAATGGCCATCATCAAAAAATCTAGAAACAATAAATGCTGGAGAGGGTGTGGAGGAAAGGGAACACTCTTGCACTGTTGGTGGGAATGTAAATTGATACAGCCACTATGGAGAACAGTATGGAGGTTCCTTAGAAAACTACAAATAGAACTACCATACGACCCAGCAATCCCACTACTGGGCATATACCCTGAGAAAACCATAGGTCAAAAAGAGTCATGTACCAAAATGTTCATTGCAGCTCTATTTACAATAGCCAGGACATGGAAGCAACCTAAGTGTCCATCATCAGATGAATGGATAAAGAAGATATGGCATATATATACAATGGAATATTACTCAGCCATATAAAGAAATGAAATGGAGGTATTTGTAATGAGGTGGATGGAGTTAGAGTCTGTCATACAGAGTGAAGTAAGTCAGAAAGAGAAAAACAAATACAGTATGCTAACACATATGTACGGAATCTAAGGGAAAAAAAAAGGCCATGAAGAACCTAGTGGCAAGACGGGAATAAAGACACAGACCTACTAGAGAATGGACTTGAGGATATGGGGAGGGGGTGGGGTGAGATGTGACAGGGTATGAGAGTGTCATGGACATATATACACAACCAAATGTAAAATAGATAACTAGTGGGAAGCAGCCGCATAGCACAGGGAGATCAGCTCAGTGCTTTGTGACCACCTGGAGGGGTGGGATGGGGAGGGTGGGAGGGAGGGAGATGCAAGAGGGAAGAGAAATGGGAACATATTGTATATGTATAACTGATTCACTTTGTAATAAAGCAGAAGCTAACACACCATTGTAAGGCAATTATACTTCAATAAAGATGTTAAAAAAAAAAGAAAAAAAAATGAATAAAATAAAATTTAAAAATTAAAAAATATTTAAAAACATAAAACAGAAAAAAAAGTTCTGTCCTTCCCATAGACGTATTTTTATGAATGAATTATTCCCATGCTTATATCTATAAATACAAAAAGAGGAATAAAACCTACCTTGAAGCAAAAAAAAAAAAAACACACTGGTCATACAGAGGAAAACCCTATCAGGGCACTTGCTCCAGTGGTAAACAATTCTGAAGTTGGTCAGAGGTGGGGAATCGTCTCCCATGCAGCCAGCAGCTCCCCCGCAAGGAGCGTCCTCATTGCAAAGCTGGGGGACCGTGAGGAGGTGTCTCTGAGTAAACGTGAGCTGATCCTCAGGCCAGCTGCTGTTGAACTTTTCCCACCCTTCCCAGGTAAAACACCTGAATGTGTGCAAAGACTTTAAAGCCTAGAGGAAAGGGCTTGGAGTCACACCAGCGACAGCACGCAGGCCGACTTGGTGCCTGCAGGCCAGCCAGGACGGTCCTGGCCCCGGGCGCTCTTCTGGAAACTTTCCATTTCCCTGCCTGAGGTACCCCTCCTGTCCCGGTCCCCACTGCTTTTTTCCTTCCTCACCTCTGCCCGGGGAGAAATTCCAGCAGCAGGTATGGGTGACACATCGTCTTCTTTAGCAGGTGGCAGCCCGGCAACTCCTGCAGAAAGTCCAGCAGAGCCCCACTCACACGGGGCCACTCATAGAGCCCTGGGCCCTACTCCCTCCCAACAGCACAACCCCGAGACTGCTGACGGGGCAGAGAATATGGCGTCAGGCACAGCTGCAGAGGCTTTTGCTGCCTGGAGGGGTGTTTATATTGACCTCAACCCAGGCACACCTGGGAAGGGCTGGCCGGCCAGGTCAGGCTGCCCAGGTCAGCCAATCCTCGCCCCTCAGGGGCTCAGAGTTGCAGATAATGGGCCTTGCTGCACCGGCCAGATCCAAGGAACAGGTGTAGGGTCCCGAGAGTCAGGGTAGACAACGGGTGGCAGCCCTGGCTTGTTTTCTAATCATTTTATCTGGTCCATGAGTGGAAGACAACTTCAAGAAGGCCCTCTCCTAATGAGAGGAACCCAGGAGTCAGGGAGAGGAGGGTTGGTGGGTGGAGACAGAGGCCTGGTGCCCCGGCTGCAGTGGAAGCCCCTGGAAGACCAGGTGGAGGGAGGCCGCACAGAGTGAAGCCTAGGGTCACAGACATGTCGGAGCTGCTGTTTGTTAGTTCAAGCCCTGCTCTGAGGTGCTCTGTGTCAGCTCTGAGCGACAGGTGTGCTGCGGGTGCTCTGCAATGAGGGCTATGTGCACGGTTCCTGTGTGCCCAGCTCTGCCGGGGAACCTGTCCAAGGGAGCTCCATATCCAGGGAGGGGCCTGCCCACGAGAGCCCCGTGAGCTGCTGGGTACCTGCCCAGGTGAGCCCCATATCCTGGGAGGGGCCTGACCATGAGAGCCCCGTGAGCTGCTGGGTACCTGCCCAGGTGAGCCCCATATCCTGGGAGGGGCCTGACCACGAGAGCCCCGTGGGCTTCTGGGTACCTGCACAGGTGAGCTCCATATCCTGGGAGGGGCCTGACCATGAGAGCCCCGTGGGCTCCTGGGTACCAGCCCAGGTGAGCTCCATATCCTGGGAGGGGCCTGACAATGAGAGCCCCATGGGCTGCTGGGTACCTGCACAGGTGAGCTCCATATCCTGGGAGGGGCCTAACCACGAGAGCCCCGTGGGCTGCTGGCTACCTGCACAGGTGAGCTCCATATCCTGGGAGGGGCCTGACCATGAGAGCCCCGTGGGCTGCTGGGGACCTGGTAAAGGATGACAGGACAGTCAGTGAAGCCACAGAGGATATACATCCAGTAGTTCCTAATTCCTACACCCTGCTGGCCATTCTACCATCCACCAGGACATGGTATTCTGTATTAGACTTCAATGATGCCTTCTTCTGTATTCCATTAGTCCCAGAGTCACAAGAAATTTTGGCTGTGAGTGGCAGGACTCAACATACAACAAAAACAATACTGCTTGGCCGTCCTGCCCCAGGGGTTCAAAAATTCGCACACCATCTTTGGGGAAACGTTAGCTAAAACTCTAAAAGATCTACCTCTGGAGAAGTGAACCCTCCTTCAATATGCAGACGACATTCTGGGCTTCCCTGGTGGCGCAGTGGTTGAGAATCTGCCTGCCAATGCAGGGGAAACAAGTTCGAGCCCTGGTCTGAGAAGATCCCCTATGCCACGGAGCAACTAGGCCCGTGAGCCACAATTACTGAGCCTGCGCGTCTGGAGCCTGTGCTCCACAATAAGAGAGGCTGCGATAGTGAGAGGCCCGCGCACCGCGATGAAGAGTGGCCCCCGCTTGCCGCAACTAGAAAAAGCCCTCGCACAGAAACGAAGAGCCAACACAGCCATAAATAATAAATAAATAAATTTTAAAAAATATGCAGACGACATTCTGATCGCCAGCCCTACTAAGGAGGCCTCTGGACTACCTAGACAATAAAAGATAGAAGGTGTCCAAGAAAAAGGCTCAAATATCACAGACTAAGGTGACCTGCCTGGGCTTCATTCTCACAGAAGATCGGAAAGCCCATCCCAGGAAAGGGAAGAAGCCATTTGCAGCCTCACCCTTCCTAAAACTAGAAGACAGCTTAGGGGTTCCTGGGGAGACCGGGGTTTGCTGCATCTGGATCCCTAACTACAGTCTAATACCTGGGCCTCTATATGAAACACTGAAAGGAAAAGATGATGATCCTTTTGAATAGAATCCAGAAGCGGCCTTTCAAGAAAGGAAAGAGCAGTCAATTCAGACCCTTGCCCTGGACTTCCCTAATTTAGCTAAACCCTTTGACCTTTACATTCCTGGTCGAAGGCGAATCGCCCTTGGAGTTTTAGTTCCAAAACTGGGACCACTTGAAATGGAACAACGCAAGAATGCCCTCCAGGCATTGGCCAGCCACCCCATCTGACCAGGATACTGGGGGTATCTAAAAACCTGGAAATGAGCAGCCCGCAAGGCCAGCTCCCTCTTAAGGGTAAGGGACGCCACTTGGTGATCCTAACCACCCACCATGCCCTGAAGTTGCAGGGATCGCTCCGTGGGCACAATGACCTCGAGTGAGGAGGCCCTCCAACTCCAACCTCCAGAGAGACAACCTGGGGCACCAGGCCCCCATGACGACTCGTGTGACCATCACTTGACCTGGAGCTTCTCTCAGAAAACCACAAGAGTGTGCCCCAAAAGAACAGACTATTGCTTGCAGGACTTACTGCACCCAGAGCGGAGCTAATAAACCTGGCAGGGGACCCGTAAATAACGCTGCCACCATAGAAAAGCCTACAGACACCACGGTGACGGCGGCCAATGAGACCAGATGTACTCCTGGTTACTTCAAAAGGGCGGTGACTGAGTGGCCGTCATGGTCATGGATCACCACCGGCCCTGGGCTGTCTGGGAGTTGAGCGGGCAGGGCTCTGACACCTGGTGCTGTTTGTACGTTAATTCAGTGGCCTAACTGAAGAAAGCACAGACTACTGGTCAGAGCATCTAGGCTGGCAGAAACCGTCAGCCTAAGGGGGCCGAACCAATGTGGAGCAGGGTAAAACCGGCCCCCAAGCGTCCCTGCGCATCTCTTTCCTGGACCCTTAAAGGTCATTAGAATCTATAAAACTTCCAACGCTGGTGCTCAGGCAGACGAGCAGTGAGGGAGGAGGCCTGGGGACAATCAACCTCACCTGGAGGCTGCTGGGGAGAAGTCCTGCCCCTCCCCCCGGGTATGAGGATACCCAACTCAGCACGAAGCATTTACAGAAGAGGTGTCTGCACCCTCAGCGCCCCAAGAATGTGGAATGGGACAAGAGGCAGAGGAGGGGTTTGTCACCGGCAAAGCCCATTAAAAATTCCTGGGAGATAAAAATAGAATCTGGGCAATAAAATAAAGTCTAACCTTTTTTTCCTTTGTGCTTTTTCTAATTTCACTTGTTCCTAGGTTTCCACAGGCAGAGGTCCCACACCTGGCACTTCAGACCCGATTTCCTAGTGCAAAATGGCTGGGCTGACACCTCAGCTCTCGGGGCCCTGTGCAGACTCCGCCACATAGAGCCTGAGCTCCAGCCAACCCAGCCCTCGAGAGCTCCTCCCCGTCCCTCCTGCTGACGCTGACAGGATCCTTACACAGCAGCCCGGCCCACAGCCCGCGGGGGAGCCACGCTCTCACCTCTCCATTATCTGATCAAAATATAAAGTTTTCCTTTGCTTCTGAACCAAACTCAGTCTCGATCTGTTGGCTCCAATGACACTGGGCAGGGGGACCCTTGTTGGGGCCGACTCTGCAGGATCAGTAACAGAATTTGAGAACATTGTAACTTCAATGAACAGATGTGTGAGCCAAATATTGTAACTTCAATGAACAGATGTGTGAGCCAAATATTGTAACTTCAATGAACAGATGTGTGAGCCAAACTGTAGTTAACATAGAGCAGTGTATAAGGCTCGTGTAAAATAAGGTATTTCTAACACTTCCATTTGATATTTCCATCACTTTATTATAAGCAAGTTCAGTGGAGGGGTTTGTCGTATTTGTCAGGTCAACATTAGAGAAATGCAGTGATTTCTTTCCAAGGATGTGGATCTACTAATCTTGGCTGAAGTTTCAATCTTGTTTTGAATGATTTTCCATTGAAAATGATACCTCTCTTTCAGCTCCTAGATTTCTGAGAAGTATAAAATCTTGTATTTTTTTATTACCAAAGGGGAAAGGTGGGAGGAGGGATAAATTAACAGTTTCGGATTAACATATACACACTGCTATGTATAAAATATATCATCAACAAGGAACTGCTGTATAGCACAGGGAACTATACTCAATATTTTGTAATAACCCCTAAGGGGAAATAATCTGAAAAACAATAGATATCTATATCGACATCATCTATCAACTACAGATAAAATGGAAACTAAAGGAGGCCGATGGTGAGCATTTCTGACCATGAAGACTTCAATCCTCTAAAGTTTGGACTCTGCCTACAGCCCAGTCCCTTAATGAACATACATGTACCAGTAGCTTAAAAATTCCCCAGATTGGGGTTCGGGGAGACACTGATTTGAAAAAATCCCTGGTGTTCTCCTTACATATATGGGACCTTTCCTACAGCTAAAACATGCCTGTGACACCCAGAAGATGGTACACGGTTGGATCAGGAAGATTTTGGAAAAGGCACCTCATCTCCTAATCCCCTGGTTGTCGGGTTAACCCCTCCAGCCTCTTTCCTAACATTCTCCACACTTGAGGATGTCAGCACCTTCAACATCCTGTTGCAGAGACTTTGGAATTTGTCCAGAGGATGAAGGGGAAGGAGGAGAAACAATGAGAGACAAGCCCTAGATGTTCGGACAGGCACAGATCACTCTAATTTCAAATCAAAAAGAAGAATTAACCACAGGCTCAGCCTGCCCCACGGAACCAGTATGAGGCCTAAAGGAATCCTGCGGTTTTGCAGCCAGCTCACAAAAAAGCGAGTTGAAAAATGGAGCTCAGGGGCACTGCAATTCACAAACATGCAGAATTATAAATGATCACTCTCATCCAAAAATATATTGAGGGAAGGCAACAAAGACGAATTGAAAGCAAGGCAGAATTGCAGGAAAAAAATTTCAGGAGGTAGATTCAAATCGCCTTTAAAGCAAATGAAAAGCGGTAAAACGTCGACAATGATGCCCTTAGCCAAAGAGGGCGTATACCTTTTTTCCTGAATATATTCAGGAAAAAACGCATACGCCTTTTTTCGCCAACCAAGCAAGCCAGAAATGCAAATGAGCACTACAAAGAAGTCTCACTTCCCAGGGGTCAAAAGGGCTATTCTAAAAGAGTGTAAAACCCAGAAATGCAGGACATGCCAGGGAGGAAAGGGAGCCTTGTTAGTCTGACGGGCGGGATGTAATTTGCCAACGGACACTCTGGAGAAGTGTATGGTGTTTCCTAAAGAATCTAAAAAACACAGCTAGAGAGCATAGGGCACTTCCACTCATGGGCGTATAAACTGGGAAAAATAAAAATCAAAAAGACACAGGCACCCCAAAGTTTAGGGCTGCTCTTTTTACAAGAACCTCCACTTCGTTACACCTTAAATAACCCAGGAAAGAGAAAAATGGATAAAGAAGTTGTGGTCCTTATATACAATGGAATATCACTCAGCCATGAAATCAACGTCATAAGGCTGGTAGCAGCATGATGAGTGGATTTAGTTAGGACGATTCTAAGTGAAATAAGTCACACAGAAAAAGACAATCATCATAAGATATCACTTATAGAGGGAATGTAAAAACCGCTACCCTTGAACTGAATTACAAAACAGAACAGAGTCACACGTTTAGAAAACACACTATGGCTGCTTAACGGGAAAAGTGAGGGGGGGTGATGCATAAAACAAGGGTTTCAAATTAGCTCAGATACCGTTCCATAAACCCAATAGGTAATAGACAAGACCTACTCCTTGCTCAGTGAATTGGACTCAACACACCCTATTCACCGCCCAAGAATATATCTGACTAGTAAGAATCTTAAAACCTATGTATTGATATCTCTCTGTAAGTGAGTCAAGTGGGTGTAAAGCGGCAGAAACACAGCAGTGAAAAGCAGCTAAACCCCATTATAAAAATCAATTACTTTTAAAAACCCGTGAAACAAAGACAGTGAAAGAGAGAGAAATTCTTACAAAATTCGTTCAGGGGCTGTGATGCCACCTGGATTGACCATATCTAGACCCACAGCTGATTGAGACATAAGGGTGGACACTCTTGGGGCTGAGAGGTTTGGTGAGGTTGGGTGAGGAAACGCAGACCGTTTAAATTAATAGTGCGTGGTACCCATCCCAAGGGTCCCAAATCTCCAGGATCAAGGGCATCTTCCTACTTCGAAAACATGCATGAGAAACCCAGAAGATGGTACACCGTGTGATCGGGAAAGGTTTCTAAAACGCACCTTATTTCTCATCTCCTTGTGCTCGGGTTCGCCATTCCAGCCGCTTTACTAGCAATCTCCCTCCTTGGAGAATCAGCACCTTTAACCTCCTATTCCGTACAGGTTGCAATTTGTCCTGAGGATGAACGGGAAGAGGGGGAAGCAATGAGAGACTAGCTCTAGGTGTTGGGACAGGCACAGGTCACTCTATTTTCCCATCAGGAAGAAGAATTAACCACAGGCTCAGCCTGCCGCCCGGGACCAGAATAGGGCCTGAAGCAATCCTGTGCTTTTGCGGCCAGCTCCCAAGAAAGCGAGTTGAAAAATGGAGCTCAGGGGCCCTGCAATTCACAAACCTGCTGACTTATAAATGATAACTCTCGTCCACAAATATATTGAGGGAAGGCAACGCAGAGGATTTCAAAGCAAGGCAGAATTACAGGAAACAGATTTCAGGAGGGAGATTCGAATCGCCTTTAAAGCACAGGAAAAGCGGCAAAACCTCGACAATGATGCCCTTGGCCAAAAAGGGCGTATGCATTTTTTCCTGAATATATTCAGGAAAAAACGCATACGCCCTTTTTGGCCAATCCAGCAACCTGGAAAGGCAAATCAGCGCTACAAAGAAGTCTCGCTTCCCATCGGTCAAAAGGGCCATGCTGAATAAAGTGTCAAAACCAGAAATGCAGGACAGGCCATGGAGAAACGGGAGACTTGCTACGCTGATGTGCAGGATGTAAATTGCCAACAGCCACTCTGGAGAAGTGTGCGGTGTGTCCTGAAACATCTAAAAAACTCAGCTTAGAGAGCATAGGGCACTTCCACTCATGGGCGTATAAATTGGGAAAACTAAAAATCAGCAAGACACAGGCACCCCAAACTTTAGGGCTGCTCTGTTGACAAGAACCTCCACTTCGTTACACCTTAAATATCCCAGGAAAGAGAAAAATGGATAAAGAAGTTGTGGTCCTTATGTACAACGGAATATCACTCAGGCATGAAATCAACGTCATAAAGCTAGTAGCAGCATGATGAGTGGATTTAGGTGCGACGATTCTAAGTGAAATAAGTCACACAGAAAAAGACACGTATCATAAGATATCACTTATAGAGGGAATGTAAAAACCGCTACCCTTGAACTGAATTACAAACCAGAACAGAGTCACACGTTTAGAAAACACACTATGTCTGCTTAACGGGAAAGGTGAGGTGGGGTGGTGCATAAAACAAGGGTTTCAAATTAGCTCAGATACCGTTCCATAAACCCAATAGGTAATAGACAAGACCTACTCCTTTCTCAGTGAATTGGACTCAACACCCCCTATTCACCTCCCAAGAATATATCTGACTAGTAAGAATCTTAAAACCTATGTATTGATATCTCTCTGTAAGTGAGTAAAGTGGGTGTAAAGCGGCATAAACACAGCAGTGAAAAGCAGCTAAACCCCATTATAAAAATCAATTACTTTTAAAAATCCGTGAAACAAAGACAGTGAAAGAGGGAGAAATTCTTACAAAATTCGTTCAGGGGCTGTGATGACACCTGGATTGACCATATCTAGACCCACAGTTGATTGAGACATAAGGGTGGACACTCTTGGGGCTGAGAGGTTTGGTGAGGTTGGGTGAGCAAACGCAGACCCTTTAAAGTAATACTGCCTGGTACCCATCCCATGGGTCCCAAATCTCAAGGTTCAAGGGCATCTTCCTACATCGAAAACATGCATGAGAAACCCAGAAGATGGTACACCGTGTGATCGGGAAAGGTTTCTAAAACGCACCTCATTTCTCATCTCCTTGTGCTCGGGTTCGCCAATCCAGCCGCTTTACTAGCAATCTCCCTCCTTGGAGAATCAGCACCTTTAACCTCCTGTTCCGTACAGGTTGCAATTTGTCCTGTGGATGACGGGAAGAGGGGGATCCAATGAGAGACTAGCTCTAGGTGTTGGGACAGGCACAGGTCACTCTATTTTCCCATCAGGAAGAAGAATTAACCACAGTCTCAGCCTGCCGCCTGGGACCAGAATAGGGCCTGAAGCAATTCTGCGCTTTTGCGGCCAGCTCCCAAGAAAGCGAGTTGAAAAATGGAGCTCAGGGGCACTGCAGTTCACAAACCTGCAGACTTATAAATGATCACTCTCGTCCACAAATATATTGAGGGAAGGCAACGAAGAGGATTTGAAAGCCAGGCAGAATTGCAGGAAACAGATTTCAGGAGGGAGATACGAATCGCCTTTAAAGCACAGGAAAAGCGGCAAAACCTGGACAATGATGCCCTTGGCCAAAAAGGGCGTATGCGTTTTTTCCTGAATATATTCAGGAAAAAACGCATACGCCCTTTTTGGCCAACCAAGGAACCTGGAAAGGCAAATCAGCGCTACAAAGAAGTCTCGCTTCTCATCGGTCAAAAGGGCCATGCTGAATAAAGTGTCAAAACCAGAAATGCAGGAGAGGCCATGGAGAAACGGGAGCCTTGGTACGCTGATGGGCAGGATGTAAACTGCCAACAAACACTCTGGAGAAGTGTACGGTGTGTCCTGAAACATCTAAAAAACTCAGCTTAGAGAGCATAGGGCACTTCCACTCATGGGCGTATAAATTGGGAAAACTAAAAATCAGCAAGACACAGGCACCCCAAAGTTTAGGGCTGCTCTGTTGACAAGAACCTCCACTTCGTTACACCTTAAATATCCCAGGAAAGAGAAAAATGGATAAAGAAGTTGTGGTCCTTATGTACAATGGAATATCACTCAGCCATGAAATCAACGTCATAAGGCTAGTAGCAGCATGATGAGTGGATTTAGGTACGACGATTCTAAGTGAAATAAGTCACACAGAAAAAGACACTTATCATAAGATATCACTTATAGAGGGAATGTAAAAACAGCTACCCTTGAACTGATTTACAAACCAGAACAGAGTCACACGTTTAGAAAACACACTATGTCTGCTTAACGGGAAAGGTGAGGTGGGGTGGTGCATAAAACAAGGGTTTCAAATTAGCTCAGATACCGTTCCATAAACCCAATAGGTAATAGACAAGACCTACTCCTTTCTCAGTGAATTGGACTCAACACCCCCTATTCACCGCCCAAGAATATATCTGACTAGTAAGAATCTTAAAACCTATGTATTGATATCTCTCTGTAAGTGAGTCAAGTGGGTGCAAAGCGGCATAAACACAGCAGTGAAAAGCAGCTAAACCCCATTATAAAAATCAATTACTTTTAAAAATCCGTGAAACAAAGACAGTGAAAGAGAGAGAAATTCTTACAAAATTCGTTCAGGGGCTGTGATGCCACCTGGATTCACCATATCTAGACCCACAGCTGATTGAGACATAAGGGTGGACACTCTTGGGGCTGAGAGGTTTGGTGAGGTTGGGTGAGCAAACGCAGACCCTTTAAAGTAATACTGCGTGGTACCCATCCCATGGGTCCCAAATCTCCAGGTTCAAGGGCATCTTCCTACATCGAAAACATGCATGAGAAACCCAGAAGATGGTACACCGTGTGATCGGGAAAGGTTTCTAAAACGCACCTCATTTCTCATCTCCTTGTGCGCGGGTTCGCCATTCCAGCCGCTTTACAAGCAATCTCCCTCCTTGGAGAATCAGCACCTTTAACCTCCTGTTCCGTACAGGTTGCAATTTGTCCTGAGGATGAACGGGAAGAGGGGGAACCAATGAGAGACAACCTCTAGGTGTTGGAACAGGCACAGGTCAATCTATTTTCCCATCAGGAAGAAGAATTAACCACAGGCTCAGCCTGCCGCCCGGGACCAGAATAGGGCCTGAAGCAATCCTGCGCTTTTGCGGCCAGCTCCCAAGAAAGCGAGTTGAAAAATGGAGCTCAGGGGCACTGCAATTCACAAATCTGCAGACTTATAAATGATCACTCTCGTCCACAAATATATTGAGGGAAGGCAACGAAGAGGATTTGAAAGCAAGGCAGAATTGCAGGAAACAGATTTCAGGAGGGAGATTCGAATCGCCTTTAAAGCACAGGAAAAGCGGCAAAACCTGGACAATGATGCCCTTGGCCAAAAAGGGCGTATACGTTTTTTCCTGAATATATTCAGGAAAAAACGCATACGCCCTTTTTGGCCAACCAAGGAACCTGGAAAGGCAAATCAGCGCTACAAAGAAGTCTCGCTTCTCATTGGTCAAAAGGGCCATGCTGAATAAAGTGTCAAAACCAGAAATGCAGGACAGGCCATGGAGAAACGGGAGCCTTGGTACGCTGATGGGCAGAATGTAAATTGCCAACAGCCACTCTGGAGAAGTGTACGGTGTGTCCTGAAACATCTAAAACACTCAGCTTAGAGAGCATAGGGCACTTCCACTCATGGGCGTATAAATTGGGAAAACTAAAAATCAGCAAGACACAGGCACCCCAAAGTTTAGGGCTGCTCTGTTGACAAGAACCTCCACTTCGTTACACCTTAAATATCCCAGGAAAGAGAAAAATGGATAAAGAAGTTGTGGTCCTTATGTACAATGGAATATCACTCAGGCATGAAATCAACGTCATAAGGCTAGTAGCAGCATAATGAGTGGATTTAGGTGCGACGATTCTAAGTGAAATAAGTCACACAGAAAAAGACACTTATCATAAGATATCACTTATAGAGGGAATGTAAAAACCGCTACCCTTGAACTGATTTACAAACCAGAACAGAGTCACACGTTTAGAAAACACACTATGTCTGCTTAACGGGAAAGGTGAGGTGGGGTGGTGCATAAAACAAGGGTTTCAAATTAGCTCAGATACTGTTCCATAAACCCAATAGGTAATAGACAAGACCTACTCCTTTCTCAGTGAATTGGACTCAACACCCCCTATTCACCTCCCAAGAATATATCTGACTAGTAAGAATCTTAAAACCTATGTATTGATATCTCTCTGTAAGTGAGTCAAGTGGGTGTAAAGCGGCATAAACACAGCAGTGAAAAGCAGCTAAACCCCATTATAAAAATCAATTACTTTTAAAAATCCGTGAAACAAAGACAGTGAAAGAGAGAGAAATTCTTACAAAATTCGTTCAGGGGCTGTGATGCCACCTGGATTGACCATATCTAGACCCACAGCTGATTGAGACATAAGGGTGGACACTCTTGGGGCTGAGAGGTTTGGTGAGGTTGGGTGAGCAAACGCAGACCCTTTAAAGTAATACTGCCTGGTACCCATCCCATGGGTCCCAAATCTCCAGGTTCAAGGGCATCTTCCTACATCGAAAACATGCACGAGAAACCCAGAAGATGGTACACCGTGTGATCGGGAAAGGTTTCTAAAAGGCACCTCATTTCTCATCTCCTTGTGCTCGGGTTCACCAATCCAGCCGCTTTACTAGCAATCTCCCTCCTTGGAGAATCAGCACCTTTAACCTCCTGTTCCGTACAGGTTGCAATTTGTCCTGAGGATGAACGGGAAGAGGGGGAACCAATGAGAGACTAGCTCTAGGTGTTGGGACAGGCACAGGTCACTCTATTTTCCCATCAGGAAGAAGAATTAACCACAGGCTCAGCCTGCCGCCCGGGACCAGAATAGGGCCTGAAGCAATTCTGCGCTTTTGCGCCCAGCTCCCAAGAAAGCGAGTTGAAAAATGAAGCTCAGGGGCACTGCAATTCACAAACCTGCAGACTTATAAATGATCACTCTCGTCCACAAATATATTGAGGGAAGGCAACGAAGAGGATTTGAAAGCCAGGCAGAATTGCAGGAAACAGATTTCAGGAGGGAGATTCGAATCGCCTTTAAAGCACAGGAAAAGCGGCAAAACCTCGACAATGATGCCCTTGGCCAAAAAGGGCGTATGCGTTTTTTCCTGAATATATTCAGGAAAAATCGCATACGCCCTTTTTGGCCAACCAAGCAACCTGGAAAGGCAAATCAGCGCTACAAAGAAGTCTCGCTTCCCATCGGTCAAGAGGGCCATGCTGAATAAAGTGTCAAAACCAGAAATGCAGGACAGGCCATGGAGAAACGGGAGCCTTGCTACGCTGATGGGCAGGATGTAAATTGCCAACAGCCACTCTGGAGAAGTGTACGGTGTGTCCTGAAACATATAAAAAACTCAGCTTAGAGATCATAGGGTACTTCCACTCATGGGCGTATAAATTGGGAAAACTAAAAATCAGCAAGACACAGGCACCCCAAAGTTTAGGGCTGCTCTGTTGACAAGAACCTCCACTTCGTTACACCTTAAATATCCCAGGAAAGAGAAAAATGAATAAAGAAGTTGTGGTCCTTATGTACAATGGAATATCACACAGCCATGAAATCAACGTCATAAGGCTAGTAGCAGCATGATGAGTGGATTTAGGTACGACGATTCTATGTGAAATAAGTCACACAGAAAAAGACACTTATCATAAGATATCACTTATAGAGGGAGTGTAAACACCGCTACCCTTGAACTGAATTACAAAACAGAACCGAGTCACACGTTTAGAAAACACACTATGGCTGCTTAACGGGAAAGGTGAGGTGGGGTGATGCATAAAACAAGGGTTTCAAATTAGCTCAGATACCGTTCCATAAACCCAATAGGTAATAGACAAGACCTACTCCTAGTTCAGTGAATTGGACTCAACACCCCCTATTCACCGCCCAAGAATATATCTGACTAGTAAGAATCTTAAAACCTATGTATTGATATCTCTCTGTAAGTGAGTCAAGTGGGTGTAAAGCGGCATAAACACAGCAGTGAAAAGCAGCTAAACCCCATTATAAAAATCAATTACTTTTAAAAACCCGTGAAACAAAGACAGTGAAAGAGAGAGAAATTCTTCCAAAATTCGTTCAGGGGCTGTGATGCCACCTGGATTGACCATATCTAGACCCACAGCTGATTGAGACATAAGGGTGGACACTCTTGGGGATGAGAGGTTTGGTGAGGTTGGGTGAGCAAACGCAGACCCTTTAAAGTAATACTGCGTGGTACCCATCCCATGGGTCCCAAATCTCCAGGTTCAAGGGCATCTTCCTACATCGAAAACATGCATGAGAAACCCAGAAGATGGTACACCGTGTGATCGGGAAAGGTTTCTAAAACGCACCTCATTTCTCATCTCCTTGTGCGCGGGTTCGCCATTCCAGCCGCTTTACAAGCAATCTCCCTCCTTGGAGAATCAGCACCTTTAACCTCCTGTTCCGTACAGGTTGCAATTTGTCCTGAGGATGAACGGGAAGAGGGGGAACCAATGAGAGACTAGCTCTAGGTGTTGGGACAGGAACAGGTCACTCTATTTTCCCATCAGGAAGAAGAATTAACCACAGGCTCAGCCTGCCGCCCGGGACCAGAGTAGGGCCTGAAGCAATCCTGTGCTTTTGCGGCCAGCTCCCAAGAAAGCGACTTGAAAAATGGAGCTCAGGGGCACTGCAATTCACAAACCTGCAGACTTATAAATGATCACTCTGGTCCACAAATATATTGAGGGAAGGCAACGAAGAGGATTTGAAAGCCAGGCAGAATTGCAGGAAACAGATTTCAGGAGGGAGATTCGAATCGCCTTTAAAGCACAGGAAAAGCGGCAAAACCTCGACAATGATGCCCTTGGCCAAAAAGGGCGTATGCGTTTTTTCCTGAATATATTCAGGAAAAAACACATACGCCCTTTTTGGCCAACCAAGCAACCTGGAAAGGCAAATCAGCGCTACAAAGAAGTCTCGCTTCCCATCGGTCAAGAGGGCCATGCTGAATAAAGTGTCAAAACCAGAAATGCAGGACAGGCCATGGAGAAACGGGAGCCTTGCTACGCTGATGGACAGGATGTAAATTGACAACAGCCACTCTGGAGAAGTGTAACGTGTGTCCTGAAACATCTAAAAAACTCAGCTTAGAGAGCATAGGGCACTTCCACTTATGGGCTTATAAATTGGGAAAACTAAAAATCAGCAAGACACAGGCACCCCAAAGTTTAGGGCTGCTCTGTTGACAAGAACCTCCACTTCGTTACACCTTAAATATCCCAGGAAAGAGAAAAATGGATAAAGAAGTTGTGGTCCTTATGTACAATGGAATATCACTCAGCCATGAAATCAACGTCATAAGGCTAGCAGCAGGATGATGAGTGGATTTAGGTACGACGATTCTACGTGAAATAAGTCACACAGAAAAAGACACTTATCATAAGATATCACTTATAGAGGGAGTGTAAACACCGCTACCCTTGAACTGAATTACAAAACAGAACAGAGTCACACGTTTAGAAAACCCACTATGGCTGCTTAACGGGAAAGGTGAGGTGGGGTGATGCATAAAACAAGGGTTTCAAATTAGCTCAGATACCGTTCCATAAACCCAATAGGTAATAGACAAGACTTACTCCTAGCTCAGTGAATTGGACTCAACACCCCCTATTCACCGCCCAAGAATATATCTGACTAGTAAGAATCTTAAAACCTATGTATTGATATTTCTCTGTAAGTGAGTCAAGTGGGTGTAAAGCGGCATAAACACAGCAGTGAAAAGCAGCTAAACCCCATTATAAAAATCAATTACTTTTAAAAACCCGTGAAACAAAGACAGTGAAAGAGAGAGAAATTCTTCCAAAATTCGTTCAGGGGCTGTGATGCCACCTGGATTGACCATATCTAGACACACAGCTGATTGAGACATAAGGCTGGACACTCTTGGGGCTGAGAGGTTTGGTGAGGTTGGGTGAGCAAACGCAGACCCTTTAAAGTAATACTGCGTGGTACCCATCCCATGGGTCCCAAATTTCCAGGTTCAAGGGCATCTTCCTACATCGAAAACATGCATGAGAAACCCAGAAGATGGTACACCGTGTGATCGGGAAAGGTTTCTAAAACGCACCTCATTTCTCATCTCCTTGTGCGCGGGTTCGCCATTCCAGCCGCTTTACTAGCAATCTCCCTCCTTGGAGAATCAGCACCTTTAACCTCCTGTTCCGTACAGGTTGCAATTTGTCCTGAGGATGAACGGGCAGAGGGGGAACCAATGAGAGACTAGCTCTAGGTGTTGGGACAGACACAGGTCACTCTATTTTCCCATCAGGAAGAAGAATTAACCACAGGCTCAGCCTGCTGCCCGGGACAGAAGTAGGGCCTGAAGCAATCCTGCGCTTTTGCGGCCAGCTCCCAAGAAAGCGAGTTGGAAAATGGAGCTCAGGGGCACTGCAATTCACAAACCTGCAGACTTATAAATGATCACTCTCGTCCACAAATATATTGAGGGAAGGCAACGAAGAGGATTTGAAAGCAAGGCAGAATTGCAGGAAACAGATTTCAGGAGGGAGATTCGAATCGCCTTTAAAGCACAGGAAAAGCGGCAAAACCTCGACAATGATGCCCTTGGCCAAAAAGGGCGTATGCGTTTTTTCCTGAATATATTCAGGAAAAAACGCATACGCCCTTTTTGGCCAACCAAGCAACCTGGAAAGGCAAATCAGCGCTACAAAGAAGTCTCGCTTCCCATCGGTCAACAGGGCCATGCTGAATAATGTGTCAAAACCAGAAATGCAGGACAGGCCATGGAGAAACGGGAGCCTTGCTACGCTGATGGGCAGGATGTAAATTGCCAACAGCCACTCTGGAGAAGTGTACGGTGTGTCCTGAAACATATAAAAAACTCAGCTTAGAGATCATAGGGTACTTCCACTCATGGGCGTATAAATTGGGAAAACTAAAAATCAGCAAGACACAGGCACCCCAAAGTTTAGGGCTGCTCTGTTGACAAGAACCTCCACTTCGTTACACCTTAAATATCCCAGGAAAGAGAAAAATGAATAAAGAAGTTGTGGTCCTTATGTACAATGGAATATCACTCAGCCATGAAATCAACGTCATAAGGCTAGTAGCAGCATGATGAGTGGATTTAGGTACGACGATTTTATGTCAAATAAGTAACACAGAAAAAGACACTTATCATAAGATATCACTTATAGAGGGAGTGTAAACACCGCTACCCTTGAACTGAATTACAAAACAGAACCGAGTCACACGTTTAGAAAACACACTATGGCTGCTTAACGGGAAAGGTGAGGTGGGGTGATGCATAAAACAAGGGTTTCAAATTAGCTCAGATACCGTTCCATAAACCCAATAGGTAATAGACAAGACCTACTCCTAGTTCAGTGAATTGGACTCAACACCCCCTATTCACCGCCCAAGAATATATCTGACTAGTAAGAATCTTAAAACCTATGTATTGATATCTCTCTGTAAGTGAGTCAAGTGGGTGTAAAGCGGCATAAACACAGCAGTGAAAAGCAGCTAAACCCCATTATAAAAATCAATTACTTTTAAAAACCCGTGAAACAAAGACAGTGAAAGAGAGAGAAATTCTTCCAAAATTCGTTCAGGGGCTGTGATGCCACCTGGATTGACCATATCTAGACCCACAGCTGATTGAGACATAAGGCTGGACACTCTTGGGGCTGAGAGGTTTGGTGAGGTTGGGTGAGCAAAGGCAGACCCTTTAAAGTAATACTGCGTGGTACCCATCCCATGGGTCCCAAATCTCCAGGTTCAAGGGCATCTTCCTACATCGAAAACATGCATGAGAAACCCAGAAGATGGTACACCGTGTGATCGGGAAAGGTTTCTAAAACGCACCTCATTTCTCATCTCCTTGTGCGCGGGTTCGCCATTCCAGCCGCTTTACAAGCAATCTCCCTCCTTGGAGAATCAGCACCTTTAACCTCCTGTTCCGTACAGGTTGCAATTTGTCCTGAGGATGAACGGGAAGAGGGGGAACCAATGAGAGACTAGCTCTAGGTGTTGGGACAGGCACAGGTCACTCTATTTTCCCATCAGGAAGAAGAATTAACCACAGGCTCAGCCTGCCGCCCGTGACCAGAGGAGGGCCTGAAGCAATCCTGCGCTTTTGCGGCCAGCTCCCAAGAAAGCGAGTTGAAAAATGGAGCTCAGGGGCACTGCAATTCACAAACCTGCAGACTTATAAATGATCACTCTCGTCCACAAATATATTGAGGGAAGGCAACGAAGAGGATTTGAAAGCAAGGCAGAATTGCAGGAAACAGATTTCAGGAGGGAGATTCGAATCGCCTTTAAAGCACAGGAAAAGCGGCAAAACCTCGACAATGATGCCCTTGGCCAAAAAGGGCGTATGCGTTTTTTCCTGAATATATTCAGGAAAAAACGCATACGCCCTTTTTGGCCAACCAAGCAACCTGGAAAGGCAAATCAGCGCTACAAAGAAGTCTCGCTTCCCATCGGTCAACAGGGCCATGCTGAATAAAGTGTCAAAACCAGAAATGCAGGACAGGCCATGGAGAAACGGGAGCCTTGCTACGCTGATGGGCAGGATGTAAATTGCCAACAGCCACTCTGGAGAAGTGTACGGTGTGTCCTGAAACATATAAAAAACTCAGCTTAGAGATCATAGGGTACTTCCACTCATGGGCGTATAAATTGGGAAAACTAAAAATCAGCAAGACACAGGCACCCCAAAGTTTAGGGCTGCTCTGTTGACAAGAACCTCCACTTCGTTACACCTTAAATATCCCAGGAAAGAGAAAAATGAATAAAGAAGTTGTGGTCCTTATGTACAATGGAATATCACTCAGCCATGAAATCAACGTCATAAGGCTAGTAGCAGCATGATGAGTGGATTTAGGTACGACGATTTTATGTCAAATAAGTCACACAGAAAAAGACACTTATCATAAGATATCACTTATAGAGGGAGTGTAAACACCGCTACCCTTGAACTGAATTACAAAACAGAACCGAGTCACACGTTTAGAAAACACACTATGGCTGCTTAACGGGAAAGGTGAGGTGGGGTGATGCATAAAACAAGGGTTTCAAATTAGCTCAGATACCGTTCCATAAACCCAATAGGTAATAGACAAGACCTACTCCTAGTTCAGTGAATTGGACTCAACACCCCCTATTCACCGCCCAAGAATATATCTGACTAGTAAGAATCTTAAAACCTATGTATTGATATCTCTCTGTAAGTGAGTCAAGTGGGTGTAAAGCGGCATAAACACAGCAGTGAAAAGCAGCTAAACCCCATTATAAAAATCAATTACTTTTAAAAACCCGTGAAACAAAGACAGTGAAAGAGAGAGAAATTCTTCCAAAATTCGTTCAGGGGCTGTGATGCCACCTGGATTGACCATATCTAGACCCACAGCTGATTGAGACATAAGGGTGGACACTCTTGGGGATGAGAGGTTTGGTGAGGTTGGGTGAGCAAACGCAGACCCTTTAAAGTAATACTGCGTGGTACCCATCCCATGGGTCCCAAATCTCCAGGTTCAAGGGCATCTTCCTACATCGAAAACATGCATGAGAAACCCAGAAGATGGTACACCGTGTGATCGGGAAAGGTTTCTAAAACGCACCTCATTTCTCATCTCCTTGTGCGCGGGTTCGCCATTCCAGCCGCTTTACAAGCAATCTCCCTCCTTGGAGAATCAGCACCTTTAACCTCCTGTTCCGTACAGGTTGCAATTTGTCCTGAGGATGAACGGGAAGAGGGGGAACCAATGAGAGACTAGCTCTAGGTGTTGGGACAGGCACAGGTCACTGTATTTTCCCATCAGGAAGAAGAATTAACCACAGGCTCAGCCTGCCGCCCGGGACCAGAGTAGGGCCTGAAGCAATCCTGCGCTTTTGCGGCCAGCTCCCAAGAAAGCGAGTTGAAAAATGGAGCTCAGGGGCACTGCAATTCACAAACCTGCAGACTTATAAATGATCACTCTCGTCCACAAATATATTGAGGGAAGGCAACGAAGAGGATTTGAAAGCAAGGCAGAATTGCAGGAAACAGATTTCAGGAGGGAGATTCGAATCGCCTTTAAAGCACAGGAAAAGCGGCAAAACCTCGACAATGATGCCCTTGGCCAAAAAGGGCGTATGCGTTTTTTCCTGAATATATTCAGGAAAAAACGCATACGCCCTTTTTGGCCAACCAAGCAACCTGGAAAGGCAAATCAGCGCTACAAAGAAGTCTCGCTTCCCATCGGTCAAGAGGGCCATGCTGAATAAAGTGTCAAAACCAGAAATGCAGGACAGGCCATGGAGAAACGGGAGCCTTGCTACGCTGATGGGCAGGATGTAAATTGCCAACAGCCACTCTGGAGAAGTGTACGGTGTGTCCTGAAACATATAAAAAACTCAGCTTAGAGATCATAGGGTACTTCCACTCATGGGCGTATAAATTGGGAAAACTAAAAATCAGCAAGACACAGGCACCCCAAAGTTTAGGGCTGCTCTGTTGACAAGAACCTCCACTTCGTTACACCTTAAATATCCCAGGAAAGAGAAAAATGAATAAAGAAGTTGTGGTCCTTATGTACAATGGAATATCACTCAGCCATGAAATCAACGTCATAAGGCTAGTAGCAGCATGATGAGTGGATTTAGGTACGACGATTTTATGTCAAATAAGTCACACAGAAAAAGACACTTATCATAAGATATCACTTATAGAGGGAGTGTAAACACCGCTACCCTTGAACTGAATTACAAAACAGAACCGAGTCACACGTTTAGAAAACACACTATGGCTGCTTAACGGGAAAGGTGAGGTGGGGTGATGCATAAAACAAGGGTTTCAAATTAGCTCAGATACCGTTCCATAAACCCAATAGGTAATAGACAAGACCTACTCCTAGTTCAGTGAATTGGACTCAACACCCCCTATTCACCGCCCAAGAATATATCTGACTAGTAAGAATCTTAAAACCTATGTATTGATATCTCTCTGTAAGTGAGTCAAGTGGGTGTAAAGCGGCATAAACACAGCAGTGAAAAGCAGCTAAACCCCATTATAAAAATCAATTACTTTTAAAAACCCGTGAAACAAAGACAGTGAAAGAGAGAGAAATTCTTCCAAAATTCGTTCAGGGGCTGTGATGCCACCTGGATTGACCATATCTAGACCCACAGCTGATTGAGACATAAGGGTGGACACTCTTGGGGATGAGAGGTTTGGTGAGGTTGGGTGAGCAAACGCAGACCCTTTAAAGTAATACTGCGTGGTACCCATCCCATGGGTCCCAAATCTCCAGGTTCAAGGGCATCTTCCTACATCGAAAACATGCATGAGAAACCCAGAAGATGGTACACCGTGTGATCGGGAAAGGTTTCTAAAACGCACCTCATTTCTCATCTCCTTGTGCGCGGGTTCGCCATTCCAGCCGCTTTACAAGCAATCTCCCTCCTTGTAGAATCAGCACCTTTAACCTCCTGTTCCGTACAGGTTGCAATTTGTCCTGAGGATGAACGGGAAGAGGGGGAACCAATGAGAGACTAGCTCTAGGTGTTGGGACAGGCACAGGGCACTGTATTTTCCCATCAGGAAGAAGAATTAACCACAGGCTCAGCCTGCCGCCCGGGACCAGAGTAGGGCCTGAAGCAATCCTGCGCTTTTGCGGCCAGCTCCCAAGAAAGCGAGTTGAAAAATGGAGCTCAGGGGCACTGCAATTCACAAACCTGCAGACTTATAAATGATCACTCTCGTCCACAAATATATTGAGGGAAGGCAACGAAGAGGATTTGAAAGCCAGGCAGAATTGCAGGAAACAGATTTCAGGAGGGAGATTCGAATCGCCTTTAAAGCAAAGAAAAAGCGGCAAAACCTCGACAATGATGCCCTTGGCCAAAAAGGGCGTATGCGTTTTTTCCTGAATATATTCAGGAAAAAACGCATACGCCCTTTTTGGCCAACCAAGCAACCTGGAAAGGCAAATCAGCGCTACAAAGAAGTCTCGCTTCCCATCGGTCAAAAGGGCCATGCTGAATAAAGTGTCAAAACCAGAAATGCAGGACAGGCCATGGAGAAACGGGAGCCTTGCTACGCTGATGGACAGGATGTAAATTGCCAACAGCCACTCTGGAGAAGTGTAACGTGTGTCCTGAAACATCTAAAAAACTCAGCTTAGAGAGCATAGGGCACTTCCACTTATGGGCTTATAAATTGGGAAAACTAAAAATCAGCAAGACACAGGCACCCCAAAGTTTAGGGCTGCTCTGTTGACAAGAACCTCCACTTCGTTACACCTTAAATATCCCAGGAAAGAGAAAAATGGATAAAGAAGTTGTGGTCCTTATGTACAATGGAATATCACTCAGCCATGAAATCAACGTCATAAGGCTAGCAGCAGCATGATGAGTGGATTTAGGTACGATGATTCTAAGTGAAATAAGTCACACAGAGAAAGACAATTATCATAAGATATCACTTATAGAGGGAGTGTAAACACCGCTACCCTTGAACTGAATTACAAAACAGAACAGAGTCACACGTTTAGAAAACACACTATGGCTGCTTAACGGGAAAGGTGAGGTGGGGTGATGCATAAAACAAGGGTTTCAAATTAGCTCAGATACCGTTCCATAAACCCAATATGTAATAGACAAGACTTACTCCTAGCTCAGTGAATTGGACTCAACACCCCCTATTCACCGCCCAAGAATATATCTGACTAGTAAGAATCTTAAAACCTATGTATTGATATCTCTCTGTAAGTGAGTCAAGTGGGTGTAAAGCGGCATAAACACAGCAGTGAAAAGCAGCTAAACCCCATTATAAAAATCAATTACTTTTAAAAACCCGTGAAACAAAGACAGTGAAAGAGAGAGAAATTCTTCCAAAATTCGTTCAGGGGCTGTGATGCCACCTGGATTGACCATATCTAGACCCACAGCTGATTGAGACATAAGGCTGGACACTCTTGGGGCTGAGAGGTTTGGTGAGGTTGGGTGAGCAAACGCAGACCCTTTAAAGTAATACTGCGTGGTACCCATCCCATGGGTCCCAAATCTCCAGGTTCAAGGGCATCTTCCTACATCGAAAACATGCATGAGAAACCCAGAAGATGGTACACCGTGTGATCGGGAAAGGTTTCTAAAACGCACCTCATTTCTCATCTCCTTGTGCGCGGGTTCGCCATTCCAGCCGCTTTACAAGCAATCTCCCTCCTTGGAGAATCAGCACCTTTAACCTCCTGTTCCGTACAGGTTGCAATTTGTCCTGAGGATGAACGGGAAGAGGGGGAACCAATGAGAGACTAGCTCTAGGTGTTGGGACAGGCACAGGTCACTCTATTTTCCCATCAGGAAGAAGAATTAACCACAGGCTCAGCCTGCCGCCCGTGACCAGAGGAGGGCCTGAAGCAATCCTGCGCTTTTGCGGCCAGCTCCCAAGAAAGCGAGTTGAAAAATGGAGCTCAGGGGCACTGCAATTCACAAACCTGCAGTCTTATAAATGATCACTCTCGTCCAAAAATATATTGAGGGAAGGCAACGAAGAGGATTTGAAAGCAAGGCAGAATTGCAGGAAACAGATTTCAGGAGGGAGATTCGAATCGCCTTTAAAGCACAGGAAAAGCGGCAAAACCTCGACAATGATGCCCTTGGCCAAAAAGGGCGTATGCGTTTTTTCCTGAATATATTCAGGAAAAAACGCATACGCCCTTTTTGGCCAACCAAGCAACCTGGAAAGGCAAATCAGCGCTACAAAGAAGTCTCGCTTCCCATCGGTCAAGAGGGCCATGCTGAATAAAGTGTCAAAACCAGAAATGCAGGACAGGCCATGGAGAAACGGGAGCCTTGCTACGCTGATGGGCAGGATGTAAATTGCCAACAGCCACTCTGGAGAAGTGTACGGTGTGTCCTGAAACATATAAAAAACTCAGCTTAGAGATCATAGGGTACTTCCACTCATGGGCGTATAAATTGGGAAAACTAAAAATCAGCAAGACACAGGCACCCCAAAGTTTAGGGCTGCTCTGTTGACAAGAACCTCCACTTCGTTACACCTTAAATATCCCAGGAAAGAGAAAAATGAATAAAGAAGTTGTGGTCCTTATGTACAATGGAATATCACTCAGCCATGAAATCAACGTCATAAGGCTAGTAGCAGCATGATGAGTGGATTTAGGTACGACGATTCTATGTGAAATAAGTCACACAGAAAAAGACACTTATCATAAGATATCACTTATAGAGGGAGTGTAAACACCGCTACCCTTGAACTGAATTACAAAACAGAACAGAGTCACACGTTTAGAAAACACACTATGGCTGCTTAACGGGAAAGGTGAGGTGGGGTGATGCATAAAACAAGGGTTTCAAATTAGCTCAAATACCGTTCCATAAACCCAATAGGTAATAGACAAGACCTACTCCTAGTTCAGTGAATTGGACTCAACACCCCCTATTCACCGCCCAAGAATATATCTGACTAGTAAGAATCTTAAAACCTATGTATTGATATCTCTCTGTAAGTGAGTCAAGTGGGTGTAAAGCGGCATAAACAGAGCAGTGAAAAGCAGCTAAACCCCATTATAAAAATCAATTACTTTTAAAAACCCGTGAAACAAAGACAGTGAAAGAGAGAGAAATTCTTCCAAAATTCGTTCAGGGGCTGTGATGCCACCTGGATTGACCATATCTAGACCCACAGCTGATTGAGACATAAGGCTGGACACTCTTGGGGCTGAGAGGTTTGGTGAGGTTGGGTGAGCAAACGCAGACCCTTTAAAGTAATTCTGCGTGGTACCCATCCCATGGGTCCCAAATCTCCAGGTTCAAGGGCATCTTCCTACATCGAAAACATGCATGAGAAACCCAGAAGATGGTACACCGTGTGATCGGGAAAGGTTTCTAAAACGCACCTCATTTCTCATCTCCTTGTGCGCGGGTTCGCCATTCCAGCCGCTTTACAAGCAATCTCCCTCCTTGGAGAATCAGCACCTTTAACCTCCTGTTCCGTACAGGTTGCAATTTGTCCTGAGGATGAACGGGAAGAGGGGGAACCAATGAGAGACTAGCTCTAGGTGTTGGGACAGGCACAGGTCACTCTATTTTCCCATCAGGAAGAAGAATTAACCACAGGCTCAGCCTGCCGCCCGTGACCAGAGGAGGGCCTGAAGCAATCCTGCGCTTTTGCGGCCAGCTCCCAAGAAAGCGAGTTGAAAAATGGAGCTCAGGGGCACTGCAATTCACAAACCTGCAGACTTATAAATGATCACTGTCATCCAAAAATATATTGAGGGAAGGCAACGAAGAGGATTTGAAAGCAAGGCAGAATTGCAGGAAACAGATTTCAGGAGGGAGATTCGAATCGCCTTTAAAGCACAGGAAAAGCGGCAAAACCTCGACAATGATGCCCTTGGCCAAAAAGGGCGTATGCGTTTTTTCCTGAATATATTCAGGAAAAAACGCATACGCCCTTTTTGGCCAACCAAGCAACCTGGAAAGGCAAATCAGCGCTACAAAGAAGTCTCGCTTCCCATCGGTCAAGAGGGCCATGCTGAATAAAGTGTCAAAACCAGAAATGCAGGACAGGCCATGGAGAAACGGGAGCCTTGCTACGCTGATGGGCAGGATGTAAATTGCCAACAGCCACTCTGGAGAAGTGTACGGTGTGTCCTGAAACATATAAAAAACTCAGCTTAGAGATCATAGGGTACTTCCACTCATGGGCGTATAAATTGGGAAAACTAAAAATCAGCAAGACACAGGCACCCCAAAGTTTAGGGCTGCTCTGTTGACAAGAACCTCCACTTCGTTACACGTTAAATATCCCAGGAAAGAGAAAAATGAATAAAGAAGTTGTGGTCCTTATGTACAATGGAATATCACTCAGCCATGAAATCAACGTCATAAGGCTAGTAGCAGCATGATGAGTGGATTTAGGTACGACGATTCTATGTGAAATAAGTCACACAGAAAAAGACACTTATCATAAGATATCACTTATAGAGGGAGTGTAAACACCGCTACCCTTGAACTGAATTACAAAACAGAACCGAGTCACACGTTTAGAAAACACACTATGGCTGCTTAACGGGAAAGGTGAGGTGGGGTGATGCATAAAACAAGGGTTTCAAATTAGCTCAGATACCGTTCCATAAACCCAATAGGTAATAGACAAGACCTACTCCTAGTTCAGTGAATTGGACTCAACACCCCCTATTCACCGCCCAAGAATATATCTGACTAGTAAGAATCTTAAAACCTATGTATTGATATCTCTCTGTAAGTGAGTCAAGTGGGTGTAAAGCGGCATAAACACAGCAGTGAAAAGCAGCTAAACCCCATTATAAAAATCAATTACTTTTAAAAACCCGTGAAACAAAGACAGTGAAAGAGAGAGAAATTCTTCCAAAATTCGTTCAGGGGCTGTGATGCCACCTGGATTGACCATATCTAGACCCACAGCTGATTGAGACATAAGGGTGGACACTCTTGGGGATAAGAGGTTTGGTGAGGTTGGGTGAGCAAACGCAGACCCTTTAAAGTAATACTGCGTGGTACCCATCCCATGGGTCCCAAATCTCCAGGTTCAAGGGCATCTTCCTACATCGAAAACATGCATGAGAAACCCAGAAGATGGTACACCGTGTGATCGGGAAAGGTTTCTAAAACGCACCTCATTTCTCATCTCCTTGTGCGCGGGTTCGCCATTCCAGCCGCTTTACAAGCAATCTCCCTCCTTGGAGAATCAGCACCTTTAACCTCCTGTTCCGTACAGGTTGCAATTTGTCCTGAGGATGAACGGGAAGAGGGGGAACCAATGAGAGACTAGCTCTAGGTGTTGGGACAGGCACAGGTCACTGTATTTTCCCATCAGGAAGAAGAATTAACCACAGGCTCAGCCTGCCGCCCGGGACCAGAGTAGGGCCTGAAGCAATCCTGCGCTTTTGCGGCCAGCTCCCAAGAAAGCGAGTTGAAAAATGGAGCTCAGGGGCACTGCAATTCACAAACCTGCAGACTTATAAATGATCACTCTCGTCCACAAATATATTGAGGGAAGGCAACGAAGAGGATTTGAAAGCAAGGCAGAATTGCAGGAAACAGATTTCAGGAGGGAGATTCGAATCGCCTTTAAAGCACAGGAAAAGCGGCAAAACCTCGACAATGATGCCCTTGGCCAAAAAGGGCGTATGCGTTTTTTCCTGAATATATTCAGGAAAAAACGCATACGCCCTTTTTGGCCAACCAAGCAACCTGGAAAGGCAAATCAGCGCTACAATGAAGTCTCGCTTCCCTTCGGTCAAAAGGGCCATGCTGAATAAAGTGTCAAAACCAGAAATGCAGGACAGGCCATGGAGAAACGGGAGCCTTGCTACGCTGATGGACAGGATGTAAATTGACAACAGCCACTCTGCAGAAGTGTACCGTGTTTCCTGAAACATCTAAAAAACTCAGCTTAGAGAGCATAGGGCACTTCCACTTATGGGCTTATAAATTGGGAAAACTAAAAATCAGCAAGACACAGGCACCCCAAAGTTTAGGGCTGCTCTGTTGACAAGAACCTCCACTTCGTTACACCTTAAATATCCCAGCAAAGAGAAAAATGGATAAAGAAGTTGTGGTCCTTATGTACAATGGAATATCACTCAGCCATGAAATCAACGTCATAAGGCTAGCAGCAGCATGATGAGTGGATTTAGGTACGACGATTCTAAGTGAAATAAGTCACACAGAAAAAGACAATTATCATAAGATATCACTTATAGAGGGAGTGTAAACACCGCTACCCTTGAACTGAATTACAAAACAGAACAGAGTCACACGTTTAGAAAACACACTATGGCTGCTTAACGGGAAAGGTGAGGTGGGGTGATGCATAAAACAAGGGTTTCAAATTAGCTCAGATACCGTTCCATAAACCCAATATGTAATAGACAAGACTTACTCCTAGCTCAGTGAATTGGACTCAACACCCCCTATTCACCGCCCAAGAATATATCTGACTAGTAAGAATCTTAAAACCTATGTATTGATATCTCTCTGTAAGTGAGTCAAGTGGGTGTAAAGCGGCATAAACACAGCAGTGAAAAGCAGCTAAACCCCATTATAAAAATCAATTACTTTTAAAAACCCGTGAAACAAAGACAGTGAAAGAGAGAAATTTTACAAAATTCGTTCAGGGGCTGTGATGCCACCTGGATTGACCATATCTAGACCCACAGCTGATTGAGACATAAGGCTGGACACTCTTGGGGCTGAGAGGTTTGGTGAGGTTGGGTGAGCAAAGGCAGACCCTTTAAAGTAATACTGAGTGGTACCCATCCCATGAGTCCCAAATCTCCAGGTTCAAGGGCATCTTCCTACATCGAAAACATGCATGAGAAACCCAGAAGATGGTACACCGTGTGATCGGGAAAGGTTTCTAAAACGCACCTCATTTCTCATCTCCTTGTGCGCGGGTTCGCCATTCCAGCGGCTTTACAAGCAATCTCCCTCCTTGGAGAATCAGCACCTTTAACCTCCTGTTCCGTACAGGTTGCAATTTGTCCTGAGGATGAACGGGAAGAGGGGGAACCAATGAGAGACTAGCTCTAGGTGTTGGGACAGGCACAGGTCACTCTATTTTCCCATCAGGAAGAAGAATTAACCACAGGCTCAGCCTGCCGCCCGTGACCAGAGTAGGGCCTGAAGCAATCCTGCGCTTTTGCGGCCAGCTCCCAAGAAAGCGAGTTGAAAAATGGAGCTCAGGGGCACTGCAATTCACAAACCTGCAGACTTATAAATGATCACTCTCGTCCACAAATATATTGAGGGAAGGCAACGAAGAGGATTTGAAAGCAAGGCAGAATTGCAGGAAACAGATTTCAGGAGGGAGATTCGAATCGCCTTTAAAGCACAGGAAAAGCGGCAAAACCTCGACAATGATGCCCTTGGCCAAAAAGGGCGTATGCGTTTTTTCCTGAATATATTCAGGAAAAAACGCATACGCCCTTTTTGGCCAACCAAGCAACCTGGAAAGGCAAATCAGCGCTACAAAGAAGTCTCGCTTCCCATCGGTCAACAGGGCCATGCTGAATAATGTGTCAAAACCAGAAATGCAGGACAGGCCATGGAGAAACGGGAGCCTTGCTACGCTGATGGGCAGGATGTAAATTGCCAACAGCCACTCTGGAGAAGTGTACGGTGTGTCCTGAAACATATAAAAAACTCAGCTTAGAGATCATAGGGTACTTCCACTCATGGGCGTATAAATTGGGAAAACTAAAAATCAGCAAGACACAGGCACCCCAAAGTTTAGGGCTGCTCTGTTGACAAGAACCTCCACTTCGTTACACCTTAAATATCCCAGGAAAGAGAAAAATGAATAAAGAAGTTGTGGTCCTTATGTACAATGGAATATCACTCAGCCATGAAATCAACGTCATAAGGCTAGTAGCAGCATGATGAGTGGATTTAGGTACGACGATTTTATGTCAAATAAGTAACACAGAAAAAGACACTTATCATAAGATATCACTTATAGAGGGAGTGTAAACACCGCTACCCTTGAACTGAATTACAAAACAGAACCGAGTCACACGTTTAGAAAACACACTATGGCTGCTTAACGGGAAAGGTGAGGTGGGGTGATGCATAAAACAAGGGTTTCAAATTAGCTCAGATACCGTTCCATAAACCCAATAGGTAATAGACAAGACCTACTCCTAGTTCAGTGAATTGGACTCAACACCCCCTATTCACCGCCCAAGAATATATCTGACTAGTAAGAATCTTAAAACCTATGTATTGATATCTCTCTGTAAGTGAGTCAAGTGGGTGTAAAGCGGCATAAACACAGCAGTGAAAAGCAGCTAAACCCCATTATAAAAATCAATTACTTTTAAAAACCCGTGAAACAAAGACAGTGAAAGAGAGAGAAATTCTTCCAAAATTCGTTCAGGGGCTGTGATGCCACCTGGATTGACCATATCTAGACCCACAGCTGATTGAGACATAAGGCTGGACACTCTTGGGGATGAGAGGTTTGGTGAGGTTGGGTGAGCAAACGCAGACCCTTTAAAGTAATACTGCGTGGTACCCATCCCATGGGTCCCAAATCTCCAGGTTCAAGGGCATCTTCCTACATCGAAAACATGCATGAGAAACCCAGAAGATGGTACACCGTGTGATCGGGAAAGGTTTCTAAAACGCACCTCATTTCTCATCTCCTTGTGCGCGGGTTCGCCATTCCAGCCGCTTTACAAGCAATCTCCCTCCTTGGAGAATCAGCACCTTTAACCTCCTGTTCCGTACAGGTTGCAATTTGTCCTGAGGATGAACGGGAAGAGGGGGAACCAATGAGAGACTAGCTCTAGGTGTTGGGACAGGCACAGGTCACTGTATTTTCCCATCAGGAAGAAGAATTAACCACAGGCTCAGCCTGCCGCCCGGGACCAGAGTAGGGCCTGAAGCAATCCTGCGCTTTTGCGGCCAGCTCCCAAGAAAGCGAGTTGAAAAATGGAGCTCAGGGGCACTGCAATTCACAAACCTGCAGACTTATAAATGATTACTCTCGTCCACAAATATATTGAGGGAAGGCAATGAAGAGGATTTGAAAGCCAGGCAGAATTGCAGGAAACAGATTTCAGGAGGGAGATTCGAATCGCCTTTAAAGCACAGGAAAAGCGGCAAAACCTCGACAATGATGCCCTTGGCCAAAAAGGGCGTATGCGTTTTTTCCTGAATATATTCAGGAAAAAACGCATACGCCCTTTTTGGCCAACCAAGCAACCTGGAAAGGCAAATCAGCGCTACAAAGAAGTCTCGCTTCCCATCGGTCAAAAGGGCCATGCTGAATAAAGTGTCAAAACCAGAAATGCAGGACAGGCCATGGAGAAACGGGAGCCTTGCTACGCTGATGGACAGGATGTAAATTGCCAACAGCCACTCTGGAGAAGTGTAACGTGTGTCCTGAAACATCTAAAAAACTCAGCTTAGAGAGCATAGGGCACTTCCACTTATGGGCTTATAAATTGGGAAAACTAAAAATCAGCAAGACACAGGCACCCCAAAGTTTAGGGCTGCTCTGTTGACAAGAACCTCCACTTCGTTACACCTTAAATATCCCAGGAAAGAGAAAAATGGATAAAGAAGTTGTGGTCCTTATGTACAATGGAATATCACTCAGCTATGAAATCAACGTCATAAGGCTAGCAGCAGCATGATGAGTGGATTTAGGTACGACGATTCTAAGTGAAATAAGTCACACAGAGAAAGACAATTATCATAAGATATCACTTATAGAGGGAGTGTAAACACCGCTACCCTTGAACTGAATTACAAAACAGAACCGAGTCACACGTTTAGAAAACACACTATGGCTGCTTAACGGGAAAGGTGAGGTGGGGTGATGCATAAAACAAGGGTTTCAAATTAGCTCAGATACCGTTCCATAAACCCAATATGTAATAGACAAGACTTACTCCTAGCTCAGTGAATTGGACTCAACATCCCCTATTCACCGCCCAAGAATATATCTGACTAGTAAGAATCTTAAAACCTATGTATTGATATCTCTCTGTAAGTGAGTCAAGTGGGTGTAAAGCGGCATAAACACAGCAGTGAAAAGCAGCTAAACCCCATTATAAAAATCAATTACTTTTAAAAACCCGTGAAACAAAGACAGTGAAAGAGAGAAATTTTACAAAATTCGTTCAGGGGCTGTGATGCCACCTGGATTGACCATATCTAGACCCACAGCTGATTGAGACATAAGGCTGGACACTCTTGGGGCTGAGAGGTTTGGTGAGGTTGGGTGAGCAAAGGCAGACCCTTTAAAGTAATACTGCGTGGTACCCATCCCATGGGTCCCAAATCTCCAGGTTCAAGGGCATCTTCCTACATCGAAAACATGCATGAGAAACCCAGAAGATGGTACACCGTGTGATCGGGAAAGGTTTCTAAAACGCACCTCATTTCTCATCTCCTTGTGCGCGGGTTCGCCATTCCAGCCGCTTTACAAGCAATCTCCCTCCTTGGAGAATCAGCACCTTTAACCTCCTGTTCCGTACAGGTTGCAATTTGTCCTGAGGATGAACGGGAAGAGGGGGAACCAATGAGAGACTAGCTCTAGGTGTTGGGACAGGCACAGGTCACTCTATTTTCCCATCAGGAAGAAGAATTAACCACAGGCTCAGCCTGCCGCCCGTGACCAGAGGAGGGCCTGAAGCAATCCTGCGCTTTTGCGGCCAGCTCCCAAGAAAGCGAGTTGAAAAATGGAGCTCAGGGGCACTGCAATTCACAAACCTGCAGACTTATAAATGATCACTCTCGTCCACAAATATATTGAGGGAAGGCAACGAAGAGGATTTGAAAGCAAGGCAGAATTGCAGGAAACAGATTTCAGGAGGGAGATTCGAATCGCCTTTAAAGCACAGGAAAAGCGGCAAAACCTCGACAATGATGCCCTTGGCCAAAAAGGGCGTATGCGTTTTTTCCTGAATATATTCAGGAAAAAACGCATACGCCCTTTTTGGCCAACCAAGCAACCTGGAAAGGCAAATCAGCGCTACAAAGAAGTCTCGCTTCCCATCGGTCAAGAGGGCCATGCTGAATAAAGTGTCAAAACCAGAAATGCAGGACAGGCCATGGAGAAACGGGAGCCTTGCTACGCTGATGGGCAGGATGTAAATTGCCAACAGCCACTCTGGAGAAGTGTACGGTGTGTCCTGAAACATATAAAAAACTCAGCTTAGAGATCATAGGGTACTTCCACTCATGGGCGTATAAATTGGGAAAACTAAAAATCAGCAAGACACAGGCACCCCAAAGTTTAGGGCTGCTCTGTTGACAAGAACCTCCACTTCGTTACACCTTAAATATCCCAGGAAAGAGAAAAATGAATAAAGAAGTTGTGGTCCTTATGTACAATGGAATATCACTCAGCCATGAAATCAACGTCATAAGGCTAGTAGCAGCATGATGAGTGGATTTAGGTACGACGATTTTATGTCAAATAAGTCACACAGAAAAAGACACTTATCATAAGATATCACTTATAGAGGGAGTGTAAACACCGCTACCCTTGAACTGAATTACAAAACAGAACCGAGTCACACGTTTAGAAAACACACTATGGCTGCTTAACGGGAAAGGTGAGGTGGGGTGATGCATAAAACAAGGGTTTCAAATTAGCTCAGATACCGTTCCATAAACCCAATAGGTAATAGACAAGACCTACTCCTAGTTCAGTGAATTGGACTCAACACCCCCTATTCACCGCCCAAGAATATATCTGACTAGTAAGAATCTTAAAACCTATGTATTG